>NC_051187.1:78061593-78661593 GCF_015220075.1 Falco rusticolus | reverse complement strand
GAGGGTGAGTTGCTTTAGCAGCTGCCTGAGCTTGCAGTGTGATGGCAACTGTTAGCTGGCCAGCTGGCAGGGGTGCGCTGGCAGGCCAGCCACCAGGTACTGGTGTGGAGCCAAATCCCCGAGCTGCTGCCTCTTGCCTGAATGGAAGTAGGTATACCTGGCTAGGAGGTGGGGAGCAGTGCTGAGGTTTGGAGGAGGAAGGAGCTGAGGTTAGTGTAGTGGATGGGATTTAATGGTGTAGAATATCAGTCAAATGTTTCATGACTTCTGTCCTTCGCCTTCGTGGAATGACCTCATCATGCTCTTAATACTTTGCATCTCTTTTTGAATTATGTCACACCTTGGCTCTGAATAAGGATGCAGATTGTTGTGGTGGTAGATAAGACTATTTTTTAAGTGTAGCATCAGATTATTCCTTACATAAACCTTCAGATTTTATCTTCTGTTCAGTTGTAAGGAGGAGGGTCATGTCTATTAGCATAAATTTGGGAACAGGCAGAACATAGCTAATAGTTGACAGTGAGAGTAAGTAAAGCAAAAAAAAAAAAAAAAAAGTATACTGCGTGCCAGAACCCCTATAGTGATCATAAAAATGTCCGAAGAAAGGTGTGAAGAATGAAATGGCAGCAGCCAGCAGTGGCTCAGCGCTTCCAGGCCAGGGCTGAGAACTGATTGTAGTTGTTGGCTGCAACTGTTGGTACTGGCCAGAGAACTAGAAACTACCTCGTTTGCTCAGTTTTCCTTGCCTTATCCAGGAAGCACAAATCCAAGACACAGCATTATAGCAGATTCTTACTCCCTGCCATGGAAAAACAGTTGATCAGGAATGACAGAAAGAAAGGAGAACGTGGGGGGAAGGAAAGTGGAGCTGCAGAAAGACAAGGGGTCAGGAGAGAGTTGCGAAGACTGAAAAACAGTGATTTAGAGTTACCGAAGTTGTGGAAAAACAGTGCTTATGACATGAAATCATTATTAGTGAATCAATATTTTTTTTTTTTCCTGTTGGTGGACTTGTAGCGTGGTCTAAGGAGAAAGTGTGTAGATCTCTTAATGTCACAACAAAAGTAGAAGACCTTTGAGTTTTCTTCACGTATGCTTAGGAAATCAAACTATAAACCATCTGTTATGTACAAAAATATTTCAATACCAAGAAATGCCAAGCAGAAAATGTGTTCTGCTTGATTATTTTTTAAAGATTTTATTGGACACTTTTGGTTTTTTTCATCAGTGCACTGATACCAAAATTGTAATCAATGAGATGAGTTGTGGAGAAATAAGCAAGGTTCTGAGAAGTAAATTGATCTCAGATGCAAGACTTAATTCGATGTTCCTCATTTATTATAGAAATCTTCTAGTATAAAGGCAACACAATTTTCCTACTTATTTTGCTCTCTGGTGATTTTCTTTTTAAATAGGAAAAAGTATATTTCTCCTTAGTCTCAAGTAACTGGAGTGGTGGCTTCTTTTACTAAGTCATTTTCATCTCTTTAGAAAGTCAGTCTAAGAGTAATAATAATAAAAAAACCCTTTCCTGAATGCTTGCAAGCTTTTAATAAGTAGAAGTGTTCCAAATTCATCCTTGCTGTAGTGTGTCATCAAACATTAATTTGGTCTTATTTTCGGTTTATGATTTTAATGACAAGGTAAATGCTCAGTAGCATCGAATTCAAAGGATGTAAAACCCCCATATGCCACATAAAATTATAGCATCCCACGGTCACATGGAAAAGTGTGTATGTATGCAACACCCTTCTTCTGAAACCTTACATGATCTCTGACAGTTGCAATAAACTGCGTTGAGAAACTGTCCAAATATTCTCTGCCTTACATAACCCATCCATGCAGTGTCCATATCACTAGGTAGCGTAAGCGTCAAAGACTTGCTGACTCCCATTGAAGGTGACCCAAATTAACTGTGCTCTTCAGTAGGTGTCTGAATCGAAAAGAATTTCAGCTTTTTAAAGAAAATCTGATATTTTGATACTTCTGTTCAGTGTGGAATTAAAAAATCCACCACTACTATATTAGAGATGCGTATGACTGAAAAACCCATTCTATAATGAAACTTCAGTAGACCACTGCTTCCGAATTATTTTTTTCAGTTTAAATCTCACATGAAAATATTCTTAATTTAAGACTTTCCAAAACTGATCCTTTTTTTGGACTGCTTTCTATCAAATGAGATAATCTTTGCTTACTTTTAACACAGGGAGATTCTGGTGGACCTCTGGCCTGTGAGAAAAAAGAAATCTCTTACCTCTATGGAGTTATCAGCTGGGGAGATGGCTGTGGGAGAGTGAACAAACCTGGAGTATATACACGAGTGACAAACTATGTAAACTGGATTAATGAGAAAATAGCACCTCGAAAAACATTGAACAGTTAGATACGCTACCATTTGAAGCAGGGTTCAGGAGTCTTTTGGTTTCATTAAAGTGGCATAAATATTTTATTATATGCTAGTATGAAAACTGTCATGGTATTCCTTAGCAATTCCAAACCAGACCACCAAAAGTAGGCCTACTCCATCTGATGTCAGCATCCTTGACCTAGAACTTTAGGGCTGTGGACTGCTCAATATACAAGACTGTCTCTTTGGCTTAATAAAAAAAAACCATGTCCAAGAGTGCACCAAAATCTACAACTGTTTGCCTGCTTGGTAGATTACATAAAAAGTGATTTGAATGTGTTTATGCAGCTTCTGGTGGAGCTGTCATCCCCCAGCCCAACCTGTAACAACATTGTCCTTGTATTCTCAGATGAGATAAATAAACAGGAGGAGCACAAAAACTGAAATCCCTCCCCAGCCCAGCAAGTGATCTCTTGAAGTTGATTGAGAGAAACCAACAGAGCAATGAATGCAGGTGAAGCTGCTCCTCAGCTAACTGCAACAAATCAGTTCTGGGGAAAAAAACAGAGGGTTAGGTTTTGATTCAGCTGAACATGTAAGTATATTTTCATGTTCCACTGACATAAAGGCAGGAACATGCCTCTGAGCTCTGCTGAATCTGGTGTGCAATTTTCCAGCAGGGTAATGCAACACCTCCTGAGAGTACAAAGATTCCTGCTGAAAAATGTTGGAAGTCAGAGCACTTGATTTCAGGCCGATGCAGTTAGGACATTTTGCAGACTGTGAGCTGCTCCTCACGCTGAAGACAGCAGCGGAAACACTTCACCTTGATGATAAGTGCCTAAGTATTTCTTAAATTTGACAGTGTTTTGAAGATGTCTTAGATTTTGTAGTAACAAGTTGTTCAACTATTTAGATAATTCAGAAAGGAGGTTTCTCTTAATGGATTTTTAAACTGGATGGCTGGGGAAGCAGCCTGACATTTTCCTTGGGGATTTGGTGATATCATAAACCACAGGCTTTGCTGTCATGGTCTATGGAATGTGAATAATCAAAGAAATTATTACAATATATAGCCATTTAGAGGCTGTGGACTCAGCTGTGCTAGCAAAAGAGGCAGCAAATGATTCAAGAAAAAAAAATAATCTGATGAAGAACAGAAAATTACTACTTTTTTTTTTTTTTAATACAGGGAACCTTTAGCCATGTCAGATGTACACGTTTGGAGATGTTGATGTGAAATGTATTTCTTCTCTGATAGCAAACATTTTTCAATTGTTTTAAGTGTTTTCAATTGTCTTAAGTGTTTCAAGCAAAGCTGTGCTTTAAGATATGAAATTTTAAAGTGGCACCTAGATACTCAGATATGTGTTTTGTTTTGTAGTACTGGCAGTGGGTTTCTTAGCTGTGGTGAATGATTTCTGCAGTTAAAAGAAACTTTGTAAGGAAAAATAATCAAAACCTGAATTTGCATAAGTACAAATGTGTAACAATGCTAATCTAGATAAATGATGTAAGCTGTTTAATAAAAATGTTTACCCTCTGTTTCTTGGACTTGGACTGTTATGTATAAAGTTACAAATAAATCTTTGAATCCCTCTGGAGGTTGTTCAACAGGTTGAGAACTGGCAGGAAAATGAAGTAACACTTCTCTGTGCTGGAACGCATCTGAAAAGCTCTGCATAAGGATCAGTTTCAGCTGGTGGTGCTCCCAGTTCTGTGCAAGTGTCGCACAGATTTCCAGTAGACAGATGTAAAAGTTTGGATATGATTTTCAGCTGTGAATACTGTGAATACTAAGATCAAAGTCTTTAGTTTGTTTTTCTGAAGTACTAAACGCTAGCTTGAAAGATTGAGATCCACCTCTGGGGTCTTGATTCCAAAACAAGCTGAAAAGTCTTGTTTGGTTTTGCCTTCCTGGACATTTGCAGGACGAGTCTGGCTTGTTAACTCCATGAAATGAATGCAACTGTGTAACAAGACTAACTGTACCTGCTGCTGAAAGACAAGTACCAAATCAGCATGAAGGAACTTTTCACTCTTCTTTGGGAGGGAATCATTTGGAACAGGTTTCCACACAAAGCTTATGCCATTCTGAACGTCCATATCTGTTCTGTGACTACAGTTTCACTTTGAAATTAATATCCATCCACACTGTGCATACTTTTGATCTGGCAGTTTTGTGTTATATATGTTCTCCCAGTCTTGTCTTGTTGTAAAGAAAGTGGCTGTTTGATAGGAAAGGTGTTAGACTGGTGTTTCTGACAATTTGTGTAGAGCTTTTTAGCTGTCCTGTTTTCAAAATCCACGCTGCTTATATCAGTATATAGCAACACCAACACAATCAATAAAACATTTTCTTAATATATTGAGTGCTCACAAGTGAAACAGTGTCAAAGGTCTAAATGACAAATCTTCAGTTGATACTGCCATTCTTTGCATGCATCAAAATTAATTTGTGGCTTTCAAAGCAGCCTGTTTGTCCACTGTTACTGCATTGATTTGATGGAACTAAATTTCATCACTTGAGCATCTGCTGTACGGTGACTAGCACTGTGTTAAACCCACAAACCCAGACGACGGGTGGCAAGGAAATGTCCAGGTTAAGTGAGGGGTCCTTGCCTGTCCTTTCACACCCCTGACATTGGTCACATCCCTATGGGGCACTCCAGCACCTTTTGTCTTTCTGTTGAGCATTACCTCATGGAAACTCGTCCTCCATGTTTTTCTCCTCCCTTCAAGTGCTGATCACTTCGGTTAAAATAAAAATCCACCTTAAATTTACTGGTGAAATTTTATCTGATATTTTTCTTAACATTTCTACTGGAGTTGAATTAGAATGCAAAGCCAGTTGAACAAACACATTCCAAATTCATTATGAAACACACTTAAAGAAGGTTTTATTAAATTATATGTTATTCCATGCAAACTGAGCGATTCAAAGGAAGGAAATAAATGCAAACATCTAAAAAACCCCTTCTATTATGCTATTGAAAGAAAAATGTGCTGTGGTGCTGTTTAAAAAAAGCTAAAGAACTAATTACCATCAAATAAGATGCAGTAGGAATATTTTTAGAATAATGGACTCTAATTAGTCCATTGCTCGTTGAAATAAATCTGAGGACATCATTAGCACATCTTATTGTATTAATTGTAGCTGCTCTGGGTTTGGTATAAGTGGGTTGTTATCTTGTGACAGTTGCATTGCAAATAATAATAATAATAATATAAAACCGAGAGTATTTTTATCTGGGGTAGTTGGCTGTATGTCTTCTGGGAGCCAAGGGGAGCAGTAATTACACCTTTTGAAAGAGAAATTTGGGCGTTGCAAGGAAGCCGCTGGTGCGGGGGAGGGGGTGTTCCTGCCCGCCAGGCCCCGCTCCGCGGAGAGGGCACAGGGAGTCCGGCCCGGGCTTTCCCGCCGCCCCCGGGCGCAGCGCTGCCGCGGCGGTCAGCTGCAAAGGCCGGAGCCGGATCGGGGCGGGGGGCGGCGCTCGGCACCCCGCCGGGGTCGCGGCCGGAGGCAGACCCGGTGGGGCGCTGTGCCTCGACTTGCGTCTCCCGCTGCCGAAACCCTGGAGACAAAATAATTAACACAAAAATAAATAAATAAAAATACCCCAAACGCCCCAGTAAAATACATGAATAAAGGAGGAGTGCAAAGCCCCCCGTGGCCCCTCAGCCGGCAGCCGCCCCGGGCCGCGCCCGGTGGGGCAGGGGGCGCTGGGGAGGGCCGGGCGGCGCTGGCCGCTCGCCCGCGGCGCTGCCTGTGCCTGCGCGGGGACCTAATAAAGCTATTTTGAAAGTGACCCCTCGGCCAGAGCGCGGGGAGGGAGCAGCGAGCCGGGCGCAGCTGTCCGGAATCATGACTGAAGATGACGGATTCCGTGGTGGTGGAGGGTCACGTCAAGTTGAGAGATGGAAAAAAGGTCCCCGCTCCTGGCGCCCCTTCGGCCCGGCCCCGCGGCGGGCAGGGGCCGGGGGTCCCCGACCGACACCCCCCTCCCCAGGAGGGAAGAGAGCCCGCTCTTCCCTCCTCCGGCCCTGGCTAACCCTCTCCTTTTGCCTCTCGTTGCAGTGGAAGAGTAGGTGGCTGGTGCTGCGCAAGCCCTCCCCGGTGGCAGGTAAGAGGGGGCCCGTCCCATGGGGGGCGGCAGCTGCGGGGGCGTCCCTCCGGCCACCCCGCGGTGGGGGGACAGGGTTTGGGGCCCCGGGGCAGGGACTTTACTAGGGCTCCCCTGGAGACTAGCTGCCGCCGGAGATCGCCCTCGGCGGGACGCTCCTTGAGCCGTCGCTGCTCTTTCAATTTTCTTTTTTTTTTTTTTTTTTTTTAAACTTTTTTAAATCGGGGGAGCGGGCTGTAAATTATGTGGCAACGAACCAGGCGGCCTAATATAGGAGACGGCTGCTGCCTGAGCCCCCCGAGCGTAATGAGGGCGGAGGCGAGGGGAGAGCGCGGAGCGGAGCTGCGGCGTCTGCTCACGCCGGGGACAGCTCTTCCCTCAGCGAGGCCGCGGGCGGGCGCGGACCCACCGCCCCCTCAGCGGCTGGCGGGAGCCTTGGGCCCGTGCCCCCGCGTAACGCCCGCCCTCGGTTTTTGAGTAGCTTCGTGTCAGGCGCTGACTAAAACCAAGGGGAAAGGTGACTCTTCAAGGCACAGCTAGTTGGCTCTGGCTTCCATTTAAAATGCATTTTTTTTTTAATATATATATTTTAAATTATTAGTATTTCTTCACGGTGATTGTTGGCTGTAAGAAAAGCTGGTGTTACAAGCTCAGTACTTATTTTTGATCAGTGTTTTGACATAAAATATCACTTCAATTTAAAAATAAAACGACATTTTGAATTAAAAAAAAAATCATTTCCATGCATCTGAAAGGGAAATTGAAAATGTAATTCAGAGTGATGGTTGTACTGCTGGAGAGGGAAAAGTAGGTTTCAGGTTTCCCCATCTATTCCTAACAGGGAAAACATTTGGGCCTAAAAGTATCTCTCTGCTGGGCAAAATGGTGCCTACTCTCAGAAAATGTGAATCTGCATAGCTGCAGAATGGATTATGGCATTTTTTCTACGTTGTTGCTGATAGATTGAAGGTTTCTTACTAATTGAAGCTCCTCAGACCTAACTCTTTGTTACCCGAGTTAGTTAGGTGTTGGCGTCTTAAATGCCTGTGCCTGGGCTGAATCTGTTAAACTGGGCGTGAACAGGTGTCTGTTCATCCTAGAGCTAGTGTCCAGACTTGTGAATGCAGGCCTGGATTTCTAACGTAAGACAGGTTTGAAGGGGCAAGGTGAGGGAGCTTGCTTTGAAAACTTACTGACTGATAATGTAGCTTACTCCTCAAAAATAGCACTTTTAATGTTGCTAAATTAGTCAGGTTTACCAGTGAAAGTGCCCAGTGATTTACTTTCCTTGGCCTGTCTGCCCTGTCTGTTCTTTCTTCAGATGCACAATTGTATTGCAGAATGCTTAAATATTGTAGTTGCAGCTGTTTTTGCTAACAGGTGCACAAAAACAATTGGGAGTCCACGCAAAGCTCTGCTTTAGTTAGCAGACGGTTCAGTCTTTCAGTCATTTTTCACCTCTTTGGAGTTTTGCCAGTTTTTTGCCCAGCTGAGAGCCACAGGGCACCTCGCCAGGGCTCTGAGCACCACACCCCGACATTCATAAAATGGTGCATAAGGGGGCTTTCTCCTTTGTGGTATGTAGGTCAGCCTAAGCGGTGGATCTTGCAGCTTTGATATTGACCATTAATTTCATTTAATGCTGAGTGCTGTGTAGTAAGATGGGAACCTGGAGGAAGAGGCGTGCTCTTGTTATAAACGCAAAAGGTGGGAGAGGGCTCTCCCCTTTTCCTTGAGTTTTGGGTTTGCTTGTGAAATTTGGTTTTCCCTTGGGACCCTGGCATTTGAATTACTTTCTTCTATTGCATAGTTACTGTGCAATAAGCACCTCTAGGCAGGTTTTAAAAACAAATGGTGATGCAAGCAAAATTAAAAAAAAAAGAAAAGGTGTGGCACATAATGATTATTTAGCAATGGCTACTGTGTAACATCTAACTAGGAAACCTGAGCTGACGCTAACAATTTGGCAGTGCAGTCTGCTCGCCATTTAGTAGTTGAGTAATCTATGAACTACTGTAAGAATTTCATTTGTGGTTCAGTATGTTCTAATGGCACTATAGATGACAATAGCTGCTCCGTCTTTAGTGTTTGTAATGTGAACAGCTATCATAGTGTAACTTCTAATGCTCAGAATTAATGAGTCAGTCCCTTCCAGACTTGGGAGAGTATCTGAAAAACTACCAGATTTTTTAAAAGTAGAACAAGGAAAACTGTTTACTTACGTCCTTATTTCTGAGCCTGCAGACTACCCTTGAAACATGCCTTCAGTGTTTGCTCCTTGAAAACAAGGACTGCAAACTACCTGGGTGAAGGGTGGGAAAAGGAAACAGTTTTTACATTGACTTGATCAGACTGACCCTGCACCTTTGTATTGAAGCAGAGTACTGAGAAATGTGTTGTGTTCTATGTTCTGCCTCATCATCTCTGACAGTTTTGCTTCTTTTAGACTGTTTGCTCATGCTGGTGTACAAAGATAAATCTGAACGAGCAAAAGGGCATAAGGAGAGGAGCAGCATGACCTTAGAAGACATCTGTGGCTTGGATCCTGGGCTCTCCTATGAGGGCTTAAATCACACGCTTGCAATCATCTGTCTCTCTCAAGTTGTGATGCTGGGATTTGACAACAAGGAAACAATGTATGCGTGGGATGTTCGAATCCGCTACAGT
This sequence comes from Falco rusticolus, assembly GCF_015220075.1. NCBI lineage: Eukaryota > Metazoa > Chordata > Aves > Falconiformes > Falconidae > Falco > Falco rusticolus. Next base: position 78,652,452 of record NC_051187.1, on the reverse strand, counting down.
TTGGGGGAAGGTAACCTTTGTCTTCTCACACTTTTTTTTTTATTATTTTTCTTTTTTCTTCTGGGGGGAAAAAAGGCAAAGAAAAGCATAGCTAAAATGCAAATAACACAGTACATTTAAGGAAAAGCCTGTCACTCGTTTGAGAATGAAGAGACTGGTCTTCCCCTTACATCTTAAAGCAGGTGTCCCTTATGATAGGTTTTGATTACAGTACTGCCCAGTATTGCTGGCTAACTATGAGACCTCTTAAGTCCGTTTTTTGTTTTGCCACTGAAGGCATGTAGCTTTGAAGCAATGTGATCAGACTTATACTTCTGGTCCTGCAATTTACTTGGGGATTTTGACAACATGATTCAGAGGGAGCCTGAATTAAGAGAAGCAGTGTCCTGAGTAGAACTTGGGTAGTTCAGTCCCAGTTTTCTGAGCTGCCTACTAGGTGTTGCATTGATAATGCTTATTGCTGCTAGTGTCCCTATTCAGGAAGAGGTATCTTGCAATAAGGAGTGTCATCAGACACAGTCTTTCCAGCTAACTTCAGTCTTATGCATCCTTTTATTTTATTTTCTTGGTTAGTAGCTCTAAAAGGTACAGTGGTGAACAAAGAGTGATAATACTGGTAATCCATAGTATCTGTCTTATGTTTGTTTAGTCATAACTAGGGAAGGAGGGTAACTGTGTGGGAGACACACACTAGCCATCCTAATCATTTGTTCAATATGCTTTGCCATCTGTTGCATTTGTGGACTTGTTCCTTTGCAGTACATATGTAGATGGCCTGGGAATTTATAGTAATGAATTGTAGACGTATCAGAAGAGAGAGGTATGGATGTACCACTTGGAGCTACCAAATATGAAACTTTACATAAGGGGAAAGGTTAGAGGGGGGTTTCTGAACAATGTAGGCATGAGTAGCTGGAGTAGTTGGTACACTTTGATGTAGCTGTATTGTGTTCCAGTTCTATTTCTTGACTAGGTTTGGGATCTATTTACAGCATAGACTTGTCCTAAAACCTGGAGGAGAATTTGAATTTGACAGGGTGGGTCCAGTACTCATAATCTAGCACTGAGGCAGTGCTCTGGGATGGAGAGACTGTTTAATTTCAGTCTGGGTGTGAGGGTTATGGTTGTCGTAGGAGGAAATGATGAGCAATGAAAAGATTTTCATTAAAAAGATTTTTTTAAAAAAAAGAAAGCTCTGAGTGGAGTAGGAATAGAGCCTATTGGATGATCATATGTGCAGCTATGGAGTAAAGATGGAGTGGGTAAGAATGTGTGTGAAGGTGAAGAAATGAAAAAAAAATTGTAATTAGTTGAACTGGCAATAATTTGTAGAATGTTAATTGCAAAAAAGCTTAGGGGAAGGAGGATAGACCAGAGTATAGAAATTTATTTCAGGATTTTGGCTTCTTTCTACTAACAAAACTTGCACTGAAAGCTAAATTAAAATAACTCTAGTTTGAGTAGACAGAAAAGAAATAGAAAAGAGTGCAGACTTAGATGAAGACAGGATGGTGACTTTGTTTTTTCTTAAAGCATAGTAAGGGATTCTTTGTGTGCCTTGGAAGTAAGGTGACTGGATGATAAAAATAGATTATGGACAGATGACCTCAGAGTCTGGGAAGCAAAAAAAAAAAAAAAAAAAAAGAGTTGATGCTGTACTTGAGTGAGGACCAGAGAATGGAGGCATTTATTTGCACTGGAGTTCCCAGTGCTTTCTCCATTTTTAGCAGGTGAGGTGGATGTGATTCCTGGAATAAAAGAACCCAGATTAGATAAAAACAGGGGAATTGAGCGAGCTGAGGTATAGGTTAGGTGTGAGAAGAGTGCTTGAGCCCAGTACTCATTCTGAGGAAGTTAGCATACTGCAGGTCAGTAAGTAGCTGTGAGAGGAAGAGATTAGCTAAAGGAAATGAGGACCTTAAATAGTACCTTTCGTTCATAGGTATATTCAGCTCTGTATCTTATTAATTTATTTTTTTTCAGAATAGAAGTAGATGGCTAGGGAGAATTTTGGAAAAAAAAATAAATATCCCAGTTTACCAGGAAAGCAGCTTATGGCAAAAGTTTCATGTCCAGATCTGGTTTTTCCTCTACTTTGGCTTTGTTCAGATTTGGATGTGCTGTTTTTTTAACAGTGATCTAGAATTTGAACTGCAGCTTTGTTTTTGGCAGCTGTTGTAATTTGCAACTGATTGTGTGAAGAGTGTGCTCCATTCCTCATTTATGAGGCAGAAAGAACCCTGATGCTTCTGGTCCCATGGTTTAATTGCCAGGAAAGTACCGAGCAGAGTTAATTGGGCAGAGCGGTCCAAATGGTATTAAAGATTCCTCATTGAAAGCTTTTCATCAAGTTGGTTTTGGTATCTTTTTTCATAGTTTATGTTTAAGCAGGTTGTGTAACAGCTGCGTGCCCAGAAGGGGACATTGTGTGACTATTGATTTGCTCCCTAGCAGGGACTACTGGCAAAGCTGTAAGTAGAGCTGTAGTTAGTTAGATCTATCTCTGTCTCCTTGCACATTTCACTCGAATGACTTTGTGGCTAATTCTGCTGGAGCCTAGGGACTTACAAACACACGTCATAGGTGAGGAGTTAGACTTACAGCTAAGATGGTAACTAAGAATATAGCAAGTATTTAGAAGAGAAGCAAGACTCAGACCTAGCTGAAATTCATGATGCTTGAAGAAGCTTATGCAAGAAACTGGGAAGTGTGCTCCTAAGAAGTGAGACCATGAGGAAGCTAGCCTGTAGATTTCACAGGCAGGTAGCTGCTTGTATAATCTTTGATGGATAACCAAAAGCTAAATCTATGTGCTCCTGGATAAATGTTCCACTGAAAACCTCTGACTGGAAATGTAACAGTCCTGATGCTTCCCTGTGCCAAGGCAGACTCTTTTTTTTTTCTTCTTTTTTTTTGGTATGTGTCTAATCACAAAATGAAAGAAACTAGAGGAGTAGTGGAGGTCAACAGTTGTTTGAGAACGAGGTGCTTGCTCACTTAAGTTGCTCCCTTTGAGACACTGTGAGATCTGAGCCCTTGAAGTGCTCCCAATAGCTTATTATTCAAAATGCAGCAGCTTTGGAGGAGAAGATGGGAGACCAGCTTAGAACAGCTGCTACTTCAGGTAAGGACCCTTGCAAACCTGTAGATTTTGTAAATTTGAATGAGATAGGTGTTTCCTTTTTTCCTTCCACCCTTTTTAAAGCTTATGCTGTGAGATACAAAGAATTAAGTGAACATCTAAGCATATTACCTATGAATCACTTAATTTCCTAGTCATTTTAAAAGTCTGAGCATCTGCCATCGCTAACTCCCAAAAGATTCACAAAGGTGGGAAAATGTAGTTTTCCCCATTTTACTGCTAGGGAAAGAGTAAAGCAGTTTATTGAAGGTTACAGATGAGTCAGTAACAGCTCTGGTTAGAACTTGTCCGGTACTTTGAGCCTTGGCTTTTGGGCTCCTTGGGCACTGGTGTGTTTGTGTGTGTGTGCGTGTGTGCACGCATGTAGGAAAGGAGAGGCACAGGCTGTTTAGAGGAGGAGACAGACAAATCAATGTAGTGATGCAAGGATGGAAAAGGTAACTGAAGCGTGGGCTGGATAACTGACTAATTTGAGATAGGGAGTAGCCTGAAAGACTTAGTATAAATTAATATAATCTTACAACTTAATAATTTGTAGCATTAAGCCAAGATATGTTTTGTTTTCCAGTCCTAAACTGGCATAATAGAGTAATGAGCTTATAGCTACTTGCATGGGGTTGTGCAGGCACTACTGAAATCTTTATGTTAGAGCCTCGTGGTGTGGGCTGGGGCTGGTCCACATACCACAGCAGAACAGAATGACTTACGGAACATAAGTCATGGTACCTTATCTCTATTTTCTGTAGTAATTTTTTTTTCTTCCTTATCTGGTAGTTCATAGATTTCAAGTTTTTGTAGCACCTGGCACTAAACTAGAGAGTGGGCCTGCTACCCTGCATTTCTGCAATGACATTCTCGTCCTTGTAAAAGACCTTCCCCCTAGTGTCATGGGGCAGTGGAAGCTCTCAGATCTGCGTCGGTATGGAGCTGTCCCAAATGGATTCATCTTTGAAGGGGGTACCAGGTGCGGCTTCTGTAAGTACAAATGGAACCTGTCTTGTAAAAGTTGTTTGAAAAGTTTTGTAGAAATGCAAATGCTAGCCTCAAAGTGGAGTTTGCAGAACCAGCTGTGCTGCTTTGTCATACAGGCAGCCTCATATCAGAGGGTCTGCTCTACTGAGTACATTTCTGCAGGCTTCAACCTTGGTGTTCAGTAAAAATTTGACTCTGTGGAGTCCTGACTAAACATTGTCCTGTGGCTCTCCAGAAGATGTTTAGCCAACTGTTGCTATTGGACTCAGAGCAAAAATAAGGTAATGAAATTTTATGGCTTGTGTCATGCAAGAGGTAAGGCAAAATGGTTCAATGTTCAGATTATTAAATTATGGTTATTTTATTGTTTGCAGAGGGAAAATGATATGAAGCTTTGACGTTACAGGTGGCATCGAGGCTCTTGTGTAAATGCTAATGTCTAAATCCCGTAGAGGACTTCTAACTCCTAAAAGATAGAAATTTCTGTCTGTTCCCTTCCCTGTTAGTAGCTTTGTTAATTTATAGGACCATGGGATTTGTGGGGTCAAAATGAGAGCAAGCAAGCTGAAGCTAGTTTCTGTAGCCTGGTAGCTTAGATAAACCTTTAGACAGGGAGAAGTTTCTTGTTCCAATGTTCAGTTTAGGACTTCTCCCATTCTCACTTCAGATAAAATGCAAAATACCCATGCAAGAGCTGAAAAGGAAAGTTAATTAATGGAGTGGTATAATATAATATACATAATTTAGAAAGGTTTTAACTTCAAAAGCAGAGTATGAAGCCATGCTGAATTGGTTATCTGTGAGTGCAAGTGGGCATGCAGGTCACCAGTTCAGATGTGAAGTTGTTTGATTTGCATACTGAAATGTGACAATAATGGACTTCTTGAACTACCAAACTGAAAAAAATAGAAGGTTTCAGAGTTGATCCAAATCCAAAGATATTCTTCCTTGGGGCTTGTGAAAAAATTTGGTGAGGAAGGGGAAAGAAACTAACTGTTTTACTCTAGTGAGATATTTTTGTTTTGTCTGTTGAAAAGCACAGAGATGGTAAGTATGGACTCAACTATTATGTCCCAACTCCTAATTTAAGATGCTTGTCTCCAGTGTAGAAGATTCTGGTTCAAATCTTTCCCTGCCCAATGAAGAGGTTGGGGTTAACGAAGGGTTTCCACTGTCTGAAGGAATGAGTTATACGTATAGCCTGAGAAGAAACAAATCCATTTTCATTTAGGGATATTCTGTTTCAGTTAAAAAATGGTACAGGAACTGCAATGTGAGTGTCTTGTTTCTTAGTGGTGTGGTTTAGACTGAGTGCTAGATAATAGGTTATAGAGTATAGGGGGGAGTCAGCACAGTCATCTTTTACCCCTGTCTTGTAGATAGTGCACTTGATGCAGGCTAAACTTGAATCTGCAAGTTCGTGTAGGTCTGCTAACACCTGCAGTGTTGGTTTGAACAGGGCTTTTTCTATACAGAATAAAGCAATTGTTCATTTTTGTCACTGCAGGCAAGTACCACTTCAAATGCAAGCTGGGCTTCCACTAAATGTGTGCACTGCTATGCTATGCTGACATAATTTGGGTCTGTTTTTTGAATTGTTAACTGAAAATAGAAAACTTAAATTTGAATGAAACACTTCAGAATCAATACAGGGAGAAAATTTCCCAGAGTTGAACAACAGTGTGGGGTTTTTGTCTTTTAAAAAGCTGCTACACTTTCTGGAAAGCTTGTGTAGAGTATTAGTTTCTGAACTAATGAAATCTGAAATAATTGAACTATGGAAAACTTGTATTTAAAAAAAAAATACAGGGAGAAACCTGAATATAGCATCTCCAAAGGCACTCTTTTGAGGTCACCTAACTTCCAAGTATTCAGCATCAAGGCACTTCAGATGTAAGTGCCAAGAATGAAGGTCTGTTTCAGTAGGATCTAGTTAACATACTCAGTCCGAAATTATTGTGTTTAGTGAAACTTATCCGTTCTCTTCATATGCTTTTGTAATGAAATGGATCTATATTATCGACTATGTGCTGTTATGATCTGTATTTGTGACTGGAATGAAAAATATTAGATTATTAGTATATCACCCTGCATTTTCATGTATTGCTCATGTTACGTTGTTAAGGATGTATATTTCCCCAAATAAAATCAGACCAATAAGTAATATGAACTATTTTTATGTGATATAAAAATGTTCAGTAGCCCGTGTAGTGAAAATTATCACCTCAGTTTGTGCATTACACTTTCATTACCGTGTTTAGGGAATAACATTTTCAGTTGTTTTATTCTTAATTGAATTTTGTAGTAAATGCTAACATATGTTATAACATTACTAATACACTAGGAACTTCCATTTACTGTTAATTCATTTGAAAGAAAATTTTATGCTTTAATACATAGAGTATCACTGGTTCACAGTGATGCTCAAATTTTGAAAGCTAGCAAGTAAATGAACAAAAATATTAATCTGAAATAACTTTCTGTCAATTTTTGCTTAGTTGTTTGGTATTACAAATGAATGCTGTAATTTATTTTGAAACATTAGTAGTGCTTTAGTATAGAGAATTTGTCGTAGTACTTGTGTTATTAAAGTGTTGAGACATTGCTGATCTGGTTATGCAGCATTGTTATAGAATGCTAATTAAGTTTCTACAATATAGTAAGAAGCTAATTTTTTAAGGAGATTGGAAAGAAACTTCCAGTTGGGATATCCAAATGCTGAAATACCGCAGAATACTTGAGGTTGGGAGGGACTTTTGGAGGTTACCTTGTCCAAATCCCCTGCTCAAAGCAGGGCCAGCTACAGCAGATTGCCCAGGACCATATCCAATCAGGTTTTAAATATCTCCCAAGACAGAGCACTTCACAACCTCTGTGAGCAACTTCTTCCCTTATTCTGGTGTATCAGGTGCTCCTCCGGATTTTGTTTCTTCTGCAAACTTACTGAGGTTGCACCCTGTCCCACCGTGCAAGTCATTGATGAAGATGTTAAACAGCATTAGCCCCAAATCCTTGCATAGACTAGTAGTGATTGGCCTCCAGCTGCACTTTGTGCTGCTGATCACAACCCTTTCAGCCTGGCAGTTCAGCCAGTTTTCAGTCCACCTCACTGTTCATTTGTCTAGTTTGTAGTAGATCAGTTTGTCAATTTATATATTATAGGACATGACTTTAGAAAGAATTTCAGCACCAAAGCAAACAATATCTACTTGCTTCATCCACCAAACTGGTTGTTTTACCAGACTACCAGATTGATAAGGCATTATTTCCCTTCCGTAAATCCATAATAACTACTTCCAGTCAGCACCTTGAAAATGGCTTCTAGGGTTATTTGCACCTTCCATAGTTTGTGGCTCCCTGAATCCTCCTCCTTGAAGACAGAAGTGACATCTGCTTTTTTGTTGGTGTGTGGGTTTTTTTGTGTGTGTGTTGTTTTTTTTTGGGTTTTTTTTGCCAGACTTCAGGCATACTTTTCCACTTCCCAGTCTCCATGACCCTTCAAGGATAATAGAGAGTGTTCTTGTAATGACACTAACCAACTCCCTCAGCACCTGTGAATGCATTCCATAAGACCCTATGGGCCTGAATATGTTCTATTTGTTTAAATGTTCCTTAACGTGGTCCTATTCCACCAAGGGAAAGTTGTTGTTTTTCTAGACTTTTCCACAAGTATCAGGGGCCTGGGATTCCTGATGAGGGAATTGAATCTTGTCAGTAAAGACCAAGGTGAAGAAGACCTTGAGTACCTCAGTCTTTTTCACGTCCTTTGTCAAAAGGTCCACCATCTCATTCAGCAATAGGCTGAAGTTCTCCCTTGTTTTCCTTTTGCTGTTGATATACTTGCAGAAGCCCTTGTTGCCTTTCACGCCCCTCTCCAATTCCAGGCAGAGTTAGGCTTTCCTAACCCCATTCCTGTGTGCTTGTATTCCTGTGTCTGTATTCCTCCCGCAACATCTTGGTAACCCTGCTTCTTGCCCTATGTATGCTTTCTTTTTATGTTTGAGTTTTGTATGGAGTCCCATGTTCACCCATGCAGGCTTTCCTGCCACCTTTGCTTGGCTTGAACTTGCAGGAGGTGATCCTTGAAAATCAGCCAGCTTTCCTGGGTACGCTTCTCCCCAAGACTGTGTCGCATGGGGTTCTTCCTAAACTCCTGAACAGGCCAAAGTCTGCTACTGCAGACTGATTTTAGGAAGTGGGAGTGAAGATCTAATGGGTCCCTAGGAAAGCAGTTAAAAAATCCTAAACCAGATTCTTCTTTCACATGTGTGGCCTAACTGGAGAGAACACTCTAAAACATCACTAGAAAAGATGAAGTGGTGGTAGTGTTGCTCTGCATGTCTTTTCTGGTTGCCATACTTCTGTGGCATGGGAAACCCAGGTTCCTGGTCTCCTTCAGCCTGCAGGGCTTCAAATCTTTGGTTTCCTCCTGAGGAGTGGTTGGCACCCAAAGAAATAACAGTCCACTACAAGGCCTGAAAGTTGCCTCATTGTGTAACCAGGCATGCAAATGTCAATGGGATCAGAAGAGGAAAAATGGAGTATGTGTCTGTAGCCTTTAGACTGTGAGCGCAACTGCAGGGACAGACCCTAGATCTGGTTACTGCTTCTAAGTTAAGTGCTTAGTTGTCAGACTTAGATCTTAGTTGTATAAGAAAGCCCAGAAATAGTGGGGTATATAAGTAAAGAACGTAAATTGAAGACTATTTAAATTGTGGCATTTCTTCTGTAATGTAACTTGTTCTAGATTTGATTTAGTTGCTGTGCTCCAAGAATTTAAACTGAATGGAGCTTACTGAGCGTTGCTGTATCTTATCTCCACATTGCAGAAAACCTGAATGGTACAATCCATAGGCCAAGGCACCAGACGCATAAGGAACATGTAGTATGAAATGTGGATGAATGATACAAAAATGTGAAACTGTAGGTGATAGAACCTGAAGTACCTGAATTACCTATATTATGCCCCCACTCCTCTTAAGCTTACACTAATTTCTGGTACAGGTATAAAAAGGAACAGATATGATTCCTTATCTTTCAAGGGGAACTGTTCTGCTTCCAGGAAGCAGTTGTGGTGAGGCATACACAAAGAATCTGAAACCTGCATGTCTGCCAGCTGTTTCTGAAGGTCCAGCACTGCTTTGAACACTGGTGTTGTAATGTCTCTGTAATGTTGTAATTAAAAAGAATTAAAGTGTGAATTAGGCTTAAAATGTGGTCTTGAGTTTTGTAGATCTCTTTGTATCTCTGATCTTTTTAATATTTTTAAAATTTCCAGCCTAAATTTGTGTTCTTTTACCCTAGATTGTTGTTGTACCAACGTTGTCCTTCAGTGTAATGTTGTTGTTGTAGTTGTGTGACCCACCCTGCTCCCTTACCTCCCTAAATATTGATAGAGCATTTATTTATGCTTTCTGTCACTTTTTCTACATTAAAGAAACTCAGCTATATATCTTCCTGGTAAGATATAGGAGGTCTTCGGTAGCTCACCTACGTTCCTGATTTTTAAGTATGAATTAATTTTTTTTTGGTTACAGGTGACCAGAATTACAGATGAGTATTTTGGAAAGGGTCCCACTACATTGCTGAGCATTATATTAATGTGGTTTTTAAATGTGTGGTGGTTTTTTTTGTTTGTTTTTTTTTCCTTAAGAAATATCTGCTTTGATAGCTAAGAACCTTCAGTTGCCATGAAAGGGTGTTTTTTGCTTGTTCCCCTGTATGTGTGCAGTCGAAGGGAAGAAGGATGTGTTCATTTTGGTGCAAAATAGCCTGCCATGGTTGGAAACAGTTTTTCCATATTGAGCTGAAGCTTGTCTTGTTAAAGGAGCTGATGCCCTTAACTGAGTACTTAGGCATATCTGCAGGCATAATGATATTTAAATATGTGTTTAGTCTAAATATTTAATGCTGCCACTAGAAGAAAATGCTTTTTGTAAATAGACACTAAATAAAAATATGACTCTGGTTATTTTTAACAGTAAAATGATGGTAAAGGAAAGATCATCTTTCTTCAGGTGTCTGACTTAGCTCATTGCTCTGAAATTCTTGAGAAATAGGACAAACAAATAGTGTTCAGGGAAAAAACCAGCAACTAACCAACCCTGGTATGTTATTACAGAAGTTGTTTTGATTCTTAAACAAAAGCATTCTCCATTATCTTGTTATAGAAACATACAGTATTATGCAGACTATGATTAATGTTACTTTCCTACAGGTTAAACCATATCTTTCCTCATTTCTTCCTATGAAGCTCTGAATGCAGAGGATTAGTGAATTTCAATTTTAAATACCACTATATTAAATACTTCACTTAAAGGAACTGATGATCATGTGGCTAGATTGCCTTTTCTCTCCACAAAACCCCATGAAGCCCCAAACAGAAGCAGAGCTTAATTTTGGGTATTTCTGTGGTAGGACTAAGGTCTAAAAGGATATGAATCTGTTTTAGCTTGCTGTTTCTTGCTTCCTCACAATTCTTTACATAAATATAAAATACTTAATTATGTTTTTTAATTAGTTGCTCAGTACAGGTTTTGTTAACTCCAAAGGCTTTGGTGCTTAATCCAAGTAGAGGAAAATCATATGAGATAATGCTGAGATTTCAAACATTGTATCTAGGTGCATTTTCAAGCAGTTAACACCAGTTTATTCTAAAATAGAAAAAAAAAAGCATTTATGTTTTGAATTTCTCTTGCTTTTAACATCACAATTGTACTGCTAGAGATTAGAAAATCCTTTCTTATGCTTCTGACAGCTGCAGATAAGTACATCTCTGGGGCCAAATTTGACTCCTCCAGCCTCTCAGTAGGTGAAGCTCAATCACACATACCATTTGCAAAAAACCACACATCTGGGCCTAGGAGTCGATTGAGAGGTTTACTTAAGAGGAACAGGCTGAAAAAAGGAGCCTCTCGCTTTCCTAAGTTGCTAGCTCAATTAGTGTGCACTGATTAAAATCACCAGTTGCCAGGAGGATCTTGACTTGGAGGGTAGTGTGAAAAAATTTCAGTAAGGTAATCAAAGGGTATGTTAATGCTGTGAGAATTCAGGCTCTCCAATGTTCAACTACTTCAGAATTAGCTTCCAGAACCCAATTTGAAGCTGCCTTCTGTTTTATAACAGCATCTCCTAGAAAAGAGGAACTTGTAGAACTCTTGGTGTCCTTGGAAAGAACAAATTATACTGCTGCTGCTATTGCAGGATAAGCAGGAGTAGTTCTGTGATTGTTTTATGAAATTAGGTGATTCTGTCTTTTTGTCTGTATGTCTGTGTTTCTGAGACTTCTGCAAGTGGCTTTTAAAAATTGTTCTGAAATAGTGGAAGTGGCTACCAGCATATCTGGAAGGTCGAAAGGAGAGGAGAAGCCCTATAGCAAATGGCAATTTATTTGAAAATTAGAAGTGGTAGAGGTGGTTGAACTGGGGCAATATCTGGAATTTCTTGAAAGATTCTGGGTTGCTGTCGTGGTTTAACCCCAGCTGGTAATTAAGTGCCACAGAGCCACTTGCTCACTCCCCCCTCACCTGGAGAGGTGAGCAGGAGAGTTGGAAAGGAATGCAAAACTTGAGGGTTGAAATAAGTACAATTTGATAATTGAAATAAAATAAAAGCTGACTGATGCCTAGCCCTAAGCAATGATCTGCTGGCCCCAGCCACCCCCTCCATCACCACCCCCCCCCTACCCCCCACACCCCCATTTATATACTGAGCATGACGTCCCGTGGCATGGAATGCCTCTTTGGCTAGTTCAGGTCAGCTGGCCCAGCTGTGTGCTCTCCTAGCTTCCCATGGCCCTCCAGCCCTTTTGCTGGCAAGGCCTTTGAAACTAGGAAGTCCTTGACCTAGTACAAACACCACCCAGCAACAACCAAAAACATCAGTGTGTGCCATCAACATTGTCTTTACACCAAATCCAAAACGCAGCACTGCACCAGCTACTAAGAAGAAATTAATCCCAGCTGAAATCAGGACAGTTGCATAGGTTAAAACTTCTGTTTATGTGCAGATATTGTTCTGTTGCTGTCTCCTACTGCAGACAGCAAGTGTTCTTGTAGTTGTGCCCATGTCTTATTTGGCAGTAATAGGGACACCTATTGTCATTTTCAGCAGAGAGAAAAGCAGCCCGAGACACTTCCTAAAGGGGGTTGCTCAAGGTCAGGATTAAGACATACTGGTTGGACAACATGATGATTGCTGTGGTTCATACCTGTCCTGTAGCTCTAACTCTAGACTTCAGGCTCTAGTGTTGTCTGGCACCTGTTAGGAGTAATAATTCATGGGAAGGGACTGACTGTTCCTCCTTGCTTTCACACACAGTACAGAGATTGAAGTAATTTTTGGTTATTGTGCATTTTGAGGGTGTGTTTGCCCATGGGTTTGCTTTTTTAATATGTTGAGTGAAAATCAGCATTAGCAAGATTTAATAATACTTGGAAGTTTTATGAAATTGGCAACTTCTTTTAATGTTTGGGAGACGATACGATGCTCTAACTGCCACAGAGGACTGGCTTAGTGTTTCAGCCTTGTGCAAGTGGCTGCAGGCTGCTTTTCCCCGTCTCTTACCCCATGGAGAGCATGAGTGAGTGAGCTCTTCAGTCTAGTAAACAGCTGCATGGTATTACAGTGATGCATACCACATATTCCTTGGCTTCCAAATGCTTGTGCACCGAATCTGTTCCAACACATGACTGAGATGTGTAATTTCTAGTAGTGAATTTCTCAGCTTTCTCGAGAAAGCAGAAAAATGTAATTGCTGACTTTTATGTATGCTTTAAAAACATAACTTAGTTAAGCCTTACCTATTAATTCATCTCATCTGATGTCTTTTGCAAGGACCCCCAGCCTTCTTCCTTCCCTTACAGTCTAATTCTACCTAGCGAAACAAGAAAGAAAATGTTTCTTGTGAGAGTCAATCAGCAATTATGGTGATCATGTGAATAACAGAATTCACAAAGAAATATTGTATGCATGTGGGTTTTTTGCATCCACTGTTTGCACTAGCTATTTAAAGGCTATCACATTTGTTTTTGGGATTTCCAAATGTGTGATAGTTCTTTGCAGAAATTAATCTTTGAGTTAAGCAGCCAGCTTGTGTGCATGCATTTACTTTTTTGTTTCCATTAAAGCAGGGGTCCTCAAACTACGGCCCGTGGGCTGGATATGCCCCCCCCCAGGGTCCTCAATCCGGCCCCCAGTATTTACAAACCCCCCCGCCGGGGGTTGGGGGGGGAAACCAAGCAGCCGCAGATGACTGCCTGCCACTGCATCCGCGCGCCAGCCCCCTGTTTAAAGAGTTTGAGGACCCCCGCATTAAAGTCAAAGGCTTGTAGAGCCTCTTAGGAGTTTAAGTAAGACTCTTCACAATGGTAAAAGAACAAAGCAGCCCAGATGTACTGTTCATGTACAGAAATATTTGAGGAATCCTCTTTTCCTGAATGGCAACATGGATGTGTAGGGTTCTGCTGAATTACCAAGCCACATAGTATATCACTGTGCCTGAGATATGATTGTCCTCCGTTATGTTGTCTCTATCCTGCTTACATATTGTCCATGGGATGGGAAGGTCATGTGTTCAGAGTCCAGCAAAGCCTTGTGCTGCCCTGCTCTGTCAAGAAAGGCGTGGCTTCTGGCATCAGTGTGATTCATGGGGGAAGAGTCATACCATCTAAGATTAGGCAAACAGATTACCCTAGGTTCTTTCTGCTCTGTGGGGGGAGGAGGAGGCAGCTCAAAGGAAGAGCTGAATTTCAAATCATTCCTGAATAGATACTTAGCACCCAGCTTCTTCTAGTACAGTGTTCTCAGACTCTTTGGCATCTCCTGGGGAGGGGAAATGGGACAAGACTCTGAGTGAGTCACCACCAGAAACTTGCAGACCTGTCAGACTGTGTGATTAGTGTTGTAATCTCCTAGATGGTCTTTGATCCTGAAGCCAGGGGGTGTGTATGTGCCATGAGGAAATGTGGGACAAACTTGTTTTTAAAAACAGTAATAGAAAACAATACCATAGGAATGTAGAGTTAAGTAGGCTTTTCTGGTTTAAGTTTCATAAGCTGGTGTGTGGTCATTTTTTTCAGTTGCTTAAACATAGCTTCATGTTTTAATATTTGTCTAGCCCTAGTCTCAAGTAATATATTTGAGACCTTCTACTCCAGAAATGACTGGCAAGCCAGACCTTAAGTATGAATTTTGACTTGTAGTAGCGAGTGAATTCTAATTCCAGTTGAATTTATAGCAGTTCACCAAATGAAATAAACTGTACCAGGAAGAGGATTTATGAAGAAGTTTTGATCAGTAAGGTCTGAAGAGGAACAAACGTGGTGGAGTGACGAATCAAGTTACGAAGCTGCTGCTAACAATGTTGTCTTGACTAGATTTAAGCAGAGCAGGCAGAGACTTAGGTTTGACATAAATTGAGAATGAGAGAAGAGTGTGGACCAGAATATGCTTTTCCTGGAGTGGTTGGTTTACTACTTGCTGGCTAGATCTAATTTACTAAAACAGTTAATCTGGTTTGTGGTCCACTCTTTATTACCCCTTTTGTTTGAATCCCATAGCCCTTTGTCAAGCAGTCAGAAGTGTATCCATTGCTTAAGTAAATGTGAATATCCTGTTGGATATGGCAGGGAGTATGTATAGAAAGGGATGGGAATGCAGGTGTTCCGGTCAGGACTATTTTTGCTGCTTTGAATAAAACTGGCAAATATGTGTGTGACTCAGAATTGGCTAGAGACATGCAGAAGTCAATTTTGTCCAGTTTAGGGGCCCAGGTCCCTAAACTACTGCAGGTCTAAGGTTTGGTACTGGTTTTCTGGTGTGCATGGCTCTGGTGAGCTGGCAGCACTTCTTAAGACCTATACACTAATTTAATTTCCTTTTGTGTATGGTTATTGTATTCTTTTTCCTGAAGTCACTAGTTACTGGGGTGGTCTTTTGCCTGGTGTTTTAAGATCTTTTTTTCTTTTTTTTTTTTTCTTTTTTTTTCTTTTTTTCTTTTTTTTTTCTGTTGTAAGTAGTATTTGGACTGAGAATTCTCAAATAAAATGTTCTGTGGAGCTCTTCTAGTCTTATGTGTTGTCCATGTAGCCATATATCATGCAGCTCAGAACTTGTTTGTTTATTTAGTGATTCTCATTCTAATTTTGCTTGGGGCTATTCTTAATGAATGGAAAGCAAAATATCAGAATAGAGCAAAGGGTAAAGATCTGATGACAACCTGTGGAGTTGTGTTACGTTCTGTTAATAATAGACACATAGGACTTAGTCTAGGAAAATGTATACTATAATCCAGCAATATAACCAAATCCTAATTCATTGGGATATAAAAAGCTGCTCTTGCTTAAAATTACATAAAAGTAGAATGAACTTGGTTCATTTAGATGAAGACACTTTAAGTATCCCTGACACTTGCATAGCTAAGTTTTTTTCTAAAAAATTTTAGGGGTAAATAAGATTAAAATACCCAGACAACTATTGAGAATATGGGTTGTATTTTGCATTGCTCAAAGTGCCTGAATCTCAGAGAATTAGTATAAATTATTAGGTAGTTGTTGAGTTTATGTGTAAGGTTGTGATGGTGTGTGTGTGCTGACCTGAATTCTTTTTATTTCTTTTCTCTGAAGAGCGTGTCTTGTTGATATCTTTTCATGGCTTGCAATTAATACTCTTTTGGTTGCTATATTATAAATAGCTTCAGCTAAATATATTTCTAAAGTATCCAGGTGAACAATGCATATTTATGTTGTGCTTTCTTGCAGGGGCTGGTGTGTTTTTCCTTTCTTGTGCTGAAGGAGAGCAGATCAGCTTTCTCTTCGACTGTATCGTCCGTGGCATCTCCCCGACAAAAGGCCCTTTTGGTTTGCGTCCAGTTCTACCAGGTTAATATAGGAAGTATAGAGTAACCAAGCAAAGTAGGAACTTGCCATGTCTAGCACTTACTGCTGTGATTGTAAGAACAGCTTGCAGACACTAAGGGTGTAGAAAGTGCAAAGTTTTTTTCATGCTGAAATGTCACAGTGCAGATTTATCAGTTGAATGTACCGTGTTTCCCCCTGCTGCTCTAGCTCATTCATATTTCTGGTGATACTGCTAACTTTAGCCTTCTCTCATTTAACAGTACTAAAATAGGGCAATTTGAATTGAAAGGAACCCTAATCATTAGTTTTAAACTTACACAGTTCAACTTGGATCCATGTCTGCATTACTATTTTAATAGCTTAATGGAAAACTAGCTTCTGGGACATTTTGAGTTCATCCAAATCACTTAGAACTAGGTCTTGCCAACCTTAGAAAACTTTATCAGATTCCACGTCATAATTCAGTTTTGCAGCTTGGGCTTCTTTTCTGATGTGCAAGGATTAAATTCCTTTTCCTATTCCATGGTAAACACTGCATGCGCTGTAATGTTCAGAGAAGAAATTAGATGGCATCCTACTAAGCTCTGTTACCTTTTGACTTTAGCAGAAAGAAAAACTGAGTCAGAATGATTGTCAAACAGGGCAAGAGTGTGGAAGTGAGGCTGCAGAAAAGTATCTGTGAATTGGCAGTGGGATATAGTGGGAATAGTCTGCAAGAATGGTGAAGGATGGGAAATAGAGTTTCTATTTAAGTGCTAAGCAGTTAATAGGTGTTTGACAGAGTTTTATTGCTGCTATAAGATTAAGGTAATTGTAGAAAGGAGATGTGATGGAAAAGATTAGATCTGGATGTGAAACTTGTGAAAATAAATTATGATGTTAGTTAAGGTAAATGCAGCAGACACAAGGCTCAGTTCATCTTTTCTTTCCCATAGTTATAAGACTGAAATAAATAAAATAATCAAGCAGAATAGTGGGAAATAAAACCTCATTCTGCTTATATGATGGTCTGTGTTTGCATTCAAACTAAGTGTAAAAAAAAAAAGCAAACAATGAAAAAGCCAACAGAAACTCAAAAAACAGTGTCAACTTAAAGCTTTGCTATTGAATGCATATTTTTCTGCATATCTAAAACATTATACATATACAAGTCCTAAATCTTGCATTTAACAAAAATTTCTGTCCAGAAAAATTAAGCCTACTAGCAACTGTTCTGTTGTCTTTTTTTTTATTATTACTATTTTTTTAACTTTAATTTTAGATGGCACATTCTTTGAAAAATCTTTTTTTAGAGGCATATAGAAGTAAATCTGCTTTTGCATCTTCGTTACCATCTCTGGCATTTGTGGGTTGTTATACATAGCCACATACCTCATTTCCTTCCCTCCTTCAAGCGCTCTGACCTCACTGATGTGTAGAAAGTGGCTGTGGAGTATCTTGGGGATGATTTGGTATTGTTTTTGTAAGGGAAGACCTCTTTTCTGAGATCTTTTAATTTTTTTTTTCTGTGCTTGATGGGCTTGCTGATAAAATGAGGTGAAGATGTACTCAGCCATTTTATTTCACCTTGTTTCCCTAGACAGGAGCAGTGTCTGCAGGGAACTGTGCTCATACTCTTGCAGACTGCTCTGCAGCTCCTTTTTCATGCTATTTTGACCCCTTTGACTTATATTTCCCTGTATATTTACCCTTGTCTCTTCCAGTTTGTTGTCACCCCCTATGTACATGTCCCTTCATAGAACATTTTTATGGTTTATGTTCTTCATTTATTATCCTATGCAGAAGCTTGCACAGACCTGTTTAAGGCACGTGCACATGTACAATACTAGTGATTCACGCATAAATGGATTTCTGTATCAGGTATGCTGTTACACAGAATGTACTGTATTGCTTGAAAAGGTCAAGCCTTTACCAGCTGTAAAGTGTATCTGGTAAGAGTATTGAAATTCACTCAACCTTTTGAAAGGCTTAGTTATTAAATAGATTAATCATCTGCACACCTCAGGTAACTAGATCAAAAGCTCCAGATTGGGGATTCTACCTAGAAACATCTAGTCACTGTTACTCATATTTAATGCAATGCAGAATTCTACGCAGCCTCAGTTGTGCTTTATGTATGCAATGTTCTGCTTCTGTGTAATTTAAAATCATTTATAGGAAGCAGCCTTCTCTCCAGTTTGCTGCTCAAATTTGGCTTCTTGCTGTTGCCTGTACTTTTCCAACTTAAATATGCTTGAATAACTCTTTAGTATTTTCAAGAAAGGAAAATACACCAAGGGGAGCTGTACAGAGAAAAGAATGTAATGTGGTGAAAAAATGTCACATTGACAGTATTCTTGGATAACAGCACCCACAGCACAAATAGAATCCAGCGATGTTATGCTGTCAACATCTGCTTGGTCTGTTTTTGGAAAAAGGGTAATGAATGAAGCCAGTGGTTTCAGGTACAAACAGCTCAACCATATGGTTAAGTGGAGTGCTGAAATATTTAAGTGGTAGCATGAAATTAATAGGAAATGGTAGAGACTGGTTTGAAGAGGACGGAAAAACAACTAGTTTTCTTACTTCCCGTAGTGATTCTTTAAAAAATGTAAAATGCCCGGTGTCCAAAAGGAGCCTGTAAACTGCACGTGCAAGGGATATTTGCTCAAGTACTCAATATTCACACCTTTTTTTCAGGATTGTGGTTTTAAAAAATATACCTGACTTCCTTAAAAGTTTGGATATATGATTACTGTATGTATTTTATTATGTCATCTATAAAATATGTAGTGAAAATGCTGTGCAATGGAAGCATAAACTTGAGTGACCATTGCAAGGTATAATCTCTGGTCTAATCTCTTATAGTTGACCTGCTTTGAGCAGCGGGTTAGACTACAGAAGTCCTGAGATCCCTTCCAATCTGAATTATTCTGTGACTTTTTAGGAATAGATATCAAATGAATATGAATATTCTCATGATAAAAATAATTCTAGTATATGTATATCTGAAATAAAATGGAAAAAGACAATAACATTAGATGGTTTGCAGTCTATTACTGTGTGGTACTTACTTTGGGAGTCCATTAATTATGCAAAATTGTACCAAAATACTCATTGGTAGCTCCATTAGTAGAATGGAGGTTTTGATTTGTTAAAAGCTGCAGGATCAGGTCTCAAATTTAGGACATACGACACTGAGTGGGAATGCAAAGGTAGTGTAGGTATCTATATTTTTTCATGAGGTATATGTAGCATTTTAAATAAAGGACTTGAATGACAGAACGGCTTCTTTTCCCCAGCTACTAGTTGGAAAATAATTGCTGTAACTGACTACTTGCATAGTCTCTTCCACCCCCGGCCTTGAAAAGATATTTAGAAAACAGACCAAAGAATTTTATATTCTTGTCTTGACAGAAGTCTAGGTATTGACAACTAGTAATGGGTCACTGATTGCATGGTTTGTAATCTATACTGAATTTGCATGCATGTTATTTGAGAAATGTTTGTTCATCATGTGTGCTTTGAATTCCTTCTTTTTACTAGCAAGATTCATCTTGAATGCCAAACTTGAACATGGCAAAGGCCAATAGCTGATCGGTGGTGTCTTTGATCAGTGGGCAGATCAGTACTCTCTAAATCTGGCTAAGGCTACAGGACAGTCTAGTCCTGCAGGCTTGAAAGACCCAAAGTGTTATGTTCATAGTCTTGATGCTCTCTTTTAATTTTGGAAGCTTTTTCAGACTGCTTTGTGACTGATGAAAGTGTGCAGTGCTGCTTGCTGAGGATCTATCTGATGCTCTTTCTTTTTGTTGAAGCTTGATACACCTTTGGCCATTGCAAGACAGCTCTGTGGCTGCCTTCTGCAGTATCTGTACCAAGTGGATTCTCCTCAAACTTTTAGGACATCTTTTCATTCCTCCAGACATATTACAAGGTGTGGAGATGTTAGCATGAAGGTGAGGGTCCAGGCCTGATTTGCAAATGTGCCTAGAGTTACAGGAAGAAAGAAAGGAGAGATGTTCAGCCTAACTTACCTAACTTTGTTTAATGAAGTTATTAACCAATGCTGCATTTTAAAGATGCATATAATTAAGCATATCTTAGGTAGCTGCTGGCTTAACTTGATACAAAACACTTTTCTTGACAGGTGCTTACTGAACAAACCTAGAGATTTGAGTTACTGTGACACTTTATTTGTATGTTACCAAAGTATTCAAAATCTCCCACGATGAGCAGCTGATGTGGCTTAAATGCATATCCACCAATGTAATACAAAAATAAAATCTCCATCAGAGGCATTTTTAGTCCAGCCAGATTTCATGTAATCCTTCCCTTTTGCTCCAAAGCAGCGTTAAGAAGTTTTCAGTGACTGCCTTGCACAAAAGATTTCTCTTCATAGCAAGGGATCCATTGTTGTTTGGAAAATGATAAAACAATTCCATAATTGAAGGACCTGGGTGAATGCCTAGATTCCGTGGGAGTAAATCAAACAAGTAGCAGTAAATCACATTTGTTAGGAGTTTGGGAAATGAAGGTACTAATTGCTCTGAGAGTTGGAGATACTGATGGATGTTGCGTGGACAGTAGTTGTCTGAACTTCCTTGGACAGCTGCCTTGGTACTAGTCATGTTGCTTCTGTCCTCCTGAATTAGTAATACCGCAAATTACTACACAGTTATTTAGAGGCTTTGTATTGTGCATGCTCAAGGTATAGGATCATGCCGACAAATCCAACTTTACTGTTGAAAACCCTTTGTTTTTATCATTTTTTAGGCCATATTTCTACAGTCATATGACAGGAAGTCATAGGTTAAGCCCTCCAATAAGGACTGGTCTCTATAAGGTGGCTGCCAATGACTTCAGTCCTTAGTCTGATCTTGTAGCAAAACCTGATTAGTGCATGGTAGTCTGTAACCAAACATACTGGTATAAGAATCTGCTGCTTCTGGGGCATAGTATTGTGTGTGTTTTCCATAGAAGTCTTGCTTATTAGCAGAGAAGATTAAGGGCAAACCAAAGATTTCAGTAAGATTGATGGACAGTTATTTTTTAAGCCTAAGACTTAAAGTTTATATATGTTTGGCAAGTTTTGAAGCTGTTTCTGTAGATATTTCCTAGTACTTGCTGAGAAAGGGTTCTAATCAATCTTCCACAAAATGCCAATGAGAGGTCCCAGCACATAACTATGAACCCAGTTTTATACATATCTCTTGTACACAGGCATTCCTTAAGGGGAAGTTTAAGTAAAAAATTGTCAATCCTGTGTCTAGAGATTTCATGTTGTTGCGTGAAACCTGTTGTGTTCTGTAGCTGTGTAGCTGATAGGGAATTTGGCTTCTAGAAGCAAGTGAACATGTGAAATGCAAACTGCCTCCCGATCTTGTATTCTATTACAGGCCATTTTTGCAAGATCAGTTGTTTGACCAGTTTGTTGGGGTTTTTTTAATTATATCTTTTGCTGTCTGTAAGAGGGATATTAGTTACTAAAAACCTAATAGTTCTGGATTTGCCCTAGTAACAGTCTGAAAATCTGTATTTATGAAGTAATCATATTCAGAGGAAAGTGGGAAGTCTCTTTCCTACAGGTAGTTCTTTGCTCTGGGAAGGGTTAGTGTCTGTCACATCTTGGTTTGACTAATTTGCTCATCTGTTATGCCAACTTTGTACGCAAAGTCCTTGTAGAACATCTTTGATGAACCTTTTTGGGCATAAGGGCATTTAACTACATACAGCAGAGTAACTGGAGCAGAGGACATTAAAAAATAGATTCAGGCAGCAGCCTGTAACACTATGTGCTACTGAGCAGATAGTTGCACAGACCTGTCTGGGTTGCACCATAGGTACTGGTGGCCAAATTTTGTGTTTCTTTTGGCAGAGGTCCATATGGAAGCATTGGGGGTTTTGTCTGAGTTCCACAGGTTTGAACAAGTCGGTGCTTAATATGAGTTATATTGCATCAGAAATAGGAATGGAGACCTAACAAAATAATCCATACCAAACAGCCCTCTTTTCTGTTCCTAAGCTGGGGAGGTGTCAGACACTGACACCAAGCACTGAGCACTGTTTGAGCTGGGAGACACAGAGGTCACAGACTCTGTTTGTCACAGGTGTTGTTGCCTTGTCCCTGTTAGAACATCTTTGCCTTCCAATATATGCTGTTATAGAAGGAATGTGTGTTTCTGGCTTGTTCGGCTAATCTTATCCAGATCCAGATCGCAGACTGCTAGAAGGAAACCCCCTCCACATGGGAAAGAAGGTTCAGCATTGTCATTTCTGTTCCTGTGATGCACTTGGACCTATCCAGGGCAGATCAGAAAGTTAATATGGTTAGGAGAGATGTAGCAGCTGGTTTCTCAGGTAGTTAATAACGTAGGGACTCCTGTGGAGCTTCAGCTCACCTGGTAATGCTCCTTCCCCTGGTGTGAGCTTGCTTTGACTGCTGTCTTGACAACATCAAACCCAAGTCTTTTAAAACTGGGATGAAAATGAAACTTTTCTTTCATCATTTCAACTGTTTTTTATCTTACTAACTCAACCACAGCCCTTTTCATCGTTTCCCCCCCCTTATTAAATTATTCAATAATCACATGTTTTTGTGGTGTGCTACTACTACTTGGTTGATGAGATATACAAGAACAGCAGTCTTGAGGAAGCTAATCTGTTTTATCTGTCATTAATTACCTTCCCTATGCAATTAATACAAGCTACTGAAACTTCTGATGAGGAACAAGTTAGCAGACCATATCCTTTGCAACTGCTGGGCATGACACACTTGTCAGTGCTGTTTGAAAACACCTGTAAGATTTCTCTTGGGGTAATGGTTATGATTACTTGCAACATCTGGTTTTATTGTTGTGCCTGGCTGGAAAAAAAATGGTTTAGAGGAAACTGGCCTGTTTTACTGATGAAAGTTCTTCCACATTCTGTATAACTCCTGGTATTTCTCCTTTTATTGGAATAGAATGAGACTTCTTCTGTGAAGTAATTTCAGCTGGAATGGCAAACTGACTAAAATGTATGGGCAAAATCCCTGACAGTACATTTTAGTAGTGGTTTTTATAATTTTAACTTGTCTTGTATTAAACATGAAGACAGAGAGCCACCAGGCTGCTTATTTTATCTCTGACTTCTGAACATGAAGCTTGAAAGTAATGTCTTTGTAAATAGGTGATCTGGATTGCAAGGTGTCAGGTAGTTTTATCACTATGACTCTTGAGTTTATGATGTAGATTTGTAAATTTGTAGCATAAAAAGTTTGGTCTTTCTTGATGATAAAATTCCCAATGAGTTCAGTGAAGTCAGGACACGTTTTACTGGTCACATTACTTTTCAACTGCTCTAGACCTGCAACGTGCTAATTATCTTTCTAGCTATTGCCTTTGGCGCTGTGCTTTTCAGGGTTCTGTCCCTGGTGGTAACTCTTACAGACACTGGATATAATCTCTGAAAGTCTTTGAAGCTTAAAATTATAACTTATGTAGCATTTCTCTAGGATGTGCTTGAAGGCAGATTGTCCCATACATTTTCCAATCAGTGTTTTCCCTTCCTGTAGTAGTAGATCAAACAGGAACATAAGAATATCTAACAAAATAATGTGGTTTTTTTCTTTCCTTCTTTTTATATATTTTCCATGCTGCTTCTTTGTTATTTATTTTGTATTTCTTTTCAAAGATCCAAGTACAAATCCAGCCTATTCAGAAGAAAGATTGGCTCATGAAGCTTTGCAGTTAGAAAAGCGCTTGAGCTTGCTGTCCCATACAAGTCGCCAGGGCAGTGGAGGTAAGAAATTTAGCTAAGTAAAATTAATGGCGTTCCTTCCTTTCCAGGCTTTAGAAATAAGCACATGTAGATAATTATAAGATGGTGAACTTAAAAGAAAAATAATAGAGAAATGGTCAAGACATTTGATTTGGCTGCTGTTGCTTGTGGGGCAGTTCTTTAACAGTATTGCCTAAAGTCCATTGATGTAGACTGGAGTTTTTCAACTGACCAGTGCAAGTTTTGGGTCAAACATTGTTAATGCAGGAAGATCCTTTGGTATGCTGAGTCCTACTGAATTTGTGCATGTGCTACTTCAAAAGAACTGGCTGCATCAGGTTTGGTATCTGCTTATGTACTTCACTCCAGCCCATGAGATGGACTAACTTGTATAGTTCACCCATCAGGCTTACAGCACATTTTTTGTACTAAAACCTAGAACTCCTCTGCTTTGGTTCTAACTATTATTCTTGTTAATATTCTTGCTCTTTGTGGTACTATCTATGCATGTCCCTTCTGGAGTTATGTATCAAAGTAGAATTGCTCTCTAGCACTGGAGTGTAAAAGGGCCTCTGCCCTGAACTGCCATTTGAATTGTTTAGTAGCAGAAGTTATGTCCTCAAAACATGTGCCTTGCTTTTGACTCTAAAGCCTAAAAATGCCCCTGTGGAGATCCTCAGGAGCTTAATTATGTGCTTCTGTATATGTCCATGGCTACTTTAGTCTTGACACTGCTGAGTAATGTGGTTTGTGACTAAATTCTGCTGAGACTTCCTGAGGTTTTTCTTAGTTAGTATATAACTATTGGACTTGACTGGAGTGATGGAAAACAAATGAGACTTGATGGGGAAGCATGCCTGTTTGCTTTATCCACTGTGGTTAGAAAACGTGGGCCAACTTCATATACATGCCCTGCCTGAGATTACTTGAATGTATGCCCTTATTCTCCTAAGAATGTTACAATCCTCAGAGAATGAGGAATCCTAGGTTTTCCTATTGTTTGGGTTTTGCATATGAAAATTAAATATTTGTGTTTATGGGAAATATTATAACAACAAGATTGTTCCTGTAGGTTTGGTCAGAGGACATTTGCCTAAATTTGGAGATGTAGGTTCTGCCACCGTCTTGGAGAACATGTAGCTCTACAGGGAGGACTTTCCTTCCAGAGTTTTGAAGTGCCTGAAATAGTTGTCTAAGAGAAGTGATTTCAAATAAATTCAACAATCTTATTTTTGAAATAAAAAAGATGTTTTTGTAAGCAGAAGAACTTTTATTTAACAAGTATATTTCTTCTGGGAATGCTGCTGAGAACTACACATATTTTTATAATTTGTGCCTTCTGTCTAGACAGCTGTATAATTTAATCTCAGGAGTTGCTCAGGGATCATGAGCCAGTGTCATGCAGTGGGGCACTGGGGAAAAAGAAAGAATTAGATTTCACAGGGTAAACATAGCTATTTTGTGATAGTATGTATCAAGAATTACTCCATGAAGAGCAGGAGAATTGTTCTAAAATTTTCCCTCAACAGCTGAGAATAGAAATAGCTTAGTAACATCAGAAGCTCAGGTGACAATTTGCAGTGGACCCTTCCCCTTTCTACCCCATCTGGCAACTTAATGCCCATGGTTTAAAACTAATTAAATCAATGAAGATTAATACCTACAAAATTATGCTGCTGTCAACCTTTGTTTTCACATTGGTTTTATTAAGAAGGAAGGAAATATCATTGTGGACTGTGTGTCACTACAAGAACGTGGTTTTGTTTGCTTGTTTGTTTTTGTGCATTTGTTTGTCTGACATTTGTGTTTGTCCTTATGGCCTTTCATGCCAATGTTTGATTTTTTTCTTCCATATTCTGTCTTGATAGCAGTAGTTACCTGTAAAAGTGTCCTTCTTGCAAGTATCGGTGAGAAAAAAAAATATTCTTGCAATAGATGCATAAATGAATTATGGAAGATCTTTTTGTATGTAGTTATGTAAACATTTTTATAATAGTAGTATTCTCATTTTTTTGTTACAGTGATGTGTGGTTGCATTTTGGTATGGATATTATGCAGAAGTGCAAAAGAGCTGAGGAGAGAACAGGACAGTCTTAAGTTTGATTTTTATTTTTGTGGTCTCTACACATTCACTTTGGTGTCGTTCAAAGAAGATGTAGATAGAGAAAAAAGTACAAATAGGTTAATAATTTGTTTGATTCAGATCAAATTAAAACATGGAAATGTTTTATATGGCTTTGGGTTACAATAACAAGGTTTTCTTCAGAGCATCCTCAGCTATCTTGAGCATGGGACTTTCTGAATATTCCCTGTAATATAAGATAAAAGTATCTAAA
Organism: Falco rusticolus; assembly: GCF_015220075.1. Lineage (NCBI taxonomy): Eukaryota > Metazoa > Chordata > Aves > Falconiformes > Falconidae > Falco > Falco rusticolus. The sequence continues at coordinate 78,626,404 of NC_051187.1, read as the reverse complement.
ATAAAACAAATGAACTGTATGGAAGTAAAATGTCATTGAAAAGGGGAGAACTTAGTGCATAAACTCTAAAAGTTTAGCCCTGAATGCATTATGTTCCACAGCGTGGTAGGGTTATGGCAAGGTAACATACTATTGGCATTTAATTTTTCCTGTGGGGAATATAAATTATTGCAGGAATTCTGGCTTTCTGACAGATGTTCCCCTTACAAAAAGCAGGTGGTATCTCAGGGTCCTTTCTGTTTGTACATACTTGCCATGCTTCAGTCTGTGTTTTAAACATAGGTCGATGTGTTTTCTTTTCTAGGAGATGATAGAAGTCTTTCAAGCTCATCTTCAGATACCAGCCACTCGGATGTTAGTGTTGGGAGCAGACTGACAATTTGGCCTGAACAGTCTTCAGCCAGCACTTCTCAAGAGAGTCATGGACTGGCAGCAGCAAAGGGCATTCATCTTGGGGAAGAAAAGACCCTTCCAGAAGGGGCACGTGGCACCACTAAACTGCCTCCAAAGCCCCTCCGATCAAGACAGCTACAGGAAATAGGTCGTCAGAGTTCTTCTGACAGTGGAATAGCTACTGGTAGTCACTCTTCTTACTCTGGAAGCTTCTCTTCCTATGCTGGCAGCTTGGACATTTGCCATGGTGATGAGTTTGGATCATTGCTAAGCTTGCCATTGAACTTTCCTTCGGATCAGAATTTATGTACTTGTCCTCACAGTGAGCTCCAGAGAGGTGTGGGATCAGAGTATCAGGTTCCCAGCTCTCTAAGACATGTTTATGATATACCCAGGAGTTTGTTACAGGCAGCTTCTAAAGATGTGCAACCAAAGAGTGCAGATTCCACGCTACCCAAGGACCAGGCCCTGTCAACTCAAGGTGCTAGTGACCCAAAACTGCGACTACCACACTTGGAAGCATGGAGGGTACCCGAGCGCAGCCAGGACAGAGGGAGGCCTTCATCCTTACTCACAGAAAGCAGCAAGGACTCAAGTGATGAGACATATGTGGATTTTGTTTCGAGGTGGTCAGACACAAAACCACAAGGACAGGTGTCAGACTCCAAAAGTAGTGAGTTGTCACCACCTAGGGGGCCCTCAGCTGACCCCTGTGATACATGTAGCCCCCACCCTGGGATGACAAGAGCTCTTTTTTCAGCTTGTCCAATCTGTGGTGGACTAAAGGTAAATACCTAACACTGAGCAGATGCTAACAAGCCTTACTTAATATAGCATGATTAATTTGAAATGGCTAAAGTTGCAGGTTATAAGTACTACTGTTTCCTTTATAATTTGAACAGGTAATAACTTCTGTGTTGTTTATGCTTAAGCTGAGAGGTTTAGCACACGGTTCCTCAAAATGTGTGCCTGATCAGGAAAACACTGAACAATATAGGCCGTCAATCATTACTTGTAAATTGGCCAATTTTGGCTTTGGATATATGTGGGTGGCTTACAGTGACAGAGCTAGAAGCTTTACAGGCACTGAGAGGGCTGAATTTGTCATATAGTTGTAATCTAGCATGAAGGACATCGATCTGTTTTACTGCTGGTATTTTAAAAGAAGGAAGAAGGGAGGTCAAATAGTGTGTACTTCTCTTTAAGGTGACCACAGTGCATATTTTTATTTTATTGATGTTTTTCTTTTCTTTACCATTGTAGTTTGAGCATGTCTTGCACAGGAAGCCAGATTAGCAAAGCTTCTCACTGGGGCAAGAGAAGATAGTCAAGTCAGCATGGCAATCCATAGCGGATTAACTAATGCAGTATTATGACTGGCCAATGACAGATACTTTAGAGGAGGTATACAATAACTCTTAGTGGTCTACTACCAGGACACCATATTTGCAGGAAAAATTATTTTTTATCAGCAGTCATGTAAAGACTTAAAACCCAAAGTATGGAGATTCATACGCTTTTCTAAACACATTTGCCAGTATCTGTTACTATGATTTTGATATTCTCATAAATTCTTTTTGAACTCTGCTGAATTCTTAGCTTTTTATAGGAGTAAGATATATACATTAATTGTACATTGCATGAAGAAAATGTATCTGTTTTTATCCATTCTGGAGAGGAATTTTTTTTGTGAATGTGTTTGCTAAACTTAGATGGTAAAGCTGCTTGTGTTGGTGAGCTGTTGAAAGGCTGGAAAAGTTAAGAGGGAGTGCTCAAATTACGGAATGTGTGAAGTAGGGATTCAGCAAGAGAGACTTTTGTTTGAGGAATTAAATACTGCCATTGAAGTGTGTGCATTTTAATTGAGCGTGTGAGATTACATAAATCACTGCTACGAAAAGGGTTCAAGTGTACAGTAAGTTACAAAAGAAAAATTAGAAGGTTATAAACTCGAGGGATTATTTTCTTCTCATGAGGTGTTTCATGCATTTGCATCATTGACTGCCTTCACCTTCACATCTAAAACTAGAAAATGCTGTCTGCCTGAGGCGCTTGTATAGCCTCCGTAACAGCACCGGAGATGTTACTTTGTCATGTACTTGCAGCATTAGGAGGTAGGGAGACACTGATGTGACAGGCCTCATAAGGTTGTGTCTACACTGATCATTAGGACCAGTGTTCTTCCATGACCATCCTTGCCAGCCATCTGTACCAAAGGCCCTCACTCGAACTTTAGCCTAAATCTGAAAACTTGGCTGGATGCGGAGGGCTGAGATTTAGCCTCCCACTTCTGTTCTTTCTGCAGCGCAGGCGGCAGGGTGCACAGCAGTGTATCTGCTGCTGGCTTCCTGCTGACTATAGTTAGAAAGGAGTTAGGAAAAATGCACAAGACTGATTCCTAGGAGGGCTCTCCTCTGGGATCAGAAAGCTCCAAGATGGCTTTGTCTTAAGCAGCAAGGAAATAATTAGTTAAGGTACAGTTAGTTAGCTTATGTGGTCTAAATGTTTCTGGGTGATCTGAATTGTCAGTTCAGACATGAATTTATCAAAGTTTACCCTAGGTATTTGTTGCAGACAGGAAGCTGAAAGTGAGTATTCTGTTGTGTATCTTCAAAGCCATTAAAGGCTAATTTATGTCACTTTTTTAACTGCCCGTTGACTCCAGCAACATACACACCCAAATCTTTTATTGCAAAATGTTATCAGGTTTCATGGTGTTTCTAGTTGCCTTAATAATATAGTTGGAAGGAATTTCAGGAACTGTAAATATTTAAACAAATTTAGTGAGAGAAACACTGGTGCAATCCTCTTAATAACTCTGTTTTAGCATGAGATATGCACATCTGTTTCTTATCCTTCCCCACCTGCACCCCCTGCCATTTGTAAGCAGTTGGGAAGGAAGTCTTACTAAATGGAATGATTCATGGGTTTATTTTTACTTTTGAAAGAAAAAAATAACCTTTTGATACATTGTCCTGAATTGTCAAGATGAGTTATTTTAGATGGACACCATTTTTGGCTTTTCTCATAATGAATACAGTGAAAGCTCAAATTCATATGCTGTAACTAAAAAATAATTTGTATTCCTTGTGCTATGAGCAGAATACATTTAAGATGCAGTTAAGGCCAGGAGGAGCTGATTTATGGATTAATGAAGACATCAGATTTTCATGTTTATTCCAATTCCGGTTCAAAATGCTTTAGCATGCCCGTGTTTGGAGTTCCTTTGCAATTTCAAGTTAACCTGTTAGTTAAATTGTGTTGATGGTTTTTAAATGCCTACTAATTAAACTGAGTGAGTGACCTGAGTAGAGGAAAGTCTACAGCAATAATAAAGGGTGTAAGCACTGGGTTTTTTTCTGCCTTGTATGTAAACTTTGGCAAATTGAGGTTAGATTTGGGCATGTTGTCTGTGTGTGTTGGAGTTCAGCATGTGAAGAGCTGGAGACAGATTGCAGGATGAAGACATGCATATGTGGAAAGCATGGTGGCATTTGTGATTGGGATTGACTTGGTTAAGAACCACCTGCTCCGCTAATGACAAGGATGATGATGAACATAGGGAGAACATACCCTGGGGAAGTGCCAAGGTTCAAACAGAAAATAGGGCAAGGAAGCCTTTCTGTTTCACTCTGGATGAAGAATAGAACCAGCCTGAAGAAAGTTACTAAAAATTGCTTCTCTTATTTCTCTATTGTATTTCATATTAGACACTGGGGATTAATAAGCAAGCATGCAGGGTGTTTTGCTTTCTGTTGTATGTTATTGTAGTGTGCTCAAGATGTCTTCCTTTACAAACTTCGCAAGGTGTGCCTTTGCTATGTAATTTTTTGCCTAGGTGATTTCAGTCTTATGGATGATTGCAGAGATGAATCCATTGTGTATTCTCAGTATATTTTAAGCTCAGAATGTTGGATTGTTACAGGATTTCTGAGTAAGCTGTAGAGCTATATTATTAGACTTGCTACGTTTTCAACTACTTAGCTGATAGTAATTTGATGAACAGACTTTCACTGTATGCTTATTGCTCTGTAACTTCATTTGATGCTATAGTTTGAGAAATTATGTCAAACTTTTTTATAGGGTGTCTTTTTTTTTTTTTTACACCACCATTGTTTGTAAATTTTCATAGAAGTCTGAAAAATAAAATTATTTTCCAACTGGTTTTGTCCTTTTCCATCTCACAAGTACTGGCTTTAGTTTTGCTTTGCTTTTTATCCCCTGACCTTCATCTTCTTGCAAGTTGAATTAATATGGAATGACTAGGGCTGTCTCTTTCACACTACTTAGTGTTATACTCAAATCACTGTTGACAGCTTGAAATATCTATTAGTTGGAATGACTTTTATGTACGTTTAGCCAACCGTAAATTCATATTTATGGCAGTGGGAGGTATTATGTATGTAGAAATACAGTCTTGGCTACTGCTTTGGTAGTTACCTTGCTATGATAGAGGAGGAAAGAAAGTGTCAGTTTTTGTGTGACTGTTATCATCAATCCAGTATTGGTATTCAGACACTCACTTTAGCTGATCATTTAAAATACCAAAACCTCCCTGGAGACATAGGTCCCAAATTCGGAGCCAGTCTATGCAAATCCTTTGTGACGTATTTGTGTAGTTCCTACTACTGCACTAACTGTATGCCTCAAACTTTGAATCTCCCGGATTATCTGTAGTAAGCAGAAATAAAGGAATGCTGTACTCACAATGTACAAAAGAGTTTAGGGGTTTTGTCAGGTAGCAGGATCCACACTGCCGAGTGAAGAACCCTTCCTAGGGTTCCAAGGATGCTTCCCTACACAATATAGGGAGATCTGGTACCTGCCTTGGGGGGATGTGGATCTTGGTTCAAGTGGGGAGTTGTTTTGATTGGCTGATAGCAACTTTACCTCATTTAGTCTGTTCCGTAGGAACTGCTTTATTTTGTGTTACAGCTTTAAAGGAAGACATGTGCATGTCTGTACTGTGATCCTTGAGCAGGCACTTTACTCAGTATATTTAGTCATGCAGCACCATGTCTTTGCAGGGCTTGTTAATTACACACAGCCTTTTATGAGTGCACAGTCTCTGGGTAGATCTAGAACTACTATGATTATCTGTGTTTCCACCGTGCGTTGTAGACCACGGAAAGACTAAGCTAAGAGAGAAGCAAGGCTCATGTGTTCCTTAGAGAAGGGGCTTGGACTCTAAAAAACATAGTGCACTGAGGTCTGTTTTGTGGTCTTGCCTGGACTGGTTTAACTAAGGTCATGAACAGCCTGTTACTGGGTTGGGAATATAGCCTTGGCCTTCCAAATCCTGTACCAAACCCTTAATCCTGGGTTTAGCTGGTTTGTCTCCTTTCATTGTAGATGCTGCTTTTGCAAGTGGTAAAAGAGAGGGCCTATAAGGTGTAAATTTGTGTAGTGAGATTCGAGAAATAGCTGCGGACTACATTGTCACATCCATTTAACTGAGAATTATTTTTTTTTTGCTTTTAGTCAGGTACTTTTCTAATGTAGTATTAAAATAGATAGTGAAGAAATCACAGTATGTTGTTATATACAACTTCAGTGTAGCTTTTTTTTACTGTTGGAGCCATTACCTCCTTCCCCATGAGACTGAACACCTTATGTGTTTATCTCGTAGTGTGTTTATTTCCCTGCTTTCTCTGAAAGTATAGGAACATGATTATTCATAATTACACACCTTTTACAGCTCTTTTAAAAGATTGATTTTTTACTTCCTTTTTTTTTTTTTTTTTTTACAGTATTGATGTGTGATGCTGTAACATTTTATGCGTCTTCCTACCTTCAGAAAAGCTACAGGTTGTCTGAATCCTCAGTTGAGAAGGACACATTTGTCATCTTCTGCAGTGTTGGTTCTACTTGTACTTCTGCTCTCATCTCAGAGCTCTGGGCAGTTAGGCAGCACACACTGTCAAAACTGTAACAGGAACAGTTGGCACCTCAGAGGAATCTGGTAGTCAGTTGTCAGTATTATTGACCTGAATGACAAAGTGTTTGTGAAGCTCTTGTATGCTTTGATGACCATTGATTTTGGGTATTACTGGCTTTTGGCATGAATTAGAAAACTTGCATTTGTGCTCTCTTCTTTTAAGATTTAATTCCAATTGTTGTTCTTTCAGTCCTGACTGTGATACATTAACCTGCAGTGAGATGGATCTTCCATAACATGTATCACCGCTAAATGAGGTGACTGCACCGGACAATGATTTGGCAATCTGGCATTTTACTTACATTACAGTTATTGTAAAAGGCTCTGACATTTTTACAATAAAGTAGTGTTATTTTGGGGGCTTTTCACAGGTTCAAAGACATCTTTAAAACCACCAATTTCCCCACAACATCATTCTGAAAGAGAAGAAATCTATGACCATTGCTGTCCTTGACAATGAAACACAGTCATTTCTGGAGGTGGTTGTGCTGACAAAAGCACACAGCACTGTGCAAGTCAATGATTGGAGCAAAAATGTGTTCTCCAGTTGAAACTGGTAGAGGAAAGGGGCATAAAACAGATGGCTGTAGTGTCAGGGTTAGAGCTTGATTTGTTTTGTTTTCTTTTTTGTAGTTTTGGCCAGGACCCCAAGTCTATCACAGAGTTAACTCCCATCCTCTTACTAAGGTGCTGTTGGGTCTGCTTATACACTGTGTTGAAGTGTTGTTTATCAGCAGTTCACAGGCAAATAGAAGATATGGTTTTTTTCTTCTCAGTGTACCACTGTTATTTTATACAATATTATAATGCTTCTTGGCAATAGGCTTCACTCCCAAGTAATCAAGAAGAGAACCCAGCTCCCTTTCCCTTTGCTGTTGCTGGTAGGGGCTCATATAAGTGACCCAGCTCTTCCAAAGCTTTGCTTGGAGGAGGTCACTTCATGGGTATGACTTTGGATTTGAGATGTCATACTAAAATACAAGACATACTGATCCTACCAGAGCTGTGCAGATCTGACTTGCTTTTGGCCCTGTAGGAGGCTGCCTTACCTCATACCTAAAAAGTAATACTGAAGATGCTCTCCATCTATCAGGAAAGAATCCCCGCCAGGATTTGCACTAGGAATAAAGTTTCTCACCTGGATTCAGAATAATAAGAATTAAGCTCTCAGCATTTCTTGGGATCAGGCACTAAGAACAGATAGCCTGTGGTCTCTAATGGGAAAACTGCTTGCCGCAGAAGCACTGGTAAGTGAAATGATACTAATAATGTCAAGAGAAGAGAGTGTCTTTCCTACCTGAGGGAATGTAGACAACATAGGTCAGCAGAATTCGTTCTTCTGTACTAAATAGAAGTGTTGCTGGATCGCTTTTCTGTCAGAGAGCCAGTGAAGATATTGATAAACCGTGCTGTTGACCTTTTATACCCACCAGAATGAACAAATGGGAAAAACTACTTCCTCCCCTAAATATAATCAAGCTGGATAATAGCTTTTATTATTACTACAACTGATGGCTACTTCTTCCTCTGTTGGGAGCAATAGCTTTTCTGAAGAGAGAGAAAGAAATATTTTAAAGGAGGAGGAGTCTGATAATAAAAGCTGGAAAAAATTACTCCCTTTGGAATGTAGGGTTTGTGGTGTTTTTGGTTTTGATCCAGTTGTAAAGAGACTCATCAGATTGTTTGGAATGGGGCCAAAATGGGAAAATGGAAGGCTTTTTTCTGTCTGTCTTTTTTTCTAAATAGAAATCCATTTTTTCTGGAAGAATTCTACAGAATTCTGTAAAGTTTTACCACACTTTCTATCTTCATTTTCTAAAACGGAGAAAAGTAGAATTCACCTGCAGAGGAGGAAACCCCGAAAAGACATTAGGAAGGCATGGATTACATTAAGCTGAACTCAGAGGCAAGCAAATAATTCCGGTGACAGCCCTGGATTAAGATTCCTAGGCTTTATTCCCAGGTGGTTCATCTCCTTCTGCAAAATCATAAACAGTTACTTTAAAAAAACCTCAATTCCTGGACTTGCATTTCTGCAAAATGCTTGTAGTGTCTACCACCATTATATTTTTAAGACCATGGATTCAAGCAGCCTATGCAGAAAATATTCTGTTTTAACAGTCACCGATATCGAAGTAATTCTGTGGCTCAGAAGGAATTGGCAAGTGTCAGTAGGATAGCAATCATTTGGATGGGGTGTCTGGAGGGTTGACAGCAGCTCACTGCGAGTAGATGAGAGGACTGAAAATAGATGTTCAGTAGTTCCAACAAAATTACACAAACTGTGCTTATACTTGTCCACAACCCGTGACAAGACATATAAATGGAGTTAGTTTTGGTAGTTCAAGATGCTCAGTATTCTTATTACTTCAAGATATCTATGGAAATACTTTCAGTCTGGCTAGTAGCCCACATAGATTTGCAATCAGATTAGATCCTTAAGGTATTAGTTGTGTAGAGGTTGTGATGTAGGCAAATTCCTGTTTCCAGTATAACTGTGCAACCCTATACCAAGTTGTATTACTTTGTTTGTAAAAAGCAAATATTTTTTCTTAATATTGGCCTAGTGAAGTTTGATAGTAGGGTAACATCTTCATACAGGTAATGCGATTTTGGCATTTGTTAGCAAGAAAAGGGCAAGTGTGGCAACAAATCCACTGAACAGAAAATTGTTTATTACCTGCTCCACAAAAAATTACACTGAAACCAATCTGAGGAATGAATCATTGAAGAATATTTATGTGTTCAGAACTGAATGAATACTTCCTTTAGGCTAAAAAGTCAGAAAATGTGGCTAAACCATTCTGGTATAGAAATGCCTGCCAAACAGTTTTCAAGGCATACTGTTCTAAAGCTCCTCTTGCAATTTTGTCTATCGCTTTATTGTGCATAGTTATGAACGCTTCTGCTGAAATGCTACAGAACTTGTCTAGAGAACAAAAGAAAGGGCATTCTTTAAAAGTGTGTATAGTAGATGGGACTGCCAGCTTTACCTCCCATGCAATTGTACAGTCCTGGTGAAGGTCCCAGTGAGGTCAGCAGAACCTTGTTGCAGACTTCAGCAGGCTTTCCTCTGACTCTTAAAAACAGGGCCACTGAAATCAGTGTGATTAAAATGTTTGGATCGTAAGAGAATTGGGCTGGATGTGAGTTAAATAAAATGGATCTTTGATATCTATGACAGATTTCAATCCCTGTCCCATAGTAGAAGGAGTGGGGTTGATTGCTGTGGACCTCAGGAAATACAGAAAGAATGCTTATTAAACTTTGGTTTTCTTGCCTGTCAGATCCATTTTACAAACCTGCGTGATACGCTATAAAGCTAGTTGTCTGCTGCAGACTCCTGGCAGGAATTTGTGACAGCAAAGTGCAGGTGATGGTGTTTTGGAAACCCATCAATAGGAGGGGAAAGGATTCGCAGGGTGTGCAAGAGAGGTAAAAAGCTCGAGATCTGCACTGATGTAGGAATTTTGTGTTATGGTTTTATTATTGTGGCTCTGACCAGGTTACCTCAGTCTACCTAGTTATATAATATCTGTAACTGGAGAATGTTTACTTCCCAAGGCTATTGTTAGGACTGATGGGATGGTGTTTCTACAGTACTTTGGATGTGGACAATTCTATCCAAGTGCTAAAGATTATATTAAATGTGATGTTTTCCAGGCTGCAGTGAGAGAGACAGGAAGTTGTTTGCCTTTCAAGTGAACTGTGGACAGAAAAGGAACTCAATAAGAGTCACTAAAGAAGAAAATCAGCCTGCCAGGTTGGAGCAGCTACTCTACAATTTCTATTTATTTATTAATTTATTTATGTATTTATTTATTTAAATGCTGGGAATTCTATCACAACTTTATGATTTCAACAAATAGTTCAAAGCCATTTTCTACTTAATGAAGGATCAGAGAGCAGTGGCACTGAATACATGATTTCAACAGTTGTTTTTTTTTAATTGTGTGAAATTGAGCTTGATGAATGGTGTCTTTAAAGAGCGGCAGAGTTACTGGAAAGAAGTTATTAACGCAGGAACCTTTACACTTAGTGGATTCAGAAAATCTACAACTGCAGACATAGCAGTTGAAAATCAGTTCTTTCTAAGCATGGGATTAGCCTGAGGGTTGAGCAATTTTGTAGCAGTTAGAAAGGAGCAAGATACCAAGAACATGCTTGAAGATATGACTGAAATTCAAGTCAAGTTGTAACAACAGAGGAAAAGAAAAACATGAATGTATTATGTTTTTTAATGTATTCTTTTCTTAAATCCTTATTTAGGAGAGGCATATTGCACCAAATCAAATTTAGCAGATTTTTTTGATGCAATGAATTTTTTTTCCCCCTTTAATTCGTTTTTTAGGTCAAAAGCTATTTTGGCTGAATAGGGATTAGGTAAAACTCAGAGTTTTTTCCCTGTAAGAGGTTTGAGAGCAGATGACCCGTTCAAGCTGTCTAAGGATCTGCAGTTACGTATTTCAGCTAGTCAGTTGTCCCATCTTAAGTAGACACTCTTGAGTTTTCTTGGTGCTGGCTAAACTGAGCTCAAAGTATAGGAACGCTGGGTCAGAACCAAGGTGACACAATGAACCATTAAAGTTACTGCACCTGACTAAGCAAATCTTTTTTACAGTGTTAAAAATGCTCTTTATGCCACTTTTTACCAGTTGCACAAAATCTTTTCTGTTCCATTCCTAAATGACATTTTGGAAGGAAGGACTTCCTTGCATTCAAGCCATCCTTGCTAGTGTAATAACGTTTTGAATCTTGAAGGGTCGCTTGAGAAACTCATAACTTGCTTCAGGGAGTAATTCAAACCGTGGGTGTAGGACAGAAGCATGGGGAAAAATGTTATGTGGAGCTACTCTTTCCAACCCCTCTGCTTCATCTCTAGTGAAGTTCAATGCATCAACAGGACTGTAACAACACAAAATTTTTGTGTGTGTGCAAAAGTTAGACTGAGTTTCCTCGGGTGGGATGGGGATGTTAAGATCAAAACAAGTGACTGTTAATATGATCCATGTGATAAATGACAGCCAGGATTGGGTGACTGAATACCAGAGTCTTACATACAGATTCTAGGCTGTAGTAAAAGTGCCTTTACTGCATACAAGCTCTGCTTGTATGTCTTCCTCAGCATTACCTTTTATGTATTTCCATGTTCCTTTCCTAAAACAGGACAGATGAAAGAAGGCAGTCCTTGAGACTTTCTCTGAAGCAGTTTGATCCTACACAAGTCCACAGGGTAGACTGAAAAGGGGCTTTTGGCTTTGTGCTCCTAGTCTTGTCACATGAAGATATTGGGCTATTCACAGTGTAAACTGCAGCAGCCAGCTGTCAATCAACTAAAATGACTGTTTCAACAGCTGGGAATCAGTGGGACATGAACTCTGGCTGTGTTCCCTCTCCCCTAGCCACATCCTCTGCAGTAGTCTGGATTCTGTGGAATCCTCTGCTAATTCAATGCTGATTGGAAGCAATTTTGAATGTACAAGAAATCTGAGCCTGGAAAATATTAAGGGAATAGAAACCTTTCCCAGATCTGGTTTATTACAAGGACAGAGAAGTGCTAAGTGGGCTATATCAGGGCTAGTAACTATATACTTGAATCCTCTGTAGCACGAGGAAAACATTTCCAGGTGAAGTCTGCCAATTCATCTCATTCCTTGAGACACGAAGTCAAGCAGAACACATGTGCTATGGAGGTGACTATTACATAAAGCTTTGAAAAACTACAGAAGTAATTATACATAATAATTTATAGCAAGTCTCTCCAATACAGGAGAAGCCTGTGAACACCCCCCGTGAATAGTTAAGTATCTGTATCCTTTGAAGCTTAATTATAGTTGCATTGCCTTTGACAAGCCATAATTTCAGTGATGGGCTGGGGATAAAGGAAAATCCTTGTCTTAAACTTACTATTTTGAGCTTACTCTCCCTTATTTGTCCTTCTAGTTCCACCCATTTCTTTCTAATGATGATAACTGATTATCTTGTTAATAACTTTTTTTCTGGGAGAAGTTGACTACTATTAGCTGTAAATGTGAGGTTGAAAAAGAAGGAAAACAGATGTGAAGATGATATTGCAAGATGTTCATTTTTATTCTTCATACGCTCATAATTAAGCCTACTCTAGTTCTCTCTCTGTGTGGAGCAGGATGCACAGGTTATAACAAGGATTCTTTTCTTCGTGTCTTTATGTGGAACGGGCTGGAAGGAAGGAATCAAATAACTAGTCTAATGTAAATTGGCATAGCTCCATCAGCTACAAAACAGGCCCAAGTGTATTTTTAGTGCAAGCACAAGCTAAACTCACACTGTGGAACAACACTCTTTGGGGGAAGTAGAAGAAGGAAAAGACTTAGGGCAGTCCATAGGTGAATGCTTCAAAATGGTAATTACCGCTTAACAAAAACTTTCTCCATCTCTGAGAATCTGTAGAGGTGGATTTAATTTGACTCTAACATCTGATATTTCACTTTGTCAGCTTTTGCAATATTTTCACATTTGAGTCCTTCCCTATTTACTGTTTGTCACTGTAGCTGTAGAGTTGTAGTTAAACTCTTTATATGCAAAACAGAATCCCTGTTCTTCCTGAACAGATGACTTGGATTTTAAATATCGTTGCAAGCAGAAAACTTGAGTGAAAGGGATACTTCATGCACTTTTGGTGGAATGGTGGAATTAATTTTCTGTTAAATGGTGGAATTAATTTTCTGTTAATCAGAAGCTTTTTGACAAGAACAATTGTGATAAGTTAGGCTACTTCTCAGCACAGTGGCATAAAAGCTGTTTTTCACTGAGAAGTGTAAAATGTCTCTTATGTATGTTGATTGAAGCTCATCCCCTTTTCCTCATCAGGGAAGGATTGTCTGTGTCAGGAAATGAATGGATTATTGGACCTTTTGTCTTACATGTCTCTTCCCGGTGTAAATTTGCTGTAAATTGCTCCTTTGCTAATCAAAAGAGCGAGACTATTTGAATCCCTTTGTGAGTACATGTGTGCATATGTGTATATGTTAATGATTGCCTTTTTCATTTATTTTCAGTCTCTCCAAGTTTCCTGCTAAACAGTACTTTATGTTGACTTAAAAACTTGAAATGGGCTGATGCTCCTACTGCAGCAGAACTCTGCTGTATCTACCGGGATGTGCTATTTTAAGAAAATGTATAACACCACTTCCCATTTGTCAAGCCCTCCTAATTTCACAGGTACTTGTGCAGTGCTGAGATGCTCAGTGGTGGCACAGTTACTCTTGTGAACTTTAAAATGCAAAAGAAATGGATCGTGTGAGATGTTGCATCCAGTGTACGTGCACTTTGCCTCTCCTGTTTCTTTTATGTGCTGAGCAAGAATGAGATGAGAACTCCACCCTGCTTATTATCTGTACAGTAGAGTCAAGTCTGCTGTTACGCATATGTGTTTGGGCTCCATTTGAGCCTTATTTTCAGTGGTACAGTAGTTTTGCTGGAGTCTCTGCCTTGAGTGGTTTTCACTTGGTGCAGAATGAGTGGAAATTAACAGATCTCTTGTACAAGGAAGCTCAGACTAGCAAATGTGGGGAAACTGAGTGTATTTTAAATATCAGCTGTTCTTGTAGTAGTGTAATGCTACCCCCTGTTGGAAATTGGAATACATGGAATATAAACCAGAATACATGGAATTGAAGCCTCTTTGTGTACATTACTTTGTTTCTGTTGCACTTGATAGGACTTCAGAAGTGCCGGTATTTATTTAAAAAAGAAAGAAAAAAAATTTTTTGGCGTAAATAGGAAAGATGTTTTCCCCAGTTATTGGAGCTAATTTAGTTTAAAATAGTCTTTTCATGTTAAAATAAGTTTATAGGCACAGATGTCTGCAATTTTACTGTCTTTCTGTAAGAACACAAATATATAACCTATTACAGTTAATGTTGATTTTTAGTCTACGTAAACATGTATCTATTCATAAAGGCCTTACCATTTCTAAAACAGAAACACAGCTAAAGCTGCTGTATACACTATTATACATGTGTTCACCTGTGAAAATGTGATTGGTTAAAGCAATGCTGTGGGTGCACTGCTGAACCTTCAACAGTCAGGAGGAATGTTTGTTTGAACTCTTCTGCTTAAGCACTATAACTGGAGTTTCTGTATGTACCTTAGGAGAGGTGGTTTAACTAAAAGGAGCCTAGCTGAATAAGGCTCGGAAAAGGGAATGTAATGTTGCAATGAAGACATCTCTAAAAAGTTGGCAACGCTATCTTGAATCATAAAATCTGCTGGATATCTTATGCTTAAGTTAAAAATTGTTCCTTTTCATAAAATTCCAGAACAGACCTTCTGCTACTCTAAATCATGACAGCTCAGCCAAGGAGTTAGGGGAAACAATGTAGCCGCTTCTTATTACCTGGACAAACTGGCCATCTTTATTTTGGCCCTAAGAATATGTGATATGCAGAACTTCAGATTATATCAGGGGTATCTGCCTTGGATCTTAGACCTCTCATTGGAGAAAAAAGGGTTTTATTTCTGATGGTGTATTTTAATGGCAATTGTGTAAGGACTCTTTCATCTCCTGAATGACAGAATGATTGTTATGAGATACATTTGGTGAAAGAAGAGGCAGTGAAGGCTAGTGTTAATACATTTTATTGTGTATCTAGCACCAGTTCACAGGTGTATTTGTTCAGGGTTCTGTGCTCTGAAATCAGGAGATGCTGTGCCCTAGTTGTTCAAGTTTGATGAATATACCCTATGACATTTGCATATGGTGTTTCTATTTTTCATGAAGAATTGTTTTTAGTTCTTCCCTTCTAACTCCTGCACTATTTATGCCCGTGTTTATCAAATATGTTGAATTAAAACTGGTCTTGGAGCCAATTTGCTACGTCTGCTAGGCATTTCTTCTGACTAGCTGAATTCCTCAGCCTGGTCCTGGCTCCTGCTATGGAAGACCTCCTGTATCATCAACTGGGAGTGAAATGTGTTCTGATTATGTTCCAGCGTCTTTGTGCTGTGAGGTCTCTCAGGAAGCTTAATGAGATCATCTGTTCAGCAATATTCATAATAATTCACGTCCGCCTTTTCATTTGAGTTGCTTATACAGATCTACCTAGAGGGTTTGCAATGGCAGTATCTCTCTCCACAGCTCATCACTGTATCTATCCTTACAAAACATCCATGCAATAATGAAGTGCTTCTCCCTGTACGGAAAACAGTACTGCTAATTTTTACCTGTGGTTAAGTAGGACAGATTTTCAAATTCACAGATGCATCTTGTTGGTCTGGAACAATCATAGCAATTTTTTGAAGACCCATGAAAAACTGAAACCTTATGAAATTAGTTTAAAAAATTGTAAGACAAACCCAAAATCTATGTTTGAGGGAGGTGGCAGATGTTTCTTAAGTTGTTGTGGTTTTGGGCATTTCTCTGTAACCACAAGCTGTCTGGCTGATACTGGTGTTAGTACAGTTTACAATGGCTTGGTGTTGTGTGCCTTCAGACTTTGCTGTCTACTTGGAATGAGTCTTATTGCTTTGTGCCTGTTGTACGTGCTCTTGGCTTTTTTTTTTTTTGTCTAGGAAGTATGCAAACTTGACTTGCAGTAGTGCTTCAGAACAAACACATCACTGATGTGTTTACACCGGGTATTTTATATGCAGTGGATGGTATTGCATAGCTGTTTCCTCTAGAATTCTGTCTCAATACTTTTGTACATAATGAGATATGTATGTGATGTTAAAAGGATGTTATTTAGGTTGAAAAGTTAAGCCCCTCACTGTTAAGGAATTGACAGATTTACAGTTGCTCATGCCATCTTGATTTCACCCACACATGTCCCTCTCATGCAGTGAATGAGGCAGATGTCCTGTGGAAAAAATGATATGTGACCATGTAATTGCATTACAGCCCAGTTGTTCAGCACACTCCTAGTGTGGCTCTTTGGTATGAAGTCATTCTAGAGCAATTTTTGGTTTTGAAAAGCAAAGGACAAGAGCAAATCATGTGCCTTGTTGCTGTGTCAGCTTCCCCATGCCCATATGTTATTCATCGCAGAGCTTGAAAATTGACCCTTCAGCATTGTTACTGAGCCTCCCACCACCCGAATTGCAGGGCCGTCACTGCTAGCTGGCAGCTGGAGATGGCTTTTATCTCAGGGTGGAGGCTGTGCAGCTGGATCCAGGTACTGGCTTTTGTGGTAGCTGTGGCAGAGGACTCAGCCCAGCTTTTCTTTCTCTTCTTTGAGTGGACACTTTCAGAGCATGCTAAAGGCAAGGTGTGTCATTTTCAGAACTAATGGTTGTGTTCTGATGCCAGTGGTCATGTTCGGGATTGGGTGACAAAGGGCTCGTGGCTGCAGGTGGCTGGGAAGTCCACAGCAAGAAGCAGGAGGGCCTCTCTCAACAGAAGCATGCCAAAATCATAGCAGAAGAGTTCCTCTGTAAAAACATGAGAGAGAAGATGGGTACACAAATCTGGACTGGAACTAAACAATGCTTTTGATTCTTGTTTAAATAACGCCTGCAGCTTGTATGTGAGTTGAGCTGTGATTATCCCACAGGTTTTAGGACGTGTATTTTAATGTGAGGCAGAGCATGGCTTGCTAGTGCCACTGAAATCACCAGCTTCATGCTTAGAAAAATAGCTGATGTTTGGGGTTGGCTGAGCAAACCGAGATGTTTCTGAACTGACTTCAGCAATCTTTCTGTAAGCCGCCAGTTGGCTTGCAACAGATGAAGCTGAGTAATCAGAAGTTTGTGGCTGAAATTGGAGCCCCACACCTGAAGCATGCCATGGACAGGAGATTGTTTCGTTTGGAGATGTTACAAAGGATGGCAGAGTTGAATAGTTTTGTATCTTTTGTTCAGGACTTGATCAACTAACTACTAGGCGTTGTGAACCAGCCCATCAAAGCAGATGACCTTTAAAGGTTGCTCCATGTATCTGTATTTCTTGACCTTTCCTGGGAACTTGGATTTATTTTTTTTTGGTTGTTGTGGGTTTTTTTTTTATTTGTTTGTTGTTTGTTTGGGTTTTTTTGTGGTTTTTTTTTCATTTGTTTGGTTTTGGTTTTGTTTTTGTGGTTTTTTTTTCCCCCTGTGGCAGCCTAAGCATTCCAGCTTTAAACTTCTTTGGTTATTTGCACCAAGAATAAGTCATAGTTTTTAATCCTCATGAGGAAAGTACCTTAGCTGTCAGTTTCATTAGGGACTGTTTTCTTTTTGCTTAAATATCTGGGCTTTGCATAACTTTGGACATGTTCAAGACTTTTCCATTTTCTAAAGGCAATTCACACTTCTGGTTTTGTGATGCTGATTTCAAAATCTTTATTCATGATTTCTCATTGGGTCCTTTGCTCCTTTGTGAAGTTTCTGACAGTTCAAGATACTATTGTTATAAACTATATAATGTAACTGTAATTTGCTGCCTCCCTCTACATACAAACTGCATGAAGCAGTCGGAAGGATTGTGATGAAGGGCCACCAGCTGTCTATAGCAGGCATGAGAGTGTTTGCTCGTTGTTAGTCTGCTTCACAGTTTCTGCTTTTCAGGGACCATCCTCTGGATATTGAGTCATGATTTTGATGGTTTTCTCTTGAAAAACGGGGTGTTTTGCATGACCTTGATACTGCATAATAGCCCTAAAATAAACAGAGAGGAGAAAAAAAATCTAGATCATATTCTCCGTGAATATTAAGCAGCCAACCAATGCTGCAATCCATCCTCTCTGTTTCTGAGTGCATTTCTGGTATGTGCTGAATAAAAATCTCACAGTGCAAATAGTTGCTTCTATTACTGTTGAGTATGAATTCCTCTTTCATAACAAGAAGAATCTGGGAGCCTCTCATTTAAGTTGAGCCTTTCTTCCTGTCTGAGCACCCAGACTGTGGCAAAATGTCATGCATGTGCTTAGCCCAAAGCAAATGACACCTAAAAGTCACAGAATCATAGAATAGTTGGGGTTGCAAGGGATCTTTAAAGGTCATCTAGTCCACCTCCCCTGCAATAAGCAGGGACATCTTCCACTAGATCAGGTTGCTCAGAGGTCTGTCCAACTTGACCTCGAATGTTTCCAAGGATGGACACCTACTGCTTCTCTGGGGAACCTGTTCCAGCGTTTCACCACCCTCACTGTAAGCATTTGTCTCTTAATCCAGTCTGAATCTACCCTCTTTTAGTTTAAAACATTACTTGTGATCATACCACAACAAGCCCTGCTAAAAAGTCTGTCCCCATCTTTTTTATAAGCCCCCTTTACGTATTGAAAGGCCTTATATATAAGGCCTTATTATAAGGTCTCTTCCTATATATATATCTATATATATATGTATATATAAGAAATGCAGCCTTCTCTTCTCCAAGCTGAACAACCCCAACTCTCTCAGCCTTTCCTCACCGGAGAGGTGCTCCAGCCCTCTGATCATCTTCGTGGCCCCTCTCTGGACTCGCTCCCACAAGTCTATGTCTTTCCTGTGCTGAGAACTCTAACTCTTACTAGGTTCAGAATAACGAAGCTATAAAAAGCTGGCAAACTTAGATGAGCAGAAAGAAAAGCTTTCTTTCTAAAGATACACAAAGAGAATTACATAAGCTGTGACTGATGAGGTGTGTCTGAAATGTTGACAGTTATCAGGCAAATGGCATTTCATTCCTCTTGCCAGTGATGATGGAGCCCAGCTTAGCCTTACAATCTACAGAAGGTGATCTATTTTTTCTTGGAAGCGTGGTTTCCTCCTTTTTAGGAGGAAAGATACAAAACAAAATTTTTTTGGTTCTTTGAAAATACACGTTTTCTATGGAACAGTTATATATCAGTTCCTACCCTTAGAGTCAGTAATGGGAGGGATTAGTCTTCAGACAATATTTTTCTTCTTTCTTATCTGTCCATCTGACTTGCAAGCTCCTGGTTCCTTTTTACAGCACAGAGATGAGCGTACAAGGCAGTTGTGATGCCTTTTGTTACTGTGAATCTGGCAAAACTTCTTCCAAAACCAGGAAATGGAGCAGTACAGAATCTTTGCTTCTTGATGTGCAGCTTATACTGGAAAATCTGGACTTTGGGGCTGATCTTGTGCCCAACGACTAAAACTGCCATTAGCAGCAGCAGAGCAGGGTTGGGTCTGTAGTCCACAGGAAGTGATTTGAGTATATAGAGAAAGGTAGGCATAGTTTTCTTAATGCGGGACAGTACTTGTGTCTGATAATTTTTTGAAAATGAGAACTGATCTGATAAATCGTATGTTTCATGAAATTTAAAGTGAATGAAACTTTGAATGAAATAAGATTAAACTTAAAGGTGAAAGACAATGATATACCAAATATATATAGGGGGCGAGGGGGAAAATCCCATTTTGATTGTAAAAAGGATTATGCACTACGATGATTATTTGCACACACAGAAATAAATGCCAAGTCTTAGCTTCTGTTTAGCTGTTTAGGGCAACAGAGCTAATCCATGAATAATGATCCAGTGTATCAGACTAGTGGGTTCTCCTAACATCTATCATTGAAACCCTGCTCAGGATATTTGGAAGCAGAAAATAAAAAATGAATGCCATCTGACAGCAGCCAGATCACTACCAGAGTTAAAATAGCCCTGGACACATACTTCATGATGTGTGATATACAAGTGGTACATATCCGTTTACTGTGGGTGTTCTAGTGGTGAGGTTGTTTGAACTAACAACCATGCATCACATACTTCAGCACTCAGCTCTTGGGTCACAGATAAAAGAACCTACATTATTTTTATTAATTATTATTTTATTTTAATTATATTTTAATTATATGAAATTTATAGAAATATTAGATATAAATATAGATATGAAAATAAATATTAAAATATATTTAACTTATATTCATGAGTAATATTATGAGATACACAGGATTTAGATACTCTGTTAGTTATAGCCTGAATATCATAGCAGGCATAAGAAAAGCATGTTGAGTGGGGTCACTTACTCTGTTTTTTCTTTGATGTAATCATAGAGTAGGTTGAGATATGTATTATACTTTGCATTTGAAAACCATACGTTTTACATTTGTACATTATGCCATAATAATTTAAAAAGTTTCTCCTACAGACAAAAGCATATTTGACAAAAGCAGTCTGGCAGAATTAAAAAAAAAAGCTTTTAAGTCTCTGGTACCATTCTTTCCACTGAATTGCCTTAGTAGTAGCCATTGCATTAGCGAAGCCTCTGCCTTAGAGAGGATTGCAGCAGGAGGCCTCAGAGTTGCAGAAAGAATAGAATATGATTTATTGAAATGGAAATGAAGACAACAATCTTACAGACTAGAAAAACTACTTGATAACAAAAGACTGATTTTATTTTTTTTATTGTCTCAGACTGATTTTTTTATGTAGTCACACTGATTCTTTTAGTTATTTGTTGTCCTTCATCTAGTCCCTATAACTTCGACAATATTTTATCAGTGTCCCACATCTGATGTAATGTCACACATCAAACTTCTGTTGGCCTTTTTGCATCTTTCTTTGTCAATTATAATCTAATCCTCAAACAATTATTTTGAAAGTATATTTATTTGATACTGTCTAGCCTTTATAAATTTTCTCATCTTA
This sequence comes from Falco rusticolus, assembly GCF_015220075.1. Taxonomy (NCBI): domain Eukaryota; kingdom Metazoa; phylum Chordata; class Aves; order Falconiformes; family Falconidae; genus Falco; species Falco rusticolus. Next base: position 78,605,518 of record NC_051187.1, on the reverse strand, counting down.
CCTAACTTGTACATTTTTATGAAAAACATTTTAGAATTTATTTTATAAAAATGACTAGGAGTTCCAGGCATGGAATAGGACTCCACTGTTGAACAAACTGTACCTATGTTAACAAAATTATTTGTCTTTATTTTTCAGTTATTTCCATACATATATGATGCATAAAAGGCAAATGATGGTTTAAATTCTCACTCATATTCAGAGATCAGAAAGCCATGGTGACTGATTTTAACTTGCATTAAGTAGCATATCACCAAAAAAAATTATCTGCGACTGAAATGTTTTTAACTGTTTGGCATTGCTGACTTTTCAGTCCTCACTCTTGCAGAAGAGCTGTACTTGTGCAATGCTGAGACAGGGAAAAACAGCAAAACGTGATTTGCAAGTAAATCAGGTAGTTATAGCTTGAATTTACATGGGGAGCAGAGCTGTGTAGCTAGGAGGACCGTATGCTATTTTGCAGATAACAACTTTACTATGAGGTGAGAAGAAAACCAATCAGTATAAAACTATGCAGTTTATTCTTTGTTTCTTTGCATTACTGTTGCTTGTAACCTCTGTAATGATGAAAGAGGACTTCTTTGTGGGGGATTATGTATAAACAAAGAACCAAAATGCCATTTTTTCTTCAAAGAGCTTCCGGTCTCCTTTAGGGTTTTCTGCTTTCTACCCTTTATTTCTATCCGTGTTTTTCCCACAATTTCAGATATTCTGATGTGTAATGCATTTATGGAAAGAGAGTTAAAAATATTTTTCCAACTTGCTATCTAGTTTCATGCAACAAGCCTATGCCCTGAATGACAGCCAGGCTGTGCAGATTAATGAATCTAGAGGCAAAGGTGAGGAGGATAATTATTTTTCCCCTCCCAAACCAATTTTTGTTTGACTTTGTGAACTAAGTAATACACAGTTTGGCCCCCATACCGCAAAAGTTACAAAAAAGCCCCCCCAAACTTTTTGGTTTTGGAAGCAAAAAAGTTGCCAGAAAATGGTGAGATTCTTTCTTATTAGCAAGAGCTGATTTTTATGCGTTTCGACACTGAAGTCTGCCACTTTCTATTGCATTAAGTAAGCTAGTAGATGCTACCTTCAGAGGCAGCATAATGTGCTTTACATCCATAGACATAACGAGTCAGGGAAATTATTTTTTGGTATTCTATATCAGTAAACTCCTAACAAGTTACTGGGGGCATGAAAAAGCATTTTCCAATTCTGCTATAAACAGTAGTTGCAAAAAATTCGTAGAAATTCTACTGTAATGGAAAAATATTGTTACCTAAATATACAGAATGCTGCTTGTAATGGACTCCAAAGTCCTCTGTCCTTTATCTGTGCAGAAACTTCTGCGTATTCCCCAAATGAAAGCAGCAACTTCTGTGGTGTCACACAGTAACTATAGAAACAAATAACATTCACTATGGTTAAATTAATACAATAATCTATTTTTGAAATGCTGTGGGATGTTTTTTCTCTTCCATGAAATCTTGGTCATGTTTCTGATTTCCTCCCCCTCTGTTCTACTTTAAACAGTTGCTCAAATTCAGTGTATTATATATTAAAATATACAGCTAGCACAAAAGCTCAAGGAAATACTGAAGCTGTAGATTCCATGTTTGCAATAGGATCTGTTATTCCCCTATTGAAAGTTATTCTGTGTTGCAGATTTTAAAACAGTATATAAAAAAAGCCAACTTGCTCTTCCGCAATTGATCCAAGTAAACTATTTTAATGTATGTTTTATTGGCTGAAACAGAATCAGTCTAATCTTTCCTAATCTTTTTCTGGTTCATTTCAAGGTACAGGAAAGCCGAAAAAAGCCTTTCCATATAACTTTAACTCAAGTTGGATCTAGTTGCTAGCTCTGACAGTTTTTTGTGAGGGTCACTTGTAATGAGCTTTATATCATAATAAGTTTGCCTGTAGTATGACTTGAACTTCTACATGGATAATCTACATAAATAATCTATTTTGGCTTCTATTGAAAAATTTTGGGAAGTCAACACGCTGCCTGTATAAGGGGAAGATATATGTAATGTATATATAAAGTTTTAAGTGTGTCTGAAAAGCCACCACTTTGTCAGAAGGCGCAGGAAACAGGCAGTTATCACAGGTCACAAGTCTGTGCCTTTAGGTGAAGAAAATTACTGTCAGGTGTCAATACAAAATGGAATTTTATTGTTTTGGAACTGAGCAGTATTATTGCTCAGCTCCAACAGGTATATAATGTTTTTCCACTTCAAAGTCCAGAAGACATGTTTCTTTATGAAAAAGAAAGGATCATGATGATGAATTCTTCTTCTCACCAAGATTGCAGAAATAAAAGAGATCTCTTTAGGAGAGTGGTGGTCAGTAGCACAGACCAGACTGACTGCAGCATAACTTGATGTTGATGTGCAGGAGCAGTGTTGATACCATCTGGAGATGGAAAAGCCAGAGTGTCGCCCAGACCAGCTTTGAATGACATAGATAGTATAAGCTGGGCAGAAACTTGGCCTGCAGCGTGTTTTGGAACACACTTACGCTTAAGTGTGAATGGGCACTGGTATTTATGCCTGACTGCTTTGATGTGCCCCAGCTGCCATTGTACCACTGTGGTACAAAAACCCATGAAACATCTGAGATGGCAAAAAGCTCTTCTAGAAATACCCTGATGTACAGGTGATATTTGAGGCAGTCTGGAGTCAATTTAAGCTCTATCTCGGTTTATGGAGCTGAGTCAAAAGCACACCAGGCTTCAGTCCATTCAAAGCATCTATCATTTTAAGCAAATATAGGCTTTTAATATACATCTGTTAGTCCTGTTATTCCAACTTGATATCATCTTCCTCTGAATATTGAATTTTCTTGCTTTTTGCTGCTTAATTCAGGATGGCTTCAATAGGGCTAAGCTTCACTGTGCCTGCTACAGTTGTTGCAAAGCTTCCAAAGCCAAGTTAGTTAACTTTTATAAGGTGCACAAATGTTTTGCAACTTACACGTTTTGAACACCTTTGTGTCTGAGCACCATTGCGTCTGTCCTGGATTTTAAAACCATTTGTTAAGTTTTTGTGATGATGATTTCTTTGCCATTCTCCTTATATGTTTTGAAGTTTCTATTTCTTATGAAGTTTTTTCATTCTAAAATTTTCTGTTTTCTTTAGGGAACAGCAATATTACAGTCTGGAGTCTTACCAGCTATACCAGGTAGGAGCCATTTAGTTACTTGATTTGTTAAAGAATAATGTTTAAGTCTCAAATTGTGACAAAAGAAACAGAAGATTTATGGAAGCTGAACTAAAGACTATGTTGAGAAGTACCTTGTTTGTGGTTGGTTTTGCTGCTGCAATTCATGAATGAAAATTATGGAATACATTGTAATCTGTAGCATTTTAAGTTGCAAAGATTAATATATTTATTTTTCCCTTTTGTAATTTGAAGAGGTTCAAAGTTGTCACTTTCTATACAAAGTTGTTTAGTGCTTTTTCTACTTACATAGTTGAAGAACGTCAAGAAAGTGTTCTTCCTAGGCTATACTAACATGAAGGGAAAATTTGATTTGTATGTTCAGTGTGTGCACCTAGTTTTTTAAATAACACAAAACCACTGGAATGGATTCTTACCAGAGCCAACATGGAGATGCTTCTGTCTTGTCAGTGGAACTAGTTAATGACCAACAAAATCAGTAACGGGAGGAAGCTGAGTATCTGGTCTGGAAAGATTATAGGCAAAAGTAATATGCTGACTATCTTTTCATTGTGCAAATAAGTTGTTTAGTATCTTCAAAATCTTTATATTCCTTAAATTATTTGCCTGATAATTCAGCAGATCCATTACATTCCTCAGGTTGCCTGCTTCCAATAGACACAGTACAGCTCTTTGTGCCTGGGTTTCATTATTACTTTTAAAAATCTTGGCGAATAATGTGAAGTATACCTGATAGATACTTGTGTGAACAAATCCAGTATGATACTTAGGATCAGGAGGTATATCTGGAGAAGGTTATAAGTAATGCTACTCCTTTGCCTGTCCTAGCAGGAGAAAAATCTGGAATCATTTAGCAGATCTTGTTCCTACTTATTCCACTAGAGTCAGCAGAATTGCTTTTGATTTGTAGAGGTGTAAGTAGAAGCACAAATTGGACCATTAACTCTAATTTTATCTTTCCTTCTGGTGCTCAACTTTCTAGTACTCTAATCAACCCAGGGAAACCAGAGCATTTATGATTCACATGTGTATAAATACAGGGGAACTTGGGTTTATAGCTGTGTTGTGGTCACAACATAATTGCTGTGTTAATTTCAGTGGCAAATTAATTGTGGATGCAAACAATACCTGGCAAAACCTTAATCTCAGGCTATTCATGCAGATGAATGAGTTAGCTGTTTTGAAAAAAGCTATCATTAAGCAAATTGGGAATGTAGAAATACAGGACAGAAAGGGAAGATACAGGACTGGGGAAATTTGAGTGACTGGGTTTTCATGTCTGGTACGCTAGGAAAATACTGTTGATGAAAAGAACTGAATACTTGTTGGAATAAGTATAAATGCTTCACGCAAATACAGCATCTAAAGCCAGTGACTGAAGTTTTTAGTTTTTATCTTTGTGGGGTTTCATCTCTCAAATGTTCTTGCATACCTTCGAACTTTATTCTTCAATACTACACTATTTTTCAGAATACAAAAGAAACCCATGTTTTCTCTGTCTCATTGCACTTTTATTATCCTCAGATATTTCATGTTAAAGTATTGTTTTCTGTATAAGTGAACATTTCAAGTATAATTGAACTTGATGTTGCAAAGCTTTCAAAATAACACTGTAGCCTTTGAGTACTTTGCTTCCACCATGTTTAATCCAAGCCATTAACTAAAGGTCCTTGGGTGCTGAGCAGTTACTCAAATAGTTCTGTTGGACTGAAGGAACAGCATTAGAAGCTTTCTTTTGGACTAAAGGAACAGTATTATAAGTTTTCTATGTTTTTCTATTATGATCTTTTAATCCATTGTTAAGGATAATATAAGGGCACACTAATTTGAGGTTACTTTCAAAACCTGTCTTGCACATGTACATGGCAAGATACCTCTACTAGCATGAATGATTATACAATGACCCAATATACAGTTATAATGCTTGCTAGTGTGGTGGTCCACTTAGTCATAAACACTTTTCTTTTTTTATCACAGAAAGTATTGCATTGTATTTTCATTCAAATACACTGTACGAATGCAAACTCACTTCTTCCAGTGCTATAGGTGCCCACATTTCCTGTGCAATGTTTTTGCTTTTGAATGCCTCAGTTCTGCAGCAAGAACTGGATTTAAAGAGTCAGGATCAATTATTTAAATACTTTTCAGTTTATTGGTAGTGAATGTGGGTGATGATATTCTTTTTCTACTGTTACTTGTGTATGCTGTGCAATAGACTCAGCAACTTCAGAGCAATGTGTCCAATTCTAATGGCAAGCTGAAAGTGTTCATAAATGTGGCAACAATTCTGAATTGTATTACTAGGTGGAAAAAAACAAGTTGGGGTGAATCATTTAATTCTCGTTTAAATAAGTTGGTTGCATTTGTTATAAATAGCTTTGTAAAGTTTGTTTGGGAAGAGAGACTGAATAGAATACTTGCATTTGTAGGAGGAAAGTTCCTATTGTTACCATAGTTTTGTACTACAGATCAAGGTAAGGGATTTTTTGGAGTTATATGATGTGGGGATGCCTGCTCTTAAGCATAGCAGACTGCATTTATGGTTATTATGGGCCAAAATACCAAGACAGGTCAGAGGTTCAAAAATCTGATTCAGATTTCCTGATTTCTGAGACTGCTGGATTCTGGAGGCAGAGTGTAGGTTTAGTACATTTAGTCTGAGAAGTTCTCCTGGGACTGTCCTGGTTTTGGCTGGGATGGAGTTAACTTCCTTCTTCGTAGCTGGTGCAGTGCTGTGTTTTGTTTTGGTGTGAGAACAATGCTGATAGCACATGGATGTTTTTGGTTGTTGCTGGGTAATGCTTATGCTAAGTCAAGGACTTTTCAGTTTCTCAGGCCCTGTCAGTGAAAGGGCTGGAGGGGCACAACAAACTGGGAGGGGACACAGCCAGGACAGCTGACCTGAACCAGCCACAGAGGTATTCCATACCATGGGATGGCATGTTTGGTATATAAATTTGGGTGTTTAGCCTGGGCCCGGGGGTTGTTGCTCAAGAACTGCCTGGGCATTGGTCAGTGGGTGGTGAGCAGCTGTCTTGTGCATAATTTTCTTTTCCTTTTTCCCTTCCCTTTGGATTTCCTTCCTCTCCCCTTCTCCTTCTGCTTCATTATAACTGTTATTATTATTGGGTTTTGTTTTATTTCAATTATTAAACTATTCTAATCTCAACCCTTGAGTTTTACATTCCTTTCCGATTCTCCTCCCCATCTCTCTGGGTGAGGGAGGGAGGGAGTGAGCAGCAGCGATGCCCAGCCAGTCTCCGAGCCATGACCCTTAGGAATACCTCTTTGGCTGGTTCAGGTCAGCTGTCCTGGCTGTGTCGCCTCCCAGTTTCTTGGCCCCCCCCAGCCATTTGGCTGGCAGAGCCTGAGGAGCTGAAAAGTCCTTGACTTAGTGTAAACATTACCCAGCAACAACTAAGAACATCGGTGTGCTATCAACATTGTTCTCACACCAAACCCAAAACACAGCACTGCACCAGCTACTAAGAAGAAAATTAGCTTTGTCCCAGCTGTAACCAGGACAGTAAGTCTAACAGGTGTTTGTTTATCTTGTTCTGCAATGAAAGTCCTTAATCCACCTTAAATCATCTGAAGTCTTTTGTTATTCTTACATTTAGAATGTATTTCCTAACAGTTGTGGTATTTCTTGCTGTAATTTAGGCATTTTATTTAAATCTTGTGTTTCTTTCTAACGTGTTGCAACAGCTTAGGTAAGAACCTCCAGCTCTTACTTGTAATGTCTTCATTCTCTCCATCAAAATATTTGAATTTTCTTGGTTGATTAGGACTCCGTCACAGCTCACCTGTTTTATGAATGTTATGTAAACCATGAGGTTGTTTTGTAGGGGGGAAAAATACCACTATTTCCTTAGTTGCCAACCCTTCCAAGTGAACTGAGCAGTCTGAAACCCAAGACTCCGATTTAGAGAAGCTAAGTTGAGAGCTGGAATGGGTTTGTAGAACTGCTTAGGGATGCTCTGCAATCCCTGGAAGGCATTTCATGCAGACTGTATGCACCATATTTCAGAAATTTGTGTCACTTCCTATTAGCTACAGGGAAGCTGATTGCCTAGGCATTCCCAGGAGCCAGACCTGACCTTGGGCATTTTCAATAATCAAATTAAACTTCTATAGTGGGAGGTCTGATCTCCCTGTACTTCTGTGCTACAGGCTTTGGCATTACAAAAATCAATAGCTGAATGGGAAAATAAGTTAACAAATATCCTCCCATGGAAGCAGCATACTTTAATATTAATAATTTTTGTGACTCTTAAATTATCTTTTTCTTTTTCTGTCTGTTCAGTTCCATTTTTCTGTATTCCACAGGAACAAATTCATCAGCATTGCAACAGACACTCTTGCTATCTGACAGCCTCTTTGCTTGTAATACCAAACCTACACAACGCTTGATGGAAAATGTTCTGAGAAGTTGAATTAAGGAATAAGCATAAAACAATGCTGTGGATTGGAATTCAGCTGAAATGTCAGCTTAATGCTGATTATGAACATTTTATCTCTATTAAATTGTTCTTAGGTAGATAGGGAGTCAAGGTAGAGAGATAGAATAAAGTTAAGTATATAACAGGTGATGGGTGCTGAAATTGAACTCTGCTGTCTGACAGCTTAGCTTTTGTGATAGAAAAATAGACTTTTTTTCATGCATTTTTAGAATTTTTATTGCAAACCCGTGCAGCCTGATGGTTCTGTTCCAAGCTTAGGAGTAAGCTTTCAAGGAATTAATTGAGAGCAGTAGGAAAGAAGAATCTGGGGTGTGCTGCATTGGTTGTTATTGTTTAGGCTGAAAATAATTTAGAATTCACAATTTTTTTCCCAGGAAGTATTCTGTCAGCTCTTCAGATGTAGAAAGACCAAGTACACAATGGTACTTTCATTGAGCCAGTAAAGGATTGTGCGCTGAGCCGTGTCCACCATAAATATGTAATATCTCATAGAGCTAAATGCTGTAATAGAAGAGCATTATTTTAATGAGAAACTGATGAATAGAACTCTGCCATAATATGGCATTCTCTTTCTTGATTGTGCTTTATTTTATAAGTACACTCAAAATAATTCTGTAGGGGAAGAAGTGTAGGAGCTTGGAAAAAGTAAGCCGATTAAAATACGTATTGCATTTACAAGGTAAACCTTGGCCTTGGTGACTACCTGAATTATTAGGGGCCTGACAGGAAGGGGGGAGGGGGAAAGTCACTGCAGTGAAACCAGGTGTTAGTGAATGATCCAAATGCTGTTGTTTCATCCTCTGGGCTGAGTAAATCCAGCAGGTTCTTGTTGCCTGTTTTGGGGGTGACAGAAGGTGGTAAGTCCATGTTACAGTGACTCTCTAGTCCTGTCTTTTCTGTATGCCTGAGCTGCTTCCCCATGGCTTCTCTGACACTGAAATGTGGGGGAATTACATATCCCAGCCTTCTAGAACAAAAAGGTGAGAAACTTTATTTGCAAACACAGTGATTGTTTAAACTTTTTTTCTATTAAAGAAACCCATTAACTGACCTTCATTTTTGGCCAGTGTAGATCCTGAGCTTCAGATGCATCAAGATTTTTGGAGTAAATTGTATGTAAAGCATCTTTGAAGGTATATTTTTCAAAAAACAGACATTGAGCTTCCTTGTACAGGAAAATGGTAATGATTATAGCTTAACACTTGCATTTTTTGGGGTGGGAGGCTAAGCAGGACTGGCTCTGCAGCATGGGAACATGAATAATAGCTAGAGGTAGATGTTCTTTTAGACACACTAAACAGGCATCTTTGTGGAGCAATATTTGAACAGTCAGGGTGCTTGAATGGATTTCTAGTTTTTTGTACTACTTTTGAAGTTGGCTGTTAGACAGGAGGCATTTCTGAATATGGTGAAATCTGTCAAGCATGTAAGGGTTTTTAAGCATCCCCTTCAGCTTTTATGTATTGCAGATAATGCCATTTGTATAGCAGAAAATATAAGAAATCACTTTGAAAATTGAAGAGTAACAAACTTAGGGAAGTTTTATAAGGCGGTTATACAACACCAGGAAGTCTCTTATTACATTTACACAAAAACCAAACCCCTCCTGGTGTGCTTGCAGCATTTCTCCTGTCAGTAGCTCTAGCCTTTGGATACAGTTTTAAGCAAGGTATCTGTTTTCAAAGGAGGAGATGGAAATGTTGCTTGGCTGAATGGATTAAAGTACTTCATAATGAAAGTTTTAATTCAACAGGAAGCAAGAATTAATCATAGAGCATAGTGTTTTCTTCTGTCCTGACTCTGTCAGCAAGTTTAATAGCCCAGATCTGCAAAGTTTGTGACTTGCTGTGTGAAGGCAAAGTAGAGGCTGAGCAGTAAGAAGTGATCACTTGGTAAATGCAGTGTAGTGTTGCATGGCCACGTAATGATAGGTGACAGGATTTGAAAATGTGAACTGTCTGGGCTCAGTTTATAGCATGTATACCAGCTTCCCTCTAGTTTTTTAATTTTTTTTCATGGCTTTTTCTTGTGGCACATGTGCTGTAAACAGTGCTTATTTTTGAAGAGTGGGCATAAAGAAATGACTATGAAGTTAGAAAAATGTTTCAAATAGTGGTTGTCTTCATTGAGCTACATCAGGCATTTGAGTCTAATCATATGTAGGAATGCAAAATATTCTGCAGCTTATTTTCATTTTGTCACATTTTCCATATCTTCTTCCTCTTACACATTGAGGAATGTAGAACAGAAATAACTTCTGATGAGCTACTCAGTTTTAACAAAGACTTGAGCGAGTCAGCCACACAGAACTGGATGGCAGGGTAAAATGAAAAAAATATTCTGAACAATCCCTTGTAAAACAAAAAGAATGATGAAAGGGAGTATCTGTCTCCTGCTGGATGCTTTATATACTCAGAAATTTATCTCGCTAACTTGCTTTTTCCATTCCTGCAAGTGTTATCTTAGGATTCATAAATGAGAAATGAGCCAGTTTACATCGTAGCTGTAAAGAAGAAGAACGAACATATCTAGGTCAATCCCTGCTGACATGTGTTTTCATGACATAGTTCAAAGCTTCAAAAAAAAAAAAAAATCCACGTGAGATTTGACTATGTAAATATTTGTTAGCTGCCAAGTTTGAAAATGAGAAAAATGCAACAGGTCAAATCCTGAAGGATTAACATAGCTCTTTAAATGAGCTCCAAATGGGAAAACTTCAACTTGACCATAAAAGCGTTGGCGTATCTTACTTTAAATCTCCTTTCCTGTCCTGTGTGTTTTTCACAAATCCTAAAAATGTTGTGTAAAAATCTGTGTTTCCTCTGGAATGATTTCTGCTGATTTACATTAGGATTTTGAGGGAGAGAAAAAAACAAACCCAAAACATACTGGTTTTGTGATGAAGCTGCAATTGGCATAAAGCCGTAGTCTTTCTTCAAAGTAAGGTAAGGCTTTCAGCTGCATAAAGTGTATTCTGATATTCTTAATAATACAGAGACAGGCTGCCCTGAGCTGAAAAAAAGGAAAATCAGTTACAGTGAAAATATAAGTAGATCAGCTAGTCCAGGGCTGTCCTATTTTTGCATTTATTTTTGTCAGCAGTCTGGTTAAAATCAAAATTTCAAATAATGTTTTTAGTGGTTAAGTCCTCACCAGAGTATGTAAAGGTTCTACAACCTGATCTCAGTTGTTAAAATACCAAGTAAGTTTCTCAGTGTGGTATGCTTGAAAATTGTTTTCGTAGCCTTGGGTTGCCCTATATATGCTTTTCTGTACACAAAGACCACAAAACTAAAGGTTTTAGTTCAGTTGTGCACTTCTGAAATAGGTGTTTATTATTTTTTTAATCCATTCTCATCATTATGTGAAATAATCTGTGGTTTTTATTTAGATTTATTTTATAAAAGCATAACAATAATGTTATAAACTTGGAAATTAATAATTCAGGGGAAAAATGTACAAATATATACTTTATACAGGGGAAAAGTAAGAAACTGCTATTTTCTGTAGGCTTCTATGTCAGCAGTTTTCTTAAGTATTTGAGACTGCTATTTATCTTACAGAATTTCTTCATGTTGCATAAGAATTACAGTAATTTTTGGGCGCTCTTTTAAAAAAAATTCGCAGACAAATGCCTCACCTACTCAGAGACTATCCATCAGTTTAGAAAAGAGTGTTAATTTTATACCTGATCCCCAACACCCAGCAGTACATGGACAGCTGCCCTGTCACCAGTGGCAGGGTTACTCCTAAGCACAGCTTCCTACCTTATTTCTGTGAAGCACCATTTACTTGCACAAGAAGTTCCCTCGAAATGATTCATGTGAGGAAATATATGCCACTTATCTTGATTAAGGTGCCCACAGTGACAACACTAGAGGCAAGACATTCACAGCTGGATAGCAATAGTGCTAATTGAACAAGTAAGGATAATACTCATTAGTATGCTGATTAAATAAAGAAGGGATGTGTGTATGTAGACCAGCCACACTACGTGTGTACTACTCCATAGGTTTCTGAGCTGCTGGCTCTTGTTTCCTCAAACTTCCGTATCTAATAGTGTACCTGGGACAGCCTCCTGCTGCTCTGCGTGGGGCTGGGGAAAGGAGACTGACTGTGCCTCCTGACATACCCTTGGTAAACCTTTCTCGGCTGTAACCCTTGGAATGTTGCTTCCAAAGAACCAGCTATGCCCTGGATTCAAAGCCAATGGAAGGTAGATCCTTCACCTGCCCTTCACCCTGCCCCAGTTTGCACGTGGCTAAAACCGGACGGTGGACTACTGAAGTGCGATACAGTTCTTCCCGTTAACTTTAATAGGTTTTGGATCTGATCTAATGAGATTTTAATGAACACTTCAAACTTTTTGTTTCCAAAGCTCTTATGGATTGCAAAGGCAACTCCCCACTCATTTTTCATTGCCATTTTACTTCTCAGTTTAACAAAACTGTCTCTGTTAGGAAGGTAGTACTCACCACAAATGGGGAGGCCAGTATCCTCAACTTTTATAGAAGGCATCCTTTCTTTCTGAAGAAAGACAACAGCAGAATTAGATTATAATGCCATAACCTTGGGCTAAGAATTTGGGGGGTGGGGGTGGGGGGAAGGAATATTGCTTAAATGAAGAACAATGAGAAGAATTACAGTTACTGAAATTTTTCTTGATGTTTCAGAAACATTACTAAAATCGCTGATGCACAGCAGGTATTTAATAATAGCAACAGGTATTTAGATTTAATGTGATTATCTCTCTTTGAAAACAGGTAGTACTTCTGTCATGGCAGTTTCTGGGTCTTTGAAAATGCATAGAGGGCACAGTCTCCAAGCTGGTAAGTATCAGTGGTTATGAGGTATGTGAGTGCATGTAAATTTAAACTAATTTAAACTGAAATTATTTTAAAGTTCAGAAGGTGTTAAAGGTAACGTATGACTTGATTCCCTATTGAAAGACTTACATATTTCTTTGGGTTTCTTGCTTTGCAGGGTTTTTGTTAGAAAGGCATTGACAGATGGGATAAGTTTAGAAGAGGCAGTGACAGATGAGATAAGTGTCAGAGCATAGACAGTAATCTTATTCACAGCAGTAAAATGCTGCCAGCACTTCAACAAAGGGCACCCACCAAAAACATCGCACCTCAGGCCATGAGAAATCCTGTACCTCAGCAATGATATGTTGGGACCCCCCCTCCCACCCCCCCACCCCCCTTTAAAGGTACTTCTTCATGCTAACAGAGCAAAAACTCAACACCAGCAGATAAAATTATGTTTGTCATTCCAAATTATTCCCAATATATGCATCCTATGGACAGAACATTTTTACTTACCTTGTTTAAACTGGGGTGGAGTCAGATCACGAGGGAACCGGAGCATCTTTTTTCAGCTTAGTGTTTAGAAAGGACTAATGATGTTGTGCAACCTGACTTCTTGCAAAGATGATGATTTGCACTTGGAAAGCAAAGTTATCTTTGGAAGGGCTAGCTTAAGCATTTTCTGCAGAGCTTTGTCAGAAAACAAGAAGTTACCCATCATGCTGGAGGTGGAATTTTAACAAGAGTCTTCCAGATGCTCCCAAGATCACCCACACACTTCTCCCTGATTCATGCATTCAAGACAGCTTTGCTCCCACATTGATGTACAGCAAAACATACCGTTGACTCCAGTGGCCTTCAGTTTGAATACCTGTAGAAGTGTCCCAACGTTTATTTCCTTGGTGTTATACTCATTAGGAAAAGCTGGCATCACCATGACAGAAAAGTCAACACTAGCCACTGTTTATACTTTCTGAGATTATTCAGTATGATTATCTGGGTTAGAAGGTTACAAGTCAAACCCAGAAAATCATATGCTCTCTTTACATTGTGCAAATTCCTAAATCCAAACCCCTTGATGGGCTTCCTGTATTCTAGGTCCTAAAGGTGGTTATGAGATGCTGATACTTCCTGCAGAACCTGGAACTCCTACTAGCCCTGAGGAACCTGGTGAGTCACAGATCTTTGCAGCCAGGTGCATCAGAGGACTCCATCAGAGGATTCTAGTAGCACCTTCTCTTTTCCTTTTTTTCCTTTTCTTTTTTTTTATTGTGGTCTCTTCTAAATATTTTTTCTTCAAGTATTACCCTTTGAACATGTCAGCTTTACATGCATGCTCACACAGGTGCACACACACACACACACTTATCTCGGGGCTGTGTTTATGGTGTGGGTTTTCTTTCTGTGCTATTTATCGTGCATTTCTGAGAATGGTGCCCATATAGGGTAGAAAATACAAACAAGTAACACTTGCTGAAAGAAAGTTGAAAATATAATTTTCTTCTTCTTTCCTAAATTATACTATGTTTCCCTTCTCCCCCCCTCCTCCCCCCCATTTCAGTGCCACTGCCTTGCCTTTTCTACTCTTCTGTTACTTGCTTAACTACTTTTTTTTCTTCCTACCTTTTCCCCCTTGCTCTTCAAGCAATCATGATATTACACTGCTCCTTTCAGAATGTTGCAATCACGCATTTTGGTCTGTTTTTATCTCAAAGTCTCCTTCCATAATGATCTCAAATATTGGTCCTCTGACCCCTCTTTTAAGCATCTTCTACATCTGTCCACCCAGAACAAACTGCTGAAAAGACTGTCTTTGTCCATGGCACTCTCTGTGTGCCTTGTTTTCTTTGCAGGAGCTTTTGACTGTCTTATGCTTTTCAGAAAACCTTTCTCTTCAAACAAACATAAGCCAGTTTTTAGTGTCTAATGGGTCTGGGTTTTTTTAATTGAAGGAAAACCAAAAAGCCAAGTATTTCTATGTTTACAAGGAAAGCACAGTTTCAATTAAGACAGAACTGACTAAACAACAGAGGACTTATCCTTTCCTTCCAGTTTGCCCGACTTTGTTCTTCATTTGTTTTTTTTCCTTTGGGAAGAATATTTGACTGTTGCCAGGGGTTTCTTTGTTCTGTGTGTTTCTTTTGCTTTTGTTGTACAAAGCCCTACCAATAAATACATTACTCTCCATGTGTGGTTTTTTAGTTCTCAGGAAAATCACTTGGCTTGTCTGCATCAGGTATGGCATACAGCTTCCTGAAACCTTTCAACTATTTAGCTCTATAGAGAAGTTTGCTAGTTGTCATGCCAGTAAGCTTTGAGGACACTTCATTTAAACTCCTGCTACATCACTTTAACAGTGCATAGAAAGACTTAGAAAAATATATATTTTCATTCATGACTGTTTCTGACTCTGTATCAGTACTTAAGACTGTAATCTGCTTACAACTTCAACTACTTGGGATGCAGGTTTTCAATGCTGTGGATCTGCTGAATCCCTTTTGGCACAGTCAGGCCAAATTCCTTTGAAATACTTCAGACAAAATAATTAAGAATAATTTCTGAGAACAATGTTTGATGAAGATATAGAAACTTCTGTTTGATTTTTTTTTTAATTAATTTTCATTTTCTTTCTGACTTTGGAACAACAATTTGAAATTTGACCATCAGAAAAATGCTGTTACTTCACTGATGTTCCTATGTTTTCTTTATGAAAATCTGTCAGAAATTTGGCCAACTTTCCAGGCTTTTAGAATTTTGGACTGCATAGTAGACTCCTTTGGTTTAAACAGGTTAAGCCTGAAGAGATTCCTTTATTCTGCAGCCTTCTGTAGCCTCTGACAACTGTTACTGTTGCTGGACTTTGAGCTACCTCTGTTATTCATAATACAGTCCAAAAAGAAGAAAAAGCTCCCCTTAATGGTTATTTCACAGCTGCTGTTGGTTGGATATAAGAAGTTATTCTCTTGTGCTCTAAAAAGCCCTGATCACCTATTGCCTCTCCATTCACATCTCAACTGTGTCTGAATGGGCAGAAAAGAAAAGCAGTGATTTGGACAAATGAAGTTTTGACACGAATTTTATGTGGGGAACAAGGAAGGGCTTAACGGGAGAACCTCGGCGAAAGGGAGAAAAGTGATACCATCTTTCCTCTGCACTCCTCTGTCCCAAATTGACTGAACAGCAGGAAGTGTTTATGGGTAAGAACTTTAACTGGACTTGACAGGCAGGTGATTACCAGCCTGCTGAGCAGGACAATGAGAATGTGGCTCAAAGCCTTGCCCAAGCACAGAGGGAATACAGGTTTGTGTCTGGGTCTCCTGTAGCACAGGTAATTCTGGGAAGTCCCTTAGTATTCATGGGTTGAAGAACTAGATGTAGGTGCCTGCTATCAAGAATGGGTTGAAAGCTGGAATGCCCGGTTGGCCAGAGAATGGAACATTAACCTTCTACCTTCCTTCTTAGTTTTACTTCTGACAAGATTAGAATAATCAAAAGTAGGGCTAAAAGAGGTCTTGAGAATTCATCCAGTACCTGAAATATTGTCTTTAAGTCAGAATCACTTTATAGAGAATTCTTTTCTGGTAGGTGTTAGTCTCTCCTATTTAGAAGTTTCTAGATGCAGAAATTCTTCAGCCTCTGTGGCATTTCCTCTGGTGTTCTGGTGATCTTTACTATTAGGAAGGTTTTCCCATGGGCTAATTGACTTTTTTTCCTGCAATAGAAGTATTAAATTACTTGGTCAGTCCTCGCTTGGCATTGTTCCTATCTTTTTCACTCATAGAAGCAGTCAGTGTTGTCTCCCCAGGCTTGCCTTCCCCTTAATTGAAACAGTTCTTCAGTCCCTGTTTTTGGGACATACTTTCTGAACTTCTAGTAATTACGATTCTTCTCTTGCAGATGATGTAATAGTTCACGCCTTCCTAGAACAGATTGCTTCATATAAGGTGTTACTAGCCTGAGTTACAGCTGAAAGCCCTGCGAGGTAGTGTCGGATACATTGCTTCTGTTTGAAAATTTCTGCAGTGTTGGCTTTCTGTCACAACACGGTGAGATCACTGGCTGTGGTCTGTGGTCTTCTGCATAGATCCTGGCTTCAGCAGTCTTCAGGGTCTTTTCTGCAGAAACCTTGGTCTTCTCATCTCCCATCTTGTAGCTGAGGAACGTACTGTTTGGCAAGCAGAGCTGTCACTGCTCAATGCTTGCTTTCAGAACATTAGATGGAACAGTGTGTTTGTATGAAATGGATCATGGGTCATTGCAAACAGTGTCTATGATAACATGTTCCTTATTTTAGAAGGGGCAGTGGGTTATTCAACTGATGTCCCTACACCAGACCGACCCCACAGCGAGGCAGCCACCTACGTCAATATTCCTGTCAGCCCTACTTCCAAAAAACAGCTTCATTACATGGAACTGGAACTTCAGGAACCTGGCACAAGCATAAGAGGTAAGGAAAGAGGTAAGGAAGTCTGCGGTTCTATCCCAACAGCACAGGATGCAGAAATGCAGACTGTATGGGCTATGGGGACTCTTAACCTCTCATCTGCCCTCAGGCTCTTGCTAACAGAGGAGTTGAACTCTGGCACAATTGTGAGGCAGTTCTTGTAACTGCCAACTCTTTTGGAAAAGATTTTTAAGTGATGAGGTTCTATAAGATATTGCATCCCTCTGACAGGTGCATTGAATATGCACTCTCTCTAAAGTGAACATTTCTCTGTCTGTGGAGTTTGACAGACAGTAATTTTCTCTGTGTTCTCAAGATTTTCAGTGCACACATTAGGACGATGCTTACTTAATTTTTCTTGCTTGACTTCAGAAACAGGGCTATGGGTGTAGGTGTAGGGGCCGTGCTCCTGAAGACACTGACTCTGGAGCCATGCAGCAAATGCTTAAGAATAGAACACAAGTGTTCTTCTATCCGCTCTCCATGAGGGTGTGTGACAGTGCTATAGAGAGGAAGCCAGACTGAGTATTTGATTTTTATTTTTAATTTTTTTTCTGGATCTGAGCATTATACTTCTAATGCTTAACTTGGACAATTAGCACATAAACATACAATATAGCTATCATGTATTGTCATTTAGAGATGCATTCCTCCTTACAGAAAGTCCCTAATCAGGTTCTGGCATTTAAGTGCTCACATGAATAGTTTTCATGTTTTCCATGAATAGTTTTCAGCTACTGACATTTTATTATACTTTTAATTTCAGCAATTTTACTAACTTTGAAATACTAGCACTTTTCCCATTGTTTGGTTTTGGTTTTTTTTATGGCTTTGTGGTTTTTTGTTTTGTTTTGTTTTAAATATATTTATCTGGACTTTACAACCAGATAGTTGTCTCTAGTTAAGTACTTCTAAGCATCTCCCAGACTTCAAAGTAATTCTTTGTCCAACATCCTGTTGAGATGTAAAAGTGACATTTCATCTTCATTTTAAAGACAGTGAACCAAGGCATTGAGAATGAAGAGCTGAATTTCATAAACTGACATAAACTTTAACTGTTAACTACCCCCTGAAGGTCAACTTGTATAAGTGTGGAGGCACATTCAGTGACCATAAACGTTTTTATTTTTGGATGCAAAAGTTTTTCCAGCCTCTAGATTTGTATGTCTGCATCTATACAGAACTATTTTACTTCTGAACAGAGAAGCTTTTTTCTCCCTTATTGCCAGTTATCAGACAAAATTGGCATTGTCTGAGGCTGATCCGGTAAAAGTTCAGAGTGCCTAATTCAGACAAAGAATCCTAATCCTGCCAACTGGCCTACCAAAGGTGTTTTCTTTTCAAATGCCAAATGTTCATTTACTGACTAGTAGCCTGCTGATGAAGCCTCCCACAAGTGGGAGAGCCGAGTTCAGTTTTGTCTTCTATCAGGTGGAGTAGGGGTAGAGATTCAAACCTGGGGCAGAAATACAAGTGGTTCATTTGCTTATTTGAAGAAAACCAGGTAGGTAAAATACATAGCTAACAAAGCTTTTGAGGTTTTTTCCCCCAGTTGTTGTTATCATCTTCCTCCCTTTATAGAGCTTGCCTTAAGACCAGATCAAGACAATCTAGGAAATCTGTGGAAGAAATGTCTCAATAGCTTAAACCTGGGTCAGTTTTACCCAGGAATACCAGGGTTATAGTCTTTTACAGGATTTCATTTGGTATTTCAGGAAGTGGATCATCCCGATATGCACAGATTGACATTGCAGCCACGGAGACAGCCCACAAAGTGGGAACACAGCATGCTCAGTGCCGGGAGGAACGTCTGCAGGAGCTAGAGCAGAAGAAGAAAGGGACTCAGCAGTGACCTGTCTAGGAAAGAAATTTTTGCTCACCATAAATTGGTACTAATTTATCTTCCCAAAGATTCACATTAATTGTAAAAAATACTCATACAAAATACTGCCATTGCTTATTGCATTTATACCAGATTCATTCCAATATCTTGATTCCTAATTGGAAAGCTGGTAGCATGAGGGGTGTGTGTGGTCTTCCTTTTTATTTTAATTTGGTTGTAAAGTCCAGATATTATTTTTTTCATATGCAATGAGAGATGTAAATTACCTTTTTCTATAATTCAAAAATCCTGGAGAACCTGGAACCAATTCCAGTGTTTATTAAATGTTGGCATTTTCTTTCAAAATAAGTAACTTGAATGTGTGCAGGTAAGGGAATGTGAGTGTGTGCGTGATAAGTGTACATATCTTTGCATGTGTGCCATATGTATGTATGTAAGCACACATTACTGTTAAAATATATGTATATATCTGAGCGTATAAATATGTAAAACCTCTATTAATATATTAATGGACTCTTACAAAAGCAAGAAAATTCAGTGCCTGATTTTTTGCAGGCACAATTTTGTTCAATTTATATGCTTATTTATGGACATGCTTAACTTTACCTATGGGTAATTCAGTGTTATACCTCACCAAGAGTTCTGCAGCTTTGGCTAAAGTTACTCAGTTTTAAAAGCTGCAGTGTCAGGGATTCATATGTGTATGCACACAGACATGAGCACACACAAACAGGTTATTTAATTTAATTATGTCTATAAACCAAAGTAATGTGAAGGGACATTCTGGGTGCTTCTGTTCTTAAAAAACTCTGTGACAAACCATAGGCTTTGATTTCATAGTTGCTGAGTTCCTGTAATTCTTAGCAATTCTCCTGGAGTTGAACGTATGTATCACTTTGAAAATCAGGTCTCGGGTTTCTCATACAGAATATCTTAAAATCAAAGTACTCAAAAGAAACACTTACTTTTGAAAACTGGGTTCTTTTATTTATACCTCCAAAACTATCCCTAATATAAAGCAGCATCAAAAGCAGATCATACACCTTGAATCTAAAACTTTCATTGAATAATTCCCTGCTGTCCCTAAATAGCATAAAACTAGTTCTGTGTAAGAGGATGATGTCTTCAGAGATGCTACATAGTTGAGGCACAACAGGATGTTATGTTGTAATATAGGTTTATCCACAAGTCTGTGACATCTTGCTTTTGTACAGTGAGATTGGATGATTCAAAATTTGACTTAGTTTCTTGTGTTGTGCATTGTCTATGTAATTCTTGTGTTCTATGTTTTTGTCCTGACACAAAATGTTATTTAAACAAAATGTTATCATAGTGACACTAGAATAACAAAGCAGTGTACTTACGAAGAAAAAAAATTGGCCTGTGTTAACTCCTGGAAGCCAAAGCTGATATGTTATCTGGAGTGATATCTTGGGTATTATGATTTTTTGACTGTGTCTTCTTAAGATACAATATCACAGCCCAGTTCTGCTTTTCAGATATGTGTTATAATTTATATCGGTGAGTGGAAGTTTTGTGCCAGTGAAGGTTTCACTAAGTGACATGGAATGAGAGGTATTTGTTTCTGAGGCAGAATTTAACTGATAAATTTATTTGAATGTAGCCTCAATAGTAATGTAAAATGTCAGAAATCTCTCAAATAAATAAAAATGTGTTTGAGAGTTGACAATTGCCATTGTCATCTGTCCTGTGCTAAGATACAGTTTTCTGTTTATCAGCCTGGCACATTTCTGAAAGGAAAAGAAATATTTCTTATGAGATTCCCATTTTAAAAGATTTTTCTCATTTGGCAAATGGACAGTGGTGATCTGCTTCGTAAACACATATTCAGTACAACTGGAATGGCCTGGACTTACAGCTCCTTAGGACCAGGTTTATGTAACTGAACTGCTATTCAGTCAAGGACCCACCACTGGAGGACTTGCAGGGTTAAAACTCTTGCTATGTGCCTATTTATGTTTAATGTTTAAAATGAGCATAGCTTGCCTGATGCACTGAAATACAGTGTTTTCCATCATGATATATGATGAAGTTGCAATATTTCTATTCTAAAAACCTATTTACCAGGAAAATATATTACCCAGGTTATCTACAAAGGCTGCCTTTCTGTGCATTGCTGAGAATCGCTTGCATTGAATCCTGGACTTGCAGCATGGGTAAAGATTTGATACAGTAGAAAAGGGCATTGGATTGCTGCTGGCCTTACAGGAGGGGTCACAAGTGTAAAAATATGTCTTTCAGGTTGAGCAGGGCTATGAATCTGTGCATGCACGTGGTTCTCTCTGCACATGTATTTGTGTATGTCATAGTAACTTCAGCTAGGAATAGCTAGGTGGCTGGATATAAATTTGTACTTATAGCCTTTGTTAATGTCAACATAGTTATCCTATAAGGCTTTCCACAAATGAAGTATTTTACTTTGTAAGATTCTGCTTCACTTGAGTAGGATAAATAGAAGAGAAGACTTTAACATGTCTTTTAAATTCACTTCATAATGCACTAAATTATGTTTAGAAGACTGAAGCAGGAGGCCAAACCTTATTGTTAAAAACTGGTGGGTGGTTGTTTTTGTAGTACCTTGCAGGTCTCCCTGACAAGTTATAGGCTTGACATTTCTGCTGAAGAAATTAAGTTTTCTCATTCGAACAACAGGAACTCGCAGAAATGGAAAACGTTTTTCCTAAATAAATAAAATAATGTGCCTTCTAGTTCCGGTAGCAAACTGGGGGAAATGGAAGTCAAACCATAATCCTATGAGCAGGCTTGTGCTCACCACATAGCTTGCATGGGTTAACTCTAGGACTGCTGTTAATGGACAAATAGTTAGGGATTTATTCACACACCTTGCACAAAACTTGTGCATAAGTGATCTAAAATACAGTTTGTGATCGCTATAGGATGATTGCAGATTCAGAGCTCTTTGCAAAAACCCCCAAAAGATCTCCCATGCTTTTGAAGATAAGTGTATCTTCATATCTTCTGCTGGTAAAAACAAAGGCTCATTTTTAATTTAAGATTCTACCAGAGTCAGATCTCCTCCTACCATTACCAGGAGTATGAGAAACTAATTACCAGAAGAACAAAACAATGTGATGTGGCTGATACTTCTGTGAGATGTTCCTGAAATACTTTTAACACAGCAGAAGTGCCAGTTTGGGGGCAGTGCTCTCGGTGGTAAGAAAACACTGTCAGCAGGTGCAGCATTTGGGCATAACCGTTAGTGTGTTGTATAGGTACCTCTTTCTTTCTGATAGTTCTACTCAGTAGGTTACTGCCAATGTAACTACTACTTCAGTGGGTTTTATGATGTTGCTCCAAGTTAACATGTGCTGCAGGAGAGAGGGCTGGAGTTTGGAGGCATGTAATTGCCCAACAATACAAACAGTTGTCTGGGTTTTAATAGCAGTCTGGCACCTAATTGTGGAAAATGCCAGTAGGTGTCTTTAGGCATCTAAATGCGTGGGAAAATCTGCCTCAAGAGTTGTTTTTAGCAAACAGCTTGGAAAAATCCTGCATTTTCCACCCTGCTGTAAGCAAACCAGGCTTTATTACTGTAGCTTGGAAAACCTGAATTTGTGTTATGAGTGATTAGATTTTTTTTCTGAGATGCTGAAACATGCACCCTTTGGTAAGTACCTTTTCTGGTTTGTCTGGGGTGACACACATATTATTGCTAAAATGACCACAGGAAGAAGACAGAATTTTATGGGTTACTAGCTACTCACTTCTGTTAAAATTATGCAATTTTTTCAGATGACAGTGCTGTTATATTTTTATGTCACCTTTTACCTGGGAAGATCCTCAGCTCTCATTCAGCCAGTCATACAAACATTATTTTGCAGCCTAGGTTGAAAGGAAATGTTAATTTAACATCATACAGCAAAGAGAACAAACAAAGCGGAGTAAGGATGGATGAATTAGAAGTTATTAAGGGAGATTTGTAAGAAGTAGCTCTGCAAATGTATTTTCAGTGTAGGTAGTAGAATTAAGGAAAAGTGCAATTTTTAAAAAAGTTGTATAGGTTCTGATGACTTCAGTTTTATGCTTTCCCTGAGCACCTGTATCAGCTAAATGTTCACAAGTCGTGGGGCCTGATGGGATTCATCCCAGAGGACTGAGGGAGCTAGCAGATGGACGGCAGGACCCTTCTCGATCGTCTACCAACGGTCTTGGCGGCCTGGGGATGTCTGTCCTGGGGTGCAGCAAACATGGTACAACCAGCCGGCCACAGACGTGATGTCCTGCTGCATTCAGCGCTGGGGCAGCCTCACCACGAGTACCGTGCGCAGCGCTGGGCCCCGCGGTTTGGGAAGGATGTGAAGGTCCCTGAATGTCTCCAGAGGAGGGCAACAGAGTTGGTGGCAGGGCTGGAAGGCATGTCCTGTGCAGAGTGGCTGAGGACATGGGGTTTGTCCAGTTTGGAGAAAAGGAGGCCGAGGGGCAACCTCATTGCTCCCTACAGCTCCCTAAAGAGGAGAGGCAGAGAGAGGGGTGCTGAGCTCTTCTCCCTGGGATCCAGTGAAAGGATGCATGGGCACGTCTTAAATCTGGGCCATTAGGGAGCATTTCTTTACCGAGAGGATGGTCAACACTGGAACAGGCTCCCCAGGGAGGTGGCCGATGCCCTGTGGCTGTCGGTGTTTAAGAGGCATTTGGACAATGACCATCATAACATGCTCTAACTTTTGGTCAGCCCTGAACTGGTCAGACACTTGGACTACATCATGGTAGGTCCCTTCCCACTGAAACAGTCTATATTCTATTCTATTCCGAAGATGACAGGCTTCAGGGTAGCCTCACTCTGAGGCTTAGGACAGTGATGAGCAGTTGGTTACAGATTAAAAGCAACTCTCCTGTGGACTCTTCTTTGAAAGGCTAGAACTGAACAACAGGAAAATATATGTAATTCACACCCTGGATTCTGACACAATAACTTTGTAAGACAGTGGGCAGGTTTAGGAAGGTGCAGCTGCCAAGTAAACTGAGTTTAGTAAAAACTTTAGGGTGAGTGAAAATTAATTTTAAAACTTACTTGCTTTCCGACATTTGTCTGCATCAGCGCATCTAGAAATAATTCAAATGTATTATCCCCACTGTGTACACAGAGGCGTATGTAACATCACTATGTTACTGAAACAATAAGTGTCAACTTATTTGAGGAATGTGCAGGGGGGGGTGGGATCAGAAAGCAGATTTAGCATGACAGTAATTTGTCTCTACGTTACATTATACTGTTGTGAAATACTCCCCCCCCCCCAAAAAAAAAAAAAAAAAAAAAAAGCCCTAGCACCTGCTACTGCTGAAGTTAAATTTTACTCATCTGTGGGCTGAGCTGGCAATTTATGGATAGTTCATATACAGAAAATAGAGCAGATTGCATGCTCAGAAAGGAACCTGGCCTTTGGATACTGAAGTTTTATTATGTAATGGATTGCTCAGATTCATCACGCATCCATGTCTCTGCCTGCTACAGTTGGAAGATGTGCCCCGTGGCCTGCCTTTGGCTGCTCTAACATTTGTCCTATTGCTATCAACAGCAGCGCTGCACACAAATTGAGAAGCCCAAGGAGGAATTCCTGTTGGGAAAGTTGTCCTTTGCCAGCTATTGTACTGACAGAGGAGTACGTGAGTCTGTAAAATGTAGTTTGGGCCACTGCTGGAGACCTGCCGGCTGGATTGTTGCTTCTTGTACAAAGCGTGGTTGTAGCAAGGAAGTGGAGCTTCCTGGGACAGGCTGAGGTTGCAGCTGTATCTGCTGTCAAACAGAAGATGGGCTGGCACTGTCTCTACCAGGAATGGAGTGGAAACCATGGGGTGGTTACATGCCGGTATACACTGTAAAGAGGCAGACTGTTGTGCTCTGTGTGCGCCAGTGTGTTGTTTCATTGCCCTTGTGTCAAGTCATGGAAGCAGTTCACTGACACTGTCTAGACTGTGGACAGAATTACCCTCCAGTCTGTTTTTCCCCTCTGTGGAAGTGCATGAAGCACAGTATGTGCATTGGGTGAGGGATGGTGGGAGCTGGGCCCTGACAGGACATGAAGGTGCATCTAGTCCTGCGTTCAGCTACCACTGCTATTTACCAACAGCTGGGAGATTTGCTAGAGATGGATCAGGTCTACTGAAAGCCCAGAACTGGTCTTAGGTGAATTTTTGCAATCTCTGTGCTTTTTATGGTGAATACCTGATAGTAGTGACTATAAGCGATAGCTGTGAGAATGCATTTCCTGCAGTGACTGGCCTTGAAGTCCCAGGTGGGCTGCTTTGGAGCTTTGCTGACACTACATACTCTTTCCAGTGTGCATACCTCTGGCCAAGCCCTCCTTTACACTGACAACATTTAACACGATTAGACCCTCTCATTCCTGTCCATCTGGCAAGTTTCAGCCTGCAGCTGGCCACATCTTCAGCTTGGCCCGTGACGGGAAGCCTGTCTCTCTCAGCATGGTGCTTGCCCTGAGCAGTGCAGGAAGAGCCAGAAGAAACTGGGTAACAGAAAACCTGGTGGCCAAGCAGCAAGGTTGTCAACATGAAAATGCCAGACTGCTTAACCCTGCCCTTAGTCTCCACCATGTCACTGGAAAGCTGTAAGCAGTCAAAGCTGAAAAGGATGAGTTGTTCTGTTCCTTGGGTTTGAAGGAGCTGAAGAGAACTGCTGTTTATCATCAGTGTATGCCAGTGGCTAAATAGGCTCGCTCCTGTTTCTTCTGTAATCCTCGATATGCACTGTGGCAGTACTTTGATTTGGACTTGTGACTGTCCTATTTGGTTATATTGGCTGGTTTTTTCTTTCAAAAATCCTAGCATAGCCGTTGATACAGATGGCAATACAATAAGGAAAACAATTCCTAAGAACATCTTTGGAAGATCATGTTCTTATCCTGAATTAATAACTAATCATGAATGAAAACTTTGTTTTGCAGTTCTGCAAAGCTCTTTCCTCTGCAGGGGAATGAGGGTCACTTTGCACAAGACCTGAAACAATCCATCAGTGGTAAGGGTTTAGTGGCACCAGTGAACTGAGGCTAATGCAAACATTGTCCAAGACATATGTATCCCGTATAGATTGTGGTTGTTAGCTGCTTGAAGAAGGGCTTAGAGAAGGGTAACTCAGGTGTTCCAGGCCATGTTTACCGGTGTGGAAGGTGTTCAGCCTGTTGGGAAGTGGCTTTTGTGTAAAGAATCTGTGTCAGTTTGGGACAGATTAGGAAAAAGGTATAGCCTGAAAAATTCCTAACAAAAACTGGGAGAAAATTACTGCGTTTCCCGCTGCCGGTGGTCTGCTGTTGAACTGAAATAAGCAGTAACCCAATTCCTAAGCTCTTGCCATGGAAGTCTCTTCTTTCAGAGATGTGAGTTTTTGCACACAGTTCTTCTCTCTCCCCTTTTGTTTTCTTGAACTTCAAAATGGAACACATACTAGATCACCAGTGGCCCCAGGAAGTGGCGTGAATGAAGACTCTACACTATGACAGGGCATATTTGGAATTGTGAACGGGAGTCCCAGAACTGGGATCTGAATTGAGGTTGGAGAATGGACCTTTCCCCATTGAAGGACCACTTACTTAATGGTTCTGGTTCAGATGTCACCTTGAATTAGAAACTGAGATTTGAATTTTGAGGTTAGACTCCTGGATCTAATGCCAAGCATTGCAAATTACTGGGTTTCATACAAAGGTTGCCAGTTCTCAGTGTGTTTCTTCTTAAAATAATGTAGCTCCCCTCCCTCTTTAAATTAAGTTGCCAGGAAAATCATAAATGAACATTAAATAGCATTTTGTTTTAGCAGGAGGCTTATTTCAAAGCGATTCAACGCTCAGTTTGCCCTACAGAAATCACCAGGTTTAAGTTGCAGTAGGCCAGTTATTGACAGGCAACCTTTGAGACTGAAAATGTTTAGTTTTATTAAAATGGATGTGTGCAGCTTTCTGATAAGTTAACATGTCGGTGAAGGAACAAAATATCTACGTTATATTAATGTATCCATTATTTTTACATTCACATGTTAAGCATTAACATCTGTGTACTGTTCTCTTTTTGATTTAGGAGAGTGTTCTTTTGTTGAGTGGTTCGGTAATATACATGAAGGTTTGGATATGAAAGTCCATTAAGGGCTACTGATAAAAGCAGCTGGGTTACAATTGTTGCTGTACCAATTATGGCTCAACTTGCTGTGGGTGAAAGTTTATAGATTTATTTTGGCCCACGTAGACAGATTTTATGAATGCTTCCATTTTATGACTGTGGATACTAGTAAAAGAAATCCACACAGTCCTTTGTTCTCTTGATTAACAACCTGCTTCCCAATAGGTGCTTTGTGAATGGCCTGAAATATACGTTAAATGTGTGTTGTATTTGAAAATGTTGATTCTGGTACTTAGAAGCTGTTTGTTAGTAAACACAATGTATATGGAAAATGCAGTCTTTGTTTTTCATAGCTCCCTTTTCTCTGTTACAAGGGTAGATCTGTTTCTATTGAAAGCAAGTGTCCATTCTACTCATTGACTTCTGTTTCGCATCTTTTTTTTTACTTATTTCTTCTATTCTCATTAAATGCTATGGAAAGAAAAAAATACATTTTACATTTAAAAATTACTTTAGAACTGCCTGTGTACTACTCACTAGTAGATTTCTGTATGTGAAACAACTTTTTAAACAAACTTGAAACCCAGCTACCTCTCTGAAGCAGTGCCAGATGATGACAGGGAAGGTCTGCGGATGGTATGTTGTGACCCAAGCATGCAACCTGTTCCCTCTGTCTGAGTTAGCCCCGAGCTGAACACAGTACTTGGGCTTGTGACAGGTGACCCTGGGTTAGGGCCTGCAGAGGAGCTCTCAGCAGCCCGGCTCCCTGTGTAATGCTCTGGTTTCTGGGCACTGTGGCATGCTGGACCCTGCCTGGGGACCTACATTCTTCCATGGAGTGTAACACTACTGGACTAATTCACCCAAACTCATGTAATGAATAAATGGCAGAACTGAAAATATGATGCTGGGGCACCTTTAGGGTCAGCAGGGCGAGATGCCTGCTTAAGCACAGATGCAGACCCCATGTGCTGGCATCTAGGCAGCATGCACACAGGTATGTGTCGTGTTCTTGTGCTGGGAGCTTGGGAGCTGCCTTCTGCTCTCCATTCAGGGCTTGAAGCCCTTATGAAGCCCCTCTAAATGCTCAGCCGAGACCAGCTGTTGAAGCAGCCACATCATGGAAACTAAGCTGGTTTCTCTGCCTCTTGCCTTCTGTCACCTTCTGTGCAAAAGCTGTATTATTACTCTGGCTCGAGGGAGCCCCACAGCCTACAAATGTAAATGATCTCTACTTGGTGAACTTAAATACTCTGGCTATTGCCTGATCTATCAGGCCTCAGAAGCCCTGGGGAGGGATGGGAGAAATCATTACAGCAATATATCACCCCCAGTGACTGTTCCACATTTGTCTTGGTAGAATGATATGCTCTTAGCTCCTCTACCAGTATGTAGGACATAAGTGTTTATTTTAAGAAAGACTTTGTTATTTTTGTTGTATTTAATGCCTTGTGTATTTATTTCCCTCTCATTTCCACATCCAACCTGTTTAATAAATAAAAATCTGTCCTACCTGAAATCACTGACATGTTTACTGAAATGGAGGTTCTTTTTCAGGGCAGAATTTGACAGACCATATGAAACATAAAACATTCTGATTTATTTTTTCCCCCTAAGAAATGCTGCTGTTGCCACTTTTGTATTTCAAATTCTTTCTCAGTGGTTTCAAAAAACTTGATAAATTGAATAATTACAAAAGGATCAGATAAAATACCAACTAAGGCAGAGGAGAACGTTCAACCACTGTTTAGAAGCTGTTAGTTCTTTCCTATTCAGATGTCCCTTCCATGCAATCTCATCTATGAGCTCAATTATTCCCCTTTCACTAGGTACAGGACAGGACTGCAGGCGTATTTCATTTACACCTTTTTTCTTGGCTTTGAATTTTTGTTGCTATTTACAGAAACACAAGAATGGTGACTCAAGCTATTTTTTAATGTTTAAATGTCTCAAAGACTACCCACTCTTTTTGTTTTGGCCATATGAATTGTCTTTGGAGAATTAAAAACTGCAATAGTTAACAGACTTGTACATATATTGGTGTGTGTGAGGTGCAGACTCGAGTGAAATCAGACTTGACAACTTGCTAGCCTGTGCACTGTCCCCAGATCTCAAAAAGCAGGGAAAGACCCAAACAGCTCTGACAGGAATGGAGGCTATTCCTAATGTCTTCTCTATGCTGTTGCAGACGAACTCAGCTACAATTTCACGGGGAAGTTGGATTCAGGGGCAGCAACCACTGCTGTTTAATATTTTTTCTTCTCTAGGTTTCTGCAAACGATCTTTGGACCCAATGACTCATTAACAGCTATGTTAAGTATCTAAAGTGAGGTGACTGTGCTGACCTCAGTCTCCAACCTTTGCCACTGATGATCTGTGACTCATTCCTAATTTTAAATTACAGTGACATGTAAACATTTTGTCAGCCTCTTTTACTTTGAAGCACTTGCCCAGCATTCTCTCTGCTGGAGCCTACCTGGCCTTAAGCCTGGTTACTGTCACAGCGTGGTATGTCGTGACAAGGCACAGTCACCACTGCATGGTACAACCATCCCCTCTGTTTACAGCCTGTGCTGAAGCAGCTCTGCACTTGGAGACAACCATTATTACTGCTGACCCTGGTTACGTGTTCAGTGAATCCAGTACCCTGTGCTATTCCCAAGTTTTTCAGAAACTCTTCAACATATTTTATTTCAGGTACACACTGAAGATGAAAACCAGCTTTCTGCAATGCTGTGTGGACCACACAGCTACTTTGCCTGCCTTTATTGTAGGCTGAGATAGTCATGTTGCTTTCCCTTGTGCAACAGATTTCCCTCAGCAGAAGGTTCCGAACATTCTCAGTGAAAGCTCTTCCTTTTGTGTAGAGCCCAGCTAGGACTGCTGAGCAGAACTGCTCAGTGCTATGCTTAGTTACTTTCCTCTGCTGAAGTATTAGTGCATGTGTTCAAATTTTTCACCCAGGAGCCAGTGGTGTGAACCTCTCTCCACATCCAAGCTATAGCCACCAAACACCAAACTGACCTTGGTTGTGGATTTATGTCTTACTCCACCAAAGGGGAAAAACTGAAGGACAGAGTGAAGTCTGCTCCTTCCACATAGTATAGAGTACATTCCTGCTCTGCCTTCACCTTGAAAAATATGAAAAAAATAATGACAAAGATAAACCTGTGAGACAATGCATCTACCGCTATGTTAAAGAAGGCTGAATAGCCCTTAAAGTGATAGTCTGGGGAAGAAATGGTGTGTAGCATCTAGGAAAACAACACACCTGTTTTCTCATATAGATGTGTTTCTGTTATTTTTGGGTTTACTTTTTGTAGCCTACCAGACCAAGGGGATGTACACCATAAATTCTAAGGGTGACTGCTAATATTAATGTTAGCCTGTGTTCCTCCTGATAGACAATGATTCTCCGGAATGTAAGTAACCGTTAGCTTACGTTAAAATAAAACATACAAAAACCCCCAGTAACTTACTACTTCAAAGAAAGATACTCAGAAGCTCAAAGACTGCTGCCACAGTTTTGGTTCAGATCATTAGCACATTATGAAATGGTCTTTATGTACAGAACCATACAACTGTCAACCTACCATGGACCCAGGAACTGCATAAATAACATATAAAGTGGCTAATTCTGATTGAATGGATCTCTTCAACATTTCTCATGGAACAGGTATGGCAAGAGAGGTCAGAGAGCAGCTTCCTCATGCAGCACACTACAGTGCTGCAGTATGTGACAGAGCTTCTTAACCAAGCAGCTGTTAATGATTTACCTACACCAGGCCTTTGCCTTAACATTATTCCTGGAACAGTTTCATGGGAAAAACTCCTTAGAAACAAAGGGTCAGTATTATTATTATAGAAAATTTCAACCCAGGTGGCTAATGTTTGCCAAAGTTCTGGTGCCCAACAGAAAAATCTGGTCTCAAACAGGACAGTAATAATACTCTTTGCTAAAGACTGTACTGGAATATGTACTTCAAGAGAAGCTGCTTTAGAAAGCCTTTTGTCTATTCAGAACATAGAAACATATTCCTGTGGTGCAAAACTACCCCTCCTGTCTTAAAAACTGATGTGTGAGTCAACTTTAGTTTAAAGGAATAAGCAACACGCTTAAAAAACAGGTCTGATTACTTCTCAGTAAATGAGAGGGAAGAAAAAGAAGCCTCACCAGTATCGTTTTGATTTTTTTAATGACTAAGTGTAACAAAACCAAGCAACCATGATCAAGGTAATTGTACACATGCATTCAGTAACTTCAGATGTGTTAGTCTGTAACTAAATTGTGTGACTTGACCTCAATACTTGTTTCTTCCTTCCTCTTCCTCCTCTTCTGACATGGACAATTCATATGCAGCTCTGAGCCTCTGCTCAGCCAGTAGAAGTATTTTAATTACCTTCAGTAGGAAATATAATAGGCCAGGCATTGAAATAAAAGACTTTTCTGGCCTCTGTTTTAACTTCCTGTACCTCAGTGTTTGCTTTCATTGATCAAATACCTTTCCTGACTATTAGTGTTTTTTTTACTAGCAGGAATCCTTTGAGAGTTCCCGTATTTTTCCTTTTGACATGACTGCTTATTTCAAAGGCTGTTACTTCATTCAGATGTGAGATTTATATGATCCAAGATATGCAATTTAAATTATAATCTAATCTAATCATTTGATAGTGCAAATACAAAACTGGAAATTAAGTGGACCAAAAAAAAATTCTCTTACAGGACAACTCTGTTCAATCCTTACTATTTCAGAAGGACTCCTTGGTAAATTCTGTTCAAAAAACGCGTCATCTGTTTTGTGTTAATAGACCGATTCCATGTAGGAGAACAATTTTTTACAATTCGTTGTGTTGAAGGCCTTGAGAGATTCTACTGGATAAGTCTTGCAAGTGTTTCTTTACCTAACAGAAAAACAAAACACATCACACAAATTTTAGTAAGACAATAAATTGTCAATATCATATATTCAGTTTTTGCCATCAGTACATGTGACAACAGGAAGAGCATAGACCAGGGAGATTTCAGGCATTTTAGAATTAGGTCTATAAAACACAATTATGCATATCCTGAACTAACACGGAGCACAGGGGTGCCTTAAGCCCGCTTTGGAAGTCATTCGACTTGCATGAAAAATCAGCATTGGATAATACCCTCTACTACTGAGTTAAACTTTCAACATGTATGTACACTGGATCTATACAGACCTTATATCCTAGTTCTTTTGTCTTTTCTTCCAGCATGGCGTATTTCTCTTTGTTTCTGTTCAGATGATCCTTGTCTCCAGTTCCTTCTACATGCTTCAGCTTCTCGTGTGAAATCTCTAATTGTTTCTGATAATGATGGTGTTTTTCAATTTTTGCTTCAAAGTGTTTCAGCTCCTCCTAAGACAGCAAACACACACAGCTTCACAGGACTTTCTTTCCAAGGCTTCGTCTCTCTTTTCTTGCCAAGACATCCCTAATGCTATTTTACAAAGTCAAGCACAAAAGGCTTTTTCAGTTCCCTGCTTCTTAAGAATGTCTGGACAATACATTATCATCACCACCCAGACACCAATTTTGAAGGCAGGTGCTGAAAACATCCCACTGCAGAGTGCTCAAAATGAGACTCCTGATGGCTATGAGGTGCTAGGAGATGACGGCAGTGAATACCAAGTAAAAGTTTATACATCAGAGTAGGGGACGGGGGGGACAGAGGGAGACAATTTTTAAGAGAAGCCTCTTCTCAAAATCAGGTCCTGAATCTGCTGTTTTCTGCTCAGACTTAAATGTTTTCTGGCTTTGCATCTGTTATGATGAGTTAGAAATAGGATGAATTAATTAACAAACTCAAAGCCCTCTTAGTTTGCCCCAAAGACAGTGGCCAGACTAACAATGGTGTTCAGGGATCTATCAGAGAGATTCTCAGACAACCTGGTATGCTGCAAGGGGGAGCAAAGAGTACGTAATGTCTCTGCCCACCGAAGTATGCTTGTTTTGCTGCTTTGAGGCAGTAAATTCAGTTTGTGCCTTGGGACATGTCCTCTGTGAAAAGTATGGGAAGAGTTCAAAGTGTTATGCCACTTATGGCAGCAGTTCTACGCATTACATTACTGAGAAAATCTCAGACAAACCCTACAGTGAAATCCCTGTTTGACAGAGCCCACTTAGCTTTGGTCACTGGTATCAATCCTGGTGGCTGACAAAATTCCTCTCAAAACAATTAAAAAAAATAAAAATCCATCATCCTAATAGATAATCTTCATTTTTTTAAAGAGTTTTTTTCTCAGCATTTCTGACAAAATAGTTTCCTTTTGCTGTAGAACACTCCAGTCTGTTTTACATACTCCCTTCAGGACCTCAGTCTGGGGTTTTACTGCTCTGATAAATCTCAGATGATGTACCAGCAGAGCAGCACTTGCATCTTTCATTATGAAACCCTTAAGAAGGCTGGTACTGTGTCTAGTCAGGAGAAGACACAACTTCAGCTACTCAAGCAAGGCTGAATGGAATCGGCACATTAATTCTTTAATTCTGCTTTAATGGACTTTATAAATAGGCAGATGTTTCACTGTGATTCTTACTGTCTTACTTTTGTTAGGATGTCCCAACATCCACAGAACAAGACAGATTTGGTCTGGTGAAGAGAGTTTGTATGAATGAAGATTTCTACTAAACCAGAAAAATTAGTAAGCAGATACATGTTCTTGCTTATGGAATTGGGTCTTTCTTTTTCACTGCGGCAGATATGAAGGCCAAATTACCTCTCAAGCAACTGTACAATCCTGATTAAAATGTCCCACTGAGGTCAGCAGAAGCCTTGTTGCTGACTTCAAGCAGGCTTTCCTCTGACAGCCTGAAAAGCAGGGCCACTGAAATCAGTGTAATTAAAACGTTTACTTCGTAAGAGAACTGGGCTGCATGCGAGTTAAAAGATGAAAGATGGATCTTTGATACCTAAGACAGATTTCAATCCCTGTCCCAGGCAGTTAAAACTCTCTCATTAACTTATCCAGAAAAGAAGCTCAAGGTGTCCCTAGCCATGTCCTGGAGCATAAGACATCGTAAGTACATGCATCTCCATGAAGAAGCCCTGAAAAGTTATTTCTCCAGCCTATCAATCAAAATCTATCCTGATAAACAGGCAGAGTCAGATGAAAAAAAACACATTTTCTCAATGCAATTTGAACTAAACAAAACCAGTATGAACCCCACAGGAATTAATTCCTGTATTTCACTGAAAAGTGGCCTTTATCATGGTACTTTCGGGTCAGTTCAACACCGCTCCAATATAGTTAGCAGTGCAAGAGGTGGGCATGAGAGGGAAATTCTTGGGTATATGGAGTACACTGCTTCTCAAAGAATTACATTAAGACGTCAGGTAAGAGAGGGAAACCTGGTGCACTGCAATCAAACAAGCAGTTTGTTTGATCTTCCAAAGATTTAAAATATGCAACACTTGCTTTGATGGGAATCAGAATTGTCATATTGCTTATAATAACAGAACCATGCATGTGACTGGTTACATACATGTTTATATATATGAAATATTAAGAAAGAAGCACGACTTTTTCATGATGTCTTAGGGGCAATACAGAAGTGGCTGCACTCAGAGTAACATCGAGTATTTCTTTATGCGGGAAAATATTTTTCTGTAAGATATCTAACTGGAATTCTACTTACCCGAAAAGATTCAAGTTCTTTCTCAGTGAAATTGGCTGATTTGGCCATGTCCCACAAATCAATCACTCTCGGTTCTTCGAATTCTGAAAAAACACATACCACTAAATGAAAATCTGGACACAATGCTTTTATGCCCAGCTTCTATGAAAGATGACTATGCTTTCTTACATACACACACACAAACATATTCAGCACCACATTACTAATAGGTCTATTTAAATGAAAAAGGAGAAAAATCCAAGTACCTAATGTAAAACTACATTATTGCTGCAGCAAGTATTTTTGAAAAAGCAGTAAGCCCCTAAGAACTGAGTATTGGCATTGGCAACCCTGCATGTTGTCTCTTACCTGCCCTCCTGGGGCTGAAGGTTTAACATTCCTTCTCATATGGGCATGAAAGACAGAACTATATTCTTTAGACGTTATCCCTATCCTTTTACTAGGCTTCTAGTGTTTGCTTCTAGATAGAACAGGCTGGTTGTATCTCTTCAGCCCACTGTGGTCACACCATGTACTGTGATACTGTGACTACATCTTACAACTTGCCCACTGATTTTTGATTTCAAAAAATTAAATTAATTCCAAATATACATAAAAAACTGTGTCATACCACTGTTTGTGTCATATCCCTGGTGACTGACTTTACGCAAACGCTCAAACCCCTGATTGATGCTTCTTAGCTTGTCTTTGAGTTCTCTGTGTTTGTTGTGCAAGATTTCCTCTTTCACCAGGTTCTCTTCAGATGGGTTGATAACATTTTTGTGGATATCTGTCGAAGAAGAAAAGTGTTATTAATTGTGGGTCAAATCCTGATCGTTCAAAAGCTCCTCAAATCTGAGGTGAATAAAAGATGCTAAGTTCATAGCATTTGAGCTGAGTGTAAATAAAGCATCAACAACACACTTTAAGAAGCAGTAATTCCTTTTGCACATCAATATTAAGACCAGTGCCCTGCAGTGCTCTGGAGGGCGATACTGCAGAAATGCCTTTTAAGTCCTGTTGGCCACCAGCCAAGATTCTAGTAAGGAAACGTTCTTATTTTCCTAGGTTAGCAATATCCCAAGGAAATGGGATAGGGATGGCTGATGAGTCCGGTGCCCTCTTCCCTGGGCATTTTATGAACCAAACAGGGCATCTGATGTTGAAATAAATTCCAGCAGCTTCCAGCTTAGACTCTACAATGCAAACATAAAACTGCCTATAAGCTTTAGAATGCTTTTGCTCTAACAATTTTAGCTAGGACTAGTACAGCTAGCTGGATTCAGATCCTCGATGCTTTAATACACCTGAGGCTAGGTGCCTAAGATAATCAAGTATATCCTCTTGTGCTCCCAGCTGGTAAAGTAAACCATGCATGTTCTGCAGACTTTAGGACCACATTTTGCAGCAGTGGATCTAAGCTTGCTGTATAATTTCCAGTAAACTACTATAGCCATCACTGCTAATCTGGTGGTATCCTCCCTGCTTGAAATGCAGGCAGAACCAGAAAACTGAAATGGCAACATTTTTATTAGCTGGCAAGATTTTTGGCAGCTACTGCAGAATCGAACCCAGCAAGTATCTGGAAATGTCAGAATCTGCAAGCAGTTCTAACAGCAATGTCAGACTTCAAGAGTTTCAAAGAAACTTGGAAACAATGGAAGCAATGGGCAGAGAAGAGTTGTACTGATGTCAAAATATCAGAGAAATGTTCAGGCACCTTCTGTTCTGCTCACGGTCTCCAGCAGAATATTGTATTCACGAATCTTTTCCTTGTGATGCTTAAATTCTCGCCAAAGCTTATCCAACTCGTCGTCAGAGAACTTCCCAGAGTTCTTGGCCTGAAAGAAACATGAGCTCACTATGCTTTCCAGCCCAAGTGCTTTTAAGTGCACTCAACTGCTGAAACTTCTTCCCACTTTCCAGCACATTTAGAAAATCATTAAGTCCAGCTCTTCCCTAAGATCTTTTGTTTTAAATCCCTTTATACTAGTTTGAGGTCAGGATTTAGACACTGACAGATATGGTGGCTTTAATCATGCCAAAAGGAAGTTTACTTCAGACTTGCAAAGCCAGACCTGCTATGGACTACCAAGTGAAAAGCGTCTGTCATTTCTATTCCATGGGAAACAATTTAATACAGAAATAAGCGTCTTGGAGGTCCACATGTTACTGTAAGGTGACTTGTTTGCATGAGGGATGCAGCCTGATACTAAGGACAGTCTTTACTTAATCTTACTGGCAAGTGAAGATTTCATCACTACTGTGCATTTGCTCTGCAGTGAATTGTTCATCACTAGACTACTTCTTAGCAATTAGGGAAGCACTGGTCACACAGCTAGGTCACTAGCCACAAAAATAACTTACTTGCTGCAATGCATGATCAAAAATGAATGTTTTTGAACACCTATTCAGCCCCAACCCTTTTTTTTTTTTGCTTAGCGAATTTTCTATCTAACGCACTTTACTGTTCCTCAAAGCACATGACATCATGTCCCTTGACAAAGCTGTATCTAGTTACAGTAACATTTTAAAACTCAGCAAACCTTTTTCTCTGCTTTACTACCACCATACTAGACTGGTGTAAGAATTCCTTTCTTGTACCTGACTACTTGTTTCTTAAAACTTCACTTATTTAATTTTTGAAGACTATGACTTCGTTAGTTTTAACTGCCCAGACTGACATAACACTTTCTATTTTTTATGCATTAATGCAAGTCCTGGAAATTTTCACTTGAATAACAGGTTGGGAAAGTCCTTATTTAACACCTCCCACTATACATTTCACTTTTAAACAGTCTATGAAATGATTCTATTTTAAATGCATCTTTTTAAAAAAGTCCAGAAACAATAAAACCAGGAAAAACACCACAGGTATACTACCACACACTCTAACAGTCACACAAAGGGAAACCATTATTCAGTGAAATTTAAGGGAAAACTCTGTTTGTCCTCAGTGGACCCAGGATCTTACCCCCCATGCAGACTGATACAGGTGTTTTCTCTGGCAAAGACAACTTACCACACCTGGTGACCTGGATGCAGGTGGGACGCCCTTAGAGCACAAAGATGTGAGCCACAGACCACAGCAGTTTGGCCAGTACTTAAAAGCAGATTAGTAAAGCTATTTAATTCCAAGTCTGCGGGCTCTCAGAAGACACAGACAATAGTTCAATGAAGAAACACTGATTTCCTATGCTCCAGTTCCCAGAAACCTTACACACCTTGCTCCATAATTTTTCCAATCTTGGATCATCTAGTGTATCGCTTTCTGTACCATCTTTAATGTAGTTGGTATCAGCTAGTTGAGAGTCCTTTTTTCCATTCATTCCATATTTAGTCATAATGACTGCAAGGGAATAGAAGACACAGAAACGTTAGAACTAACTATGGAAGGTGAGACACTGGCCGCATCCTTGACTTGCAGAGGAGGATTTTGCAGCTCACAGTGGAAAAACTTCACAGTTTAAGACACAGAGGTCCCAAGTTTAATGATCTTTTCTGAAAACATCAGGGGCAAAGGAATCTGTTAGCCTTCTGCAGCTCCCTACTGACCTCCAAAGAACTTGGGTGTGCTCAGTGTCCGGAAAGACAACCTGCTATTTAATGGTTCAAACACAAACACAAGTGTCTTAATTATGTATGCACCTGAGGCAAAGTTTAAACTTCTGCAAAGGTATACCTTACCATTCAAGTTGCATCTAAGTTTGGCTTCTTTCAAAGATATACTTTACCATTTAAGTTGCGTCTGAGTTTGGCTTCTTTCTCTCCATCTTCATCTAGCCCTTCAGCCTTCAATTTTTTCCAGCTTAGCTCATCCTTTTCTTGTATTTTTAGATCACTGTGCAACTCTGCCAGTTTCACAGCAGAGAGATGAAGCTAACAAGAACAGAGAAAGGTTTGTATTTAGTTATGTGGAGTCACCTCTTGCTGCAGTCTTACCTCAGAAGTCAGTATAAATGTGTAGACAGCATAGCACCGCATTTTTTTCTTTTACTCTAATGCTACTTATCTATCTGACTTTAAGGGCCTTAAGGTATAAGCCACTGCATACATAACATCTCTTGCCTATGAATGTGACTACGTACCCAGCGTACTACTGTTAACACACAGTGATCACATAGCCTTCTCTCTCAGCTCTTCAGCTACTTGGACAACAGTGAAACTACCTAAGGGTTAAAAATTTGTGTCTGTCTTTAGTATTCCTTTAAGTAACGTTCAAACGGGATTTCCCCCCATGTTTAATGAGACCACCTTCTAAAAATTATTCTACCTTTAAAATGTCCAGTACTGATAACAAAGAATGTAAAAAAAAAAAATGATTGAAACAATTCAGTTTCATTAATTCACAGAAGGCAATAATAACCAAATTTCTGAAACAATACACCATTGCCACCATATGTGCTTTCCTGCAGACCACCTTCAAGCATACAGTTAGAGCATGTCAGTAAACTTTGTCAGTATGGTTTTGCAGACTACCAGGACACTGAGGATGGCCTTACAGGTCAGAGAGCCACTTCATTTACTATGATCAAAGTGCAAAATTTTCTAAGGTCACTTCTTAACATGGTTGATGTGCATTAAAAATATACAAAACCTAGAGGTATTCCTGACTCACATAACAGAACAAAAAGGTAAGATACTGAGGTTGAAGCTGTGGAAAAAAGGAAATAATTAAATGAATGGTAGGTCAACTTGAAATTTCATGAAATATAGAGAAAACAGGAAGAGACAATGACTAATAAGCAGCTGGCTAAGCAGCACTGCTGTAAGTTGAGGCTGAACTTCTAGATTTTAGACACTTTAGTTATTCACTTTAAAACAAAGATATGTAACAAACCATATCAGTGCTTCACAACTTCTTTTGTGTGTGTGTGCATGCATATTAATAACAAAAAGGCGAGGTAAGCAAAAGCCCAAAGAGAGAAGATCAAAAAACATGAGCAGTGTGACTTCCAGTACAGTTCTGCCTGAGCTGCCTGAGTCCTTCTACCTCTGACCACTGAGCAGCCAGCTCCTGGGAGCTCATCTCCAGCTCTGAACCACCCAGGCTCATCTGTCCTAGGATAGGCTTATTTACTGGGGGGGGAGTCTTTTTTTGTCATTAAAATCAGATTACAGATTATAAAAAATCTAATTGTTAGCGAGGAAGTAGTATGTTTAATAAACATGGACTCAGAACTCAGTATTATTTTTAAACATCAGAATGATACTGAAAAGATTCAGCCATTCATTTGAATGTCAGCAGGTTATCTGAAAGTAACTAGGAAAAATGTCACTATTTTGAGCGAATACCCTAAATTCCTATTGACAGGATTTCAGGAACCTATGCACATTATTTTTCTGCTTTCAGCTTAGGCTGTCCTGATAGTTAGTCTTGTGCTACTGAATATAATAATTTTAATTTTTAAGCTAAGATTTTTTTCCTGTAACTTCCACTTGGCTCACTGAAATGATTTACTATAAAATCTGGAGTAGTTAGAATCACAGGTAAATATAAAATTTATAGAACGTTTTAAAACTTCTGATCCCTTTAATATTAAAGCAAAGGAGCATCCCCGTTTTCTTCTTTACCATCTGCTTTTGGGGAACTGCTTGATAAAAGGGAAGCACTTAGAAGGAGACACTTTATGATTTTTAGTATGCCCTATAGTCAAAAAAACTTAATCATGTACTTATTTGCTTTTCTGAAGCAGGATGGCCTGGACAGCCAGTGTGTCATTGCTGCAGTGGCACTGAGTAACAATGCTTTACTTGTCAAGAATTGCACTGTGATGCTTCAGGAGGAACACTGAGTGAAAAGTTTCCTATAAATTGTGAAGGAAATGACTGATCATCTCAGTAATTCTGTACTCTAATGTCAGCATTCAAATACCATGACTTAAGATGTATTTAGGCTGAGCAAACCCAGGAAAAAAAATCACCAGCAATAACTTAGGTAACAATTAATTCAGCTTCCAAGTACTGCAAAACCAGGAAAATACAATCTGTTGAATGTATGACTTTATCATCAG
Organism: Falco rusticolus; assembly: GCF_015220075.1. Taxonomy (NCBI): domain Eukaryota; kingdom Metazoa; phylum Chordata; class Aves; order Falconiformes; family Falconidae; genus Falco; species Falco rusticolus. Next base: position 78,565,016 of record NC_051187.1, on the reverse strand, counting down.
AGACGTGCTACTGTATAAAGTAGTTTACATAATGCAGTTTACATTAGACACTCTCTGCAGTTACTGCAATCTCATAAACATATACAGTTTTGTGTTTTCTGAAAGTTCCAGAGAAGAATATCAGAACTTCTAAACACAGAGTCTGGAGACAACCCATCATCAATCAAACATTTTAAACTCTTAATAAAACCTAAGGAACTATATTAAGCCCATTGTTGCTTAAGGGAAAAAAAGAAAAGGTTAATTTCTCCCAATTCCAATAATTTGTTTATGATTCTTACAATTTAATATGAAACTCAAGTAACTGTCCTTTTAAACATTATAAATCATTTGAAACCTGTTGGAAGCCCCTTGTCTGTCCCATTTATATAGCACTGAAACGAATACATAGGCTAATTTAAAGCATATAGTTCAAGAACTGCTTCCTTCAAGGCCATCTCATGTAGGACCCTGAATGACACCAGGTAAAAAATGTCAACAGGTAAGACTGCACATCGCTTTACTAACATTAGTCCTATGTCTGAATAACTTAACAAGAAGCAGAGGTGAAAAGCTGTTTAATGATTAAATAAGAAAGCACCAAGTGCCTTAGGCTCATTCCTTATTCCTTATGCTGCCTGGACATTAACACCCAAGTCAGGTACCTGGCAATTCTGGGAATAAGTGCTGGAAAGCTGTGAAACAGTACAACAATTCATCATCTGCTCTTTGCCTTGCTACAATCATTACCTGCAATATCATTACCTACAACCATGCTTCTGAGAGGAAAGGGCTCTTTACTACAAATTTTTAAGGTGTAACATGCCCTAGATCCTGGAGTCCACTGCTGCTTTGGGATGGCCAGGAAGCCCTGATAACAAGTGATGCTAGAACCATGCCAATGGCAACAACCCCAGCACAATGGATTGTTAGAGACTAGTAGGTGTAACCACACACATTGTGAAACCTACATAATATTTGTCACTGGTTCAATTAACTACAGAATTAGGGTCTAAGAACTCGTCTACTAAAATAACTCTTTAAAGTTTTTATATAAAACATATACCTCTGAAAAGAGATACTGGAGAAAGATCAAATCCTCCCTACCTCAGGAAACAGGAAATAATTCTGGCTTGTCAGCTTCTGGTTCCCGCTTGGTAATGTTTTGGGGCTTTCTGAAGGACTGCTCATTCAACTGTGTGTTGAAATGCTGAATTGCAATACCCATCTTTTACATCAAAACAAAGAGGTTCCTTATTTTCAGTCCTATGTCCACCACTACCAAAATGAAGGGAAGAGAGTCCAGCACTGGCACACACAAGTATCTCAAAGCAGGTCTAACATACAGGCATAGTTGTCCTCTTATTTCAGACCTTGCCCAGACATACTGAAAAATCACTTTCTGAAACACAGGCTGAGTGTTGATTGTACTCAAAAGTGAAATTTAGATGGTGGCAAATTCAGTTCAAGTAGGTGTTGTGTCTCTAAAATCTGGCTCACACATATAGAATTTACTAAAGCTTAGCTCTTCACTCTAACAGAGTTAATATCATTTTACATTTTAGCGTCTTAATGTAGATGACGTAAAGCATCTCAAATTTGAATTCCAGAAGATCCAGGTATGAAAATTAAAAAAGAGGTAATTGGAAAAATAAGAGCAAACTGACAATACTACTATTATAGCTTGTTTCTAGTCTTCATGTTGTTTATTCTTCAGCTGTCAGTTCACAGCTGGAGTCTCATTATCACAAACTGCCCTATCCTTCACCCCATCCTTCTCCCATTGAGGGAAGGAGTATTTTTGATACCTTTTTCTGGCACACTGGAAGGCAGCATTATGGCAGGGCTTCTGTATTTTGACTGAACATCAGGCTGTCCTGCCTCTAACTCAATAGTTCAGGCTGGGTCCAGGATACAGAAAATTCAGAATTAATATTAACTACATTCCTTTGCCTGAAAGAACTGAACCTTTGCCAGCCATGACCCTAAAAGAGTTTGACAATCTTCAGGGGATAATACGGGTGTGCTCCTTCGCTCCTGTTGGTGCTGTTCTGCTTAGCTGTAGTTAAATATTTCACTGTAATTAAATATTTTTACTGTATTTTCACTTTAATTAAATATTTTTTTAGCTCAGAATGAGAGAAACTCAAGTATCACTGTCAAAATTAAGGCTCTCATCTGGCAATGATGATACCCATTTGCTGGTCCTTCCACACGTGACTGTATCACTTGATATAAATTAAAGTGACATAACCACAAAGGTGCAGGGTTTTTTACTCTCCTGTACAGTGAACTCCTGTCCTGTACAAAGTAGGAATTAAGGCCACTGCGTTCTGACAGATGAGAGCATCACCCCTTAACAAAAGTGCTAAAGCACTGAACCAGCAAGTGCAGGAGCCAGTCTCGGCTCCTCCCTGGTACCAGAGGGACAACACTCTCTTCCACTTCCTGGGCCTGTATGGCAAGAGTAACACTGCCCATGACACAGATACATATAGCTGGAGAGAGGAAGAAGATACCTCCAGAGAGAAGGCCTTACACAGCACCACTATTCCCAGTCGCCTGGGACAGCACCCATGGAGCAAGGTGGTGTGGCTCCTGCTCTGAGCTGCCCGTCAGGGGCAGCCAGGCCTGAACACCAAACAAAAGCCACGGCAGCCCGGAGACCCAACACCAAGCCGGGGCCTGTCGAGACGACGCCGGGCCGGACAGCCTCGGTTTCTCCTCACACACGAGTCCACCGCTCCAACCGTTGCCCGCGCCGCTTCTCCCGCCGCACCCCATCTCCTGAGGCTGCTGACAGGGAAGGAGTGTCCGAAGCGGCCAAGCCCGACCCTGGGTCCCCCGCAGAGCTCAGCCAGAGCACCACCACTAAGGCGCCGCCGCCGATCCCTCCCACGCCGCCTCACTCACCCGCTGCGCCTTCTCCCAGACCTGATTCAGCCTCACCACCCGGAACTCCCCGGCCTCTCGCCGCTTGGCGCCGGCGGCCGCCAACCCCTCGTTGGCCTCTCGAGAATATTTGCTGGCCTGGACGCTAGCAGCAAGGAGGAGCGCGGCACCGACAGCCGCCAGAGCCTGCGCCGCCGCCATGTCGCGCCGGGCGGGGAACTACGAGTCCCGAGATGCCGTACGGCTTCCCGCCCTCAGCCTCCGGCGGGCGGCCACTGGGGCGCGGGCTCCGCGCCCTCCTCAGTGAGGGAGAGGGGCGTCTGTGTAGAAAAACAGGCTGAAAATCCAGTTTAGGTTGAAAATCCAGTGTCTGCTTTGGGGTATGGGTAGCGTAAGAGATTTAGGTTTGGGCTGTTCCTCTTTAAGCGGCCTCGTGTCATTCTTCTGTGTTTGCTTCACAAAATGTGAAAATATGCCCAATGTGGCAGTGACTTTTTTTTTTTTTTTTTTTTTTTGGTCTGTCTTAACTACACAAAATGCTCTCCTGCACCATGTGTGTCCCTCAGTGAGATGCTGCCATTAGCTGTACGAGGAAAGAGAGACATGATGGGTTTGAACACCACCCCTTCGACAGAACAAAGTTTTCACATATTAGTAAAATGTTGAAAAGTATACAGAAGAAAAGGCAGCTCAGGAGGGCTGGAAGGCCAGAATGGGGACCAGTTCCCCAGTACTTGCTATGAGGGGAAGAAGGACTCTGCCCTCCCTTGGAGGTGGTAGTGGAGGGCACCTCTGCCCAGGACAGCACATAGGGGTTGATGATGTGGGGAGAGGAAGGATTGTGAGAAATGTAATAATGAGTAGAGTGGGTTGTTACTGAGGAGTGAGCTGGGGGAACAGCACTGAGGCTGGTGGTGTGTGCTGAGAGCACAGCTCCTGGGCAGGAGTGCCCTGTCCTGCATGGCACTGACCTCCTCTCACAGTGCTTCCTCCTCAGGTAGGCAGCCAAGAAGTGCAGTAGGCAATGGGAAATCTTTGGAGGGGATTAAGTCAAGCTGTATTAAGAAAAAAAAAAATCACGATGCTGTGAAAATGCTCAATATTTAATCTAGGGTTGGATATATCCTCCCCAGTTTTGAAAAAATCCACTAAAATTGAATGCTGCTATGAAAGAAGTGCAGGGTATGGAGAGCACACTCCATGTGGGTGTTTCTGAGGGGAAGGTGGTGAAGAAAGCTGTTCCTTCTCTTGTCTTCTTGATGAATCCTCTTCTGCACACTGCAGAGCTTATGTAGTACAGAGTCTTTGGCATAGTTGGGAACTTCTGTGTTGAGTTTGTTTAGCAAGGTTAGTGCTAGGCTTGCTTGCCTGAGTCTAGCTGGGGGAAGCAAAAGTTTACTTCATAAATTCAGCTCAGATCTCATGTATGACCTTGAGAAAATTAAAGTTTATCTCTGTAGTACTGTCAACACCAAGCTTTCATGCATTATAAATCAGTCCTATGAAAACAAATAAATTGCCTAAACTAGAATGAGATTTCTGAAAACAGTGCCGTGAGGAGGATTTTTACTGGGCTCTCATTTTTGCCTTGTAAGCACTATAAACATTTTGTCTTTTTTCTGCATTTTCCTAAGTCAATACAGAGATTATCAGTCACATGAACCTAGAAGCCGTTGCTATCAGTCTTAAGTTGGAGAAGCAGGCAAAAGTATTGCAGTATGTACTGCACTGAAGAGCAGCTGAAGTAAGCGTTGAAGTATACATTGAAGTATAGTGAAATGATGATGGGAAAAGCAGCCCATAAACCTTACCCAAATCTTGCAGAGCTGTTCACATCAATTTTAGGATCTAGAGCTTCTTTTAGTCTCATTATTATAGTGTATATACATAGTGTTTAATCATTTTGGAACATGGAACGATGGTTTCGTCTTGTCTGTCATTTGAACTATTGATTGAGTTTTCTGGCTCTACAAATGAGTTCAGCCTGTATGCTATATAAACTCTTACAGGTTCCCACTGTGGCGCTGAGCATAGTTGTGCATAGCTTTATGCATTTATTTGCTTGAGTTTTTGAGCAACACTGAGAAAATTTTAATAGGTAAGGGATGCGGCACCATTAGTGCTTGTGCTGGCTTGTTGGATCTTGTTCTCCAGTGCCTTTATGTCTGTGTCACATGACCACACTTGGTCTTGTTTTGTGTGTCCTGGCCCAAGTGCTTAATTCTCACAAGTAAAAAGCCGAAATAATTCTATGGAATTCAGTGGAGAGACTTTGGATTTACGTTGTTGTTCATGAGGCCAAACTCATCACAGGGTGCACCGTAGTGTAAATAAGAAATATGCAGTGTGAGGTAATGAAAAATCAGGTCCATTGTTTCCCTTTCCTGTGCACTTGTGGTCAAATTCTCCCTTAACTTTTTCCTAGCAGAACTGAAAAGCAGTTCCTCTGAATCCCTGATACTGTGCCAAAACTGATATAACCAGTGGAACTGTTAAGCTATTGCAGACTCTATTGTTTGCATTGTTCCAGAGGGCTGTAGCTGAGTTGATGGACCATTGCTTTTTGTGTATTTGTTCTTTATTATCTTTATTAAAGAAAAAGAAATTCTAACAAAACATAATGTAGACCACATTCAGAAGTCTGTCTTCTGCCCTCTGCTCACTTGAAAAACAAAATTAGAGAGATTTGGAATGAGGATGACATTGCAAAGCAGTGAAGAGATCAGAGAAAGTCTTAGTTAAAAGAAAGAGGAAAGTCCAATGGCACTTACAGAACAGTGCAGGGCTTCTGTTAGAATGAAGGAGAGGAGGACTTGGAAGCTTACGTTCTAGGGCTTGAATGTGATTTAAATTACATTCTTCTGAGTACAGTGTGTTAAAGGAGAAGATCAGCAGATCTTCTCCTTTAAGAGTCAGTATGACAGCTGGACCAGCTGCTTCTGGTTTCAGTTTTACCAAAAACAGTTCACATTGAATTTGTGCCTTCGCATATTCTAGATACATCTAACATTTTTTTTTTTTTTGAGAGTGATAGAAACTGTCCAGTGTTTCAAATACTCTGTTGCAGAGGTCTGGAAATGACAGCGGTTGTGGCCTTTCTCATCTCAATCTTCCACCTTAGAGATATGGTCTGCAGGCTGAGCTCAGCCAGCAAAAATGCAGGGCAGATAGGATAGGTGTGGTGGGTTTGCAGGAGTGCTGCTGGCTTTGTCCAATTATCCCTCACTTGGCCTCCCCAGGACCCTGCTGAGGGTATACCGAAGTGATGTCTGTAAACCTTTTGCAAACAATAACCTTAGCCCAAAATCTGTCCTGGCTGGAAAACCATGTGTTAGATGTTTCCCAGGGTGCCTTTCCCTCCCCTCTCGGATACCACAGATATCTCTGTGTAGTAACACGGGCCCCAGAAGTTTTAGGACTTATCCCATGCTCCACTCCTGGCCAAACTAAATTTTAACAGAGAACAGCACCATTGCATATTTTTTGTTCCATCCATGTAAGACTGACAAGGTGAAACGTAAAAGCTTATTTATATGATCCTCTGTCCCCTCTGTAATGATGGTTTTCTTAAGCATTGGTAAAATTCCCACCAAACCCATCACCTCTTCCCAATGACATCCCTCATCCCATCTATAAAAAAAAAAAAGTTCTACAGGCAGTGGGCTAACCTTTCTACCTTTCACCTTTTTACCAGCCATCACAAACTTTTTACAAATAGACTTTTCATACAGTCTGGACAACTTGTCCCTGAATTCCTTCTTCACTTTTATCTTGGGCTTTTCAGCTTCTACAGGTTGATCACCTTTCTTCTTATCGTCTGGGATTTTGATTTCTTCAGAAGGCGGTTTTGATTAACTTATAGTGCCTTGTCCTTTCACCTCTTGGGTCACACTGGACAGTAACCTGAGTGAGCTTTTAGCAGCAGCAGATCTAGAATACAGCGCTAATACATTACTCTGTGTGCCAACAAGCTTCACAACATCCTTGTGGTTGCTCATTTCTTCTACAACTGGAGACACCTTCAACGAGCACATAAACACTGGCAAGAATACCACCAGGCCGAGCAGCAGCCACAGCAGGAGCCGCCTGCGGCACCATGCTGCTCCCGTGCCTTCCCCCAGCACAGCCATCACTGCTGTCTGGCCGAACTCACTGCCACTGTGGGCTGCTGCCACGTCTGGCCATGTAGTCTGCTGCTATCACCCATTACCCTCAGTCTCTTAACCCCACAGCAGTCAGGCTTCCTTCTCTTTGATCCCAAGAGCTCACCTTTACCAGCGTCTGATCCAGACCCCCAGGCTCTTCCCACCTATCTCAACGTGATCTGGATCGCAGACTATTCCTGCCTGTCTCCACTTCATTGGGTGCTGCCATCACCGCTCAAAATTTCAAACATCCCCCAGCACAGCCATAATCACTGCCACCCCTCATCACACCCATAATAATTACACTCATAATCTGAAGGCCCTCACACAGGGCACCAATTGTTGCAGCCCTCTCCAAACTAGCCAGTTGCAACAAGGTCTTTTACCATCTCAGACCAGCGTACTCTTCATACCTGTCCCTCTGCTGCCTTCTTACCTCTCCTCACCCAGAGCATGCATTCTCTGCTCCTTCCTCCCCTCTCAGTGGGTGCCAGCAGAAGCATCTCCTCCCTCCAGCTGTTAACTGCTAATGCCCCATCTCCTCCCTGACACTGGTGTATGTGCTTTTTTGGGGCTAAGCCAGTAAAGAGAGCCTATCACAGAATCATCCAATCCTAGAATGATTTGGGTTGGAAGGGTCCTTGAAGATCATCCAGCTCCACATCCCCACCCCCATCCCCATCATGGGCAGGGACACCTTCCACTAGATCAGGTTGCTCAAAGCCCCATCCAACCTGGCCTTGAATGCGTCCAAGGAGAGGACATCCACATCTTCTCTGGGCAACCTGTTCCAGTTTCTGTGGCACAGAGGTGACAGCTCAGTCACAGCCCTCCGCCCTAGCCCTGGCTCTCGCTCTGTGGGGTGGCTGCACTCACTTGAACTCCCCAAAAAACTGGGAGATGCAGCATCACTCACGCCACAGGGGAAGTGGAAATTTTGGGTGCATCACTGGCCCCAGATGCTGACTGAGTCATCCCACAGCCATTAAATGTAGCACCCCTGGGGATGGCGCAGAGCCAGCCGGTGTCAGTACCGCACACCCCTGGGGAACACAGTTCGCCCTTGCCCAGCTGGTGGGCTGCCTGGCTGGTAACACTAGACCACTGATAAAGCCATGTACCGTCTCAAAATCCCCAATTTCTGCAGAAATGGGCCTTGTTGGATAAATGAGGATCTGGTGGGCTACTTGCAACCAGCTGCCAGGACATTCCTGTGAGGTTGCTGGCCTGTGCAGTTCCAGACACAGGGCATGGGAACCATGGTGGGGATGTATTTCCCTTGGCCTCCATGCCACCTGCTTCCCTTGGCCTCCATGCCACCTGCTTCAGCTTCAGTGAGATGTCAGGGAAGAGAAAGCTGTAGAAGCCTTCTTCATTGTCCCCTCTCTGGCACAGCCCACTGGCTTGGTACTGCAAGAGGGGAAAAGAAGGTGTGTGTCAGGGGCTGTTGGTGGGTATGGGGCTGGGGACTGGGGAGTGTCAAGCCCCAGTGACTCACCAAGCGGTTCTCATGGATGCAGAACCTGTCATGCCAGCACAACTGTCCCCTGACTTTGGGTTGCAGTCAGCCTGCTGGCACAGCCTGCACACTGCTGGAGGATGGCAGCACTGTCACCCCCAGCACTGTGCTAGGGTGCCAGTGCGGGTAACACTGGGAGCGGGATGGGGGAGAGGCCAGAGCACATTCCCACAGTGTGGGGGCCTCTTGTGCAGCTGGGCATCTGGCAAAATCCCCTCTGGCAGGTGCCTGAGGGGATCCTCTTCGTTCACTGTAGAGAGCTTTATGGCAAGTGCTGGAGGCCACGATGCCTGTGAAGGACCTTGAAGGCTGAATGCACAGAAAGTAAGATAAAGTTGGCTGAACGCCCAGAAGAGAAACGGGGTATGAAGCAAGGCTGAAGCAGATGCAGGGTGCAGCGTCGGTGGCTGGCTGAGAACATGAAACACACAGAGATAAGAGGGAAGAGAGAAAAGAAGTGCAAGAAGTTCAGTGTGTTTGTATCTTAGCAATTAACCAATGAAATACAGCTAAGACGTGTGTGAACAGTATTGATTAACCAATGATATTTTAGTATGGTGCCTTAGGATATAAAAGCATGGGTTATGGATTAATAAATGGTCTTCTGATCAGCATTCAGGAGTCTGTCATTCACCTCCTCAGTTCACCTTCATCCTTGGGGACCTGATGCTTTGTTTTGGTGGGAGGGGGGGAGGCACACAGGAGGGTCCTGCCTGCTCCTCCAGCAGCAGTGTGGGGTAGTGTGTGTGGGGCTGTGGCACCCCCACAGTGCTGGATTCTCAGCTCCATCACTGCAAGGGGCTGCCGTGAAGGATATGGCTGGGCGTGGGGACATTGGTGCAGTCGAGGATCAACCTGATCCTGCAGTGTTTCGGGCAAACACGTCACTGAGCTAGTGGCAGATGCCCAGGGGGCTGCCTCACTTGGAGTGCTTGTGACTTGGCTCTGCACATGCTGTGCAGGGAGAGCCCTGAGAAACAGGCAACCCCTGGGTGAGATGCTGATATCACCCCATGGGGATTTCTGGGTTATACTGGGGGACAGGAGCTGAGCCAGGGCTGGGGAAGGGGAAGCACCGTGGGAGCTGTCATAGGGCAGAGGCCACCCTGCCTGGGTGACAGCAGTCAAACCAAGGCAGGGGGAGGGGAAGGGGGTCCCTGTGGGTCCCTTCTGTCTAATCATGGCTCCAGCAGGGACTTCAGAGACAGCCAAAGGGTCCAAACACTCTATTTAGGCATCAAAACTCCTGACTCCTCATTAACAGGCATACTGACACCTTTAAAAGTGCTTTTGTATTTTCACTTTATTAGGAAACAAAATTTAGTTTAAAAAATGTATGTCAATTAGAATCAATTTTCCTGTTGAAGAAGTATGCAACTCAAGCACTCTGTTGGGCATCTGGTGCCGGGGCCCAAGCCTGCTGCATTGGGGCAGCAGCAGGGAAGGGTCAGTACTCCAGTGACTCGAAGTGCTTCATAAGCTCCTGCACCCAGGATGCCTTGGCGTCTGCACACATCTCCTTCCCCTTCTTGGTGACCAGACTGCCAGGAAAAAAACATCAGGTCGCTTGGCCGGGGCGGTGGAATGCCTGTGCTGGGTCTCGCTGGCAGTGCCCTGGGTGTTGCTGGCTGTGTTCCCTTCCCCTTCCCAACCACCCTTGGACACACTGGGGTGCTGCTGGGGCTGTTGCACCCTGACCCCCGTCAGTGCTGGGTACTCACACCACCGCTGGCTGGCTGCATATGCTGCTGGTCCTGTAGATGGAGCTGATGAATCTGCGTGAGACCCGACGAGACGTGTAGGAGAAGCAGCAGGCAGTGGGGTTGGTGTCTGTGGGGACAGAGACCCCCTGCTGTAGGAAAGGCTCTGCCTTGGGCTCCCAGGGGATTTGCTGTCACCTGTGCTGTATCCCTCAGGGACACCCCCTGGAAGCTTCCATCTCTGAGGCTGAGTCCCAGCACTGGTGATGACCACTCACTCCCAGCCCTTCCCATGGACATGAGGGTCCCATCAGTGGGGACGGGGCTCTCTCTTGGAGGGGGACCGCAAACCTGGCTTCTGGGTAGATGCAGCAATGCCAGAGTCATGAGGATGGGCCTCAGCCAAGGAGCAGATGGCCACAAGGAGCAGAGCAGCCAGGGTGGCTGCGAGGACCTTCATGATGCTGCAGGCTGAGGGAACCACGAGTGGAGCTGGAGCTGGGGTGGCTGCAGGGCTCTCCTGCACAATGCTTGGCCCCTGCTGCTGCTGCCTTCCTTTTATCCCCTGGCTGCTGGATGGGTCCAAGGTTTCAAGGAAAGAAAATGAGTGCATCATACTGGGGAAGTTACGGCAGGATTGCCCAATTTTTCAGAGCTGGAGAAAGCAAGGGAACTGTAGAAAGGGAAGCAGCAGCCACAGGGCTGTAACTTTCAGATTCAAGACAGAAGAGGTCTTGTGAGGACCGGCTGAGGAAACTGCAGTTGTTTAGCCTGGAGAAAATGAGGCTCAGGGGAGACCTAATCACTCTCTACAACTACCTGAAAGGAGGTTGTAGCAAGGTGGATCTTGGTCTCTTTTTTCCCCAGGTAACAAGTGCTAAGACGAGAAGAAATGGCCTCAAGTTGTGCCATTTAGAGGAGGTTTACATTGGATATTAGAAAAAAATTCTTCACTGAAAGGATTGTCAAGCGCTGGAGCAGGCTGCCCAGGGAGGTGGTGGAGTCACCATCCCTGGAGGTATTTAAAAGATGTGGAGGTATTTAAAATATGTGGCACTTAGGGACATGGTTTAGTGGTGGACTTGGTAGTGTTAGGTTAATGGTTGGACACTATGATCTCAAGGGTCTTTTTCAACCTCAACAAGTGCATCATACCAGGGAGATTATGTCAGGATCACCCAGTTTTGCTGAGCTGGAGAAGGCAAGAAAACCACAGAAGAGGAAGTGCCGGACACAGGGCTGCAACTTTCAGATTCCATTTGGGCACCTGGTAGGGACTGGCCATAGCCCAAGCAGCTGTGACAGCAGCTCTGCCGCTGGTGTGATGACCCCACCAGCCAAGAGCCAGGCTCGGGCATGAAGCTCCATAACTAGAGCCCTGAGGAAAATCAGGGCAAGGCCAGAGAAAGGGGAAAAAAAAAGGAGGAAGTAGCAAGTTTTCCAGCTTGCTTTCTGAGCGGGCACTGGTGAGGGTGTTTGGGAATTACCCTCTGTGACTGCAAATGCTTCCCCTTTTTCAGTCATGCTGTGTTCTGCTTGAGGTTTCATCTGCAAGGCTGCAATGAGCTGGCTCAGTGGGTGCCAGCAGAAGCATCTCCTCCCTCCAGCTGTTAACTGCTAATGCCCCATCTCCTCCCTGACACTGGTGTATGTGCTTTTTTGGGGCTAAGCCAGTAAAGAGAGCCTACACTGGGTGAAGTGATCCTGCTTGGAAAGAAGTGAGCAAGCAATAATTGCAACAACCTGACTGCCACAAGGCTGCAGACCACAGCTAAAATGAAAATGCTTAGACAGAGAAGTGTAAATCCTCTGTTCACCCTAGTGACAGAGAAGGTGTCAGGCCAGGCTGCAGCCTGGGACCACTGCTCCATCTCTGCAGCAAGGCAATGGAGTCCAGTCACAGAATCATCCAATCCTAGAATGATTTGGGTTGGAAGGGTCCTTGAAGATCATCCAGCTCCACATCCCCACCCCCATCCCCATCATGGGCAGGGACACCTTCCACTAGATCAGGTTGCTCAAAGCCCCATCCAACCTGGCCTTGAATGTGTCCAAGGAGAGGACATCCACATCTTCTCTGGGCAACCTGTTCCAGTTTCTCACCATCCTCAGAGTAAGGAATTTCTTCTTAAAATCTGCTCTAAATCTACCCTCTTCCAGCTTTAATTGTTACCCCATGTCCTGTCACTATACTTCCTGGTAAAGAGTCCCTTCCCATCTTTCCTGAAGGCCCCCTTTACATACTGGAAGGCTGCTATGTCTACCTGGAGCCTTCTCCAGGCTGAACAACCCCAACTATCTTGGCCTGATCTCACTGGGGAGGTGTTCCATCCCCCTGATCACCTTTGTGGCCCTCCTTTGGACTTATTCAAGAAGGTCCATGTCTTCTGCTGGGGGCCCCAGAGCTGAACTTCTAGCACAAGCCTGAAATACATGATTCATACTTTTATCAGATTTGAATATAATTATCAGCTCTTTTTATCCCTCCTTCTCTCCTTTCTGATGGTTAGAAGATCCACAAATAATGTAAGTTCTGCTCTCCCAGTTCACTTTGTTCCTTCTGCTGTCCTTAAACTTAACCTGTAAAAAGGCTGTAGCCTTAAATACAAACTAAACATATCCATTATCCCTCATCACTTCTTCAGCTTTGCAGATATGCATAATCCACCATTGAAATGAAATTACCGATGTGTGATTTCCTAAAGTATAATATATACTCTAAGAAAGTCCTAACTTGTATTATGACAAACCTGGACCCATTTGAAAAGATACTCCATTAGTATATTTTACGGTCAATGCTCCATTCCATCCTGTTGTGGTCTGAGTAACTTGAATTCTGCTAACTTTCTGCCAGCTTCTCTATATTTAAAAACATGGAAATGTCTTACACGTGTTTAACAGAACCTTAAGCATAATCTTGAGACCACTACAAAGATCAAAAAATGGAAATAACTATTAATATCTGCAGGCCCTGATTTTATCCTTGCTTTTGTAAGTCTGCAGTATCCCAACAGTATATGCAAATCATAAACTCGTATTTTCCTAAATTTTTATCTAGGTAATAACACAAGCTGAAGCCTGAGCTAGGTGACCCATTCCTGTTCTGAAACTGATTTAATTGCTTTAATATAATATACCCTTGTCTCTGCTGAGACCATTCAGCAGCATACTGGGCAACAAATTACGCCCTACTATTTCTCTTTAACCTAACACCAATTGTTAACCACTGCTAACCATCTCCTTAAACACAACCTTTCTTGTCTGTCCTGGTAAAAGGTACATGTACACTTGTCTTTTAGTTCTAATTTAAATAATTTTATGTAGGGAAGGCAAATAACTTTTGAAACTACATTATCTGGGGTTTTGGGTTTTTTTTTGTAGGCTGCTTTTGAGGTTGTGCTCCCTTTTAGTCAAGATAGAAGCTGCCCTTTGACCTTTTATCTTCAATGAGTTAATATAATAAATAGATTTTATTTGTGCTTATCTGAATTGGACAAGTGTATCCAAACTATAAAAGCAATAGTAGCCTCTTGGCTATACTGTGTATTATAGTTGTAGTCCTATTCAGAAAGATGCATTACAAAAACCAATGAATGTTCTGAGAATGAGAGGCAATTGTGAATTCTGAATTTCTTGATTAAGATTACTTATCAGGCACCTATTTTATCTGTGCTGTAACTGTGGTTTTCCTCATTTAGAAGATAAATCTAGATCTCAGCACTATTTAGTGCTTTAGTAAATTAGCCATATAAAAACAGATCTCTTGTACAGGTACTCAATCAAAGACTAACTTTGTCTTCCAAAATGTCCATTTGGAATAGATGCAGTAGTATAATGCCCTTCATAAAGAATGTAGTAGCAAGCAAGAAAAATAAGCTATCTACCATCTAATTCAAAATTTCCCCCAGTTAAAGTTTTCTGTACAGTTTTGCTCACATGTATGAAGCCTTGCATTTTCTGGATTTTAGGGTAATTTTTTTTAAGCAGTTGGCCTTAAAACAACCTCACAACTTTGTGATAATTAAATATTACGGAATAAAAGTAGAATATATAAATGAGTCTCCAAATAGTCAAGGTTTGCCTGTAGCTTCACCTGAGATACCACAATGCCTTTGCATACCAACATCAGTCCCAATATGTTGCCTGTTTTTGACAGCAGGTAAATAATACTGTTTTGGTCTTAATCACTCTAGATTTCACTCTCCTGAACATCTTTACTTTTTCTCGTGGTTTGTGTGTTAGTAGTGTTTAGCCAAGGTTGATCCAAGATAACTGGAGATCCTCCATCCATGGGTTAAAATCATCTGTTTTGTTCTGCAAGAGAGTATATAGTCTTCCTATATTACAAGATATGGTCCCAAAGAAGTATAAGAAAAGTGATGAGAAGGCAAAACTGGCTTGAAAGCATCTGCCTATCCCATTTTAATGGTGTCAGCAAACCAAAGCTTCCTGTGGTACATATCACAGCAGTTAGCTACAGCCTGATCTCTGTCTGGTGTCTGCCTCTCAGTATGGTTTTGTAAACATGGAGGGATTGTATTTCTTCTTTTCATTTCTTTTAGTAACAGAAGAGAAAGCATCCTTCTGGATCTTGTACATCCATTTTCACAGAGGTATATATTTCCATATACTCTAATTCGCCTTAAATTAAAGAGCATTTAGTCAAGTGTGCTTTAGGTTTTCCAGGACAAAACAGCAGAGATATGTATCTGGACTAACTGAGCAGAAATCTCTCATCAAAGACACAAGCCTTTTTGTCAAGAGATTAGGTCTTTTCCTTCACTGTGTGCTGTTCTGTAAATCTCAGACCAAGGTCAGAGTCAGCTTTTAGACGTCAGGTTTCGGCTACTTCAGGAGGGCTAACAGGACCTGGATTCCTCTGATACCCTTAAGGAGTCTGCGATAGCTCACTGTGATGGAAAGTTGCAGCTGTCATAAAAGCACTTCATACACTCATTCCTCAAACGGCCCACAGGCTTACAGCTGTGTCTAAGACATCATCGTAAACCTTCCTTCTCCGTGCCAACTCCGTTTTTAGCTCAGAGGGGCAGTCTTCCTCACAGCATCTGTCTCAGTGATCCTCTGCATGGGTGACTCTCAGTACCCTATCCAAGCAAACCCAGATAATGTGTCATTTTCTAGCATCAGAAGTTTTAGGTCTGCTTTGTTCCAAGTCTGAATTGTAGGAAAACTACTCTGTTGTAGTGTGGATGAAACCATTTTGTGTTTTTTTTTTAAAATAATTTTGTCCATTTAAATTCAGTTAAGCTAGGTAACCGTTTTCTTTTTTCTGAAATAGTATCTTTATTTTCCTTGAATTTATTTGTGTGCATTCAAGCAGGAAGTTAAATAATGTCAAACTGAAGAAAATGAATTGCATAATATGCTGAAAAGATGAATTGAGGAAATGTTTGTTATTACATTAACTTCTTACTTACATCCTTAATGTGAATTACTGGAACGTCAAAGAGAACTAACCACCTTGGAATTTATTTTTAAATACATATTCTCATAAAGTGGATCCTTTCTTCTATGCACTTAATTTTAGTGAAAGAATAAAGCAAGTGTTGGTATAATATTATTGCAAAACATGTCTCTAGAGTAGTTAATTCTTGTAAGTGGCAACAGCTTTCTATTGCCATTATCTTCCTGAAATCACTTCCTTAGCTAAACTGTTTAGAGCTGATGCTAAAGACAGGTGTATGAAAACCAGCTTATGAATTTTGCCCTTCTAGAGATTGTCTTTGTGGCTTATTAAAGTGAACGTTGACTTGTTCTGGAGAGAAACAAAATACTGTCATAGTTTAACCCTAGTTGGTAATTAAGTGCCACACAGCCACTCAGCCACTCCCCCCTCACCCAGAAGGATGGGGAGGAGAATTGGAAAGGAATGTAAAACTTGAGGGTTGAGATAAGAACATTTTAATAATTGAAATAGAACAAAAAGTGCAAGAACAATAATAACAATAATAGCTATAATGAAAAAGAGGGGGAAAGAATAAAATCCAAAGGAAAGGAAAAAAGAAAACAAGTGATGCACAATACAACTGCTCACCACCCACTGACCGATGCCCAGCCAGGCCTGGAGCAATGATCTGCAGATCCCACCCAACGCCCCAAGTTTATATTTTCAGCATGATGTCCCATGGTGTGGAATATCTCTTTGGCTAGTTTGGGTCACCTGTCCTGGCTGTGTCCCCTTCCAGTTTCTTGTGCCCTCCTGGCCTCTCGCTAACTGAAAAGTCCTTAACTTAGTATAAGCATTACCCAGCAACAACTGAAAACATAGGTGTGCTATAGACATTGTTCTCACACAAAAACAAAACACAGCACTGCACCAGCTACTAAGCAGAAAATTAACTCTATCCCAGCCAAACTGGCATTCTTGGCTGTTTGTTTTAGTGCTCCTGGCTACAGCTGTAGATGACTTCTGGCTGCAGTGGTGAATCCACCTTTCCTTTTTATCCAATTCCCGACACATGTTTTTATAGACTCTTTCTTTCTTCGTAAGTGTGGAGGGGATAATAAGGATTTTGTAGCTGGAATCTTGACCTTTTCCAATGAGACAGAGTTTAGGTACTGAGTAAGTTCAAAATTTGAAATAAGAGATGATTTCTCAAGCACTTAGAGTCCCAGAGAACATCTTTGTTTTATTATCTTGGTACCAGCATGGACTTAACTGTTGTGGGACTACTTGCTTTTTTAATATTAAACATATAGGTAATTTTTAAATAGAATTTAGGCTGTCAATTATGAGTAGATCAAAGAATCTAAAATAAATAAACAAATTGCTAACAGGTATCTCACCTGCCAGTGAAGTGCAGCTCCTTTCTGACGTGAAGCTCATCAGTGCAACTCATGGTTGGGTCTAGTTCAATAAAAAATGCAAAAGCAGTTTAAAGAAACAGAATATGAAATAACAAAAAAGATTCTGGAAGACATCAACTGCCATGTCTTTGAATACCATGTATTTAAGTGGTGTATTTTCTCTCATGAAACTATTACAAATAGTTCTTTGTAACTCTGTTCCTCCTGAATGATCTTTTCTGGAATTCAGCAGTGCAGTGTAGAAACAAACCTGACAGTCATGCTCCTTTACATCAGTTTTCTGTCAGAGTAAACGTGTCCTTTTTTTGTCAGGAATTTAGTTAAGGAGTCCTTAAAAGTACTGTTGCAGTTTAACTTGATCCCTGTTTCTCCTACAGAAGTGTAGTACAGTGATCCTGATGGCTTCTAGACTGCTAATTGTCACTGTGAGATGTGACAGCAGGAGGTCTTGAGTATTGAGCATGTACATGTGTGTTCATGTTTGGCTGAGCTGCTGCCTTGATTCATTTCTGTCTCTTGCTTCTCTGCATCTCTTGTTTCTTCTTCCTCTTCCCATCTAACTTTGGCTATGTTGTTCCTTGTTTACATACATTCATGAGTTTCCTTCATTTTTTTTCTTTAGTGTTCACATCACAACTTATTAACTATACCTGCATAATACATGCTTTCATCCCTTTATTTCCCTCCTATTCCTGCTCCATTGCATATATACCTTTCTATAGGGGAACGAAGACAGTGGGTTGATTGACATTGATAATATGCAGCTGTGGCCTTGCTTTGATGATGTGCAGCTGTGATCCTACAGCAAAGCAGTTAAATAGCTCTGAGGATCATGGGAAAAAAACTGGATGAAGTAGAGACAAGGAGCATGGTCTGGTCTCTGGAGGATAGAGAAACAGCATGAACAGTAGAGTTTGTCCAATGGTAAAACTTTTTGCTGCTTACTCTTTTATTTGTGTTGTGTTATTTCCTGACCGCTGTAAAGTCAATCACAACAATTGGTGTCCTGTGTGAGGTGAACTGATTTGTACATTTGAAGTTTCTATGAGACTGTAGGTAATGAGCTGTGACAGCAGTGCCCAATGTAGCTGAAACAGGTGGGGAGAGCCTGCAATCTGGATCATGTAACAGATGCAGGGAGAGGTGAGCTGTTGGGGACTAATGGTTATGAGTTTGCATATGTTCTCAAGCAGTAGCAAAAGCCTTTAAAGAACTCTATAACTTCATAGATGAAAGCACACAAGTACAAAAGGTCATTGGAGGAAAGCCTATGGTAGTTATAATCTTTTTTTGAGAAAGACCGCTGTTCGGGGTGATTTACAGAATAAAGGTGTGAAAGTTGACTTTAGCATATAGAAAAAACATAAAGTTATATGCTTGAGCGGGCCAAGAAGTGCTGAAGGGAGTCACCTTAGCTGAGCAAATCTGTCTGGCCTCCATTACAATTGTGTGGTAATTAGAGAGCCAGGAGCCAAGTCATATTTCAAAGAGTGAGAGCCCTTTTTTTGCTGCCAGTGCAAAACTAGACTTCAGGCTGGAAGAGCAGTCAGAACGGTTGGAAGAACAGTAAGGAAATAGTAATACAGGCAAGACCTATAGTCAAGTGACCATAGATGGAATTGTAATAGCTGTTTATAAAGCTGGCTTGTGTACTTATCCTCCTGATGTTGTGGTAAATGTGTCTAGTGAGGACTTAAAACACATCGGTGGCCTTGCTGAGGCACTGTTAAAAGCAGCCGGTCCAGAACTGCAACAGGAATGTGATGAGCTGGTGAGGAAGAATGGGGGTTTGCAGCCTGGGTGCACAGTTATCACGGGCCCTGGGAAACTCCCCTGCAAGAACATCGTTCATGCTGTTGGTCCCAGGTGGAGGAAAGATGAAGCAGAGAATTTTGTGTTCTTGTTAAGAAAGACAAGGAAGAAAAGTTTGCAACCAGCTGAAAACAGGATAACTCGGACAATGATTCCATTGACACTGATAAACCTTTTGATCCAGGTCCTATAGATCTGGAAAAGGAACCAGACCTTCCCCACCCCGATGACTTGATTATATTTTGGGGGAGGCTGAAAGGGAGTCTGGGGGATCAGTGGCAAGAATGCAAGTGGGAGGCACTTAAATGAGGGGATTTGGGAGTCGTGGTGGCATGACCAGTATTTTATTGGCCAAATCAACCTCCAGAGTGGCAGCCTGTGGAATATGAGGCTGTTAAAGAGTTAAGAAAAGCAGTGTGGGAAGGAGGCTTCCCTCAAATGGGTCAGAGAGTCAGTGGATAACAGAAAAATTGTCAACATTGAGATAGAACAAGTGTAAAAATATGACAGATTGTGCCCAGTGGTGGGATGTCTGGGATGATAGTTTGTCTGTCAGTCCTCTGGAACCCCAAGAACTTGATATTCTAGGGACTTTAGAGGCAGAATCCTGTGTGGTTTTTTAACTTCACACCTACAGCAGATATTCATTGGAACAATGGGGCGGGAGCGAAAAATGTCACACCTGTCAATTTGTGGAGAAATGAATCAAACTGGTGTGCGTCTGTAGGGCATAATCGTACACAACCCACCCTGGATGTGGCCTTGCCTAGGCAATTCCCAAAAAGTTTATTTCTAATTTGTGGAGGTAGGGCTTGGCCAGGGCTAGCCAGCAGGAAAGTGGGAGGACCATATACCATAGGCAAATTAAGTTTGTTAATGCCTTCACAGAACATCATATTAAACCATAATCATCTATTGATAGCACATGGTCATGGCTGTCAAGACTTTGATGGTATATGTTGCATGGATTTAAAAGACCATTCAAAAACAATTCACAAATAGATCAAGGAAAAATGGAAGCAACAAAGAAATTACAGGAGAGTCATGAGTTTCTAGATGGTCGGTTAAGTCACTTGGGGTTAGGATCTTGGTTCATGGGGTTGATTGAGCTGTGACTCATGGGACTGTTTGTAATCTGTGTCATCTTGCTCATGGTACCGTGTTTGTTTTCTTGTTTGCAAAGGATGATGCAATGGATGATAAACATGGCCTTTTTGGTTGAAAAAGTGGGAAATGAGGGATTAGACTGGGCTGCTGGTGGCTCAAGCTTCAATGATGGGATAGAGTTGTGTCTTTAAAGAGAGCGAGCCGCAACCCTGACCGAGTGAACTCAGAGACAAGGAGGAGGAGAGAGAAAATAGAATATGAAGCAAGGCTAGAGCCAGATGTGGGGTGACATGTCAGCTGCTGGCCAAGAACATGAAACCCAGGCATCTTAGCTAATCAATAGCTGTTGCTGAGCATGCCAGCTATAAGGATAACCAATCAGAGAAGCTGGGGAAAGGGTCTATAAACCTGGGGAAACAAATAAAGGTATGCTTCTTTGCTGCATTTAATTGCATTGAAGATTGCAAGTGGGCATTGCAGCCCTTTCGCACTTGCAGCCCCACCACGTGTTAAATGTTTGTCACACAGAAGCAACTTTTTGAAAAAAAAACAAACAAACAAACAAAAAAACCCCAAAAAAAACAAAAAGGGGGAATTGTAGGGGAAGAAAGACAGTGGGTTGATTGACACTGGTGAAATGCAGCTGTGGCCTTGCTTTGATGATGTGCAGCTGTGATCCTACAGCAAAGTGGTTAAATAGCTCTGAGGAGCATGGGGAAAAAAAAACCTGGATGAAGCAGAGACAAGGACGAGTGTGGTCTGGCCTCTGGAGGGTGGAGAAACAGCACGAACAGTAGAGTTTATGCAATGGTAAAGCTTTTTGCTGCTTGCTATTTTATTTGTGTTGTGTTATTTCCTGACTGCTGTAACTTAATCGCAACAGCTTTCAAACTTTACCAAGCAATACCTATACCTTTCAAAACTTGTTTGAACTTCTGGCACTCTTTTCCTAGGTGTGCAAGGAAGAGTTGTATGTCATGGTTCTGCGTAGATGAGGCTCAATATCTTTTTTTTATGTTGATACATACAGAAGACATTTTATTTTCTGGTGTATTTGTTATCAGAACTCTTGAAGGGAAGCAGCAATATTTTTCAGGTTACTGTTACATGGGGATTGAGTTCTTGGTTTTCAGAGGAGGCTTGGCATTTTGGAATATTACAAGCTTTGGCATAATCACTTGAGAGTATAAAAAGAGTAGTTTTCAGTCTCATTACTGTTCCTGAAGTTCCATGTGTTTAGGCAGAAGGGAGCTGTAGAAAACTGAGTCAAAACCAGATGGGATCTTCTAGTCCAGCTGAAGAACTACTCTTCCTGTGGAAGGTTCAAAGAGGATTTCAGAGCTAGAAAAAAATCTGTGTCACCTGCTGTAGAGATCTTAGTTCTCTGCAATGGGCATCACAAACAAATTCCTCAAGGAGTCTGCAGTTGAGCTAGAAGGACCTCACCAACCAAACACTGATTTCAGGGTATTTTGTTATCCTTATTGACTGAGGCTTTCAAACGTAAAAAGTCTAAGTAGCTGTGGCTGAACATTTGCCTAGGAGGAATGAATCCAAGAGGACAATAGTTGTAGAGGGAGGTGAGGTCACACCAGTCTCAAGAATGAGAGCAATTCTTATCATTTTGTTAGTTCACAGCATTATGACAGCCTGAAAAATAGCTTACGAGCCAGAAGAAAAAACTTGCTTCTTGCCTGAAATGCACACTATCCAAGCAGAGATGTGCTGTGAAGGAGTGCAGATAGGGTTGTACAACAGAGCAAGAAATACTGAGCTTATGAATACAAGCTAAGTGGTGATGGAGCAATGGGAGGGATGATGAAGTGACTTTCTTTGCTACAGCCTGGGTGAAAAAGCAAGAAGAGAGCAGATGAACCTGCACTAGCTGGTGGCATCCTGCTGTTGCACCCAGCTGTTTCAGTCTGATTCTGTTGCTTCTGCAAGATGGACTACCAACAAAAAAGAAATCAGTGTAATTGTCAAGAAAATTATTTTCTGGGGAAAAGTGGTTAAATGAAAAGAACGGTTCTGGATAGTGTTAAATGTAGCATAACTAATATTAAGCACTACAGATGACAAATCTAACAGCCAAAAATATAAATAAATGTAAAACTAAGTGTGAGCCACTTAATCATTTCCATTTGTTTTTCCTAGATAGCAATCAAAATAAAAACTGATCAGGGAAGATAGAAAAATAAAATGAACAATCAAAAATCTGCTGCATTTGAGAATGAATAGTAAGAATCGAATGTGGCTGTTTGCTGCCACAGGGTTAGGAAGAAGGTACACAAAAGGAAATGGAGGATGTCTTCAGGGTCCCCAGAAGAAACCTGAATGTCTATCTCTCTTCACCTATGCTAAAGGACATGTAGCTGAAAGATGTGGCCAGTGAACATCCTTGCTGTAACACAATAGAGCTTGAGCTGGGAGAATGCTGTTGTTTTTATACCTCCATTCAAAACACACTGGTGATCTGCCCAATTAAACCAAATGCTAGCAAGGCTAATTTCTCTAGTGTCATCTTAACTGGCACATATCTATGAACATTTATTACACAGAATTAATGAACAAGTGAGCAGTGTTGACTGCGACCTTGTTGATAAAACCTTTTCAAACATTCTCCTTCCTTCCAGGCTGCAGTTCTGTAAGCTTGTTCCAGGCTGCAGTTCTGTATGCTTGGTCTGCACAAAAATGTTCTTGGAAGGGAAGCATAGGTAAAAATCCTTTTCAGATATTTCCAAGAGAATGAGAGTTATTCCTTATCCTGTCCTCCCTCTATACATACCCAGCTGGGTACATAGTCCTCATTTTCCATCACGTTCTATAGACCCTTCTGGAACGTAATGCTAAGCAGATAATGTTTCTCTTGAGATGATCATTGAATTTCATTGATCAGAAATAAATATTGAGCAGCAAGGAAGATTTGCTGTCAATATTTATCTGACAAAAAAAAAAGATTTTATTTTAATCGGAACAAAATTGTGTTATGGTGTTCCCAGTGTAGGAAATACTGAAACTTATGTATAAATTGAAGTCAGACTTGATTAAAGCCACACATGTCCTGGAGTTGCTTCTGACCTATTAAAGTTCACAGGGGACTTCCTCCCTACCACCACACCCTAAAGATGACATAAATCGGTTCTAGAAAATGAGTCTTTGCCACATTTTTTTTAGAATTAGAGTTAGTGGTAAGATTTGACTGTTCCTTTGCTGTATTGGGGATATTGATCACATGGGGTTATTTCTGTTTCTTTCAGAAGAGCCACAATGGTTGGTCCTGGTTAAAAGTTTAAAATTCCATCACCATAATTACTTTTAATATTCTGTTTAAATTTATTGCAATACTGACAGTGTCTGTCAGAAAAAGACCAACTGTGAGAAGGGAAAGGTAAGTCATTCTTGCACTGCATAGCAATCATGAAAGAAAGATAGAGGTGCTTATTTCTCCAGCCTTGACAGCTAGGCAGAAAAGCTGAGTCATATTAACTGACTATTGGCAGGTAAAATAGATCAGGTCAAGCACATTCCATGGAATATGTCAAGTGCAATTAATTTTCACAGAAACTCTAACTTGATTTTCAACAGCGCTTTGACATAATAGTGAAGAATTTAGACTGCTTTAAGCTACATTCATCTGGTCATTTATGTATATAAATCCTTTACTGCAACAGTTTTCTCTCAGGTATTTGGCTGATTCAGTATTTAAGAAGTTTTTATTATCTCCCGTTGTTTTACCTGTGAAAATGCTAATTGCAATGGTTAAACTATACTGTTTGGCTAAGTTATGGTTGTTTCAGAGATCACTTTATATATTCAAGGGTGGAATGATATCTCCTGGTTTGCACATCAATTCTGTAGCCTGGGGGACCTTGGTTTTGCCCTGAGGAGCTGCATGTCACACCCTGACCTGCATTCAGTCTGTTACTGCCATGTGTGTCTGCAAACTCTGACATTATGTCTAGCTAGGTCAGTAAGGACCTGATCCAAAAGTCATTTAAGTCAGAGAGAATCTGTTCACTTACATGGATTTTGGGTAACGTCTGGAAGGCCCATGCCTGCTACCGGTGAGGGGATAGAGGATTGTCTCTGAAAGTGGGCAGGATATGGTTCTACTTTTGAATTAATAAAAAAGCAGTACCTCTAAGGTAGAGGAGGACTGATTGATGGTGCACAGAAAGATATATTGTCACTATTAAACATGGCCACTGAAGATGAATGCAGATAATCATAATTGCTGCTGTGAATAACATCAGGAGAAATGAAAGGAGCCAGAGGGACTGGCGTCATGTTTACTGCTTACGCTTTCTGTTCAGCTGCTATGCCATAACATGCCAAACCCAGCTATGAATCTAGGATTTGGAGGGTTTGGAGGTGAGTCTCCCAGTTCTGAGTGCCCTTCAGAAAGATTGCCCAGGGTATCTGAGGTTGTGTACAAGAAACAAATAAAGGGGAGCCGTCGTAAGATTCATTTCTTCAGAGTAGCCTTTGGCCACAGGAGGGCAATACTGTTCTATAATAAATTTGATGTGCTTTATTCACTGAAAATCTGGTTTGCAAACGGGTTCCTGAGGGGAGAATGGGATTGGATTGATCATGTTTAACAGTCATCAAAGTCATATTGATCAGAAAGTACATTTATGCCTTTAGCTATGTTTGCAGGTGTTGACCAGCTAGTCTTCCCAACACTTCTGTGAATATCATCCTCCTTTTCAGAAGAGCAAATTGCAGCACAGAAATGGAAAGCTGTGATGAGATCTAAGGAACTACTGCTTCTCTGTCCTTGATTTAGACTTATACTGGTTTATGCCCTACTTCCTTACATACTGTCATCTAGAGGCCTGAACCAAGAGGTGGCACAAGCAACACAGTAGTGAATGCGGTAGCTCATTGTGCTGGTGTCCTGCAGCTGTTTTAAGCTGAAGGAGAGTTTTAACTGAAAATGGTGAAAGTATGTGACTCTCACTAATAATGGTAAGAGTATTTAGCTGGGGAGGGAAGGACGATCTTATTTTTCTTTCTTAAAGTTTCTGTGTTTCCCCCAGTGGCTGAGTGCATGTCCTTCTTCACTAGGACCCAGGCATAGGAGCAGGACACTTAGCTGAAGTTATTGATTCATGCCCTCGCTCTTAGGTGGTCAGATAAATCTTTCCTGTAAAGCCCTCTAGGCTTATTAGTTAGAAGATTCTCCAGAGAAGTAAGTGTTGTGGGATTTAAATCCTTAAAGCAGTTCAGAGATTTGAGTGTGCGTTCTGTGGCTTTTAGATGAACAGGAGATACCACTGTTGGGTCTTAAGAAAGCAAATGGAAACTTCACTGTGTTCTCTATGAAGATTAATCTGCCAGGACTGCAGATTAGATAGACTAGTGGATTTAACCTGTAAAGGGAGGGGAGTAAAGGGAGGTTTATACGGACTGAGAGTTTAGTGTGGGAATAGTGTCTGGCACAGTTAGAAATGTGAGTACATTTGAGTACTTAACACATCACTTAACATACTTCAAGCACTTAAATGTAATATGAAAGTAATTTGTGGAGTCTGGGTGACTCCTGAGTTTGGAGGCATTTGAACTCCCCAAACAAACAGAAAAGAACAGGCAGCTTTCTAAGGGCCAGCTCTCTCATCTGTGTTATTGGTATGCCCGGAACAGTCTTCAAGAAAATTTGAAATTATATTAAATGTTAGAAAGGCATATTTATGTAGGATAGATTGCTAGCTTCCAAGATAACCTTTAGGTCAACTGGAAATTGTTTCAGAGAATTAATGCTACTGAGCTGCTGCCCTTTTAGCTTCTGTTTCCAAATAAAGTCTCAAAGAGGTCCCCTTCTGAAAGACAATTCTGAGTGGTGTTTCTTAGCCTGTAGTTTGTACACTGCTTCTGATGGGCCTGCAAATTGTGACCCTTGTCTTTAGCTTCTCTCTAGAAGTTGCTGGTCTTCCACCAAATGTATTTAAGAGATGAAAAGGCATTCATGTCAAGTATGTCTTAAATGTCCATTTACTTATTTTATGCTTTACTTTTTAAAGTGTGTTTTCAGTTTCATAATCCAGAACGTAGTAATTTCTTTTGCAAGAATAAGTTTTATTACTTTTATTTTTAAACTTGCCTAAGGGGAACTGAAACAAATCTGATAGTTTCAAGGTGCTTGCATTGGCAAGGAAGTAAGGAATCCAAGGAAAATGGCAGGTCCTTTGCAATGCCTGTAACCCAAGCTGGCAATTATCACCTTCCAAACTATTGGAATAACTTTGGGAGCTGGTATCCTCAAGTGCCCAGAAAAGGAGGGGAGACAACCAATGTCTCTTTGGCAAAGGGTGGGCAGTGATGATACAAACCATGATGCGATGAAGTTTTCCCAGCTGATTTTTTTTTAAGCTACATTTTGCAATTAGACACTTATGTAAGACTTTTATTTCATTTTGCACATCACTTAATTTATATGTATGGTGAAGATAAAACAAGTGGAGCCAGTCACCCAAGTCTGTTGTGCACTTTTGCATGTATAGGTAAATCCCTTTCTCACTTTACTCCGCAGTCACTTTTTCTACTTGAACCACTACATTAAAAATCCCATACTTGACTTTGATATCTCATCCTTAAATCTCGAAGAAGAATTAGGTTAGTGCTTCTCTGAGTCTTTGGCTGTCAGTTTTCTAACACTTAAAATGTCTGAAAGTGACCATGTTAAAGATGGTTCTGATGTTACTTCTTCCTGAGATTTTTTTCTACTCTGCCACATGTAATGTATTCCTAGATAGATGTGCACATATTTTCTGTCAGAAGAAGTTGCTCAGCAGAAGTCACAAGCAGTCAAATGTCAACTGAATTTCAGAGAAATGGCGACTATAATGAAATCTATTAAGGTGTCCCATCGCCTCATGCAGAAGGCAAGATAAACTTTGTGACCTTTAGGACAAATCAGCTAAAACAATAAAACCCACAGAAAATAATGCCCTGCATGGGGATTAAGAAGATGGAAGCAAGGGTAGAACTTTATAAGCATAAATAAAGCAGAAAATTTCTTCTGCTTTTTAAATTTTTCACCATGATAGTTACTTAAAATGCTTATTTCTGTCCCTCTTCTGAATGTTAGTAGTCAAACCCAACTTTTTTCATTCTCTTTATTCTTTCTCTTTACTATAATCAACCTGTTTTTCTGGCTAATCATGGAAACATTTGCAATTTCTTTATTTACTGATTTAGAAGCTAGAAGAGACCATTACAATCGGTTCATCTGATCTCTTGTATAAGACACGCTAGGGAGCTGGACTCCATAATCCCAGCATAAATTCTTATTGAGATGGGAAACATGGCTTTTAGAAAGGCATTACATTCCAGTGACAACAAACTTACTATATTATCTGGTAAGTCTTTGAAATGCCTAATTACCTTCACTTAAAAATCACATCATCTGTCTAGCCTGGATGTAATTAGCATCAGCTGGCTGCTACAGGATCTGGATCTATCTGGTTAGTTGCTCATGAGAGACTACCTGAGAAGAACAGAGAATAACTTGTCTTGTTGCTGCTGATGCCTTCAGCAGTCTAGCTGAACTATCCACAATTTTTTTGGGTCTAAGCTTGGAAAATGCACATCTGTCTACACCAGTCTGTGTTTTGAAGGTAGGTGGGGCAGGAGAATTAGCATTCACAAAGGCTAACTTTAGCCAAAAGACCCCAAGTGTCCCTCTGTCAGCAACGAAAATAGAATGGTACTTCCAAGCACCCAAGTTAGAATATTTAAAGTTAGGCTTCTGATTACCTAGGGCACTGGAGGAACCTCTATAAATATCCTGTAGGGTTCACATTCTACACTTCTTTTCTGAGAGGTTTAATTTTGTTCCCTCTTTCTTTAGTAGCCCTTGGGCTCATGTTGGGGGCATGTTTGAAGAAAATGTACTTCAAAAAAGAATGGATTAACTTCCACTGAAGAATCTGTCAATAAAGAAAAAAATATTTACAGCTGAATGAAGAGTAATTTTCCTGTCTCTGCCAGATGAATTCCTAGCTGGAGAGGGGTAGGTGATTTTTTTTAATTTTTTTTTTTTTACTCCTATAAGTGAGAGAATAGTTGTATGTAAGTCAAGGATGTTTAAAGTCTCTAATAATCAATTACATAAACTAAAATCACCTCTGACTTCAGTCTGGAGAGATGCTATGTGCCTTGCTAAGGCTCTTGTTATTAGTGTATAGTTTTATCTTTTTTTTTCCAGAGTTCTGTTGTCATGTTTGGTTTTGGTTTATGCTTTCATCTCATTTGGTGATGAAAAAGCACACTGTGTGTGGCACTGTTCCTGAGCTCTAGGAATGTGATAGCGCTTTGTCACTTTTCACTTGCACAAGCCACAGTGACATTCAATCTGGAGAAAAATATTATTCCTAATTATTGGGGCACATACATGACAGATTTTTATTGTTAAACTGAAGAGCGTACTTTAATCAGTCAGCTGTTCAACACCATGCATCAACTTAAGAAACCAGAGAGGTCTTTAACAACACTGACAGCACATACCAGAGGGGCATGATTTTTCTTTTCCTCTCGGGCTTCCCAGAACTGCTGATATTTTACAGTAAAACTTCTCATGTCTTCTATTCAGTCTTAAACAGTATGCTTATTAAATCTCATGTAGTAGCTAAAAGTTCCTGAGCAGTGATGCCTTTGGCTATCTAATGTATTGCTCCTAATTCAGTTCTCCTTTTGTCTCATGCATGGAGCTATACTGGCTGACAGCTGCTCTCACCACAGGTAGACAAAAAGAACCCCTGTAATCTGAACTGGAGGAAAACTGTGCTGGTGGTAAAATCTTGGCTGTTTTATAACTTTTCAGGGATGGCATGAGGTTCTTAAAATGATAGATGCTTCAATCAGAGATGGAATTAAGAAGAAATAAATAGAAATTACTTTTTGAATAGACATAATAGAAATTAAAAAAATGTGTTCTTTTGCTAGCTCTGTCGCTGATCCGCACTTTACCTTTAGCAACACGTTTCATAATTTTTCTCTTGCCTATGGTTGTTGGTTTAAAGGGTGAGCCTTTTGGGATTGGAGCCCTCACAATTTGGTCAGGCCCACTCTTTTTTTTTTTTTTTTTTTTTTTTTTTTCTGGTGTCTTCTAGGCCCTTCTAATGCTAACAGGAAGCTCCAAGGCTGTAAAGACACACAACTCTTTTGCAATTGATTTTTTCAGGGGTTATTATCACAAGATGTAGCTAACAGATCCAATGCTGTGTTAAAGGCTCCTCCTTGGTGATATACTGCAATAAGGGGTGCTTATTTCTATTTGTTAGTTAGTTATTCCAGGAAGGGGGGGGGGGGGGGGGAGGGGAAAGCAAGCCGCTTAAGTTTTTAAACCTATTATGCAGTACTCCATAAGGTCAAGTTGCTGTTCTTTTTAAATACAATTTAATTGAAAATGGATAGTAGCCTGGATCATCTTCAGGCGTAATGAAACAGGCTATTGATATGCACCATGTGTCCCTGATTAAAATCGGAAGGCTAGGAATGTTCAGCCAATTACACAATTTGTGAGACATTGGCCCAATTAGCTTGGGACTATGGAGAAGCAGGTACACAGAAAGATACTTTGTTGTTCCCTGTAAACAAAGAAAGAAACTACAAGGTGCTGAATGATATTCAGGCTAATAAAGCAAATTAATTGGCTGAACTCTCTTGTTGCACTTTATTTGTCCCCAAGAAAGATTTTTCTATAGCAGAAATTAACAGTGTAGTTAAATGTAGCAGTAGGGAAACACACAGTAGTTTTTTCCTGAAGCAATATAAGTATTCAGCTGACATTAGGAACCATTTCAGAACACAGACTAAAAATGAAGACCCAAAGACATTGGTGAAATTCCTTTTGTGTGATTATCGGTAAAATTTGCTTACTTATAGCTGTGCTATGATATAGACAAGAAATTCCTATTCTTACTGTCTGTTTGCTTTCTGACTATGCCGCCTATGGTGTATCTGCAGACAACAAGTAGAAGTTAACTTACTTCAGCTTACTGAAGATAAGCAAAAAGAGGTAAAGTTAGGTCTTCACCAGAACATGATATAAGTATATATTTCACCAATTAAACATGCTGCAGGATCTCAAAGAACATTATGGCTTTGCTCTCTGGAGACAAGCAGAAGGTTTAGAAGTGTGAGGGTTGTCTATGCAGGGAAAACACAAAGTCCTCCCAGCACCAGCCATTTAGAAAGGGGTCTGCACCATCTCCAATGATAATGTTTGGCTTTCTTGAAACCTGAATTAATACTTTGAGTTATTAATGCAAAGACTGAAAACCAAGAGTATTGTTTAACATCTGGGAAAATCCTCTAATTTTGTGTTACGAACATAGCATTTTCCGAACACGTCATTTTACAAATCCATCTAGGAGCAGGTGTCATTGCATAATTGTTTAGGTAAAAGAATGACTTATTTAAAGTACAGATGTAGTTTTCAGGATAAATGGACTTTTGGATCATCTTAAGCAGGAAATATTCACTGTGGAAGATATTTAGTCACAGACAAATAACTCCATATATTTCAAGTTCCTGTTTTGTTGTCTTGGTTTATTAGAAATTACAGCTTGTACAGGCACTTATGGAAGTACAAAGACACATCTAGTGAAGTATTATTTTGCAAGAGTATGCCTGATCATGAATCTACTCAAAATATAGAAAAACTCTCAGTAGGTTTGAAACATCAAGATTATATTTTTTTAATAGGTGTATTTTATTGGAGAAAAAGGAAATGTTTAATAAGCTCTAGTCTAGGAGACACATACAAGATGTTAATCAGCTTTGCCAGATTTGTTAGAGCTGCAGTTGTTTGTTAGACAGTAGTGACACTGGCAAGTAAAGATGGGAGAGCTAGCAGTTCAGTCTGCCCCATGAAAAAGAAACATCACATTGCAGAGGCTTTGACCGAAAATTAAACCTTCACATATTTTGCTTAGCTGGTGTTACAAAATGTGCTTCACAGCTCCTGAGCGTTTGAAAAACAGGTTGATTTAATCATGGGCTCAGGGGCTTTATTCATATGAGCAAGGGAATTAAAGTTCAGCTACTTTGTTGTGGGCTAAATGTTAATCCCAAGGTGACTGTTACTGAGGCGCGTAAGAGATGGTACTCAGTTCCTGAAGGCAGTGAAGGGTTTTGGCAGCCTGGTGCCTATTTGTTGCATTTGTGCTGAACAAGGAAGCAACTGAAACAAAAAAATAACCAGGAATCATTCAGGGAGTGTATCAAGTGAGAAGTAAGGAGTTTACTACTTTTACCAGCCAAAAAATTTGGGTGGAAAGTGTGTTTCTTACAATGAATGCGGCTGCATAGTGGAGTCTGACAATACCTATCGGGTATTTATATTGCTAGTAGAGCAGCAAATATAGGAATGTTTACCTATATCCCAGTCCTGTCCCAGTAAAGTGAGCTGGAGTCATTGACCATCTGTGCAGATGATTGTGTGGCTTTATTGCAGCTGGCTGCTCTGTCCTGGGAAGTTTACTTTAGGCTGTAGTATGTGAGAAAAGGCAGTTCGTGAGCAGAGCAGAAACCCTCACTTTGCAAGAGCTGTCCTGACCCAAGTACAGGGCATAACTCTCAATTTTAAAATAATGAAGTGCCTACTAGACTGTGGCAAATAAGTGTGAGGATGATTTTATAGCTTAGTAGCTGGGTGTTTCCCTGGGAGAGGTCGGTGCTAGACTCCAACTGCTGAGTACCTAATACTGGGAACATGTGCTGGGTAAAGGTCTCCTTTTTCCAACAGAATTCTAAATTAATCCTTGAAAAACACAGATTTAGTAAGAAGGTCTGAAGAAGCCCTTATTTTCTAAAGAAATTGTAAGTCAGCTGTATGTTAAAAGTATCTTCATAGAGGAGTGGGGAAGGAAGACAAATTATATATAGCTCTGAATACTCTGACAGTCAGAGCAGTGAGTTCACAGAGATTGCATCCTTCTGTGGCTCAGTTTTGTTATTTAACTTTTTATTTGAGAATATCTGCCATACTGCAAGTGAGGCAGGGAGCGGGGTGTGCTACACTGAGTTGAATGAGGCGAAGAGCTGGGATAGGTACTTCATGTGTTCATCAAGACACAGGCAGTCCCAGCCATTTTAAGCACCCTCAGGAGTAGATGGAAGCTGAGCAAGAGTTTTGAGGAATTTTGGAATAAGACATCTCAGCCTTTTTGTAGTTGCAGTCTCAAAGCAAAAATAGGGAATCTGTCAGAAATTTATGAATTGCTCCACAGGTTTCTAACTTCAGCTTTGTATTGTAACTGTCATACCACTTAAATGCAGATCACAGTATTTTGTCTCACCTGGCTGTAGTAGCACTAGTGATGGGATCTTCACCACTCTAAGTGTTCAGTGTGTTATTTTTGACTGTCAGTGTTATGAACCTGCATTTTATCTTAGATCATATCCTTGTGTTATGCTGATTTATACACTCTGAATCAGCCTTTTAAAATAGATTCTTCCTCAGATCCCTGGAAGCACTGATCTCTACCCTAATCTTTGCAGTGGGGCAAAAAACACTCACTGAAACTTGAGTGACTAAATACGCATTTCCAGATCACCACCATAACCAAAACGTTATTTTAATTAAGTTTCTTTCCCCAAACTTTCTTGTGTTTACATGAACATTCTTTCAAGACCTGGCAGGTACAAGGAAGAAAAGATGCTGCTTATTCCAAGAAAGCAAAATGTTTAATTACAGGTTATAAATGCAATTTCAAATATATTTAACAACACAAAACCTCAGGAGCTGTTCCTGTATCTTCCATGCAGAATTCTAAAGACGTGTAAAAATATGTCTTAGCTGGTAAACTTTAAGAAATCTTCACTGTGTAATTTGCCAGTTGTATCCCATCTCTGGGTAAATGCCTTACAAAATATACTCATGAGGTTTTCCTGTTCCTTGTAAATGCAGCTGTGGCATTTGAGGATGAATTAGGAGGAAGACTCCCTTTACGAAAATGCTGCCTGGTAATCCTAGTCTCCAATTTGGGTAGTGGCTTGTACTGTAACTTTGAATCCTATTTGAATAGAAAGTATTCATGTATTAACTTGGCTGGGGTTTTTTTGGCATTTTCTGGGCTGTAGAAGCTGATACTGACCGTTCCTGTCCACCTTTTTCATTTCCAAATTAAGATGTATGTTAAACTCTGTCTTTAACTAGTTCCTCCCTATTCAGATATCAGAACACAATTTACAAAAACCTCTTTCTTAGCTTTGCACCATGAGCAAATTAAATATAATTAAAAATCAATCCCACATCATTGTATAATTTATAGTACCTGGGAGGTTCTTACACAAATACTGTAAGTCAACAATGTAAATATTATATAACAGGAAATTTAGGCAGCCTCCTTCCTTCCCTCCCATGTTTTGTTTCCAGTGCCATGGAAAATTTGTGGGAAGAAAAGAGCCCCAGGCAGGTCTCTGACTTTCAGTGGTTGGAAGAAAGAAGCATGCAAAGCAGGTAAACAAAATACAAATAGACACAGCAGTGAACATGTTGATATATGATACATGTTGTTCAGTCTGCTGTTACTGTTTCCCTGGAAGGCTCCAAAACAGGGGTCCTCAAACTACGGCCCGTGGGCTGGGCACGGCCCCCCAGGGTCCTCAATCCAGCCCCCGGTATTTACAGAACCCCCTGCTGGGGGTTGGGGGGGGAAATGAAGCAGCCGCAGATGGCTGCCTGCCACTGCATCCGTGCGCCGGCCCCCTGGTTAAAGAGTTGGAGGACCCCTGCACTAAAACATTGAAATGCCCTCTTCCAAGTGGGGATGCAATCATAATTTCCTAAATGGATCTCACAGACAAGAGCTTCACAAGCTATCCATTTAACCAGGAATGAGCACCGACACTCACCTGTTGGTGGCAAATGCTCATGACCGATATGCTGCATTCATAGAATCATAGAACCATTTAGACTGGAAAAGACCTTTGAGATTAAGTCCAACTGTTAACTCAGGTCTGCCAAGTCGATCGCTAAACCATTTGTATATAATCTTGTGTTTTAACATACCTACCATATACTTTGCAACATGAATAATGTTTCTCCAGGACCTGAGTCTTAGGTCCTTTGGTAGCAAATTTTACATGAACCTTTTCCTACTGCTGGAGATCTTATGAGGTCTTTCTGCCTAGCAGATCTTCTGTGTGAGATCATGTGTTCACACTTTAAGAAACTTTGTTTTCCTTCTGGCCACCTATTTTTTGTGATGACAGTAAAAACATAATCATATTTGAAATGTCTACTCTTCTTTCATTTTGAAGAGAAGAATGACTAATAGTGCTACAGGTTATTAGGAATAATGATATTATCACATATGTCTTATTTCCAAAGGAAATAATCAGTGAAAAAATAGACATTAAGTGTGATTAAGAAAGCTGCAGTTACAGTTTTCTGTTACAAAACTAGATCAAAATACTACTCAATGAATGTATATGAATGCTTCACAGCATAAAATTATTAAATTATATCAATAATAATCACTAGAGTATTAAAACCTGATTTCCACAAGTACCTATCAAGTTTCCATCAATAAACCAACTAGTTATCCCAACTACTTTCAAACTTTCAATTTTCTTTTATATTGTCTGCAGCTCAGAAAATTTTGGAAACTTTTGTTGTTGTCCATAAAATCTTGCTTTGTGGGTTTAAATTCCTATTTTTTCTGAAATTTGTATTTTTCTTATTTCCTCACACTATCCTTTGCATATGGTTGACTCATGTATTATGTTTAAAGCTTGTGTCACAAGGAAACTTCATTGGTATACATCTTGTTGATATAATTTGTGAAAAAGTTAGCTAATACCAGCTCCAAGACTGATACTTCAAAAACTCCAAAAAGTAGAGTCCTGCCATTCCTGTCAACACTCCAATTCCGTACTTGCCTTGGAATTTTTGCCTCAGTTTCTATGTCTCAATTTTAAGACAGTACTGTGGGCTTTGCACCATATTCAGTGCTTTACTGAACGATTAGATCTATTTTATATCTTATTGTGGAATTCTTGGGTTTTAATTGTCAACCCCAGATCATCTTTATTCTTTAAAAGACACCTGCCACTTACAAAGTGCTTTATGCTTTACCTTCATTGCAGTCATAAGATGAAAAAGCGTGCCTGTGATTGTTTGCCAAAACTTAAAAAGTTATTCAAGGAGAAACTGCAATTTTATCTTCTAGAAACTGTTTAGTTCAATCTAGCAGATAATCATGTGTTTAGGGTTATGATAACAGATGCATAGTGTCTATGAGTCACTCATATTTTTTTTATGTTGGATCCCAAATTATAGGTCTCTCTTGATAGTTTGTACTCCAGTCTTGCCTCCAGAGGAAAAAGGTGAAGCAACAGCATCTGAAAATTAGATACCATGTGGAGGAAATGATAATTTGCCTTTCCTGTCTTGGAATTGGAGTTTAATTGTGATCAAAGAACCCTTCAACCTAAATTGCAATTGCAGATTTTAAAGCTGCATCTGATGGTTCATGTCTTGCAGGTAGTTTTATTGAATGTTTCACATCAATTTATACTCAGTTTGGTAATAATACCTCTCTAAGAAAGAGCTCCAACTGGGGCTGTGGGCAACGTTTTCGAAATCCTCAAGTCTGCACTAGTTCTGAATTTGTTTCTCCTTCAGTTTTCAGGTATGATATTGTTCTGCAGCTGTACAAGCCTGATGCTGCAAAAGTCTGCTCTTTACTTTTCTCACTCAACCCCAGCTGGAAAAATCTGAAACTGTAACTTTAATGAACTGTTGTAGCAAGTGCTGCAGTTTATCTAGTGAAGCAGCTCACAAGAGATGCATATTCTGTCCATAAGAAACCTGTGTGATTCTTTTGACAAAATGATAGTGGGGTATACCAGTAATTGCTTTACACGGATATCAGTCTTGCCCTACATCAATATAATACTATCTTTTTTTTTTACAATGAGAGAGTTGGTTAGGGTATATTATTTAGATTTAGCTACTTGGCCAGCTGGAACTGTTTCAGCTGTGGGTTTGGGGTCTTAACCCAAATTGGATACAGCTGGAAATGTGTCCTCTTTTCTAAGAGATAAACTCCTTTCTGTGTAATAAAGAAAAGAATCTAAGCCAGAGAAGGCTACAGAACAGGAGAAAAAGCAAAGCAGGCTCAGGTAGGATTTAAAATAAAAAGCAAGAATAGTGACCGTAGTAGGTTGATTTCATGTAGATAAATTCAGATTTTTCAGCCTCAGATACAAAGAAAAAGTAAATTTTTGCTTGCATGCATTAATTATAACTAATTTCACGTATCTGATTTGAGGATCCTTCTTTCCAAAATTAGGGGAGAAAAATCTAGGCCTAAATGTTTTGTTGTTTCCGCTATGCTGTTGAGTTCATCTGAGTGTGTACTTGCCTAACAACATCAATAGAGAGCTGTTGTGGTTATATGAAGGGCATTGTATTCCTATTAAACTCATTATACACTGGTATTAGTGAAATATAAACCATTCCTAACCTTTGTCTTTTTCTCATCTTTAGAACTGGCCTAATACTTAATTCTTTTCTTAAGGGTTGATGAGTAATAACTCATGGGTACTTATGTAACACTTCTGGAACCTCACACAGCAAGCATAAAAGCAGGTTAGCCCCTGAGTTGCATTTAAATTTTCTCTGTTGTTTAACAACCTCAAAGCTTTTTATAAACATTATCAGTTGCATGATCAGAACATGGGGGATTGTAGCCTGTTTGTCTGAAGACTGTTCCAGGGAGAGCTCATGTGCAGAGCATAGTCTTACTCTCTCCAAGATGGGAAGATACTGAGATACCCCAAATCCTAACTCTGTGCTGCCAATCATGTAGTGCTTGCTCCACATGCCTTCATAGGTGTGCTTAGGTTAAAGTCAAAATGAGTATGTCTGCTTGGTCACTTCTTTCAATAAACATCTCCAAAAGGATTAGTTTTGTCAAGATCACTCAGAATGACTCCAAGCTGATAAGGAAAAACATAATATGATCTGGAGGCTCAGATTTTAAGATTGCTTTAATAGCTTCAAGCTGATCACGTCCCTTTGCAACTACTTGTATACCAGTACACAACAAATCTAAGCGCTGTCCTATTTCTTCTCCCACCTGTTTATATGAACGCCTCTTTACAGCAATCATCTTTTATACAAAAGCAAATATGTTTCAATGCCCTTACTTCAGAGTGAATGCTGCCAGAGAAAACACACCAATATGAATACTTGGATTGCTATAGAAAATGATACAATAAGGAGTTTGACTTAAACCCGTCAAACTATTCTGATTTTTGAGAAATATTTTTATTTCCTTGCAGTCTATGTGTTCACTTTACATCAGAGTAGGCTATTTATTAGTGAGTGGCATTACATCAGAGTGGTCAGCACACAAAAGTTATCTCTGTGTGCCACAAAATTTTGTGAATACCTTTCAAAGATTTGAAGGGTGGCAGCAGCAGCAGTTTTGAGAGATGAGGGGTGGTTTCTTCATCAAATACAGCAAATCCAACCAGAAGCTCCCTTCTGTCTAGGCAGGTGACTTGCCTGAATTTGGTGAGGAGAGGAAGACTAGAAGACGCACTGATATCATGAAACTGTATAGGGAGGTTTCTTTCAAGAAGCAAGAAAGGCCATAAAGACAGCTTTTAGAACACTATATTGACTTTTTAAGGAGGATTCAACTGTGTTGAAAATGTGATATGTGAATGTATTGCTTTTCCTCTGATGGTTCAAAAATGCAATATTCAAACTCTTGACTGGAACAAACATGCAATCATTTTGCTTCTTGTCAGGTCTATGTCTGTCAGTTGTTCTTTAAAAAGACTATTTGGCAAATTTATGAAACGGCACGTATAAAAAAATCCTTAAGGTTTCAGGATAGTGTCAGATAGCTATGTAAGCTACTAATCAAATGGGCAGTTGCAGACATGCCATGGCACATTTTGCTATCTTCTGTTGTATCACATAACTTCTGCCTTTCTATGTCTAAACTATACCCTTGAGGAAAGATCCAGGGGTGTGAGTGTGTTAATATCCCCTGCTGTTACAGAAGTTTCAGCAGCAAGGCTGAACTCACTTCTGTAGTGGTTTTCAGAGCAGGAATGTATGGCAAAAATAGGTTATTAGCACTTTTTATACATTGAGAGATACTAACTTTACAGAAATATTAAGCATGTCTATTAATCTGTTATGATCAATTGCCTTCCTGGTAAGTCATCCATTTTACCATTTATTGCATTCTGTCCCAGCCAAATTATTACAATTTCACAACAACATGCCAATAATCAGCTCAGGCAATGGTTTAGAACTCACAGAAATGGGGCCTATTAAATTCACAAGAGCTTTGGAAACCAGCCCATAAAAGTCTAAGTACATCACAATTTCAGGGAGGCGACAATCATTACAATTTATTTTATTACTATTTAACCAGTCAATAAATGAGGTGTCTGGTATATTTGAACTCTTCATAAGGCTTTACACTGTACTGTCTTGTAGATAACAGGCTTTACTGAAGATCAGTGTAAAATTTACACTGAAGAATTTGACCTCTGGGAATGTTTAGAGATTTAAAAAGAGAAAAGTCACAATGATAGTACATTAGATCACAATAGCTGTTCTGCATCGAGTGAAAGGTCTTTTTATGGTGAAGTGTTAAATGTATTTTGCTGGAATATGCTTTAATGCTTACAATATGTATATAATTTTATAGTTGCTTTTAAACAATTTTAAAAAAATATGTCTTTATGTATGTCCATTAATAAATATGCAAATGTGATAGTTTACAAAATTGTAATTTATTTCTTCTAACTTGGTATCACAATGCTCAAAATTGCATTTGGAGTTTTAAATAAATATCCTTTTTGTCATTAGGTAGAATGGAAAAGTCAAATGTGTAAAGTTCAAAGCAACACAGACATTTCATGAAATATTGTCTTGTAATGTAATTTTTGTCAGTTCTGCCAGGATGAGTTAAAAAATTAGAAAATTTCTGTGCAATATAGAATTCTTCATCTTGGTCAATAGTTATTAACATAATTCTGTCTACTTTTTCTCGTAGGCTTTTGAGCCTCTCGCTTTGGTATGTTGTTTTTGCCATCTTCAGATTCAATCAGTAAGTTCCCAGTAGGCGCTGCTATACTGCTAATATATTTAATTATAAGATATTTGTTATTTCCTTATCTAAAAAGGATGGCTTACAACAGTACATTTGTTCTCTGACATGAGTGTACAGATTTTGGATTTTAGTGGATTACACAAAGCTTTTAGAGGAAGTAGTCATATAATTTAGAGCAGTTAAAAAGTTCACACTGTTTTGGCACATATTCCTCTATTAAGAGCAGTCATATATTTTGACTGTCATATATTCAATCCTTTATTTCTGCCTGTATAGCAAGCAAAGAAAAGAGCAAGTCTATGTAGGTGCCAAACCCAATTCTTACCACGAGACCTGTGCATTCCCTAGCAATCTATGCTGGGTTCTGGCACTAGGGAAAGGCAAAGTGAAGGCTTTTTTCCAGTAACGTGACTCTGGCCTCTCAGAAAGCAGCGTGCTATAGCTCCACAGCACAGGATTCATCCATTCCCATTCTATTTTGTCTTGCAGAAGGCAGCAAGAGTGCAAGGGACTCCTGTTGTGAAATTCACAGAAGCTGCTATGCACTATCTTGTACTTATTCTACCACTTCTGCTCAAACACCATTGACTGTAGCCAGGACTCTTCTGTCAAGCAGGCAAATAACACTGCCAGACCAGAAGCCTGGAGATTTGAATGTAATTCTATTTAGGTTAGATATGAGGATTGTTGCTGTATTTTGAGTAAGTGTTTTTCACTAAAACAAATGAGGACAGCTCGTCAGTAGAGGAATTTATGAAGTGTTTTATGGAGTCTCCATCACTAGCAATTGTAAATTGAGAATGCAGATTTCTAAAGGGTACACTCTGCTTCAGTCACAGTTAAAACCAGGGGCTTTGATTAGTCTGCCTTGTGCAGAAAGTTAGAAGTTGATTTCACAAAGTTCTTTTCTGGCCTTTCATAGGAGGAGCATCTTTTTGTTACCATTAAAAGCAAAATGATTTCTGTATCAGTAATGAAGTGATTATTTATAATATTAATTGCTTTGGCTTAGTGTCTAATAAACTCTGCCACTTTTAAACTCATAACTGATTTTCCATTTGAAACAGTTTGTAACAATGGGTAATATCATCCAGGATTCTGGGGTTTTTTGGTGCTCTCCTGCAAACAACCTGATGTGCTGGTGACTCCATTAACCATATTTTGAGTGTTTTCAATCAGTTTGATAAAGACAATGTTCATTTTTAGGTAGTGCCAAATTTTTAAAATCAGACTGTTACATGGCATTAAGTGAAATGCTTTGCAGAGATCTGAACATATTATGCCAACACAATTACATTTATCAGAGATATCAAAATCTCAACAGGGACCCTGCCTTCTGTCAGATTCACAACTTCCAACTTTAGTGAAGAGGAAAAAAATATCAAGATAACATAGCCGTTTAATGCTTGAAGTCAACTGAATGATTAACCTGTCCTTCCCAAAAGGTAGGCATTAATTTGCATATCTATATCCATGGCATGTTCATTTTCAGGAGCTTAGACCTTTTTTATGTTGCTTCAATAACTGGCAGATGAATTGCAAGTTAGGTTTCATTTCATATACTTGAATTGTAGCACAGAGCTAGGACCATTCAGGTTGCTAGCTGTGGCAGAGTAGTGTTGCAGACTCTTATTAATACCTGTCAGAAGTTTTAATGTACCAAGAAAAGTCCTGATTCAGAAACAGCCTGCTGGATTCTCAAGAGTTGTAAGCATACACTTGTCCAAAATCCTCCCAAAGCTGATGGAAGTGTGTCTGTTTCAGACCTAATAAATTCTCTGACTCTTTGAGCAATTTCTGCTTTGATAAAGGGAGACAGCACAATACAAAAGATTTGTGTTCAGAGAATGTTCTAGAGCAGCAGTTTGGTTTTTGCAAATTGTCAGACCTTGACTGACTTAGCAATGTTGTTCCAGTTTGCACTGTCTGGAAATTTGGCTCTGCTTCTGATTGCACAGCGCGCCCCCCCCAAACCTCTTCTCTAAAAGATTTCCTCCCACCTCTGAAACTGAAGGTGTTAATGTTAATGCAGGTATTACAAACATTCAGCTACTTCCTTTCTTGCACTGAATCCTAACCTCTGACAGGAACTCTACATCTTGTAGTTTCCTATGTGTAACGCAGATATACTCTGCTGCATTCTTTTTATGGCAATGTCTAAAATTTACAGGTATTTTTCTACTCATTATTATCACATAAACCTACAGATATCTAGGTTGATTGTCTGTCTTTGTCTGGGACATTCAGGACAGAAGTAATTTTTGTCTGGGATATTCAGGACAGAAGTAATTTTATTTTCCTGCCTTTGTACTGACAAATGCTTGGGAGGTGCAGGGGTATTCAGTCCTTGTTTAGTTAGCGTTCAGCACAATCTGCATGTTTTCCGTTTAACATTATTTATGTAATACACCCACAAAGGCTGATACATCCTTGCTGTCTGCTTCCCCACACCAAAAAAAAGGAAGCTACTGATTAATAAAAAAGAAGGCTACCTTCTCTTCTTAAGGAACTTTATGCTCTAGATTTCAAACAGGATGAAACAAGTAACAAAACCACCTCTACAAAACAGAGTGATACAAGACACCACAACCCCTTTCTGTCCCAGGAGCTAAATCATGGAAACCACTCTTTCTTCCCTAACCCCAAACACTGAATCAGCCAAAGGTTGAAATATTCCTGTGTCCTCATCCCACAGGTAAAATGAATTGCCTATTTGAACATTATTAGATACTAAGTAATTAATTCTTGTGTAGCTGAAGGTAGAATCAGGTTTAGGTAGTCCTCAAAGCAGGAGAACAAGGCCAAGGTGTCAAAGATGGCTAATATGTACATGTTGTTTATAAGCTAAGCTGAAGGAGTTCAGCCCCTCTGAAAACCAGATCATAATTTCAGAGGGCCTAAATCCTTCTGTTAACCAAGGAAATTTGAACACTTCTGCTGTATATCCTCACTGGGAAGATGATTTCAGACAAGCCTGCTTGTTTAATCCCATTCCATCCAATGGCCCCAAGTTGGGATGAAAAATACTGCTACACAGTTTCCTAGCAGATACTTGCCTAAGCTTTTTTAAAGAACCTCCAGTGACGTCCAGTTTTCCAGGCAGTCTTTTCCAGTTTTTAATGATCCTGAATGATAAAGCATTTTCTCCTTTGCAGCAATTTAAGTTCATTATTCCCTGCCTTATCCTGAGTGGACATAAATATCAACTTCCTGTCTTCGTTTTTGTTGCAATTTTTAAGCTCAAAGACCATTAAGTTTTCTCACTCTTGTCTTTATGCACGATGAGCCCAATCCTTTCAGGTTTTCTTTTTTACACCTTATAAACACTCCTGTTTATATAATATGACATTTTCACAATGACATGTTTACTTATATGGTGGCAGTAGACAAACAAAGTCAAGTGCATGGAATTACTAGGAGAAATCTTGCCGGTTTCCTTTTGATCTTCATAGTGTATTAAAACCCACAGCCAAACCAGATTTTGTCCTTTATCCATTCTCACCACATTGCTACTGGGAATTCTAATTCTTGTTACCTGGAAAAGGACTTTGACAATACGGTTAATAAAGTGTGCAGAGGTGGTAAGTTATTCATGGTAATAAGTGACAGCTGATCATGAGGAACAATGGAAAGAACAGGTGTAAATTACTAGTCATCAGAATGTCAGAATCTGATATGGAATTTGGTGTAGACAAGTTGATGAATGTAGGAAAAAATTGTGTGAACTTCCCCTAATGGGCTCCAAATTGGCACTACCACTTGATGGAAGGTCAGGGTTTGGCATTATCAAGTTCAGGGAAGGGAAACGGGGATCAAAGGCATGAAATGGCTTCTGTACAAGGAACGATTGTGTAAATTGGGAATGTTTTGACTGGAAAAGAGATGGTTGGGGTGAGAGGCACAAAATCACAACAATCCTGGAGAAATAGATAGGTACTTTTCTCTGTCTCTCTATATGAAAGGAGTATTGAACAAAAACAATGGGAACCATGTTCTAATCAGACAGGAGGAAGCAGGCCATTGCATCTTTGTTATAGACTTGTGAACTCCCTTTTCCAGATATTGTGGGTGCTGCAAAGGACTTTACCGTGGGCTTGAAGAGAGACTGGA
Source organism: Falco rusticolus (assembly GCF_015220075.1). Lineage (NCBI taxonomy): Eukaryota > Metazoa > Chordata > Aves > Falconiformes > Falconidae > Falco > Falco rusticolus. The sequence continues at coordinate 78,521,827 of NC_051187.1, read as the reverse complement.
CAATTTCATGGAAGAGAGCTTCACCGAGGGTAACTACATACACAGAAAAACACATATAGCCTGGGAATCCCCTCAAGAGGAGATTGTTAGAAGGTGGGAAGTCAGGGTGAAGCATCCTTGTACTGAATTTTGGTGCTAGTGGTTTGTGGAGACAGCATGTTGGGCCACATGGACCATTGATGTTACCCAATACTACCTGTCCTCCTAAAATCAGACCAGTGCACTGCGTGTTGGCCAGGTGCAACCGATGTTTCTTATTCAGAGGAGATGAATAAGAAATTATACGTTTATTTAAGACAATGACAACTTTCTTGTTGATGTCAATAGATGGGCACTTGATTCCAGGAGCTTCATCCACAATAAATTGTCCTGGAAGCAAACACTGGAACAGAGAAGCCTGCCAGGATGTTGACATTTCTGAGAAGATAATGCACACTTCAAGGTACAGCACAATGCTAATCAGATTATCCCAAATGCACAGTAAAAATGTACAGAATGATGACTGTTACAGAGAAGGGCTTAACTAGAGTAATATTTTGATTTATCATATTTGTACAGATTTTACACTTTCTCCCAAGATTCCAGAAACATTATTCTAGAAATAACATCTTTCTGAAAATAAAATTGTTGTGACCATACCATGGTAATAATGTCTCATTCCTGTTTTGAATTCGAGCAATTGCAAAAGACACAAGACTAGTCAAAGGTGAAAGCTTTAGAGCAGAGAATGGTGGTTAATTCTGGAAATGATTCTCAGGGTTGAGGCTGCTGCCCTGTTAATGGTTTTCTTGTAGGCGATAGATACGATGTTACAGGTGGAGAAACTTAATTAGAAGTTTAACTTTATTTTGCTCTCAAGGCCCTTTCTCTGTTCCTGAGGTGTGACAGCCTCATATGTTTGTTCTGACATTGATCACTGCAGTTTCAGCTATGATCCCCTGCAGAGCTATGACCAAATTTCCCTCTAAGGAAGATACAAAATTTGTGTATAACCATATAGCACAAACACTGCCTTTCACATCCTGTAGGTATACTATTAAGGACCAAATACCGTATGAAGTGTCACAAAGGGTGCTAAATACAAGTGCTGGCTCACGTAATGGCATTTTAGCTGCTTTGTGAAAAACTAAAGTTTTATGGAACCATAATGAGATCACATCAGTTCTTAGATAGGGCTTGGACACCAAAAGAAAACACATGAGTGTTTGAGTGCCTAGAGTAGGACTTTAATTTTCCAGTTAATCCTCTACAAAGAACCATAAAACCATGATTTATATAGTTAAGTATTTAAAGTGAAAACATTTACAGAAATACGTGAAGTACACTGCTGCTGTCATTTATTGCTTGTTCATTTATTGCTTCATAATCCAGCCAAGGGGCAGAGCCTGGTGTACGAGAAGCACTGTATACACAAGTATCCAGAAACTCGACTATTTGGAAAACCATGAGTATATTCCAATGAATATTTCAGAATAAATTATTGTCTATTTGTGTCTGGAAATTTAGTTGTCCTTTTAAAATAAGATGGAAGCATTAGTTTAAAAAAAAAAAAAGAATCATTTATTTCTAACTGAACACTTTTGAAAGGAATGGAAATGCTAAAAAGAAAAGCCATCTTTAAATGGCTTAGCAATATTATTGTTATGAGGCTTCAGAATTCTACTTCCCAGTATAGACAGCCATCTGCTTTCCTTTACATTTGGTATGGCTTTCAGTTCCTCACAGAGATTCTCATTTCAGATTTTAGTTTTTGACAAAGTGATGAAGTGTAATGTTGGCTTGCATGAATATGCATTTAAATGAATGTGACTTCAGGTCAAAGTACACAAAACTGAATACTTTTATGAGATCTGTCAAACATGAAACACTCGATTTCAGTGGGAGATGAATCAGGGTCTAATATGGCAGACTGATGTAGATTTTCAGTACAGGTGTGCTTTGTCTATAAGCTTGAAGAAGTGGTGTGATGCATGGTTCTGTGACTGCTAAGCAACCAAGATGATGCTCCTTTCCAGTGATGTTTTAAGCACAGGGGTGACACAGACTCCCATTCCTTGGGCATTTTTTCCAGTACTGCAAATGCTTCTATACATTGGATTAATGTGCTTGACCTGTCTGGTAGGATTTTATCACACATTTGTCAAGCAGGGACTTTGCTATAGCGGGGTGTCAGCAGTTTATGGGGAGAGCAAGAGCCCATCAGTCTCAGTTGGGAAATAGGTTAGAGCCAGCTTTAGGGGGGCAGAAAAGAGCTGTGCAGCTGTGGCCACATCAGTGATCTGGGACTGTGTATGTTATGCCAGTACAGGTATAATGATGAAAGGAGCATCCCCTGTTTCCTTAACCAACCTCTCATTAATGATCTTCAGAAATCACCTTTCACTCTTCTTTGGCAACTTCACCTTATCCCTTCACAATATATTGGTTCACAACAGCTGACCGCGAGAGGATCCAGAAGTTCAGTCTACTCAGTTTATCTAGAAGGTGGCTAAAAACCTAAATTAGTGTGAGACACAGTCTGATGGTAGGTAGCTCTACCTAGCTAAAGAATCTAGCAGAGAAAGGTTTAACAAGATCCAAGATTTGCAGGCTGAAACTAGAGAATTTCAGGCAAGAAATAAAGTGTGGGGTTTATTTGTTTATTTATTTATTTTAACCAGTGGACAAAGTAGCTCCCAGAGCAGTTTATGTATGTGAAAGTATTTCCCTTAGCCTTAAAATTGCTAGCTGTGATACTTAAGTCAGGGAGTTACACAGAATAAGTCACTCTTGTCTTCTTGGATTTAATTGTAGATTGCTTTCTGTACCGTATTTAAAATATATTATAGCAAAATATTACGTCTGTCACAATGTCCTAGTTCCAAATTCTTCAAATTTAATTTTGCCTTAGTTATTTGTTTTTTGATATTAATTTTAAAAATGTACACACAGTTGCCAAATAGAAGTACTGGTAAGCAAGCTCTGGGGTATGAATAAATAAGATAGAGGCAACAGAACACTGTTCTTTGAGTAAATACATACTTTAGAGGGTGAAGTGCCTTTAGTTAGAAAACTGATCAGAGGACACTGGAAGAGACGTGGTATTATATAGGTGAAGATGAGGCAGGGAGGGATAATGCCTCAAAGCAAAGTGTCCCTAGATTTTGTAGTTAATGTAGAGAAGTGTAGTGTGGAAGAGCTAGAACAGAGACTCCCCCTGCAACCATGGCTGCCAAAGCAATGCAGGGGGCTCAGTTCTGATAATTCTGCCATTCACCTTTTCCAGCAGCAGAGCATATCACTGCCCTTCCATCAGCCACAGGACTACGGTGCTTTCTGCGTGCTACGGCTTCTGACAGTTTCACTTATGCTACACTGATAGAAGTCTTGAGCCTTGGCACTGTGCTGGCTGGCTGCTAATTAGAGTGATGCATCTTCCTTCCTTCTTGTTTTCCAGTTGGAGTATGTAATGGAACATCCCACAGTAGGAGATTATAAAACTGTTTGGCAGGCGATAATCCCATGGGGCTGGTTGCCTGCTTGCTGTACACAGATACCTATCTGCTGGCTGTACTTCAGTATATCATGTTGTATTGAGATACCTAAGTATATCATGGTGTAACTATCTCATTCATGTATATCAACCAGGTACATCATCATGGTATAACATCTAGGTATATCATGCTGTAGTTGTATGCTATCTTTAATCTGAAGGCTCTGAAACAAGCTCCTTTCAGAGCAGTGATGCTGGAGAAGTTTGACTAATGATCTGGCAGTTCCTAAATTCTCCTTTTTAAAATTCTTTTGCAATAGATGTTTTATACCAGGCATTCACCAATATTATTTTTTAACCCTATTAAAATGCACAGTCAAGTGTCCTGTTATCTAATAAGTTTGATAATCTTCTATGAAAACGATATTTGAATGCAATGTTTTCTATTTCATAGCCATGAAGAGATGAACATTCTTTACTCTGTCACAGAATAGCAGTGTCTTACAGCTTGCCACCCCCAGAAATAAGTGATGAAACTCACAACATTCCTGCTTCTCCAAGGTCATTTATCCAAACTGACATGTAGACTTTAAAAGAAATGTTATAGCTGGTAGGGTTAAAATTGTATGAGCTTCATATAATTCACTTTTCATAAGAGGCACAAAGCTCTTTGTTATGCAGATCTGTGTCTGTGCTGGTGATGTACTGCATATCTTGTGCCACTGTTCCTTCCTACCTTCATTCCTACGTGCGTATAAACTGTCTTATGTTGGAATAGAAATCTCCAGGTGGGATCTATAGTGTGTATTAATGTAAAGACAAGGAACTGAGGGCATAAAGTGGTGGCTGCTGAATTTAGGGCAACATTTGTACTCACCCTGAGGCAGCTAACAGAAAATAATAGCAATGACACCTATATTTTATTCAGTGCTTTTTCAGTGCAAAGCATTTTGCAAAGGTGGTTAGAAAAGTTTAAGAGAAACTGTAGCCACTCTTCGCCTCAGTGACTTGTCCACCCAGGAAACTTCTAATGGTGTAGTTCTGCACCATGAGCTAATCCTGTCCCTTGAGGTCACTCCCTGTAGGGTACGTGCATTTCACCTGGAAGAAAAATCCAGGTGGGAGAAGAGACATGCAGGATGAGAGAACTGAAGCAGTCAATTTTAACTGGTTCACATAGATTTTTAAGGGCAGCCTGGCTGAGTAGTACTGCTTACATGATGTTTTGAACAAATACCAAACACAGATATCATGGGGAAATCATGCAGGTGATGGGCAGGGTGTTATTCTGCTGTGGAAAGCGAATGCATGATTGGGATATTTCAGAAGGAGGTGCTTTTCCCAGAGCACACTAGATGCTGGCTGTGTGTAGTTAGCAGGGGCCTGGTTACTTGGGGAATTCAGCTGTGGTTGGAGTGGAGGTGGGACCTAATCTACTAGACCTTCCTGGGAAAAGGATGTGCTAGCTTTACCAAAGTCTCCACTTCTGCCTGAACAACTTGGGACATCTAATTTATTGTTTTGGTCTGGTGACCTTTGATTGTCCTGACAAATAATTGCAGGCAAGGGAGTAGCGTTTCACCTGAGACCACTGCAGCCCAAAGACAGGCAAGCAATTGCTAATGAATAATGCATAGGTAAATGTAATATGCATTTCCAAACCAGTGAATTTTTTCCTCCTTTCTTTTTTTATCAAATGTCACAAGTTTCAACTCCTAACACCACAGGCACTTAAAATAGGCACACTCCATGCTGTGGAATCTTTTCACCAGGAGAAAGCTTTCATACCAAAGCAAAAGAGAAAATGTTTCAGGAACTAAATTTTTTCTGGTTGGGTTTTTGATTATAATTATTTTTCTGGTCTTATTTTGTAGATAAAACTCCCCACTGCTTTTCTCCTAGATAAAAAAAAAAATAGTAAGATTAAAATATATTTGCATATATCCTCTGTGATATATTCCTGTTTGGTTGACATAAGATATCTTCTTGCTTGTTTTGCACTGTCATTCATTGCTTCCAGCAGTCTCAGGGGTAGTGCACAGTCACTGACTCTTCATGTCTTTTCTGAGACTTCCAATGATAAACTTTCATTGCATGTGGTGATTTTATTTTTTTTAATAGCTCTTGATTCTAAATGTTTATTCTCCCTCCTATTTCATGTTTTTCTCTTCATTACTTTGAGTGTAAACAAGAGTAATCTTCCCTTTCATCCTGGTGTGCAGTGGGATGCAGTCAGCAGTGTCTGTACAGTAGGTTGGGGGAGGAAGAACATGTGCACTATGCTCAATATCCTTCCCCATGGTCTTGAAAATCCTCTTCCAATACACGTAGCACTGTGGGGATTATTAGACAGAGTCTGGTTTCCACAGGACCCCATGTCAAGTTTCTTTTCAGGTGTCTTCAGTGTTGCACAAAGGTTTCCACAAAGCAGCAGCTTATTATGAAAGGACCAGAGGGAGCTAAGGGAGGAGAAGGGACTTTCGGAATTTATTCCTCTTCTGAAGAATAGGAAGCTGCTGCTGTCAGTGCTTAAGTCAATGAAGCATTGAATTTGCTATCTCCCTGGACTTGGATCGTTGGCTGCGGTGTTATAGGTGTGCAGTTAATCTAGGTATCTTTCAGCTCTGGGCGTTTGAAACATGGGAGAAAAGCCCCGTTCCTCAATGACCTCTTTCTTTAGTGGTTGCTTTCCCTTGGAGCACCAGGGTCTGTTTTCCTTACTGCATGTTACTGTGCTGTTACTAAGGGGACAAAGAGTCTCAATCATGGTCAGATAAGGAGGCCTTTGCACAGCAGAGATTTTGGAAGGTGCTGAGCAGAGCTTGCTGGCTTGTAAAATTAGGCACTGTTTTGTTTATAAGCTTGCTATTGAGCATGATTGATTATTATTCTTTTTAATGAACATGATGGCTGGAGGGCCTGGATGTGGTGATAAAGATAACTTACATCTAAAGTAGGATCACAGTTCAGGAAAAAAGATCTGCAGGGAGGAGGAAAGCTGCAAAACCGAAGAATAGCAAAGTGCATATGTGTATCAGGCATAATTTCCTGGGAAGGAGTGGCAGGTACAGCAAATGAGGGCAGAAATCTTTTCTAATGACAGTAGCAGAAGTGCTGTAGTCCTGGTTTCCCATAGTTGTAAATAGGTACAGCTTCAAGAGATAAACAAACCAAAGCCTCTTGAAGTAATAGTAGTTTATACTATCCAAAACAGGTGCTCAGTGGTTCAGCACAACCTGAAAGTGAAGCCTGAATTTTATTAGTGATAATAATCTTTCCTAAGTAAGTCTAGCTAGAAAACCACTTCAAATGATGTGTTTCAAGAATAGGCTTGTTATGTCCAAAATGGTCATGGTCTGTCATTTGCAGGGGGACATAGCGTACATTGTGATCTAAATCTATAGTGGATGACTTCAAAGACTACTGGAAGCAACTGCGTTTTGGAAAAAACACTCTGAGCACTTGATGGACTGTCTTTCTGATCATAAGCAGCAGCCAAGCCAATAAAAGCAACCTTGAAATACAGAAATCAGCTACTTGAAACAGTATGGATGAGTCTGCTGTCACCTGGTTGTTGGAACTGACCACTACGGACACAAAATAGCATTTGTTTTCCACAGGTCAGTTCTGAAACCATTAATAAATGTATGTAAAAAATAGTGTTAAGTACAGAAAGTCATAAAACTTAGAAGGCAAATGTGTATATTCCCAGCAAGAGGAACTGGCAAATGTAACATGGAGAGCATTAAAGCTGTCAGAAGAGAGGGCTGGGAGACTCTAGTACTGTTAATATAGGATATTTTGCATACTACAGTAAAAAACTTGTTAGACAATATTATTAGACTAGATTATTATATTATTTTCATCAAATTCAGTATAATATTATTTACAACTGGTGTATTTTGCTCTGATTTGTGTTGTTATAAACTAGGACAAGAGTTGGCACAGAACCTTTAGAACAATTCTTTAAATTTAACCTCATGATCTTGTCTGTTTCTTTTTTCCAATGTTAATTCAGAATTCTCTGTATGCTCATCTATTATGGACCTTCATCTTCTTCATAAGTCTTGTGTTTTTCTTCTTCTCAATGCGCTTATGGAAAAATTATTTCAAGACAGGAGAGGATGATGTATTATTTCCATGATAGATAGCAAAAATAATCTTCAGTTAAGTAAGTTATGATGTTGCAAGTAAGGTATTAAGATATACTAAAATAATTTAGTGGCTAGAGAGTGGTGCTGAAGCATTTTCTGGGTATTTAAGATATGTTATTTCTATATGTACAACTGTTTTGCAATCTATGGGCCATTGGACTTATCTAATGATGCATATATATGTCATTTGCAATAGAAATTATCTAGGCTGCAGACTCAAATATGGATCAAGGGGATCCTCAGGGGTCCATACCGGGACAAGCACTGTTCATCATCTTTGTCAGTGACATGGATAATCAGATTGAGTGCACCCTCAGCAGGTTTGCCAATGACACCAAGCTGTGTGGTGCAATTGACCTGCTGGAGGCCATCCAGAGGGACCTTGACAGGCTTGAGAGGTGGACCCATGCAAACCTCATGAAGTTTGACAAGGCCAAGTGCAAGGTCCTACATATGGGTCGGGGCAATCCCAAACACAAATACAGTCCGGAGCGGGATGGATTGAGAGTAGTCCTGAGAAACAAGTCTTAGGCAACATGACCTGGCAATGTGCGCTTGCAGCCCAGAAAGCCAACCAAATCCTGGACTGCATCAAAAGCCAGCAGGTCAAGGGAAGTTATTCTCCCCCTCCACTCTGCTCTCATGAGACCCTACCTGTAGTACTGCATTCAGCTCTGGGGCCCTCAACATAAGGACATGGACCTGTTAGAATGAGTCCAGAGGAGGCCACGAAGATGATCAAAGGGCTGGAGCACCTCTCCTATGAAGACAGGCTGAGAGAGTTGGGGTGGATCAGTTTGGCAGAGGCTCCGGGGAGACCTTATTGAAGTCTTCCTGTAGCTAAAGGGGGCCTACAAGAAAGCGAGAGAGGGACTGTTTGCAAGGGCATGTAGTGTTAGGACAAGGGGTAGTGGTTTTAAGCTGAAAAAGGGTAGATTTAGATTAGATATTAGGGAAAAATTCCTTACTGTGAGGGTGGCAAGACTCTGGAACAGGTTGCCCAGAGAAGCTGTGGATGCCCCCTCTCTGGAAGTGTTCAAGACCAAGTTGGATGGGGCTTGGAGCAACCTGGTCTAGTGGAAGGTGTCCTTGCCCGTGGTAGGGGGCTTGGAACTAGGTGATCTTGAAGGTCCCTGCCAACCCAAAACATTTTATGATTCCATCAAACCTTCATCCCTCAACCAGGCAGCTAGACTAGAGTGGAAATGTTTGCCTGCTTTTTCCTTCCAGCTAAGAAGACTGCCGTTTGCATTTGGGAACCCTTTTCCTGCAAGGAAAAACACTATCCTATTCTGCAACTATTTCACTATTTTACTGACTGTATGTTAACACAGGAGCTTGTGAAGCCATACAGCAAGTGGAAGCACATGTGACACTCAAAATGACCTTCTGCCACCTTGTGTATTGGTTGGAGATAAACACAGATTCCAGAACCTCTTAATTTTTCTTTTAAAATCTACATTGTTTCTAATCTCCCCTTTTCACAAAGGAATATATCACGCTATATGTTTTTATTCAGGTTCGTAATCATGTGGTGTGTTAAATTATTTTTCAGCTGCAGTAATACCTTCAGCATCTAAAAATGGATGTGTGTGATCTGGTGGGCCAGAAGTGCCAATAACAACATGTAAACTTACTCTAACCATGGAAATTGAATGTGAGTCATACTGGACAAACTAAAAAGTAGGGACTTAAGTCTGTAAACAGGTCAGGCCAAATCATTATGTAAAGAAGGAAAATAGGTCAGAGTAAGTGGGAACTCATTTTCTGTGTATGGATTTTATATGAACATATCAATTGTTCTTGATTTCAATACAAAATGATTTATTGCATATTGGGCTTTATCCAGAGGCAGCTAATAAATGGTTTCTAATTTTCTTAGTGCATGTTTGAGATTATTAGCAAGATCTTGAACTTTTTCTCCTCAGTCCTTAATTAAGAGAAATACAATTTTTGGTATAAGAATTTAGTACCTCTGGAGCCTTTATTATCATGGACTCAAAGTTCTGTTTCTTTGAATATTAACTTACTCCATATTTCAGTCCTAGAATAGCTAGAATATTTGTAGCAGATAAACATAGAAACAGGCACCAGGAGCAAATTCATTTAGTGCCTCATGGCAACGCTACTAAAGGAAATGGCAGTCTTTCATATCCATCTTGATGTGCTTTGATTATGCCCTTCAGGAACTTATTTCTGTAGGATTCATTCAGTTCTATAATTTCTATTCCAGGTTAATAAACAGATCCAGAGGGACAGAATTCACACATCACCCACAAAACATCTCATTCAGCTGTTTCTAGAAGTTGCTGTATAACTTTTGCTTTCAGCTTTGCTGTTGAATTTGCAGTCTTTTAAAATGTCATTACCTGTTGTGGCACTAAGAATTTTGCAGTAAGCAAAATGTCAGAGTAGGTATGTGAATTCCCTCACATTCTTGCTTTCATGCTGCTGATGTAGGCGAGCTCACTCTTTCTGTGTCAACCATAGTTTTTCTTACAATTAGCAAGATGGTTAACTATCAAAACTTATAATACCCAGATTTATTTATTTTTTTCATGTGGCTCATTGCCTTTCTTATCTGCTAATTAATAAGCTTAAGGAAGGTTTTTATTGATGAAGTGCAGCCACTGCATTTCCTTCTGCCATTTCAGAGAAGTGTCCCCCCCAAATTAATTTGTTTTATACTCATTTACGGTAGCATAACTTACAAACTTGTTTCTCACCAACAAACCAAACCCTACAATCCTTCCTGGAGCTTAGAAAACTATCTGTGGTGAACAGGTCTGTGGCAATAGCTTGCTTTGATCTGTCCATCCCCCTGTGCAGGTTTTAATATTAAGCTACTCACAGCTGTATTTGCAGAAACCTTGACATCTTTCACAGAGGCTTTTCTTACCTATATCATGATTTTTGCAAACGATTGTCATCTATTTGCCAGCCCAGTAGTTTCCTCAGCTGTTTCTAACATGCTTTTCAGAATTCTTCACTTGCACTGAGTTGCTGGTGAGTTCAGTAATTTAAACTACCCCTAATTAAGTGATTCCAAGGGACCTTTCATGAACACATCTCAGCTCTTTATTCCTGAAACCCATCAATGTTTGGACCACTGGCAGACAGAGGCTGCCATCTCTCCAGCTGACTCTTGTTTCCATCCATCTGTACCAAGGGTGTTTGTGGCTCCTGTTCCTTATGTAACACTTGGGCTCTAAATTACTGGAACAGTGTCCATCTTTCCCTTTTTCATTGAAGACCTAGAAAAGAGGAGTTCCAACACGTCAGCAGGGCTACTAGGTGCAAGGTGGTTTCATACAAATATTAATCCATTAAGTGTTATATAAGAAGCAGACAAAAGGTAGTGATATATGTATACCAGTTCATAAAAAAATAATTTGTTTTAAATATAACAGCTTTCATCCATTTTCCAATCAATTCAGATTGCTCTACAGTTGTATTACTGGATTATTCACTTTTAAACTGTAGACAGGTGCCCTTTAAATAACATAGAAAAAAATCCGAATGGAATCAAATAAATAAGACAAAGAAAGATCCGTAATGGAAATGAATTGTTTCGATTAACATCTATATTGCTCAGACACTGTTATTGATGGAGGGCTGGGAAATTAAGTGTCGTGTTTCAGCAAAGCAGGATCAGTGGGATTGCTGGGTGGTTCTTGCTGGCATTCCTGTTCTCAGCAGAAGCAGGGCTTGCTCCAGAAAGTGTCAAAAAGTTTTCACTTGCCAGGTCCATAATCCTTCTCAAAGTGCCTTTTTTAGGGGTCCTCCCTACCTCTTTCCTGTCTTGCAGAGGACCTGGAGGAATCCAGCCCTGCATCGGGTGGGAGGCAGCTGTACAACATCTTGGTAACACCAAGACTGGGAATTATTTCCCCATCTAACGCCCCATCCTATAGCAGCGTGAGCTGCAAGGGGACTCCTGACAAATCAAAGGGGTGTCAGTTTTGCTAGGGGACAGTCCTAGTTTCTAGCAAATGGTCTGATCTACCCAAATAAGTGTTGACCAGCAAGCTGCAAAGCTCTGGTGGTTCTGTGGCTGGGTACCAACTCATGTAACATTTGCAGTCAGGGTCTCAGGGCAAGTCTATATGTGAGCAGCATATAGTACAAGGACACCAGGGTCCTGGCTGATAGTGCATTGTGAAGGTAACCTCATAATTCACCTATTAGACCTTACTTTGTGGTATATTTTATCATATGCTCTCATCATACACAGTTTCATTTTACTTGATAGCATTGATTTTTGTTGTAAATACCTCTATATTAGAGTGGAAGGTATGTTAGAATGCTTAATTTTTTTCCCTCTGTGGTATCTTACTCTGACTTTAAAGATCTTGGCATTGACCCAAAAGACAAAGCAAAACTCATAGGCAATATAATCCCAGTAAGAAAGACAAAGCTTTATTCTTAGGAAATGTCTGTTAAAGAGGTACTTTGGCCATATGGAGAAATTGTTGTTACTCCCTCAGCGCTGAAATAATGAGGCATAATAGCTTACTGAAATGACAAATTCTTTCTGTTTAGTATTAGAAAGATAGTCTGCATTGACACTGTCTCCCCAACTGTGCCATTAATATGGATCAGGAAATAAGAATCTCGTAATGGAGAGCCCCAAATGTTTTGTAGAAATAAGCATTGCTCCACGTGTCTTCAAGGAGGGCTGCATTGTACTCATTGGTGGAAGGACTCCAGTGCACTATATTACAAAGTTTATAAAGAAGCCTGTGACCTTTTACAATGACTACAAAACTGCAGCAGATTAACAAAATGCCTTAGAACTTAGAGTGGAAAAACTTTTTTAATATTTTATGTGTCCTGACTTATAGCAGAAAATAAATCATTGTTTCATGCCATAATAAACTGTTTTCTAGAAGAAACTGCATCCAGGAAACTATACTCTTAATGGAAATATTGAGTAAAAACTGGAAAAAGTTATTAAAGCTTTATGTGAACAGCCAAGCAAGGCATTGCTGACTTCCTTTCTATTTGTCTTTCTGCAAAGATGATATTGTAGCAATAATAGATGTAAGGCAATAATGGGTATAAGCCAAGTAGAAATATTCATAAAACCAAGGAGATCATAAATCTAATAATACTGAGGAAATTATGAGTCTGATTCTGACTTTTTCTTATATTAGTGGACAAAATTAAGGAGTGTCTCCTTAGCTACCAGTGAGTCCAGAGTCACCTGCGATCAAGTGATACAAAAAGCAGTCCTTGTACGTTGTAGGAAAATAAAAGACTGTAGAATATTGTATGTGTTAGCTCAAATGTGAATAATATTGAATTATACTGGAAAGTGAAGAAGAGTGTTAAATCAAAATTAGCACATTTTATAAGCAAGGGTTAAGCCATAATTGAAGTATTTTGCGGGGGGCTTCTCAAGGCAGGGATGATTTGCCAAGGTAATCTGTTGCTTGTTTCTAATTTCCCTCATTGTCACTGTGATGCGTGGAGCACTATTGTTCTTATAAATGAACATTTCAAAAATGTTCTTTATTTGACTGAACTGGAAAACTCATTTGTGAAACAAGAGGGGATCTTCAGGGCTGATGCAAACATATTAGACATTTTCTGAATAGGTGTTCTACAGCATGAATACTGCCTACGCCTGACAGCTTAGGAGGGGGACAATATACACAGGGTCCTGGCCTCTTGGCTGTGCTGAATCTTTTAAAATATGATGGCATGTTGCCAACCAAAGATTATCTTTGTTGCTTTGTAATTCTAATAAACAGCTTTAGTGATTGGTTAAATTACTTGGGCCATTTCAATCAAACCACAGCTGCTGTTTTGATTAATGCAGTTAGGATCATCCTCTAAACCCGTGGGCTTTTGAGCAAAATAAGCAAGTGTGAACGCTTTCTCTCTTCCATGTAACTATCATTCGGTAAATATTGCTGTATTACAGCTTTTAGGCTTCAGATCAGCAATATGCATTTAAATAAATCAGTTGATAGTCTGTATTTGTAAGAATATCTGTTTGACTTTCACAGTACACAAACCTTTTTTCTCTCAAGACATTAAAACAAACGCATTGCAGCTTAGCAGATGCACTGTGTTCTGACAAGGCAATGACATTTGTGATTACCTGCTTTGTGTCATTACATTGATGTGTCCATTCACAGGCAGTCCTGTAAGATGTGAGAGAAGCCAGCTGAGACTAGTTTTATGTTGGAGTCTTTAAATGATGGATCAGGGGATAAAGATCTTATTTCTAATACAGCTACTGTAGGATTGTACTCTCCACAGTTGTAATCCCTGTTGGCATACTGTACAGGAGAACTGAACAAGTGCAGCTCTGGCATAGTTTTTCAGCCAAATAAATGTCTGTCTTGTGTAACCATCAGCTGGGCAAGTGCTAGAAATGCAGCGTCTGAGCACAAAGAGTTACCAGTTCCTGAAATCTGATCTCATGTCTGAAACCCACTGGACACTAAACTGGTGCCACTGATTCCACTCAGTGGGGCTGCTTATTTGAGGTGAGTATGTGAGGGCTACATTTCCAAACTGTTTGAGTACCCACAGTATCAGGAGCACTGAGGGAGTGATACAGGATCTGAGCACTGCCTAAAACCAGGACTTGGTGTCCCTTGTAGTGTAGATGTGAGTTTCAAATGGTTATCTTACTTTTTGTATCTCTTAGTTTGCATAGTTGAATGTACAATTTTTTATGATTGAATCTCCAGAACCATTCACGTGTTGAGGTATTGCTATTGCTTCACATGAAGAAATCAGTGATTTATTTATATGCTAACATTGATTAGTATTTGTGAAGTCAGAAAGGACTGAAAATGAAATTATTCTCAAATGACAATTGCAAAAGATTATACAATTCCAGTTTCCTCTAAGGCAAGGAGGCCTTCCTCCTGATGACAAACAGAATATGATTTCTGTAACACTGGTGTTTGCTTATTTACGTTGTAGATAATGAACTATGAGTAAGTGACAAAATCATCTGTTTGGCATTGACTTTCAGCAATAAAACTCTTCGGTAACTCTGCCATCCAAGTATTACATAACCCACTATATATAGCCATGATAAATGCATTCAGCAAGTATTTTGGTATCTTGTTTTTGGAATTACTGTTCAGAAATATTAAGCTATAGTTTTCACAGAATTGGGCAGTAGCATTATTTCACTGCAGGATCATTCCTGATGGCCAGGTGTGACGTACATGCAGAAAAAGATTATGGTAGGCAGCACTGATGCTGATAATTATCTGATGTACCATAAGGCAAAGTTACCACCTAGAAGTCATCCATGTCTTCTTTTATAATATTGCTTCTAGGAGACTCAGATATGCTTCTCTAAAGGCATACTTAGTTTAATTTTTTGTTTGAAATGGATGTTACTGATTTTATATCTGATTAGCAGCTTAAAAACTAAAAGACAATTTAATTATGTGATCTCCTTCCATTCTTGTGACCATGGAGATGTGACATTTTAATTACTATTTTTTATGGACCTTTAGGTCAAATATGTTCTGAAAACAGCTGCATTTCCTCCATCAGAAAGAATTTTTGCTGCTCTATAACATGTGAGCATCCTGGCAAGCTTCATGAACCTGTGTGAAGATGGAAGGGGAAACTATTTTGTTTCAAGATGTTCTCTCCCCTGTGTTGCTGTAATTCTTGGAAACTATGCGCCTTTCATAGGCACTGTCCACTTGCCATTCAATGGCTTCATTTTTTTCTGTCATGACTGTATGAAAAAGATTTAATTTTCTATGTTAATTCTTGATTTAAAAATCTACAATTTAAAAAAAATGACATGCAGTTTTCCTTGATCTTGTTCCATTTGCATTGCCCCATTCTGTTAAGAAAGGTCACAGATATTCCAGAACTCTACAAATGAGGATTTCAGTGCTTTCACTGGCACTTTTTGAAGATATTAGTAACTGATTTTTTTTTTTTTTCTTAAGTCAGTGATACTGAAATATGGAGAGCTTTTGTATATATGGAGGTCACTCAGAAAAGAATCTTAATTTTCTGGCAGATATCTATAAAGGAAAGTAAGGTTTTGCTTTAAATAAAGATATTAAAAGAATTTCAAGATGGCAAAGAAAAGCATAGAAACATAGGACATTCTAGAATTAAAACACTCATGAAAACTTTGTTTGGCTAATGTGTGCATATTTATTGTGGTACTGTTTTAATTACCATAATCATACTTTTTTTTTTTTTTCCCCTTGAAGACATCTACCAGTTTCAACATCTATTTGGCAAGTTCTACCATCTTCATCTTACTGTGAGAAGATCACAGCTTCCATCTTAGGAGTTCTATTGGTCAAGAGGTTTGTTGTTGGCTTTTCAGGTGGTTGTGGTCAGTGGTTTGGAAAACTCAGGATAAAACTGCTACATACATAAATAAAGTAGTTACATACAAATCCCACTTATGCACTTATCTGGGGCTTTCAGCCCTTTGCTCTGAGCCGAGACCAGAACTCTGATTCCCAGTGCTGCGTGATGTCTCTTCCTTTGCAGGGGCTGTGGCAGGACTGGGATATCCAGTGTTTTTTCTTGTGTGTTTGGGTTTTTTTTCTTTTTTTCTTTTTTTTTCCCCAGATTTCCTTTTGCTTGTGCCTCCTGGGCCAGGCTTTGTGCTGCATTAGGTCATGTAGCGCAAGATCAAAGCTCTCCTGTCTGAAATCAGCAACCTCTGGGCTACTGCCTGAAGGTGTGGCATTGCCTCCACTACTGTATAGAGCTGAATGCGTGAATGGTGAGATGGCATTAATACTTCTCAGCGGGGAGAACAGAACGGCAGCTTGCCTCAGTGATGCTCAGCTTCTATTCAATAACCTGTTTTTTAGTACGCTTCCTTTGTTCACGTTCCTGCTAACTAAGCATTCAGTTCTGAAGTGACAAAGGATTGTTGGGGTTTTTTTTCCAATCAAATAATATTTTTTTTTGAAAAAAAATTTCAATCAAAAATTGATTGATAATTTCAAGTAACATGTAACATATTCTGGAGGACAGCACACTGCCATAGCTGTATAGCTCCTGTGACTTCTCAGTGCTCGTTTTCTGTTGATATTAAACCAAGACATTTCAGATCCTCCGTGGCATTTTAAACGAATCTTGGTTTGGGAAGTCAGACTGTAAATGTAAGATAACTATCATGATCATTATACAAACAACCCCACTAAGTTCACATTCTGCTTGGAGCAATTTAAAATCTTTCCCAGTGTTTTCAGGTATGTTGGCCTTAGAGGATCTTTTAAGCTCATTTCTAATTCCTCTATAAACTAATTAATTCAGCTTTAACCTCATTCAAAATGAGGAACTTCTGATGCACCTGTAAGATGCTGCATCAAGTGGTCATTAATATAGCATTTGGATAGTAGAGTAGTAATGTGTTCGTTGCCCATTTCAGTGGTTTTACTTGTGTAGTTTCCTGGTTAATGTCTCTTTCTTTGTAGCTATTACAGAGCCAAGATACCTGGATTTACAATCTGAAATCCTCTGGTCCCAGTGCTGACAAATTGGAAAGAGGACGGCTTGCAGTAAGGCACTGTAGTATGGGGTAGCAGGCTTGCAAGTCAGGAGGCACAAGGACTAATTTCTCAGCCACTGACCTGCCATGTCTCTTAGTCTGTTAGTGCAATTTCTCCTTTCACTGTGTCTCATCTGTTTTGTAAGCTCTTGAAGCAGGACATAATCTTGTTTAGCATTTGCTCAGGGTGTAGAAAAAGAGAAGCCTGAAGATAAAACATTCCCTTTCTAAGCCACTTGGAATGGAAACAAGTATAATGGAAAAATGATGGTAACAGAAGGGCAAACACAGATAATAACTTCACTTCTAGCCACTTGAGGAGGATGGGCCATTATTACTTTTTGATTTCTCAAGACAGCCTGGTCATTTAATACCATATTATTGGAGACTAGTAGCTGAAATCTTTCAAAGCAAAATACAGTACAGTTCTATAACTGATTAAAATGATTGGATGCGAACACAACAGATTTTAAATTATTTATTTATACTCCCAATACAGGCAGAATGGTGTTATTTTGTGGATGAAATACATTCAATTAAAACCTGACCTATAGGGGGAGAACTAAGCTGTTTTTCCAGTTCAAATTCAACTTCGTAAATAGGCCACAAAAAGTGTAGGAAAATATTCAAGTATCCAAGTACAGCATCTCAGTGAATTTGAATTAAACTTTGGCTTTGTTTCAAAATGGCATTTTTCTATTTAAAAATGAACCTAAATTAAAAGTACAGATCTACCTCCATGTTCTTGTCATCTTTTGTCCAAACAAAACAATCTAAGCTCCCCACCTACCTTGCTGCAGCTGGACAGAAAAACATAATTATAATTCAAGAGGGAAGCCACTTTTGCCCACACTAATGTGACCAATATTCATTCATTTTTTCAATCAGCCTAAGTGGCCATACTCATTAAATCTCCATAGTTTGCTTACTTCTAAAACACATCCAGATCTCTTTTCACTAAAGTGAAATATGACCACTGTAGGAGTCCAGTGTATTCCAATTTCAGATTTACTTTTAAGGAAATTAAGCAATTATCTTCAAGACATCTATATATTAGAAAATGCATGTCAAGAACTGTACTAAGTAAATGGCTTCATAATTACAGCTAATCTGAGATGTTTGACAGAGAATCTCATGCTGACAAATCCCCAAGTCCCTGAAGTTACTATGAGGTCAAAAGAAACCTGACATGGAGGTGCCAGTACCTTTAAGGCTGCTCCCAGTATGTGAACTGATGACTTTTCTGAGACTGGAAGGTAAATACGGAATGAATTTATGCTCTGTGATCTTGCTCTAAACATAATTATGTCCAAGATGCAAATGAACTAAGATGTGAATGGTAGTGAGGGACTGAGAGATTGAGATGTGCATGGGGAACCAAGCTGCAATAGATCTCAAGGTGTTTTTTTTCACATTGGCAGAGTATGTGATTGAATTGCTGTTGAACTCCTTTCTAACTCCAACATCGTTAAACACAATTTGGCATATGTGTCAATAGGTAGGCTTCTGAGACTGACTGCAAATTCGAGGTACAGACACCATACCCTGGAAAAAATAATCCCCTGATTGTTCTCCTGCTGCTGCTATGCTGTGCTCTGCAGACCACAGCAATAGGTGGGCAGCAATAAGACCAACAGCAGAACTTCTCTGTTCCTGCTCTGGACAACTGTCTGGAGCTGGTGAGCCAGGACCAGATTAACATTGAGGTGGAAGCCAAACCCTTTAATCTGCTATCCCTGGGGTATAGGCAATGAGACGTTACCTGCTCTGGGGAGGAATTCCTGGCTGTATAATAGAGGAGGAGATGCAATAAATGTCCACTGAGATAATTGTTCAGGAATTTCTCATCTTGCAAGGTCTTATGGTTATTACAAGGGATGAAAATGCTGAGTTGTGCACTCACCAGAGACTTGGACGTATCACTCTGAAAGAGCAAAGAATGACTATATTATAGAAACTATTCCAGGAATAGCTTTGAAGCACGGAACATGAGATAATCCTATTTACTTTGATGGTGTCAGAGCTACAGACTGTTACAGTCCAGCTCTGAGTATATATTTTTAGCTTCATTTTGTAAGATGGAAAGTGGATAAGAGCGTTCACCATCCTTTTCTGGGAAGGAGCTTCCTTATAGGTCTTCTTTTAAAGTTTTCATTGGGGACTTTTTCAATATCAGCTATTAGGGATGTTTCAAACCCATTAGGTTGAACAATGAATCAGTAACCATTTTGCTGTTTCCTTCTAGGAACTGAATATCAGCCCTACAGAGCTAATAATATATTTTAGTCCAATAACTAAATTACCCATCTGGTACCTGTATGGTATTTATATCTTTGTTTACTGGCTTCTAGAGCAGCACGAAGAGTGGGTATCATTAAGTGAGCCAACCAGTGGAGATGCCCTGCTGGACCTGCTGTTTATGGTGGGTGATGTGGTGGTCAGAGGCTGTCTTGGGCATAGTGATCACGAGATGATAATTTTTGATTCTTGGAGAAGGAGGGAGGTCAGCAGAATGCTACCTTAGACTTATGGAGGGCCGACTTTGACCTGCTTAGGAGCCTTGTTGACAGAATCCCTTGGGAGGCAGTCCTGAAAGGCCAAGGGGTCTAGGAAGGCTGAGCTTTCTTAAGAAAGAATGAAAGCCAAAGGAGCAGGCTTTCCTTATGTGCTGAAAGAGGAGCCAGTAGGGAAGAAGACCAGCTGACTGAACAGAGAGCTTTGGCTGGGACTCAGGGAAAAAACAAGTGTTAACTACATTTGGAAGAAGGGGCAGGCAACTAAGGAGGACTGTAAGGATGTCATTAAGTTGTGTAGGGCAAAAATCAGAAAGGTGAAAGCCCAGCTAGAACTCAAGCTGGCCACTGCCCTAAAAGATAACAAAAAAATGTTTTTACAAATATGTTAAAGACTAAAGGAGGCCCAAGGAGAATCTCCATCCTTTACTGGATGCAGGGGGGACATTGTCACAAAGGATGATGAAGAGGATGAGGTTAAGGCCTTCTTTGACTCAGTCTTTCATAGCAAGATCAGTTACCCACAGGGTACTTGGCTCCCTGAGCTGGAAGACAGGGACGAGGAGCAGAATGAAGTCCCCACAGCCCAGGAGGAAATGGTCAGTGACCTGCTGCTCCACTCAGACATATACAAGTTGATGGGGCCAGATGGGTCCCCCTGGGGGCACTGAGGGAGCTCGTGGAAGAGCTTGCCAAGCCGCCTTCCATTATTTATCAACAGTCCTGGCTAACTGGGGAGGTCCCAGCAGACGGGAGCTCAGCCTGCGTGACATCTACAAGAAGGGCAGGAAGGAGAATCAAAGGAACTACAGCCAGTCAGCCTGACCTTGGTGCTGGGGAAGGCTATGGAGCAGGTCAGCCTGAGTGCCATCATGTGGCATGTGCAAGGACAACCTGGTGATTTGGCCCAGCCAGGGTGGGTTTATGAAAGGCAGGTCCTGCCTGATGAACCTAATCTCCTTCTACAACAAGGTGACCCATTAGTGGATGCGGGAAAGGCTGCACGTGTTGTCTACCAAGACTTTAGTAAATCCTTGGACACCATTTCTCACAGCATTCTCCTGGAGAAACTGGCTGCTCGTGGCTTGGACGGGTGTATTCTTTGCTGGATAAAAAAAGCTGGCTGGCTGGCCGAGCCCAAAGCGTGAGGGTGAATGGAGTTACCTCTGGCTGGTGGCCGGTGGCTGGAACAAGGGGTGTTCCCCAGGGCCCAGCGCTGGGGCCAGTCCTGTCTAATGTCTTTACTGACTATCTGGGCAAGGGGATTGAGTGCACCCTCAGTAAGTTTGCAGATGACACCAAGCTGATCTGCTGGAGGGCAGGAGGCTCTCAGACGGATCTGGACAGGCTGGACTGATGGGCCGAGGCCGATTGTATGAGGTCCAACAAGGCCCAATGCTGGGTCCTGCCCTTGGGTCACACCAGCCCCACACAGCGCTGCAGGCTTAGGGAAGGGTGGCTGTAAGCCTGCCTGGAGGGAAAGGGCCTGGGGGTGTTGGTTGGCTGCACGTTGAATCCTGTGTTGAGTTTTGAGCCCCTCACTACAAGAAAAGACACTGAGGTTCTGTGAGCATGTCCAGAGAAGGGCAGGCTGGTGAACGGAGGGTCTGGAGCACAAGTCTTACAAGGAGCAGCTGAGGGAACTGGGGTTGTTTAGCCTGGAGACGCGGAGTCTCAGGGGGGACCTTATTGCTTTCTACAGCTACATGAAAGTAGGTTGTGGCAAGGTGGGGGTAGGTCTCTTCTCCCAAGTAACAAGTGATAGGAGAAGAGGAATTGGCCTCCAGTTGTACCAGGGGAGGTTTAGATTTGATATTAGGAAAAATGTCTTCACTGAAAGGGCTGTCAAGCATTGAAAGAGGCTTCCCAGGGAAGTGGTGGAGTCACCATCCCTGTAAGTGTTTAAAAAACCTGTAGACGTGGTGCTTAGAGATGTGGTTTAGGTGTGGACTTGGCAGTGTTAGGTTAATGGTTGGACTTGATGGTCTTAAAGGTCTTTTCCAACCTAAATAATTTTATGATTCTAAGATTCTATGATCTGCAGATTTTCTTTTACAGGGTACTTTCTTTGGACTAGATGATCGTTGTAGGTCCCTTCCAACTGAAATTATTCTATTCTGTTCTATTTGTCCTTCTCTCCATGGGCTGTTCATCTCTCTTGCCCCACTCTATTTCAAGAGCGTGCCCTCCAACCAGCTGGCAATGCCTCTGGTGCTGAGTGTACCCCTTACAAAGGTGAGCTGCTAAAAGTAATATCTCATTCTGTGCTGGATGCTACTGGCTTCTATGTCTACAGAATATAGCAACTCAGACAACTTATTTGTCAAAGCTAAGCCAAGTCCTGCATCCGATCTAAACTTTTTATTAAGATCTTTGTCTGTCCTGTACTTTCCGTGTCAGTGAATTGGCTTTAAACTGTAGCAATTTAAATTTCTTCTACTGTAGCCACAAACTGTGCCGCTTGCATGGAGATACATGTGTCTCTGTTGCTGTCACAGCAGATCTGAGTTTTGATGTGCCATAGTTATTAAGCTGTTCCATTGCCTATATGTAGACTACAAAGGCAGGATTCAGAATGAAAGCACAAAACATCCTTGTAAAAATGAGATCATTTGCTATTAATTAATCCAAATGATTCATTATTTGGAAAAGAAAATAAATAAAAAAAGCATTTTCTTAGCAAGGTACTTCCATAAGAACAAATGCTTTGTTAATTTTGATCACGTCAGCCTGTATGAACTATTAAAGTTTAATAATGGTAATTTTATAAGGAATGCCACTTGTCACTTACCAAATAAGATGTATTTATTAACCCAATAAGTACCTGATTACTTATATTTCCTGCCTGCTTAGGCTGGAGAACCATGTAGTTGTCCAGCGTGCAGATTGTTCCACTCTGTAGTATCCAGCACTCCTGACAGTTTTTTTTGCCCCCAGCTTCATGTGTTCTGGTTTGCATGTCTGTGGCCATTTGAGGAAAAACAGTATTTTGGTATATGGCTTCCCAGTGCTCAACATGATGATGAGTGCCGGCAAGATATGCAAACTAGTTAACCTTTAAACTGGATTAAAGTAGCTGGAAAAAGATAAGAAAAAGGAAGGAGAATACAAAAGGAAGGACAAAAGGAATAATAATCATGAATCAATATTAATTTCACAGCTTTTGCTGAGTATTTTGATGTCATTCTGCTTGGATTCAGCAGAAGAGCTCTATATAGGCAATGTTAAGAAAATGCTGTCATGTTTTTCATATGCTAGTGTGGTTTATGTGTTCATGTTTCTCACAGTTAGTGGCAATGGAGAGAAATGCAATCCCAGACTTTCCGTGAAATGGGGAAACCACTGAAAGAAGCTCTGGCTGACACTAGACTGCAGAAGTTATTTTCTTAACAAAAATGATGATCTTTAATAAAAGCTCATTATCAGCCTACTGAAGTTTTTTATGCCACTGAAGAGTCTGACAGTTCATCCAAAACTAACTACAGAGACAGAAGATCTTGCAAAATAACAAAACTTGAACTCTACTTATTTTCAACTCACATTCAATTAATATCATTACAGAGCCCGGAATCCTCAGCCCAGCTTCTTCTTCTTCATGCACACACTCCTCTAACCTCATAGTAACTTCACTCCTATTCGTGCAGAGTCAGAACCATGTGCCTTCTTCCTGCCCCTAATCTGGGTAACCTGCTTTCCCTGGCCCAGCAGTGAGCACTTCCTTTCTTGTGTTTAATGCTACTCCAAATGCTGGCTACTGATTATTTGGACTCTAATAGTTGTGTATGGTGAGGTCGTTAGGGTAGCCAAGGGGTATATTAAATCAATGATTTTTTAAACTTGTGTATAATGCAGTAGTTCCAGTTGCTTCCTGCTTGCTGTCATTTGCATGGACACCACAGTTTGTGTATTATTTGGTTACTGATATGTACTTTTCTGTGCTTAAGCCCCTCTTGGTTAACTCTGAGCACTAGGACCTGATAAATTTTGTGGCGTTATGCATTTTACAGTCTCAGGTGAATAATCCATGTGGACATGTATGAAACACACTTTCCCTATCATGTGGTTAAATCATTTATAGAATCTTATTTGGTGATATTGCCCGAGAGGCAGCTGGCTGGGAATAATAAAAATTTGATTTGTGTTAAGGAAATATGTATTCAGATCTGTCATTAATCAAGAAAAATATACATGTAGTGAAATTCAAATAATTTTGATGGAACATGGTAACTAGGCGGTGTAAATAATGAAAAGACCAGCTCCCACTCAGGTAGATTAGTTCAAAATGGTAGTCACCTGTGCAAGCATCTGTGCATGACGCCCTATGGACACTTCCCCATCTTCCCTCCTGCTATATGCTGTTCTTTGGATCCTGAAGGCCTTCATGGGAACAGTCTTTTCCAGTGTCATGTCATCATAATCTCAACATGGAAACATCTCAGATGGTGTTCTGTTGCAGCTGCAATATTTTCTGGACTTGTTTTTCTATTATTTTTTAAAGAATATCTCTCTTTCTCCATTCCCCCCACAGAATTTTCCTGGAACTGGTCCATCCAGAGGTACAAAGACTCTTGAATAACTTGTCCTTATGAGGATATCCCAGTTCCATTATTTTCTCATTTGTATTAGTTCATTTGTGCTGGAATCATCTCAGTAATCTCACAATTAAGGTGTACGCAACTCTCTGTAGTCATTTCAGTATTGAGGGTAGACTACCTTCAGCACTTCCACTTAAAAATAAGTCCTGAAGATACTTGTTCATTATGAGGCTGACAATACCCCTGGACTATACCTTAGAAGGAGTGAAAGTATTGCACTGGTGGGCACTGCTCAAAGAAAGGTGGTTGTTTTCAGATACCAGATTCCTGAACTCAACAAATGCAAATAGGTTATTACATTCAGCTGGTGCTTCTGTGCATCTGGAGCCCCATTCAGGCAAAAATACCCAAATATCTTTTCCACCAGATATAAGAAACTGGGGTCTTACCTCCAGTTTAGGCTATTTTAAAGCTAGGCAACATTCAGTCTTGCAGTACAAGCTGCTCCCTCCTGAACTCGCTTTCTCCCTTTCACAATAGGGAACCTACTAAATCCCAGCCTTTTAAATAGCTGACACTCAGTCCCTGTGCCTATTTATCTTGCTCATTAGGGCTAGTTGCCATTAAGAGTCTTAAATGGAGAAGGATGACCTGAGAAAGGGATACTGCAAAATGCTTCTGCTCCAAGAAAAGGAAACATGCAACTTCCCTTATACTGTGAATTTGGGGATTTGGGGAGTAGTTAGAGGACACTGAGGTGAGGTTGCAGTCCCCCTATTTCATGTGAAATTATGCAGACCTGGTAATAAGTGTTGCACATTCTGGTGAGTACATTTGTCTTCAACATCCCTTGACAAAAAGAGTAAATTACAAGCTGTTATGGTACTTTGTGGCTTGAGTCTCCTAGCAACAGTGCTTCCTCCAAAGATGACCCTTGTCATAGCAGAGTGCCTGAACCTGGAAATTTTAAATAGCCTTGTGTGGTTATAATGAACTTTAAATAAGCCTTTTCTTCATGAAAATCTCATTTCCTATCAAGCAGATCTTATTTCCAAATTTCATGATAACTTAATGATAAAATGTAATAGTTGTGCTTATTGTGAATAGAATTACAAGGGAGGTAAGTGGTTTCTGTTTCATAAATGCACCTGAGTTAATGTTTAATAAGCCAGCTGCTTTTTAAAAACTAGTCTTTTTTAAGGTTGAAAAAAAAATAATAGCTCTTATTTACTGAATGAAGGGTTTATGGCTTTAGAACTGATATCTATTATTAGCATACCCGAGATCCTACTGTGTAAGTGACTAGTAAGTAATTTTACTTGTCTTTCATTTTTCTAAATTTCAAATTCTATTCAAAATTAATTCCCTGCCCCATTTTTTTTCAAAACTCAAGATCTGTCTCTTTGTAAAATTAAGAATTGTAATGGAAAGACCTCTAAGAGGTACAAAAATGGCTGAAGACTTCAGAGAAGGAGACATGAGTTGTGCACTCAGTGGTGCACAGCTATGTTATGAGGGACCTTCAGAGATCTGTCTTGGATGCAATGCTGTTTAGTGCCTTTATTAATGGATAATATCGAAGTGATTCTTACTCACTTCGCAGATTCTCTGGATGGCAGGATGAGTGTTTAAGCTGATGTTGATGCACTGAGGAACAGGGTGCAATCTGATGGAATAGGATAACTGGGGAATCATGTCCAGCCAGGATGGGTTTATGAAAGGCAGGTCCTGCCTGATGAACCTAATCTCCTTCTACAACAAGGTGACCCATTAGTGGATGCGGGAAAGGCTGCACGTGTTGTCTACCAAGACTTTAGTAAATCCTTGGACACCATTTCTCACAGCATTCTCCTGGAGAAACTGGCTGCTCGTGGCTTGGACGGGTGTATTCTTTGCTGGATAAAAAAAGCTGGCTGGCTGGCCGAGCCCAAAGCGTGAGGGTGAATGGAGTTACCTCTGGCTGGTGGCCGGTGGCTGGAACAAGGGGTGTTCCCCAGGGCCCAGCGCTGGGGCCAGTCCTGTCTAATGTCTTTACTGACTATCTGGGCAAGGGGATTGAGTGCACCCTCAGTAAGTTTGCAGATGACACCAAGCTGATCTGCTGGAGGGCAGGAGGCTCTCAGACGGATCTGGACAGGCTGGACTGATGGGCCGAGGCCGATTGTATGAGGTCCAACAAGGCCCAATGCTGGGTCCTGCCCTTGGGTCACACCAGCCCCACACAGCGCTGCAGGCTTAGGGAAGGGTGGCTGTAAGCCTGCCTGGAGGGAAAGGGCCTGGGGGTGTTGGTTGGCTGCACGTTGAATCCTGTGTTGAGTTTTGAGCCCCTCACTACAAGAAAAGACACTGAGGTTCTGTGAGCATGTCCAGAGAAGGGCAGGCTGGTGAACGGAGGGTCTGGAGCACAAGTCTTACAAGGAGCAGCTGAGGGAACTGGGGTTGTTTAGCCTGGAGACGCGGAGTCTCAGGGGGGACCTTATTGCTTTCTACAGCTACATGAAAGTAGGTTGTGGCAAGGTGGGGGTAGGTCTCTTCTCCCAAGTAACAAGTGATAGGAGAAGAGGAATTGGCCTCCAGTTGTACCAGGGGAGGTTTAGATTTGATATTAGGAAAAATGTCTTCACTGAAAGGGCTGTCAAGCATTGAAAGAGGCTTCCCAGGGAAGTGGTGGAGTCACCATCCCTGTAAGTGTTTAAAAAACCTGTAGACGTGGTGCTTAGAGATGTGGTTTAGTGGTGAAGTTGCAGTCCTGTGTTATACTATTGGACTCTATGTTTTTAAAATTCTCTCCATCCTAAACAATCCTGTGATTTTATGTAGCTAGCAAAAATGATATCTGAAAAAAACCCAGGATTTGCTTACCTTCAGGAAAACTGAGAAGCAACACAGTATAAATCTTTTAATATGTAACTGGAATTCAATTGAAAGTGGCAGTTGTGTTTCTCTCCCTTTCCAGAGAGACCATTTCACTTCTCTGTGAAATGAAGAATCAAGTAAGTCACTAGCAGAGGAGGGGAAGGACGTGAGGCTCTGTTTTGAACCTTACATGCAAGGCGCAAATTTAGTGTGCTCTTTTCTTAATGCAATAAGAAATACAATGCTATTTTAGAGAACAGCATTAAGTAAACCAAGACATGCAGATAAACTTTCAGGTTTCAGATACCTAGATTACTAGAGATAGAAGCATATATTTGGTATTTAACAATATCTAGCTTTATTTCCCCATGTGTAAAATTAGAGATGCAGCTGGGTCCGGTGACTGATAACTTGGATAATGAATCTAGTGTTCTTTTTTATTGTATATGCAGTCTGCATTGTAGTAATTGATCGAACTGTAATGGCTGCATACATTGCCAGAAAATATATATAGGAAAGCTCTTCTACCTGCCATATTTAATAAATTCACATTATTTCCCTCAACATTTAGCTATGTGCTCATCAAGTCTTAAGGAAGTTTGTAAAATGATATCAGGGATGATGTTCAGGGGTAAAGATGAGGTACAAAAGAGTTAGAGGAAGTTTGTATTCATGTAATACAATTTCATGGTTACAAGTACAGGAGTACAACGTTGTCACCTAGGAAAGGAATGTGACTGAGTAGGAAAAGGCTTGAATTATATACATTCTCTAACCAGCTGTAGTCAAAGTATTTAAAGCAGTTCAATTTGGTCTACTGGAGGATAACACAAGGATCCTTTTGAATAAATATAGTTCTGGATAGGGTGAACTTGCATAGAAAAATTTACCTCTGCATCTCACATGCATAAATGTAAGAAAAAACTAACTCTCTGTGATTCTTGTTAAAGAACTGTTGTTTTTCTTCTGTTTAGGATTCCTATGCCTGAGATATAGTGAAAGAAATCACTTGCTTTAGCTGTAGCAGCATACAGCATTTGCCAATTGAAGTTTCCTTAGCTCCCATTGAAACCAGAGGTGATCTGGAAGCCCTTCAGACTTTGTCTGAAGACCTGACTCATTGCTGTGGCACTCCACATGTAATCATTTGTGCTTCCACAGGGTGGGTGGAAAAAGCTGCTATTCTGAACTGTAGGCAGCTGTACCTGCCTAAAAGGCTACAAGAGGAGCCAAGCTCTGGTAAACTAAGACAGGCAACAGTAGACTGAGTCTGCAGAGAAGTTTTGCTTTGGGACAATCCAGGTCACCAGCAAAGAGTAACCAAAGGTGAACCAATGCCTATTTAAGTGGAGTGGGCATGGAGGGGAGGAAATTTCCCTGGTTCTGGTCTATTTGAACACATCTGAAATTAAACAGCAACAATAATATATTGCTAGGTGAGAACCACATACTCATCTGCTGTGCTTTTTTGTTAAAACAAAAATCACGGGCATGCAGCACATTTCTCTTGCTCTGATGACATTCCCCCCATCCACTGAAGTAGCAGGTTCCTCTGTATTCTTATCAGAGCTATTTGCATGCATCAGTGGCAAGGGCAGAACACACAGCAGCAAATGAATAGAAACATTTAAATTCACTGCTGGTAAATGCAAAGAGGTCGATCAGTTACCTTCCATTATAATTAAACAGCCATTGTAACACTTGCCTCACAAAATGAAAAATCAGTCTTGGTAGGGAAACACATGTTATTTTGAAGCATCTCTGAGTATACTAAATTGTTAAAGAAACAACAGTACTCTATGGAGGGTACAAGAGGCATACAATAGATGTTTAGGTGCAACAGGATTAATCCATTCAAAACATGAAGACAGGTAAAAACCCTTCGTATCATGTACAGGCTACATAAGGCAAGAAATATCAGTATTAAGATAGAAGACTGGTCCATACTTATTGCTCCATCTCTTGACTGTAGAAATTATGTATAGTAGACCTCCCTTGAAGCAAGTAAATCTGCCTAACTCTCTCTGTCTTTAGTGGTATAAGTAAAAGGCTACTGATACACATTTATACGCTCATGAAATATGACAACTAAGATAACGTTAAATGGTTTCACTTAAATTTTATGTAAATACAGGCTCTTATAAGAAGTCAGACTGGAAGGGACCTCCATTTCAAAACTGGGCTAGCTGGGAGGTCAGACCAGGATGCTCAAGAATTTATCTGGTTGGGTTAGGAAAACCTCCACAGGATGGGGACGGTCCTTCTGGGGAACCTGTTTCACCATTTGACCTTCCAGTGAAAAAGTTTCTCCTTGTGGCTAGTCTGAGCCTCTCTGGTTTCAATGTGTGCCTGTGTCAGGGCCCTGAGGCCATGCTTAGTCCTTAACGTCCATGACTGGTCTCACCTGGGACCTACATCCACACTCCTGCCCATGGGTGTGAGACCCCCACTTAAGCTCAGACCTTGGAACTTGGGCCTTGCCCATTTGAACGTGTGTTGTAGCTTTGGTTTTGTCTCCTTTTGCACCTGGCTAGGCTCCATGGAGGGACCCTGGATCTGGTTCAGCACTCACTGTGGCTGTCCATGGACCCCATTGGAAGCACCTGGCTCTGCCTGTTGTGTCCAGAACCTGTGCTCCATTGATGAGGGCATTGCCTGCACTAGGGCCACCCTGACTTCCCAGATCACCTTCCCTTTTTGCTGCTCTGCGACAAGCTGTTGTCTCTGCCCCACTGTGCACCATTGTGAAGATCCTCCAGGCAGGCTGCTGTTAGGTCCTCAGAGAACCTCTCTTCTGGGGGCTGAACAAAGCCAGGTCCCTCAACCTATCCTCACAGGGCTGGTGCTTCAGCCCCATTTCCATCTTGGCAATCCTCCACTGAACTCATTGCAGTTTGGTGGGTTTTTTTGAAAATACTCATCGAAGGGGACATCATCCGTAATGGACCAAAGACTGTAGCTCATCCTCTGAGTTCTGAAAACCTCACATCCATGGCACTGTCTCCTGTTTCAGATTCTTTATTTGACTTCCCAGATATTTCCCAGGTATTTTCACTGATACCACTGGACCTCGGCCTGATGATGCTTTATTATCGTAACATTTTCATTCATATCAGTCTAACAATTTAGCAGCTAACATGCATTTGGAAATTAGAGCTAAACAAGGAAAGAACAGGGCAGTTTCTTGATGTACTGAAAGGGTGGCCAAGCACTGGAATAGACTGCTCAGGGAGGTGTTGGAGTTACTATACCTGGAGGTGTTTAAAAATGCATAGATGTGGTCCTTAGGGAGATGGTTTAGTGGTGGACTTGGCAGTCCTGGGTTAAACATTGGGGTGTGATGATCTTAAAAGACTTTTCCAACCTAAATGATTCTGTGATTCTATGAAATTGTCTAGGATAACTGTAATGGGAGCAAAGTAAATAAACTACTAGGTAATAAGTGGGATTTTAAATATTCATGTAATCATATTAATAGTTTTTGGTTAGTAATATTTTATGTATCAGTGAGTCTTTAAATCTGATTCTCTTAGCCTCTCTTCTCTAGGTACCTCAATAAAATAAATAAAGTTAATTAAATAAAGGAGATACAGCTGGACAAGTCTGTAAAATCATGTCAGGGTTATTATAGCTGACTTTAATGATAAATACTACTTTCTGAGTCAAGTTTTGAATCAACAAAGAATTTGGCACTTGCTGTAGAAAGGAAGTGTAGGTAGTTGTGGAAAACACAAGTAAATGTTTCCACATCTGGAATCACTGTTGCAGATTTTTTTTATTCTGGACAGGTATTGAGTGTCTGTGCATGATCTGCAAGCAGAACCTCTGCTTAAAAACAGCCCAAGTATGCAACAAAAACCTGGCAGAACAGCAAGACAGTTGAGAAGTATTGTAAGCCTCCACTATCAAAGTATCATTCATCCAATGAAACTTGATGGCATTGCACTTCTGGCCTGACTGTTTTATAACTTTTAATATTGTATGGCCTTTGGGAGAGTCCGATCTCAGCACACAGGTGGGTGGTTGTGACCCAGTGACTTTTTTCTTATCCTTTGCTGCTATTTCTCCTTGGATTACATGGCCAGTCACGATAATTGCCCTTAGCTAGATGTCTTATTCTCTCTCTTGCTTGGAAATATCCACCTTAAAACCTTTCAGGAAATCCTGAGAGCCCGTGAAACTGCAAAATTCACTCACTCTCTTGAGTCGCTGTTTGGGACCAGTATAAAGCAAAGGTAATTTTCCTCCAGTCTTTGCTTCTTTCACATTGCTTTTACTTCAGATCCCTCTGGAAAAAGCTCTGTTTTAAGTTCCTCATGAAGAGCACGTTTTTATGACAGATTTTTCACAGGGGTTTCTATAGCCTCTTTATTTCTAGTTAGTGTAAGGCCATTGTCTAATCCAGGTATGTTTATGGTTAATCTCCAGATTAAACTATGAGCAGCTAGAACAGCACACAGGACATTATGCATCTCATAATAGATGAATATGTGGGTTTCCTGCCAAAAGGATGTGGTTCAGATGATGCAGCCCCAATAGAATAAGTAAATAAGTTAGGAACTTAATTACTGCCTCACACGCTATGTATTCAGAAGTTTCTGTGCATACCAAAACAAGTTCAGGGTATTGCAGTAATTTCCTTTGCCACTTTATTTGATTGTGCAGTGATGGAGAGGGAATGAGGTAACTTCATTTGCATTATAATTATTATGATTTCTGTTTTTTAAATCACAAATATTCACTGTTATCAGGAATAACAACAAAACATCCCATTTAGGTGTTTTATTCACAGTGTTATTTTGCATCAGTGATAAATGCCAGCTAATTCACATTCCATCAACAGTATATTAAAATGCCTTGTAATAAGCAGGTGTTAAATAAACACTCCTAAAAATATTGTACAGGCCAGTTTTACAGTGGAAGTACCCAAAAGCTGTGTGACCAGAAAAACCTTAGGATGAAGAAAACAGGGGCCTGACCCCTGCTAAAAGTCTGTATGGGAAGAGAAGTATTTACAGCCCCATGCTTACAAAAGTAAGTCAGAGGCCAAAGGTGGTACCAGGACAAATTATAAGTCATGTGCTTTTAAAGCAGATGAACTCTGAGATTATTTTTTTTAGTTGTTTTTCTGCCGTGGAAGCCTTTAGGCTGTACATTTCCCCCTTATCTTCCTAAGCCACAGGAACTTGGAAACATGTTTTGTTCCCCAAATGAAAGCTGAGATTACTATGTACAGACATGGGTTAGGAGCTTGGACTCCAGAAAACGCCAAATGCATTGCAAAGCAACTACTGAGCACTTAAAAAACATAACCAAAGTACAGGCTTAAGAGGCATGGATTGGATAAATCTAAATATATGAACGTTTGACTGAGCACATATTGGTGGTAAAATGAAGGCAACACTAAGAACTGCTGCTAAGGACTGCACTGTTTCTCAGACAGTTAAAATCTCATAGACTCCTGTACAAATTTAGTTCAAGTTTGAAATAAGCTGTCCTGGTTCTAAGATGAATTGCTTCTCTTTTCCTATTTGATTTACAGCTGTGTCACAAAAGGTTTAAGCAAGTTTTGTGTAGGATCATATTTACTGTGAGAGGCTGTTGGACTGATTTCTTCTGTAAGCCTCCACATGTGTGGAGATACAGATTGCAACACTGTAGGAAACACAGGGACATCATTTTGGATAAGCAGCTGCAAGAGGAACCATTCTTGTCCCAGTGAGTACAATTCACATAGATGGAGAATAAAATTCTAGCTTCTTAGTGCATCTCCAGTCTGCACACGCTGACTGAGCAGGACTCATGAAAACAGGGGCTGTCCTGTCAGAGCAGGAACATTGTCCTCCTGCTTTGGGTTGTCCAGAACGCTTTTGTGAAAATATATCTACTCCTGTCTTCCTTAATTTGATGAGATTGACTACCCCATCCTTTTTTTTCCCTTTTTTTTTTTTTTTTTTGCTCTGATTATCGATATGTAACACAGGACACATTTTAAAAACTGGTTTGAATTTTTTCTGTCTAACTTACTCCTCCACATATGAAAATGTTGCAGCATGGCCTACACAATATGCTGCACAATAACTCACCAAGGGTTTCAGCTTTAAAGAAAAATAGTGACTGAATCATGGCAGGAGGAACAGCTGAAACAATAAAAACTCCCTCTGGTGTATATGAACTGAAGCTTAAATCAGACTGTGTGTGAGAAAGAGCAGGGTTGGCAAAGATGGGGAATGGGCTTTTGAGAGATCATGTTCTGCTCAAGCACTGATCCTTATGGTTTCTTGAGCAGCCCGTTTTACATTTTTTTTTTAAATTGTCCTTGGTTTGCTTATGCTGTTGTGATTAGAAACTAGCTCTTCTTTTGTATGTGTGGCTGTTTGTGTTCTTAGCAAAAAAAGATCCGTGATCTTTGCTAGGCTTCTCAGACATTATAAGTACATCTATACATTATGCATTATCTTCCAGAATTAGCGCTTCTGTTCTTCTATATAACTACTTAAATAAACAGGGAAAAGCCTTAACCTAAGCTTTTTGGTTTGGGTTCTTTTTTGGGGGGAGACGACAATAATTTTTTACTGTAAATCCCTAGCAAATACATTTTTAGTGCAAAATTCTGGGGTTTTATACCATTGTAAATCTGGAATTACTGCTGTGAGAAAAAATAGACTTATGTTAGCAAACTGAGATCAGAATGATGCCCTCCAAATTTTGGAAGAATTTATAAAATGCTTGAAATGAAAAACAAGATTATAGGTGACATTTCAGATCAGACCGCCTTTAGTGTGCCTGCATGCATGAAAAAAATAGAAACCTTGCTGACAAGCAGAGAACGGTGAGCTGAAATAAAGATTAAAATGGGGAAAAGCATGAAGTGAAACAGAAAGGGGAAAATTACCTGAGGCATTATGTGGATGAAAAAAGGAGGGGTAAACACAGCCCACTGAAGAGAGCAGAGGGCAAAATGCAAATTACACCTAGATCAAAGGCTTAAAAGATGCGAAATGCTAATTGAGATAATGAAAAAATACTCAAAGGGCTTTCTGAAGGTAGTATGCCAGCTTTAGATATTGGGGAAATTTTTGAGCAGGGAAGGAGATGAGGTGGAGACAGTATCCCAGCTGTAAATAAAGCCATTAGTTTCTTGAAGTGCATCACCCCTGAGGGACAGCCGGAGTGGAAGAGTAAAGTGGAATGGATACTGCTCCTTTTTGGTAGTGGGCTGTGGGTGAATTTAGTTAATTACAGGGAAATACCAGCCCAGACATCTGGATCATTGCTTCCAAATTTAGAAGAATCTAAGGCACCTAGATCTGTACTTATGGATCTGAATAAATAGGTTATCTCAAGGGCTTAGCCCTACCATTCTGCTTTCTCAGACAACTAGCAGGTATATATATTTACCTGTGGATAGAGAAAAGATAGATGACCAATGTTGCAATGAAATGTCTTCATTCTACATGCAAATGAAATACCATGAGTCTCACTGGTCTAAATGTTATCTGCTTGGCTACTGTTGATAAGACCTGTACTACTCAGCATTTAGCTTGGACCACTGTAGATTTCTAATATGGAAAGAAACATTTCAGTGACTATATGTCACAGTTCCTTTGGAGGAAACAAATATTTTCCTTCTTTTCCCGTAGTATTACTGCATGGCAACTAAATAAGATTGCTAGAAAAAAAAAATTCTATTTCATGTATTTATTCATGTATCTATGTCATTCCTTGATAACAAAAATGAAATTGAGGGGGAAAAAAAATAGCAGTACCCTAATTTAGTTCACAAAATTGCAGGGAAATTCTTAAGATTCTTAAAGAGGACAATAAGAGCACGGGAGGCCTTTCAGATTGGGGGAGTATGTGTGTGCAGAAACAGCGCGATAGAAAGCTGCTCACCTTTAGCTACAGTACCAGCCTATAGAGCTCTGAGATGCAGGGAGATCTTTTGCTTATCAAAAGATGTTTTCATATGCAAGATTATTCCCATTAGCCAAAGAAAGGCAACGTGTATTGTGAGATGCAAATACAAAGTCTTGTCAGTGGTTTTCAAATGGGGGACTGTGAACCAGTCAAGCTACCTCTAGGCAGCTGTGAGACTGAAACCCAGGCTTGATATGGACAGAAACTGAAGTGTTGTTCAAGCGCATGAAGGTGGTAGGAGCCTTCAAACCATATAATTGATGAATGGCTCCAGTAAAGCCCCAGTCCGGTACCCAGCTGCTCACCTGAGAACCTGCCGGAATGACACTTGTACTGGTTTCACAACCCCACCCCCAGTCCCCACCCCCTCAGATAACTGAAGTTAAATGTGTCAAGAAGGATTTGCCGGGCTGGGACTACAGACACCAATAACTGCAAAGATCTGAAGTGATCACTGTCTACTGTGGTACAGTGCTGGAGCTATACTTTCTAAGCAGCATGTTGTTTACTTAAAAATATACTACAAAATAAACTTTGAGTTCCAGCAGTTTTTCTTTGTCTCTGTAGTTGCCGTTTAGGTAGCCTAGAAAACAAAATGCAGGTGAGTGTCACATGAATTGATTGTTTCAAGTAGGTTGTTTGGTTTGGTTATAGTCATTGCTTTCATGCTTTGAAATTTTATGTTATTGAGACATGGTATCCTCTTAATGCCAGATAACCTTTGAGAGATAGATAGCCTTAAACTGTGATTTTAAATGAGGTGTTGTTCTTCCTGTGCAGATTCCAAAGAAGCTGTTAACATAAATGCATATGAAACTGCCAAACAAGCACAGCAGTTTCTGAAGAAATATTTGTCGTTACAAACACTGCATGGGGATAACGGATGCAACAGCTTTTTTTTTTTTTTTTTTTTTTCCAGGGGAAAGTTTTTCAAGCACTTTGCAAGTCCAGGGCTCAGCACTCAGTCTGTCAATCAAACGCAGGTGAGAAAACATAATACTGTAATATAAAACATAGTACCATAACATAATCCCAAAGCAGAAATCGTGGGTATCTATTCCTCCTTCTGAAAAAACAAGTCCATTCTCCATGAATGACAAGTTCTCTGCCCCTGGGATGAAATAAAGAAATTAAATTCAGCTTTCCTTTAGTTAAATATTTTGAACTGCAGTAAACTGTTGCCCAGCATTGGAGCAACATTAGACACCCCTTCAGGCACAAGCTTCCATTATTTGGGCAGAACATGGTGGAGGAATCCTTTCTGCATTTTAACATTGTTAGACCGTGTCATGTCCTCAGCACCGAGACAAGGAAAATGGTGAGATAGTAATATGGACCCATCAGCTGCCAGTAACAACGCAACCCTTTTTGAGCTCTGTGGCACATTAAGAGCAACTCCCCTACATGACATTCAGGGAAGAGCTGTAAGACAAAGAGCACATGAGGTGAGAACCAGAAAATCAACAAGTAAAGTAATGCTAGGTAAACGGCTCTTGAAACAGTACTTTTTTTTTTTTTTTTTCTTTATATACATATATATTCTATCTTCCCCTCTTTGGGGCTGTGCCATAATGATACTAACAATCTCTTAAGATTTCATTGATCTAGGAATCTCATTGTAGGCTATAGTGATAGTATGAAAGCCTAAAAATTAAGAAATTAGTTTAATTATAAAATTGCTTGAGACCATATGCCATACTTTTGAATTTTGGGGTTTCCATTCACCTGACTTAAGAGTTCTACTTTAGGATGAGAAAAATTGCACCTCTAAAGGTGCAGTCTTCACCCTTGAAGTACTTACCACTGCAGTGACTAAATGGTGGTATGTGCAATGAGATGATACCTAACTGATGATTCGTTACAGTACCTGAAAAGCTGGTTAAGTTGTAAGAAGTTATTGCTTGTATTTGTTGAACTGAAGCTGCTTAACAATTAAACACCACCAAGTGCTGTCTGATCGCCACTGCACAAAGATAGGCATCCTTTAAAGTCCTGAACACCTAAAGCATATCAAGTGTGATAGTAAGTTGGGCTGTATGGCTGGGAAAGCATGAGTCAGTCTCATCTTTGAGTAATATTGGAAAACGAAGAGCATCTGTAGTCAGTGGGTGAACATCTGCATTTAGACAGCCAGTTGCAGACAGAGTCCTTAAAGCTCCTGGTCAAACCCGTAGGCCTGAGGTGGTAAGGGCATTTGGTAGAGCAGAGAAATAGATGAGAATGTGCACCAGACCAAATGCAGATGATGCCATTTGTGACTTCCTGACTATTCTTACTCTTCAGTAAGAGTAATAGGCAGTTGTGGAGATTACGGTTGAATTTCACTGAAGCTTAGTGAAAAAAGATGGTCCTAGCTGAACTCTTCTCTTTGCTGCTGAAAAATACACTAGAGATTATTTCAGAGAGAGTGCAGCTTTGCTGCAAGATGCTGCTTTCATTTCAGCATTTCTGTGCACAAAATTATTCTTGTCTTCACATTTTTATTGTCTTCACATTGAGGCCAACACAATTTAGAAAGGTGAGTACTGCAAATTAATACTCACCTTTCAATGTTTCTGTTGAGAATTGCAAAATCTCATGTTGCTGTACCCTGACAATTAGAGGAGCTAGCAGCTGCCGTGCTTTCCAGCTTGCTGCAAGATCAGCGCCAATAGCAATATCTCATAAAGACCATGCAGATTGGTATGGTGGCTGGTTGTTGAGTTATGTTTGGTGCAGAACATGAAGTGGGAATTTACTGCCACCCTTGTGAGCAAGTCCTTGCCTGTGATTTTATAAATTTACATCTCACTTCTGTCTACCCTTAAAATAAAAAGCAACTTAAAAGGAAGCATGGACACATAATAGCACTAAGACAGGAGCACAACTTCAGTGAAAGGATTAAGAATTCCTCTCCTGTCAGGGCACCTTTAGTCCAACAGAACAATGTCTTCTGTTTTGCTCAGGTGTCTTTTGTATCAGTGTACAAAATATTTCATAAAGCAAAAAACCCCAAAAAACCAGAAGGATTGAAAAAAACTCTGCTTGCCTTTTCTTGACAATAGTAGATTTTTACAAACTGTATTGGCTTATAATGGATCAAAATTACTTTTGTCAAGGTAAATGTGATCTCCTGGGTAGTGTCATAGAAAACCCCTGAACTTTCAATGTGGGTTAAAGAACAATGAAGAACCTTTAATTACATGGATGATATGTTTATTATTTTACAGAAACCATTCAAGGTATCTTTAGGATTCTTGTCTCAAAAGAGCATAACTCTGCTGTGAAAACATGCTGTGAAGAAAAGACTGAGGTTTGTAGAATCTTTTCCACCTTTTGCTGATCACACCTCTTTTTCCAGGAAATCTTACTGCAGACCAGGGAGCTCTGAGTGTCAGAGTAACTCCTGAAGGTGGGAAAAGACAGCTTTTTGCTTCTAGTGATCACCTCCTCTAACACCATAAGCACAGTCTGCTTCCTGGGGAGGTGGAGGAGCGTATGCCTGTCCTTCTTCCATCTGCATGTGTGATCTCTGTTATGTGTTGTCCAGGGAAGGCTGTATGGCCCATTTCCCTCTCCCATTGCATGGAGCACACTGGAGCTGTGCAGGAGTGTGGCTTCAGTGCTCTGGCAGTGCTGGACTTTCTCCTTAAGGAGGCTGAGTGTCAGAGCTGGTACTTAAAACCTGAAGTCCCTGACTGCCCATGCACAAAATGAGTAGTTGATTGAACCATGTTGCCCTCCACATTATCCAGCTTGTTTCCTCTCTGTGCTGGAAAGCACCCTTGCAGCTCAGAAGAGGAACTGGTCAATTTGCAGCAAATTAGTTGAGGAGGAAACCTAACAAGGTTCTTCTTGTGAACGTCACTCCCCACCCCAGGTCACTCCTGTGTTCACAACTTTCGGTTTCTTGGCCTCAGCTGAGGGTAGGCAGCAGGTTTTTTGTAAAATACTCATTAAAAGAAGAACAATTCATGTATTTCACTAGTATGACATTTCAGTAGAAAAGAAAAATAACTTATTTTCCTGCCCCACATACTTTACAAACAGATTAAAGGCAGCTGTCTTGCTAGAAGGTATAACAGTAAAATCACAGGTATTGTTACTAAGGAAGACTTAATACTGAAGGAGTTCTTGCTATCTATCCAGCATGACACAGACTGGAGGGAAAGAATGAAGCAGGCATTTCCTATGAACTGCAGTAGTTACAGATCTCAGAAGTTTTTCAACTGATGTCAGCACTAAAGAAATGATATCTAATGTTGCTACGGGAGAGGGCAGATATAACTGAAGTATTTGAATGTAAAGTGAACACAGAGTTGAAAAAGGTTGATGCAGAGTGATCAAAGAGAATCCTTCATCCTTCACAGAGAATGGAAAGAAGAAATGCAGCTGAGGAGAAACCTCTTTCTGTTACATTAAAGAGTGGAAGAGACATTTCTATACACAATTTTCTTTATGCAAATCACAGAACTCATTATGCATTTTCAAAAGTGTTTGTAAGACTTGAATATATTTTCAAATGAACAGAACCAGTGGTATGTAAGAAACCATCATAGAGAATTAAAGGAAAAGCAAAGAATCTTCATCTCAGCAACTCCAGGCTTATCAATATTTCAAGGGCTTATTTTAATTTCTTACTTCTCTCACCTGCTTAATATCTGATGGAAAAAGATTTAGCAGACTGGGTTCACTTCAAGTCATCTTGGAAGTATGCAATTCATCTACATATTCAGCTTTCCTTTCCTGAAGGATAAACTGTTACCTGATTGTGAATCATTGGTTTCCTTTATTGTATTAGAGAAATATGCTTGCTTTGAAATCCATACATTTTGGTTTATTTTGGCTGTTAAGTGGTAGCTATTGCTATAATATCCCTCCACATTTTGAGATCTGAATAAAGGCAAACCTCTGTTCACAAAGAGTATCTGTTTGAATTTATAAACAAATAATCTGCTTCTTCCAGCATGCACTAAAAATTGCAAAGTACCTTTAATGACCTAAATATGTGAAATTACTAATTTGCTAAAAAATATCATCATTTGGCAATTTGATGGTGACAACTTTAAAAGAGTTATGGAGACATTTGGACTGCAGCTGTTGTCTTCTGTCTTAAAGACAGTAATAAGCAGCTAACTTTATTTTTCTTACAGAGAAATAAGATGAAGACACCTTAACTCTGATACTTTCAATTTTTCCTTTCCAGTCTCTAAATCTCTCTTCCACATCTTGTCAGCTTCAGATCTCTTGGATCTCCATTCTGGTGATTATATTTATTTTCTCTTTTCTCCTCCATTTACTCTTTTCTCAAAAGAGACCAATCACTTCTTCACACTGATAAGTCCCCAAAAGTCTCATTTTTAAACTAACTTCTAGTTGCCTTTGTTCTTTTTCCAGATTTTCACTGCTGGCCCTATGACTTTTGTCTTTCAGAGCATAGTTTCCTCCATTTGATTGTTTTACTTGAACATTTAATTGCTTCTCATCCCTGCAGATGCTGCTTCCCTGACAATTTATAATAAGACTTAATCAGGACATTTCCGCTCCTTTTTTTCTGAAAATAATCAGCTGAAACCAAAAGCGGTTGTAGGAGATACACATTTTGTGAATTTTTATCGACAAACGACTAAAAAGTTTTTAGGCTATTAGAAGCAATTTTTATTAGCATTTTGAAAAGCTTTCTATTTGCCAGCTGAAAACTACTTGAAGACTAAGTTATTAATTTACAATAATTTTAAGGTGGGATAAAATGAAATATTTAGTTATCAAAATATTTACTAGCTCATTAAAAAAGCTTTGTTTTTTTCAAAACTGCTTGTGTTTTCATAGGAGGGGAGACGTAATTCCTAGATCCAGCTTGAAACCTATTTTTACACATTTCAAAAAGTATTCTAATGTGGAACTGAATTTACAGCTTATGGTGAACATGAAGAGGGGCTTTTGCAGTGTATGCAAACATCTGAGGGACTAACTGACACTAGCAGAGGTACTGACACTTGGGAGCTGGCCAGGTTTCTTCAGGTACCACCAGCTCCATCACAACAGTGAATATAAAAAATGCAGAGCTGAATCCAGGCCTCATTCCCCCTGGGGGAGTAGCACGGATAGGGTAGCTTAGAGAAGACATCACTGGGCACATTGTATTGGGGCACGAGGTACCAAAGCACGCAGCACTGCAGCTTTGTATGTCACTTTTCTTAATGTAAGCCAAACTATTCTCTTTAATCCAATGACACTAACAAAGAAAGACACTTTCCTTTTGTGTCTGTCACTTGTACGTGGCACCATGTGTCTGCAAACTCATATCAGACTAACGCCTCCTATGCTGGTGGCTTTATTCCACTGTAGTGCGTAACTCAGCATCTGGAATAAATCAGTCCTTTAATA
The DNA here is from genome assembly GCF_015220075.1 of Falco rusticolus. Lineage (NCBI taxonomy): Eukaryota > Metazoa > Chordata > Aves > Falconiformes > Falconidae > Falco > Falco rusticolus. Next base: position 78,480,494 of record NC_051187.1, on the reverse strand, counting down.
AACTTTATCTGAGAGCTCCAGTATCCCAGCCTGCCTGATATGGTCTGTAGCCGGACAAGGTGTTGGGTTTTCTTCTCATGCTAGTGAAAGGGTTTTGCTCATTGTCTGTTGCTTGGGCAGGTTCCACTGGCTTTAGGTGGCTACTGGTGAATAAGCCCTGGAACTGGGCTCTCCAATAGATCAAAGAAGCCAGGGTCCGGAGAAAAATAGTATTAAAAGAAACTGATCAGACGCATGGAACGCAAGGATTCCTAAAAGTCACTGGTAAAATACTTATGTGCAAAAGGCCCTGCAGTGTTATCCAGTCTGCTTTTGCATAGTTGGAGAAGGAGATCCATCCTCTTCTCAGTGTCTGCTGTCAAAAGCTTTCCTAACCTGTCATCTAACATAACCTTAAATGCAGATTGTTACTGTGGTGTCATGCTTGCTTTTTCTTTTACCCTGTCTTGGCCAAGCAGTGTGCTCAATTTCGGATTCTACAAATTTTCCTATATTTCTTTAGGATGAGAAATCTGTGCTAAAAGCCAGTGTCTTTGGCAGTGTCCTGTTTATTTCCTGACCTCAGGAGAAACCCAGTGGGAGGCAATGGGGTCTTTGTTCCCTGTGCTTATTCCAACATCAATGCTCAGGCCTAAGAGAGGTCTAAACAAGACATCTGTAGACCTCTCCTGGGGCCTGAACCAAGTGGTGGTTCCAGTCCTCCTTTCCAATGTTTACTTTTGCTTGTCTTTTTGATGTTTCTTGTTTTCAGAGTTGAAGGTTGCCACAGCTCTAGTGTGAGCCAGGAGGGAAGGGCAGGCTTTACAGAGGTTTTTGCATGTTGCCATCACACAAAATGCTAACAGAGCAGAGAGGCAGTGTGTCCTTAATGCTGCTTATGCACCTCTCCTTACAAGTCTGGCCTGAACAGAAATCTCCATTCAGGTGGGCACTTCTTTTGGGTTATATGAATGTCTATTTCAGATATAAGCTATGATTATATAAAGATGGCATCTGCAGTCACAAATTTCACAGTCATTTTAGAGGTCCTTGAAATTCATTGTGGTTAAGTGAAAAACGTATTAGGACATTTTTAGGCATTGGTATTGATAATTTGGTGGCTACCATCTTCAATTTTGGATTAAAAACAAAAGACAAAAAGGTCCCAAAGATCCTTCTTGGTCTAAAGACAAATAAGAAAGTTTGAGGGAAAATACTTTTCATACTTTAGAGACCATAAATACTGCTGTATACTAGAAGTCTCCCAGCTACCAATAATAGATAGCACTTGTGTCTTGACAGGAGAGATAGTGATATAGTAGACTTAGAAACAGTGCCATTTTGATTACAGTCCTGCTTCTCTTCTCTTCTTGAATTATATTTTTAGTGGATACTATTTCAAGGCCTCTTGCAGCTAAGAAGGAACATCTCACAGCCACATGTCCCAACGACTTGGAAGAGTAGTATAAAACAGGGCCACTCTGGAACAAGAAACAGTTTTTTGCTGCGTCCCTTGCAGGTTATTCTCATACAGCCTGGATACATTTGCTGTAGCTTCACTCTGATGCACTTTGCTACGTTGCTACACCCATGGGGTGCAGAGGGTCCCTAAATAAGGGTTGTTGCTTTGAGACATATCAAGATATTGAGCTGTTGTGGAAGGGTGTTGAGGAAATGTGGAGAAAGGATGTAAAAGCCAGGGTATCTTTGGGTTTTGTGAGGCTATACCAAAGTTCTTCCATCAAAGACCTGTGGGTAGCAGCTATTGTTAATCAGGTTTGGCTTACATGCCCACTTTGGCAGACATACTTCCTTTTGTAGGGTGTTGTTGGAGAGGGGTAGCATCTTTCCTGATGATGATGATGATTGGCAAGCATGCTTTTTATTGCTGATTTGAAGGATGGCTCCTGTTTTCTCTGTGGTTAGAAAGGAATTTTCCTGTGTTTTGTTTCTATTAAGCTTTTATTCTACATATAGTTTCCACATTTCTAGTGCTCCTGAGATGCTTGCCATCTAATTGTTTGTGACACAGCTGATTTGCCCTGGTAGTGTCTTGCTGATGCCCTGTTGAGGATATGTCAGTAAAGCATGATTCAGAAAGCAAGTTAGAAATGTGGTTTATTAGTCACACAACAAGAAGCAATATAGGAAGGATAATCCACTGGTATTAAAAAAAAATAAAAATCTGTGGTGGACTTGGTCTTGCAAGTGGACAAAGTTTTCTGTGTTCCACTAATATTTCTAGTGCCGGAGACTCAGCACAGGAGCACAAGTCGCATCTGTCTGCCTCAGACCTGGCAAGAAGTGCTTGCTCAGGTTGAGGGTTAATTCAGGTCAATTTGTTGTTAGTAAAGGATGTAGGCTATGTAGCCACATATCTGTATTTATTTGTGAATCTGCAGCTTGTTAACAAATACCAAATACGAGTGATTATATTTACATACCAGCACAAATCATTCAAAGGAACCTGACCAGACAGTGAAACTACCAGCTGGGAGTTCATGTTGTCGTAACAATGGAGGTTTGAAAATACAGGGGAGCTGGGAGTTCTGTTTTAAAAAATATTGAGTATATGCAAAACTGACAGGGTGAATTTAGTTGATTTAATCCAGATGTTTGCATTTCAAGTAAGGAAGAAGAGACATCAATGAAAATTTATAAGAGTCGTGAGAACGTGCATAATGAGACACTGGAGAGAAGAATATAAACCAGAAGTGTCAGGGAGGATTAAGGGTACGAGTTTTTTGCTCTATTAGTATGTATTGGTGCAGCCAGCCATGTTTGAGTTTCAATTTGACATAATTTGGAAATGCATTGTATTGTAAAACTTTGTTAGGCTGCGTACTGAGGATTTCAAGAGAATTCAAAGGAACCAGGCACTTCAGTGCTATTGAAATTCAGTGAGGTAGTTGCAGTGCTTCATAAATTGTGTCAGTTGCACATCTTTTCCATAGGTCTTTATCAAGTACTATCCCAGTGACTTCGTCATGGGTTATACTCACTCCAGCCAGGGCTGTACTTGTTTTTTTTCCAAAACCTCAACAGTTAAAAACATTACTGGGCAAAGTATTGCCCTTAACTTTCCCCAGTGTGAAACCAGTCATTAAATGCCAGTATATACCAGTAATGCAGCTTTGCCTGTGTATCCACAACCATTCACTATGTTGCCAGCTCTCCCTGCAACACAGACTGTATCACCATTACATAATTATTAAATTCAGACTGAGACCTGGAATTCAGAGCTTGTCATTGACCCTGTCACCCCTTGAGATGATACATTTCTTTGCTGGGTACTTATTTCTGGTAGATCCAAACACAATTCAGATGTTTTCAAGTCCTCCACAGTACCTCCCAATCCTATTTCATGCTTTTATTTCAATATGAAAATATCATCACTTACCAGACTTCACTAACGATATTTTCAAGTATTTTTCAGCTTTCCCACCTGATACACTCTGACTTGAGTAGACTTAAATACGTATGCAAAGGCATCTAAATACCATCTCTCAGTGAAGCTTCCTATTCCTTTCTGTCCATATGAAGTGTGACAATAGCCAGTGCCAGGGCAGGGAACACATTTGGTTGTGTTGTAAAGTCACTCTCACAGGCTGGTGCTGCTTTTTGGCTTGCAAATTTGTTGAGAGACCTAGTTCAAAGGATGTGTTTGAAATTATTTATCTTTTCTAGCTAGTGGTAGATAGTACAACACACAGATTAAATGTTCTCACTCCCAATGGTAGGATATAGCCTAGCTAATTTTGTATTATGGTCAGGTCCCCCTTTTGCTTTTCTTTGGTCTTCATGCCTTTTTTATTCTTAGTTGCTTGGTCGACCAGTGACAGCAATGATGTTTCTCCCACCAAGGACATGTTATAGCCTGACTGGTGGCTAAAAACTACAGTGCTTACAAACCTTCTGGAAAACAGAAAGATACCTTCAGCTCAGTGTCAACCGATTTCCTTGCACAGGCTTTGAGGAAACTTGCTGGAGGGCGACAAGGAAAGCACTGTTACTTGTTGGATACCAGCTGAGGACTCTGTCTATACCTTCATTCTGCTTCAGGAGTAGAAATTGACCCTGTGTCAAAGAAATGTATAGTTTTATTCTGATAATTACAAGAATCCTCTCTCTTCTTTATGTCTGGAAAGTGAAACATAGCAGAGATTATTGATACAGATTTGATAGGAAAACCTTGCAGGACACACAGTAGTGCTCCTTTTAGAGTGTTCTGTAGTTTAAATCAGTTCTTCATGTACTTCTGAGTTTCCTGTTTCACTTCCCATCATAAATTCCACTATGAAAGCCAATTCAATGTTGAACATAAAGAAGAACTGCTGAACTTCATATTCTGGAGAGATTCCCATCAATTTAAATGGAGTGGCAGGAACTGTCCCTGGGTTAGTAAGGACACTTGGTTTTGTGTGTGCATTTGCTTTAGGCAATGAAAATAAGATTTGAGAGCACTAATAGCAACTGTCTTAGATAAAAGTATATAAGTGATTGCCTGGAGAAGCATTGAGCTGCTTACCTGGAAAACACTGTGTTTAAAGCATTTTTTTCACACCCACATTTATCCACTCAGCCCAAAGCACTAGAGACCTTCAGTCCCCAAGACCTAAAGCAGCGATTTCAGGTTTTCATTTTTCTGAGCCAGACTGTGAAGATGATTGAGCTAAGGTAAATTTTTTTCAGCTCTTGTCATAATTTTCATGACAAAATGCAACTTTGAGACCTACTTTAGTTCTAGCTAATAATTATCAGGTTGTTTATTCTTTTAACTCATGACACTTCTAAGTACATCAAAGAAAAGTGCAGCTATACTACAGTACACTCAAATCTTTTCATCATTCTTCAGAAAGTCAACATATTTCTAGAAAAGAAAGATTGCCCAAGAAGTCTTGTGAACTGCTCAGTATTGCAATGAAATGTTACTAATTTTTTGTCAGTGTGGCAGAGCCTGGTCATGGCTAGCAAGAAACTGGGAAAAAAAAGTTGGTAATTATAGGCAGAGAATGCCACAATACTAAAGCTATTTCAGGGAAGGCATTTGACTTTTTGTTTTGCATGCCAAATTTACCTGTTTCTAAAATGAAATCCACCTGGCGTTCCCACAGTATCTAACACTATTCCCATCCCCAGTGGGAAAGCATGGGGAATCCAGAAGCCCCATTAAAAATGCCAAGCAGCATTGCCACCAGAATTTGTCTCTGTTCATGTACAGGTTTTTTTCCTGTTTGAGAGCACAAAGGTTTATTTAGTTGAGTGACTGGACACAAAAGGTTTCACAGTCCTGTTAGAAAGAGGTGAGACTCACCATTCTTGCTATGCAGATTTTCTTTATTTTAAAGTGCTCAGGAGGGGTTTTTTTTGGAATTTTTATATTCTTGTGTCCACATGTAAAGAGCACAGCAACTATCTGAACTGCTGTTTAAACAGGGTTAGTGGAAATTACACAGATTTATTTGAAGGTTTAGTGTGTGATCATTCTTTTAAATGGAGGGCAACTAAATAATCAGTCCCCTTCCTCACAAAAATCTTGTCAGTGCTATCAGAATGCTCCATTATAGTAGTCTTAGTTCAGTTTGTTTACACAGTATATGAACTACATGAAGGACATACAATTTCAGAGGTCATAAATCTGTAAATACCTCCCAATTTTCACACAATGCTGCATTCTGTCTGGCAGCATCAGCATTTATAATCTGATTATGATATCTACTGTCTGATGAGGAAGTGAAGGGCCCACTTATATTACACTTCATATAGCATAGCTATGAAACATTTGAATTAAATGTTTTTCTCATTAGTACTACAAATATTTTGCAGCTGGGGGTACATGATGACAGTTTATACTACTCCTCGTGTATCTTTTTTGTAAGTATACAGGTGGTCATGCTGGATTAGACCTGTAATGGTGTCTTGTTCTATTTTTGACAGGAGGCAACAGCAGGTAAATGGGAATCAGCATGAAGGATGATATATTAAAAAAGCTACCAAAGGCTGGGTTTTTTGGCCACTGTGTTTGGAGTACACACAGCGTTTTTTAAAGCAGAGTATAAACATATGCAACATGTTTGCTAATGGTTCCAGCACCTATTTTGATGGCTAATTCTTTCTCAGCATTGTTAGGCATTAAGTGGATGACTGAGAAATAAAGAACATGGCAATTTAAAAATCAATTTCTGCTCAAAAGTTTTCTGAGAATTTTGTGAAGAGGGAGGTTCCTTCTGCTTTGTAGCTGAAATATGCACTTGAATGCATTTGTGACTTGAATCCTTTCTCCTTCCAAACCTGTGTCGAGCTCTCCCTTAGTAGTTATTTTCTGTAACTGTAGGCTTTGTGCTGGGTCAGACAGAATGAGCTCACAGCTCACTTTGTACGCCACTTGCTTAAGAAGGCGAGGAAAGAAATTAAAATTCTAAGTGGCAGCAAGGTTTTGAACATGCTCTACATGCCAACAAGGTGTATTGCCCATGCTGGTTTGGTGGGACAGCAGGTAAAAAATGATGTTTGTTTCTTTATTATTCATCAGTATTTCCATCCAGGACTTGAGAAACGAGTTCTGTCAATACATGTTTCTGTAGTTCTGTTTTAGTTTTCAACAGCAGCCATTCTCTGATGAAAAAACCTGTTCCTGTAGAAAATGCCAAACCAGCCCCTACTGTTGATCTTGCTGAGATCTTGTCACAATGAGTTGTTTGGATTTGAGTAAATAAATTCCTGCATGTTATAATCGAATGTTCTTTAGCTCTTGTATTGTCAGAAAACATAAATGGGAACTCTTGCTAATACTCACTGTTCGCTGTGGTTTACATTCTCCCCCACTGAAACAAAACAAATAGTTTTCATAAATTTATGTAATGTTAATCACACTATGTTTTATTGTTCTGCCTTTAGTTGTTACCTAAAGTCAAACTATGTCATTTTTAAATCCCAGTTGCCTTGAAACTTCTTTTAATGTAGGCACAGAATTTTCCCCTTTTAGATGCTTCAGGAGGAGATTTCAAGGAGAGACTGAATGCTTTTGCTAACTGTTAAGCCACTTGATTCTGATGTTGGCTCCCAGGTCTCAGGTGTATACTATGTGCCCTTATATTATGTGCCCTTGGTAACTTCTTGTTCTTTAATTTCTGAGTTTAATGTCCCCAAAGCAAAGAACAGAGAACAATAACTGACTTTAGTCCTTGTAGGCTACATGAAAGAGCAATCACAAAGCACTCACGACTGGAGGAGGAGAGGATGCAGATCAAAGCTCAGTGCTCAGATTCACAGAAGTGTTTGGGTGTGTAGGACTAAATCCGCAGAGGGACCAGGTTAAATCATTGCCATGGTAGCCACTGGAGCCACAGGTCATATGCCACCGAAATACTCAAAGTGCTTGCTCAGATCTTGCTGCCTGGCCCAAGAGATGAGGACATTTCTGCCAGCTAGCACTTAAATATCCCCCTAATTCAGATGCCACTGAATGTCTGTGAGCCTGACTTGCAACAGGTTTTCAAAGCAAACTCACAGACATTCTTGAGTGCCAGGCCTCACACAAGTTACAGCTGAGAGCAAGTTGTATGTACCCCAGTGCCCACAGCTTCAGGTCATAGGTACTTTCCTCGAAGCCATAAGATTTCTTTATATCTCTGCCTTAGGCTCTGTCCCTAACACGTCCCAGCCATGTATCATATGTTTTAGCAAAATCCTCTGTAAGGTCAGATCTGGTTTAAAAGACTCAGCTAGACCAGCTCTTGTGAAAACACTTTAATGCCAGAATCCTGCTGGAGCTCAGCTCCTGGCAGCAGAGAGGAGGGAGGTCACTGCCTGAACATCATGGTACAAATTACTTCCATTCAATATCATATCAGGTTTAGACTTCCCTGCATACAAAAATGATTTTTCCTTTTTCCTGACTTTGTCCAGTCTGATCCCAGCACCTACTCTCACCCTCTCAGTCTTTATTCCTGCCATTCCCTATGGCTGTGGTACCCTACCTGCTGTGGACCTACATTTTCTAATTCGGACTCCAATGTTGCATGTCTATATGAGGTGTCCCAACAAAGCGGTGAACCAAACCCTCTAATAATGCAAATTGTCACTGCTCCATTGTTGGTGAAAGAGCTATGCCAGTCTGTGTGATCTCAGGACTTTAACTCCAGAAGTCCTGTGTTTTAGTACCTTTGCATCAGGAGACCTGTCAGGAGAATTTAGCACCCTTCAAGCTGCCGCTGCACAAATTATTCATTAACTCATAATTACTCATCAAGCGTTGTTTGTACAATGGACCTCAAAGCTAATATTTCAGCTCCATTGTGTATTCCAGTTACACTCATCATTAAAGAGAGCTCTGCCTTGCTGTATACACAGTTTATTTTTCCATCCCCTGTCATTTTAGGTTTGTCACTTCAAAGATCTCTTTGAACTTGGATTTGTGTTAGCTAATGACATAGAACCTCTCTGCATACAACTCGTCAAGAATAAAGCATATTAGCAAGTAGACAGGTTTGTTCCCAGCAAGAGGTTTGTTTGCTGGTTCTGCTTACAGTGGTATAGAAAGGTTTCCTTCCTTTCTCAGGAATGGTACTGTTGTTTCATTCTCCAACTCATATTTCTGTCAAATAAAAGTTCTTGCAGATGGCATCCAGTCTGACACAACCACATTAAACTACTGTATTATCTGGAAGAACGAGTCCTTCAGTGCCTCTGTGTGTGTGCAGTCACAGAGGTATTGTTTTAGTGAAAATACTTGAAATGTCTTTAATTTTTTTTGTTAGTTTGGTTTTAAATATTTATGGATACTCGTGCCCTGGGTACATTTAATAAAGTTCTGACTGAAAAGTGTTAAGTTTAATGGTTAATTTAATTTTAAAATTTGTGAAGTCCTTTTGCTGAATTGATTTTTTTCTTTCTCAAGTAAGCTGTTGCAGTTTCTGAGTTATTGGAAATATGATTACTGGCACACCAAACTAGCAACAGTAGCCTTGGTTTTGCCTTTTTCAACTTTATGAGGACTGGTTTATTAGACATGTAAACCTTTGGGAAGGTGCAATAGCTGTTCTCTAACTTGACAGCTTTTCTTCTTACCTTAAGGTGCAGTGAGGGGACAAGCTGTAAAGGAGCTGGTGGAAATGTGCTGTGGTAGTTATTATCAGGCAGTATCACTGTAGTGCGCCAACAGGAAAGGGTAAAGAAAAATTATCTTCAGAAGTCATAGGTAGGCTGTATCTTACCAATGGGATGGATAGGGATATCAGTATTAAAACCGTATGGAACAGGGAAGCATTTGTTGACATGTATGAAGTGAATGTGAAATTCCCATCAGCCAGCAGGCTAATTTAGAAAAGGAGTACAGGCACACCACTACAGTTATAATAATGTTATGGGCAAAAAGAAAACACATCCTACATATAAAGCCAATGTGTTACTGTTAGCGTAATTGAAGTCTTAACAGTCTCATCCAGGAATGCTTATAATCCAAATTTATTTACTACAGAACAGAAAGAAAAAGGAAATTAATACTGCCAAACAGAAAAAGCCTCGGTAATAACAATACAGTTAAAATTGTGATACATACACTTTCTAGCAACTACCCCTTTCCCTGGTGTTACCCTCACCCTTCCACAACCCTGCTGGTCCCAAGGTCAATGGCTTCAGCCTGGTGTACATGTGGGGAAAGGTGAGGTACCAGTGTTATGAAACCATTGCTGAGAGAAGGTGATGTCAAGTTAATGTTTTCTTTTTCCTTGTTCTGAGATTCACTTGGGGTAATTTTTACATTTGCTAACATAACATGCTTTTACACCATGGTTACATCTGATCTTACTACATGTGGTACCTTTTATGTATGCTGGATACTATTTCCTTGTTTTCTATGTTAGCTGGGGTTTTGTGCAGGTCTGTGCTTCTCTAACTGACCATTGGTGAGTCATTTATGGCCTTGGGGCCAGCCTGTGTCCCATCTTTCATCATCTGATGCCCATATGCCTCTACAAGTCTTCCTGTAGTTTCTACACAGGAGACAGATAGCCTCTGCTGTCAAGCCAGACCTGTACTCTATACTGTAACATTAAGTTAGAGTCATAAATAGCTCATCCTACAGAGAACAACTACTTGTTACTACTGTCTGTATAAATTTGTTGTGATTTAACCCCAGCCAGCAACTAAGCCCCACGCAGCCACTTGCTCACTCCCCCTGGGTGGGATGGGGAAGAGAATCAGAAAAGCAAAAGTGAGAAAACTCGTGGGTTGAGATAAAGACAGTTTAATAAGTAAAGTAAAAACCGTGGACACAAGCAAAGCAAAACAAGGAACTCATTGCCCACTTCCCATGGGCAGGCAGGTGTTCAGCCATCTCCAGGAGAGCAGGGCTCCATCATGGGTAACAGTTACTTGGGAAGACCAACGCTATCACTCTGCACATCCCTCTCTTCCTTCTTCTTCCCCCAGCTTTATCTGTTGAGCACGATGTCCCATGGTATGGAATATCCCTTGGGTCAGGCGGGGCCAGCTGCCCTGGCTGTGTGTCCCCTCCCAACCCCTTGTGCCCCCCCCAGACCACTTGCTGCTGAGGTGGGGTGAGAGGCAGAAATGGCCCTGACTCTGTGTAAGATCTGCTCAGAAGTAATGAAAACACCCCTGAATTATCAACACTGTTTCCAGCACAAAACCAAAACATCACCCCATACCAGCTCTATGAAGAAAATTATCACAGGCAAAACCATCACAAAAAGCTATGGTCTTACCATACAAAGATAAACAAAAGTAAAAGAAATTATGCATAGCCACTTGGAAAAAAAGTCACTAAAGCAAGTAAAAACAAAGCCCTAGGCAGGTCAAGAAACATTCAGATGAAGCAAGCATGAAAAGTCTTAGTCCTGAAGTCTTCAGACCTCAGTGCAAAGACATCTATACTCAGAGTACATACATAGATGAACCAACCTCTCAAATGTCGGTGCCCAAATTGCTTTCTTTGCGTGTGCTATTTTGATTTTATTCTACTCAGATGAGTAGTTGCCGTGCAGGAGCAGCTTTGCTGCTGGATTCAAAATCAGATTCACCAATATCTGCCTCTGTGCCAGCATGGAAATGCTGGTGGGGAACCAGGGACAAACCTACCTTCCATGTAGGTAACCTGTGCTGGCCACTCTGGCCGGGCAGCGTGTGATGAAGCTGCAGATCCTACTGACCCACAAGCCGCTGTCAGCGTGGCTGACCTCCAGCAGACATGATGGCCCTGGATCTTTCTGAGGGAGGTCCTATTGTTCCCTGCTGTTCAGCAGAAGACACTTAAGGTGAGCCCTGATTCATGTTTCTGAGTTATGAAAAGCAAAGGCAAAGCGTAAGGTCAGATTGGCTGAGGGATGGGTGAAGGCGGGTCTGGAATGGTTTGTCCCACTGGCAATTTCAGGCAGTTAACAGTAAGACCCCAGACTGTGCCGGTCATACGAGGTGCATTGTTTTATTGACAGATTAACTATGAAAAAGAAACAAACCAAAATACATTGTGCAGGGAATGAGTACCTCCTCACTCCTGAGTTTGCTGGCTAGGCTCTCACTCACAAGCCGAAGGGGGCTCCCCCAACTTGCTGGATGTTTTTTCAGATTTTTTCACAGGTTGCTTGCACAAAGCACCATTTGTGTTTCTTCCCCCACCCCCCACCCCCCAATTCAGTGTTATTAACACCCAGTTGACTATATTTATATGTTCTTGTTTCTGAAGAACCCAAGGGAAACTGTTTTTTGACTATTTTTTAACTTCTTTCTTGAGAAATATGGTATCTGCGAGACATTGTCTTTGTTAGTCACAATACCACTCATACATTTGCTTCTCATCATCTTGTATATTCTTCTTGTGATGTGCAATCCACAATAAATCAAGGGTGTGATTAAATTTAAATTTCTTTGTATGGAGAGAAAATGGAGTACATGACTTCTCTTTCAGGCTAAATTGGCTCTACATACACAAAATGGCATTGTGGTGTTCAGGTCCAGAGAAATTGATGCTTCCTACATTCTGATTCACTGGTTAAAAAACACCTTAATATACTGACACAGGAAAAACAGACATGAGAGCTCAAATCCAAATCCTGGGAGGGAATGATCCCTCCAATCTTTTGCTGTTCTTCAAATCCTTATTAGACTTCTGGAAGTGAAACATACACAGTTGCTGTGAAGCTTTGAAGTGGAACCCTAGAGAATTTCATATCACACGGTACAAAATGTTCTGAAGGTGCAAAGCAGGACCTGAGGTGTCAAGAAGCCTGATTTTTTCACATATAGGCATTCATAAGGGGAAATCGTTGTCTTCCAGACATGTCCCCAGAAATTTTTAGATTTTCTACACTAAACAATTCTTCGTAATAATAGAGATGGCATTAAAATCCTTTTAAAAAAACTGCAACAACAAAAACCCCCAAAAGTCAAACCCCAACAAAAAAATATTTTATGACTTCACTGCACTTGGAATGGTGAAAAAGACAGTTTGACTCCATGAATTTAAAGTTGTGTCAGTGGAAATCTGCGTGTCATGTCTACAAAAATATTCCAACTAAAATTATTACTTTTCCATCAAGCTGTGATAACGTTGTTCTTTCCATTGATTTAGGAAACTGTTCTGCCATGTCATTTGATGTGGCTGGTCTGCTCCCCAAAAGCCAAGGATATGTTTATTATATGTTACCTGTTTCTTTGTTCGTACTTCAAAGTGTTATATTACCTAGCTGCTTGACGTGGTGATCTTTCCAGCAACATGGTTAATATGATGGGAGGAAGGTGAGAAAAAAGAAGTATGAGGGATTAGACTGCATATAGAGATGTTTTGGACTAAGTTATAGTTATTCAGGGTGTGGTCCACCATGAGACTTGGTCCTATTTCAGTAAATGCAGCCCAGTTTATGGTAGTTGTGGATTGGTTGAAGTCATGCTAGTTTGGGGTTATATGAATGTCTTGCATGAAAAACACCATGAGATGCTGCTGTATCACTGTTTTCCCACCGTTCCAGTGAGTGAATGTGTTTTGCTATTTGTATTCCTTTAATTCAACAGGGACAGATAGAGACAGAAGAAAGTGAGGAAATAATCATTATGTGGTAGTAAGAAATTTCATTAAGAGTACGAAGACACAGACTATTGAAGGGGCAGATGCAGACAGGGCAATGGTTCACATGCAAATGGATGACTTGATGGGTCAGAAACCAACAGCATTGTTCCAGTGACAATGTCAAAACTGTGTGTTGTAATTAATGAGACTTTTTCCATCAGAGAACTGGATTCTTTAGCAGGGGTGCAGTTAGCATGCAGGAGAGCTCTGTTTCTTTTTCCCAGTGATGCTAGAACAAATAGCCCTGATTTGCACAGTGATTGCCAGAAATTAGAAAAGGCATATGGGATTTTAGTCATGTTTTCTGTCATTTAGACCTCTAACTTGTGGCTGAGCAGTGGACTTAAGATGTGAAGTTAAAATAAAATTAAAAACATCCAGTAAAGAAATAGGCTGAAAGCATTATAGAATTTTCTTAAGGAGATGTTGCCATCTCTGTTCTACTGGGATGAGTATTTCCATGCCAGGAACATGCAAGACCTGTGCTTCCCATGCTCCAGACAGGAACAAATACTATTCCCAGGTTGCAGTTAGGGCTCTTCTGAGTGTGTTGCTTTCTTGCTGTCACAACTTGGATGCCAGAATTCCAAGAAAACCTTGCCTTCCACAGCAGTGCAGGTTCTGGGTAACAGATTCTGCCAGTGAAAGGTGCATTTTCACCATGGGAGCCAGGTATTGCCTTGGTCTCCACAGCTTCCTGTGGTCCTTTTTACTCTCTGTCACCATTTTGCATTTTATTACAAAAAGCACATTTCACATTGCTCTTCAACCATCTACTTCTTTTTCAGGCATTAAGGGCTGACTTGACAAAGGACTTGGATGCTAGAATAGGCAAACAGAGAATCCCTCGCTGCCCAAAAGCAGTGAGGTGGGGCATGGGTTCATTCACACCACATACAACTGCATGTAATGTAATCTTCTGAGAGGAGGGAAACTTGATTTCTGGTTAGAACCACCCCTGATTTGAACAGGGATTTGACACAACCTTTGCAGAGACTAAGCAAATCAGATGTGTGCTTTGGTGGGACTTCCCTAGCACAGTCTGAAAAATATGGTCTTCTTATAAATTATGTGAATGGTCATTAGTTGAGGGGCAAGATCCTACTGTTCCCAGGGAAGCGAGATAACCAAAACGCTATAGCATTATTCTCTCTCTATGAGTTTGAAGATGATGGAATTAGGAAGTTGCTAGTTGTTGTAGTTGTGAGTCTGAAAACTGCAGCTTGGCATCTTGTGGCTTTGCTTCTTTGACTGTTTCCTCTGAATTTACCTGCAATTATACATGGTTTGGGAGGAATGTCTCCAGCAGAACATAAAGGTATGACATCTGTCTTCACACAAGGTTTATTACTCTTGCTACTGTTCTTCCCATGTGTTTGATGTGAATTGACAGAGGAATTAAGCAGCAAGAATTAACAGAAACATTTTACCTAGGAGGATGTCTCTTCTCAGCGTCATTGTAATACACTCTGCTCAGTGCAGACTCTTCCTATGATCGCCAAGAGGCTGAATTCCCTCCTCTGTGATTTTTTATAATAAAGTGAAAATCCAAGACCGGAACCTAGACTGCGTGAAATGGTGATTGATTCAGACTCAGACTTAAACTAGTAAGGTGGATTCCTTCCTGACATCTACCTTAGCAATGATTTGGAACCCTCTTCAAACACAAAATGAGCAAAGAGTACTGGATTACAAAGACAAATGTATTCATGAAAGAAAGACCAAGAGGGCACCAGAGACGCTGTGTGATTAAGCTTCATGTTAAGTGATGCCTAACATCACTTGGCTCTAAGTTAGGGATAAAAATATATGCCTTTGATGGAGTCTGTTAGCGATTCTTCCCCTGTATTAGATCAAAGTAAGGCTTCTCTCCTAAACTTCCTGGCCTTTACACCGTCTGTCTTCAATCTCTGCCGGTAGTACCTGTCCTTATTTCCCTCTTCTCAGTTTCTTCCACTGATCTTTTTACACTTTTCTGAAACAAAACAATTTAGCAGAACCCAAACACTTTCCATTTTCTCTTCGGCAGTAATTTCTTCAGGATGTAATTTTCCAGGACATATTGGTTTGCCAAGTGTTCAGGGATGAATACCACTACTACCACTGTCTTGTTTCTTTCTCTACCCTGATCAGCTCTTTCAGGATTACTATTTTCAATTCAGCCCTAATATAAGGTATCTATTTTGTTATACTTTACCCAATAATAGGTGAGTATTTTCAGTCTGAACCAAATCTTAAGTACTCAGAACTGCTGTATTTCATACTTCAGAGCAGTACTTAAGACAGTTTCTATACGAAAGAGACCTATGTTATTTATTTTTCTTCTGTAAAACCGAGGAACTTTAAATGACTCCCCTTCTGGATTGTATTTTTTAAATTTCAGTAAGAGCTCTGCACCATGAAAATGCAGCGACTTTGAAAATGAAATAATTTTTGGGGTTCTTACTCTCTTGCTCCAGCACATACAGCCCCTTTTATCATTTCACCTTTTAGCCAGGAGTGAATCCATTCATTATGATGATAATGACACACAGCATAGTATCTAAATTGCCTCCATAATGGAACTCATCCGGACAAAATACTACATGCCAGCTTTACTTCTTGCTTCCTATGCTCCTTATGCGCACTCATAAACCCACACATAAATGCCAATACACATGCACACGCACTCTTAATGGATCATGACACACTTTTGATGGTTTCACAGCACAGGTGTGCAACCCTCTTGGCAGCTGGGTTATGGGAGCAAGTCCAGGGTATCACATTCCCATTTAAGGCCCCAGCCAAAATCTATTGCAGATAAGAGGCATGCTTGCATTGACTTCAGATGGGACTGATTGATCAGGCGCATAAAATTTTTCCATCGGTTGCTTCCATTTTTAATCTTCTACCTTCACATGAAATGCAAGTGTCTGCTACATTGCTAGCATTCTTGATCTACTTAGAATAATTCTGGAAAATATCAGAGATACAGTAATTAAAATATTTTTTCTGGGTGGGTGAATATATTTGTCTTCATTAAATGTTCATTTCAAAGTGCAGCCCAGAGGGAGTTTGTAAATTAACCCAGTTATGAGCTTTTATAAGTCAAACACAAGCCTGTTCTTTAAATAAAAATTACAGTTCACTGAATTTCACTCTTAGGGAGGGAAAACACATTATTGAAAGGCCAAATGAAGTGCTAGTCATACCAGGGTAGTTTGCCTTGGTAATATCAAACAATACTCAGCCTTACTCTCCCATGCTGTGTAACTCTGTAACTCTGTGACATCCTACTTGATTTTAGTTTAACAAATATGGCTAATTTTTTTTTCCATGTAAAAGTCAACACACCTATGCTCAGTGTGATGGAAAATATACCTTTAAGGTAATCTAAATTTTACCTTTAAGGAGCTCTTTCAATGCTCTATTAACTGTAAAACATCTGCTTCTATGTTACATCAAAATACCCCGGAGTAGTTTTGTTTTGTTTTTTCTTTCTGTGTTATTAAAATGTATTTTCTAAAGAGCTATATTCAAAGAACTGCAATACCGTATTTATTATGCTCTCACATCTAACCATGTTTTCTTCTTGATCACAGCTGGGCTATTACATTCTTTGAAGCAAAATTCACTTCACAGCATTTCAGGCCAGTGCCTTGCCCAAGAGCACATTTGCTGCACAGCTAACTTACACAAATTAGATATTTTTTAGGCTCAGTTGTACATGAAAAAAATGAGCAACCCCAAACCAGTTGATAGAGGTTTTCAGTGTTTTGTGCTGTGAATTCTCTGAGTAGGTGATTTGTCAGATTAAAATAATAACAGCTTGCAAACCCCTTCACAGCTTGAATTCTGTGAGAGACAGACTTCCCAGATTTACATGATTTTAAGGCTGGAGATGATAATAATAAATATATTTATAAATATAAATATATCTATAAATTATAAATATAAATATATGAATTATAAATAAATAAAAATAAAGAAAACCTGGATTCCCAAGTGGTCGTTGTCATCTCTGCTATTCCTAGTGGTGCCCCATGCCTGTAGCTTGCTGTTTCTTTGGTCTTTTAATCAATTTACTGAATGCTTTTAGGTTGCTTTCAGCACAGATACTGAATGTGCTGATCTTTGGCTCCAAAAGAGACTCGTGCCTAGTGAGCCAAGAGTACAAAGCTTGGGTTGTAAGTTGCACTGCAAAACAGGAGAAGCTGGTTCCTTCCTTGGCACTCAGGAATATCATCTGTCTCATGAAAAGGGCTCTTTCCTGTGTGTTATAAAATGAAGAATTACTGTCAGTCTTGTTCTGTTCAGGCAGGCACAGTAACTAACACAAATATTTTCATATCTTTAGACCTGTTGTATGCTAGAATGCTGAAAAGAGGGCAGCACTGGTATTCCACTTAGGTTTTAATTAAACATATTAAATGCAAATTATTATTGGATGGATGTGGCAAAAATTTGCCCAATATCCTTATTTCATAAAGCAGTTCATCTTTTCTTAGTGTTTATATCAATAGCCCAGAGGTCGTGTTCAACTGTGTAACGTGGCCTTTGAATAGATCTGCTCTGCTCCTCCACACTGACAGAAGTAACTCTTTCCTACCTAGGAGGAAGCACTTAAAGTAAATGTTTTCAGGCTCCTTTTTGTCATAATTGCTAAGCATCTGTAACCCACTGGTGTGTGTGGGTGACTGATGGCTGTGGATATACCTGTCAACACATGGGAGGGGCAGCCCATGGCCCCAGAGCTGCCTAGGACCTTCTTTGTCTCCAGCTGTAAAACGATGAGGGCTGTAAGAATGCCTGTCCCTGCATGCAAAGGAGCACATCCTGCTCACTCTCAATGGGATGCATTCACCTTCTGCTCAAAAGAAGCTGTTGGGAGTTTCTTTCTGACCCCCAAAAAAACGGAAGTCCAGAGGAGCTTCATTCTGCAGCAGTGAATCTGTGGGGAGCTGTAGCTGGGACTCACAGAGCTACAAGGATGAGCTCCCTACAGGTCCAGAGGGACAGGCTTAGCATGTATGCTGGCTTCTTTTGCACCTGCCAGTCCAGCCCTGTGAGTTATTTTCCCACGGTGGCACGACTTCAGCAGGAAAATAGTGAATGTTCTCACTGGGCTAAACTCAGAACCTTTTGGCTAGAGGTATCTCCTGGGGATGAAGACAGGAGCCAGGCTGAGAAGAGACGTCTCACTTCCCAGGGTACTGTTTGATTGCTATATAAAAAGGATGCCCTGCTTCTCCTCAGTTAATCTAAAAAAACCCAAAACAAACCAAAAACAAATATGTACTCATCACTAAAGTTTAAAGGGATGATAGTCCACCTAGTAGATGTGAGAGGGCCTGCAGGGCTGAGGTCTACTGTGAATTTATGGTTATATCCTTAACTCAGGATTCAGAACTGGCTGCTGGACAAAACCAGAAGACTAACCTGGGTCAGGATGTGCAGCTGTAAGAAAAAAACGCGAGGTCTGTGAATCAGGAAATTGGTACTCATATCGAGCAAAAGAAATAACCATTTATAGTGTGTGCGTGGGTCTGGAGCCATGTCCAGTGTCTTCTCCAAAAGGTCCTTGCAGCCCAGCTATGCAAGTGGAAGTGGTGCCTTCCCCCAACCCCCTGCAGCCAACATAAAAACTTCATTGACAGGTTCAGCCTTAGGTAATGAAAACTGTAAATCTGTAACACTCCCCTGCCCAGAAAGGAGCTGCACTGGCTGAACAAAATGAATCAGCTCAGTGCACTGAGAAATAGTTTAATCCTCCTGCAGTGGGGAAGGGGCAAATGATCAAGTGCCTTCAGGGAGCAGGGCTGGCTTGTAGCTCAGCAGTGAAAAAAAAAAAAAAAAAAAAAAAAAAAGGGCTTTTAAAGGGATTTTAATTCTCCAGCTGCTGTAAGGAAAACATCCCAAACCCACCTGTTTAACACTCTTCAGTCAATATTGTTTCTTCTATCAGTAAGAAAGCCAAGCTGCAGCCTACACAGTTTCTCTGCAGCTCCTTATTCTTACAGACCTCTGTACCTCCTGAGAGGCAAAAGCAAGTATGCTTTTTCTAAGACAGGCCATGGTCCCTGGCAACACAGGAGCCCAACACCGGCATGTCTTAGCAATGTGAGTGATCAGTAGTAATGATGTTAGGTGTTAAAGTGTCCAGTCCTTGTTATGAGAAAGACTAATATAGCCTCACACAGACGCGAGGGTACAGGTAATGGCAGAAAATAATTTGTGGAAAGTTTTTCCCACATTTCAAAGTTGGGGTAGGTGGAGTGCTTACAGATTTACATAATAGATCATTATGTAGATGATCTATTTTTGATATATCTAAATGATCATTATGTGTTATGTTCTGTCATAACCCCTCTGGGCTGCTGAGGTGGCAGAGGAAAATGAAATTCAGAACTGATCCACATTCACTTGTCTGTTAAGTGCTCAGTTCTGTATGAACATGCACATCAACTGCTTTCATATTTGAAGGCAAGCACTGTACAGACCTAATTTTAAAGGAATATTTGTGACTAAGCTTGTTATCGATTTGTTAATAAGTTAAGATTGATTGACTTTGATTGATTATTTGATTTTATAGAATTATTTTATAGAATAGAAATATAGAAGGATAAAAATATATTTTGAGGAAACTTATAATTGCTCAGTAAAAGCTGCTATGAGACCCTCTGTACATCCTGTACCAAGGCCAGAAGAATGGGCTGGAATCGTTGTTGAAACTTAGGTAATAATTTAGGGTTTGAAAGGTTTCTTTGTATCTGACCAGTCTTCTGTATGTAGAAAGTGTATTGAGATGTCAGAATATGAGATTAATGGAAATTGGGAAGAGTCGCCTGGAACAGCTTGTAGTTGCCTGCCAAGAAACCGTGAACTTTAGTAAAAGGTAATTCCGGCAGGGGGAGATAGCGACCACCGACTCATATACCACCTACCCAAATCGTACCCCAGACCCATTTCTAGACCTTTCTAAGCTCTACTGCGCAGAATCGGATATGGGAGGAGAATATGTTAATGATTTATGGGAAAATATTATGATTATGCATGAATACTTAATGAATATGTATGAACAAGTTCTATATATGGAATCTGATTTTGAAGCTTGGTGTGCGTTGATCGCGAGAGGACTTGCTCACGCACCCGGCCGTCAATAAAGAAGTGTCTGCTTATCTACATCACATTGGTGTTGATAAGTTTTTCATTCCGAGATTTCGGTAACAAGCTGATGATTATTCTGAACTCACAGAGGTTTCCCCGTTTGATTCTCTTTATCAATGCTGTTTGTGGTGATGAGGATCAAGGAACCTTAATGACTTGCAAACCTTTTGAATAAAATTAACAGTAAACAGGTTTATGAAGTTGCGTAGCTCACTTGCAAAAGTATGCAAAACTTTTCAGTAGC
Source organism: Falco rusticolus (assembly GCF_015220075.1). Lineage (NCBI taxonomy): Eukaryota > Metazoa > Chordata > Aves > Falconiformes > Falconidae > Falco > Falco rusticolus. The sequence continues at coordinate 78,460,041 of NC_051187.1, read as the reverse complement.
CCATAGGAAATCAACAGGCTTCTCAGATTTTGTTCTGACAAGCCAAATGTAAGACTGAAAAAGGAGAATCCCTATTTAAAGATTATTATCAAATTGAATTATATAAGTTGTAGAAAAGCTACCTGTGTGAGAGACAAGCAACAGAAATTTGCTAGGGGAGCAACCATTTCATTTGATAGGATACCTTTCCATCAGCGTGTGGTGAGAAGTAAAAAATTACACTAAGATCTCTAAAGCAAAGTGTTTTTAAACTGTGCTCAGGCTGAGTTATTTCTGGTGACTTAAGTGTTAGATTGTACATCAAACTAGCAACTCAAGTGTTTATTAGTGACTGAATTATCAGTAATAATAATGCTATGTAATCTATGGTCTATTTAGTCTATTGATTTTTATATACTCTGTCCTTTTAATACTCAGTACCTAACACTGAGTTATGATACAATTAAAGGGATTATTTAAGAAAAATGCCTTTTGAATTGGGTTATTTAAGAATTACAATAGCAACTGACAAGTTATTCCAGAGACAAAACTTTGAACTCATATCAGTGTAGATGACTTTTCAAATTATATTTAGGAAGTGTGTGTCATACATTACTTCATCTGTGCAAGGTGGTGCAAGATCAATGATAAGGAATTAAAAGAAATATGGAGTGACGCAGTTAGTAAAAGAGCTGAAATAGTGCCACCATCTTTCTCTTCTCATTGAAATTAGAGTAAACTTTATTTTTTGAAATTATATTTATTACTTGAATATTTCTTTCATTTTTTGATGCATGGATCAAACTGTATTAGTACATTCTGCTTTTGGAGTGGGGCTGGGACAGTTTTCTGTGCCCTGCTGAGTTAGTAAACCTCAGATGGGTTTCCCAGCAAAGATGTCATTTGATTGTAGACATAGAATCATAGAATCATAGAATGGTTTGGGTTACGAGTGACCTTCAGTATCACCTAGTTCCAACCCCTCTGCTATGGGCAGGGACACCTTCCCCTAGACCAGGTTGCTCCAAGCCCCATCCAGCCTGGCCTTGAGCACTTCCAGGGATGGGGCAGCCACAGCTTCTCTGGGTGACTTGTTCCAGTGTCTTACCACTCCCATAGTGAATAATTTCTTCCCAATATCAAATCTAAATATACCCTCTTTCAGTTTAAAGCTATGTCCTATGACTACATGACCTTGTAAACAGTCTCTCCCTATCTTGCCTGCAGGTCCCCTCTTTAGGGACTGAAAGGCCACTACAAGGCCTCCCCAGAGCCTTCTCTTCTCCCAGCTGAACAACCCCAACTCTCTCAGTCCAAACACTTTTCCTCCTAACAAGATTAAGGATGACTCTTCTATGTTTTATTCCCATGGCAGGTGGACCTCTTGAAGCTGTTTTGTCTTGTATTTATCAGACACTACAGCAAACAATGATTTTGTAGCATAGTATTTGGACTTCCCAGATCTCCAAACTGCAACAATAGACCCAAACCAACATTTATGGTGTTTATATGCATATACCTTACTGGGGTTTCACATTTTATTGTTGTTGTGAACTTTGTCTTTTTTATCAGCTTCTCAAAACCCAAGAAGAGATGATGGTCATATTACTTAAATGAATAATTTCCTTTGTAGTACAGCTGATTCAGCCAAACTTGAATCTCTTTTGCCAGTTGAGGCCAAGATGTTTCTAGCACAGTTGTTTCAATTTCACCTTTGTTCTTGGCTTTAAGCTTCCAGTTCCCCTCTGGCTACCTAATAGGCCCATTCCATATGGATGACCTTTTACCCCCATATCCTCATTTCCTGAACTAGAAAGAAAGTTAAAAAAGCTGCAGCAAGTCCTTTGCCTGGAACCATCATGAGCCTTTTTTAGTAAAGATGTTTTACCTCTGAAGCTGTGGCTGTGCAAATTCAGCAAAGCATAGCTTACAAAGAATGACTTATTTGTGGGAAAATAACCTAATGGTAAGGATTCAGAACTTTAGAAACAGCTGAAAGGCTGTTTTGGCCCAAATCAAATTCTCTTTTAGTACTGCTGCATCAGGGAAACCTTGCAGATGGTTATCCGAGTTCAAAACATAGCATAGGAAATGCAGTCACTACTGGAGTTTGGCTTGTCTTTTGCTGCTGTGATGATCATCACCTCACATCCCTTAACCTGTCTTTGGCCAAAACAAAAATTAAGATGTCTGAAAAAGTCATTGATGTGTTGTGAGGCTAGTCAATAAGTTAAAAAACATAAATTTATGGTCATAAACAGTTCAAATCTATAGGGTTACAAAATACAAGAATTTCTTTGGACACTATAAACATGTGTTTCTGAATCATTGCTTTCTGAAATGTTTATCTGCAGACTTCTCTTCACCTTTGCTTTTTTTTATCCAGTGTTAGTTATACCAGCTGGGCAAGAAAAGCAGGACTATTTCATGTTTTCTTGGTACTACAGAACTGTTCTTCAGAGGATTCTACCTCATAGTGTTTTCCACCATTTTCAATGTCAGCAGTTATTTTAACATCTCTAACAGCATCGCTGGGATGTGTGTACATGATGACCTTACCACACAGCTCATATGTCTTTTGTAACTGGAACAGACTCTTACTCTAAAGGAATTTGAAACCTTTGTAGGTTTTTCAGCTTGTTTATATGACAAAAGAAAAAAAAAAAAAAAGAAGAAGAAGAAAAGAGTTCTTCCTATAATTTAAGCTTTTTGAATGCAAGGATGTCTAGACTAAAGGTGAAGAACATTCATATCTTCCTTAGAGTGTGCAGTTTACTCATACAAGCTATGCACTGTTTTTTTCTTAATTTTGTATATTTCCCCTGTCATTTATGGTCACTTTCCCTCCTCTGTAAGGCTTTAAACTGTATGATGTTTCAAATAAGGGCATTATTGTAGGTTAGATTAGATTAGCTATTAGGGGAAATTCCTTCCCCAAAAGGGTGGTGAAGCACTGGAACAGGCTGCCCAGGGAAGTGGTGGACTCACTGTCCCTGGAGGTGTTTAAAAGATGTATAGATGTGGCACTTAGGGACATGGTTTAGTGGTGGCCTTGGCAGTGCTGGTTAATGGTTGGACTCGATGATCTCAAAGGTCCTTTCTAATCTAAATGATTCTATGATTCTGATCTGAACTCTCCCATTACTGTTGCTGGTTTTATATGACTTCAAAGAGGAAATAAATGACAGAGAAAGAAAACCTCTGGTTTCCAAGAAGATGTGGTATGTCCAGAAAGGTACCTACTTAGAACCATTTCACTGCCAGTGCAGATGGTGGAGATTAAATATTTTTGTTTAGTAGTAGCAACTGTTAAAACAGGTGCAGACTGCACAGAGCAAACAGTAACAATGTCACTTGCCAGATATCCAAAGGAAATGTTTTTTACAGATCTTCCATGATCAGATAGCAATGTGACTACATACTTCCCAGTTTGGCATGTCCTGGTTCCTCTGAAATCAGCTCTCTTTCTGGAAAAAAATTATTTTAAAACATTTGCATTCTCCAGCTGAGATAGGTAGTCTAGCTGCAAGTGTGTAAAGACAAAGTAGATGAAACAGAGCCACTCATTAACTTCAAGTTGAATCTGCATCTTAATATTGGTTCAGTGTTCTCTCTATACTTCTGTTGCGACACAGAGGATATGAAGGAAAATACTGCATGTCAGTGCTTCTGTGCTGTGGGACTCCAACCTCTGATGCCATTTATTGTGGTGTTTTGTTTTTGTTTTAACTGAAATGCATAACGGTTCTTTTTAGGATATTTTTGTCTCAAGACTATATCCAGCTGATATTTAGGATTCTTTAGTCACTGTTATACAAGGGCTTCATAAGTACCTTGGATGCTCACGGCACAGCTACAGGCTCTGCCTTCCAGAGATGTGTAACAGAGGTGATTGCTAATTCTTCAGGCCAACTCGTTCTAGGAAATCAGGTATATTGTCATCCTACCTCAGTCATAGGGGTGAGACTCAGTTGATCTTGGAGCTCAAAGCTGGGGAAGATTAGGGGTGCTGGAGACTAAAGAAAATTAGTAAGGGAAGGAAATTAAAATACTGTTAGAAATGTATGTTTTAAGAAGAAAAAGAAACACTAGCTTTGACATTGGTTGGACAGAAATGGGAAAAGTGGGGGTTTTTTTAGTTAGTAACAATACAGACCACAAAGATGTAATTGATAAATATTTCTTGTCTCTGATGTATTAAAGAGTATATTTGAAGTTACTTGTTATTCTTCTCAGTTACTGCTGGAATGGGAAACAGCTACTATTAAAACCAATTATTTTAAAAAGCAATATGAAATAACTTGAATGCAGGAGTTTTTACACAGTCAGCCAAGGAATTATCTTTAATAGGCTTTGGTCTGTAAGGAACTTTCAGAAGACAGGCAGAATACTAATGTTGGATCAATACTGAAAAATTATATAGAGGAGGCTTGGGTAATTTCAGGCCTAAGTAATAGCTTAATAGCATGTATAAATTAAATAATAAAGTGGCTGATGCATGACTCAATTAGTAAAGAATTATAAGGTAAGAAATACAAGTAACAGCAATCAACATTGGCCTCTGGGAAACAGGACTGATAACTGCAGTGAGATGTAATGGATCCCTTATGACATTTAACTTTGCAGTTTGACCTGGAAACTGGAAAGAGCTTACTATTATTAATGATGGTGAGATTTAAAATGAAGTAACTGACAAGTATTCTTTGTACAGAAGACTGCTACACCTGGTTGCTTGACTGGTTTCTGGAGGTGTCTGTAGGGTATCCACCTCAAGCAGCATCCAACAGATGCTGCTGTGATTCTACCTCTGAAACTGTTGAGGAACAAAGGGAGCTCATAGTCATCTCCTTCACCCTTTAGAACATGCAACTATGTTAAAAAGCAGTTTACTGTGAAGATTATGGACATATTTTGGTTTTCAGAGCATGAAAAGAATAAGAATTACTCAGAACAAAGCCATGCAGAAAACCCCACCAAAATAAGTAAATAAAATCATACATTTGTCAGTGATATGACTGATCAGTGTCATGGTTTAATCCTGGCTGGCAACTAAGCACTGTAAATAGTCAAAGTCTTGCTGATAGTAAAGCATATAATCAATCATGCCATTTAAGCAACTTGGAAAAAGTAAATCAAATGCATATATAACTTTCACTGGAGAAAGAAATAACTCTGTCCTAACTGGTAACCTACAGGCAGCCTCACTTCTATTGGCATCAGAAAGTGTAATGGTGTGAGCTAAAAGAGATGAGTGGAGACTCCCTCATTGGAGAGGATTTTCTTTGGTAGATTCACCACAACAATGCTGAAACTTTTGTCACTATTTGACACGTAACCATCAGATTAGGTATTTAAACAGTTTAACTGTTTCAATCTTTGCAACCATTCTCTTAGAAAATAATTTCTATATACAGTGCATCTATTTCTTTCAGGTATTTTCTACCTTCTTGGAGTTGCTATGTTTGGTTGTAACATTTTCAGTCCAGTCTGTTTAATTTATGTAAGAGATTAGTTGTAATATGTAAATGGGGGGAAATTAGGTGGCCATGACTTTTGACAACTTGCCAACTGATGCTGCCTAATGAGTATTAGAGTAGGTACAAATAGCATAAGTTAATGATTTCAGATCTTAAAGAAAAGCCCAAATAAAATATTTCCTGAAATACATGCATGTGCAGAAATTAATTTCTCATGTATTGCAAAGGCTGAATCTTGATTTTTTTTCCAGTGGTTTATTCACAGTGAGGAAATAATAGAGAATGCTGAAGTAGCAAAAAAGATTATGGGAGTGGCAAAATGAAAATACAAAATCCAAGATAAGCCAGTTTGATAGAAAACTAGAGAGGTCAGGCAATACGAAGGCCAAGCCACAGTTTGGGCTTTTCTGATCTTGACAAATGTTTGGCAAAGAAAATCAAGTCAGAGGAGGGTGTCATTAATTTGAAAGACTGTAAATATATCTGATAGCTGTCCTTTTCAAGCCCTTGGTAAAGCAAAGGTAGTTAGAAATTTTGCCCTGATGTTGTATAATGTATCAAAACATCTTTCTTTTGAGTGCCATTAGAAGTGACTCAAAAGCTCTCTGTTTCTTGCTACTTTTTTGCTTGGACAGGTTATGTGGCAGTCATATCATTAAGTATCACTTCTGTACACTTTTCAAGCTGTAGACTAGGTTTATGCAACTAGGTCACTTACATGCTTGAATTTCAGCCAGCCTGCAGAAAGCTGCTGACTTGTTTCACAGAGACCTTTAGTAGGCTGTCTGGTTAAGGGAACGTATCATTAAAATACTGCATTGCAGGTAGTACAACTAGACCAAAAATTAATTCTTAAACCCACCAAAACCATTCAGTAGTTTGCTTTCTCAGTAATGGTGATATTGATTGTGAAGTGCCATAAATGTAGGACTGAAAGGTTTTACATCCACAACTGGGCATTCTTTTCCTAGGTGCCCGTGGCTTGATCTCTTGGCTGCCTTGCCTCATGTCTATCTGTTTGGACTGCAAGACTGGAGTACTATCCTCTAGTTCCTTCTTGTACTCCACAACATCTGCTGACACTAATAAGCCAAGGCAGCATAGCTTAGGAGAGAGGAAGAGAAAATATGACATTTATTAATTCTAGCATAAGGTTTTCTGATAAATGGAGTTACAAATGGGATAGATAGGGGAAAACTGTTGGTATTAAATAACCCTGCTTATTTCCTTTGGAAGAATGAACTGCCTGCAGTGCTGAGCTCTGGAGACTGCCTGACCATAGTGGGTGAAAGATCAGTTGCAAAGTTTACAGTTCTTTGGTGGGCAGCCAACACTGGGGTTGTTTGAACTGAATCTATCCATCAAATGATGTTAATTGTTAGCTAGGGGACTTGTCTGAGGTCTACTGGTATAGAGAAAACAGAAGAAAATCCTCACAGGTTAAATATAATTAATTTATGATTTGGGTTTTTTTTTTCCTTGCAGTACAGTTCATAGAAACTGGTACCTACCACTTGACTGGACTTTGCCCTAGTGATTGTTCTCTCGTTCCATAAATATGTCCTACAGTTTACTCAAGTGCAACAACAATTCCTCTAGATTGTCTCCTGTCAACACTGACCATGCAATGACCCGGTCATCTATCTGCTCTTTAAGAAGTGGCAGATTAATCATGGACTAAGCAAGGTCAGTATTCCGGGGTGTAGGCTGGGTGGGTAATGACATTCCAGTGGTTGGTGTCTGAAGCAAAAACTAAAGGGGCAAAAGCCCCATAAACTGGGGTTGGCCTGATATGTCTTGTCTAAACCTGAAAGGCAACATTACTTAATGACTTCTGCATTTTATAAAAACAAGATCATTTGGAAAGAAAATATTTTGAAGGTAGCTGTAGAGGAATGAAGGCAGTGGGTTGATTAGCATTGATAACATGCAGCTGTGGCCTTGCTGCAGAAGGCAGTGGGGTGATTGACATGGATGATGTGCAGGTGTAGCTCGTTCTGCTAAGTAGTTAAATAACCCTGAGGATGGTGGGAGAAGGGGTTGGATAGAGAAGGAGCAGTGTGGTCTGACCTCTGAAGGAAGGAGGAACAGCACAGATGGTAGAATCTGACCAATGGTAAGAGCCTTGTTGCAGCCTACTAGTTTGCTTGTGCTGCAACAGGTAGTCAAAATATTTCTGGCAATATTTAGAATAGGATTTTGTGTATGTCTCCTATTTGTTTTCCTTTTTTTTTTTTTTTAGCTTGTTAAAACTTCAACCCAATTTATGAATAATCTTTTTTCCTTCCAAGACTGTGTTTATTGCTTAGGGAGACAAGATTTTCCTAGGTTTCCTTTGAAAATAGATATAATAGGCATTTGAATCTGCTTGTAAGATTAAAACTAGTCCACCAAACAGCCTTACAATTATGCTGTAATCTCTAAGGCAGCTGTTATATCTCTGCACTGATCACCCAAACTAAGTGAGATCTGGGTAATCCTTTGCCAAGGAATCTCAGAAATTTGGTGAAATAATCAGCTAATATGTTCAGATGTGATTTCTAGACTGTGATGGCTGTGGCTGAGGGGTATGTGTAGCCTAAAGAGTTAAAAGTTATTTTGAAATTTAGCTTTTCATTGTTGGCTCTGGTTTCTGAGAAGTGACTGCTTTCTGCTGCCTGTGCCTGGAGGGACCCTGCTGTGTTTGCTTGCTGTGAAGAAGAAATGTTGCCACAGTACAACTACTTTCTCATCACTTTTTAATTTGGCCCTTTAGCCCAGATCTGTAAGCTAAAGTCTGAGCTTTGGCTTCCTAAATCAACAAATGAGCATTGCCAGCTTCCAAAAGACAAACATCTGACACCCTGATGGTCCAGTTTTTAATGCTTTCTATGATGGTGGGAGAACCTCAGCTCCCAAGGATGTCAGTGAGGACATCATTAGGAAGCCCCCAAAGAGGTTAATGATTGGAAAAAAGGAGCCTATGAAAGAAGAGTGAGCAGGTAATATGAAGGACACCTGTTTGGCTTTGTGCATGCAGAAAGCTTAAATGACTCTTGATAGCCACACAGTGTCTTGAAATGGTCTCACTGTCACTTAAATTTTGAGTCTAGCATTTGATCTCTGGCCCACTGAACAATGGTCCAGTAATTAAAGGGTCCTGGCACCACCCTGCACATCCCAAACCATCTAGGATGTTAGTCCTGAGCAGGAGTGCTCACTCCGTATTCCTAGGAAAGGCAGGAAAGAGATGTGGCTCTCTATCTGCTAATAACAGGGAGCAAGCTGTGTAAATTGCTCCCAATATCATTGTTATCCCTCCAGGAGCCTGAAGCCAGGGAGAGGCTGCCAATGCTTAGGAAAATGCAGTCTTATATGGACTGAATCCATGGTTGGTGGTAAGGTTGTAGGTTGTACTCCCTGCTCCCCCCCTGCCCCGGATATTTGACCTCTTTTACTTGTAAAATACCATCAGGAAGAATTTTTGGCCATTTGTTGTAGAGATAGAAGTGGGAGAGGAAACAAGTTAGCCCTGCAGTGTCATTTGGGCATAGCAACACACCACTTAGGTTGACCTAAGGAGGTTGCTGGGTTTGTTTTGCCCTTCTTAGTCTAGCCTAGACATGATTTCCCCCATCCAGCATTGGGTTTCAGCTGATCCTAGTATGAGCTAGACTGGGGATATGTAGGAGCTGAAAAATTAACCCAGAACCAACCAAACAACCAAGCCAAAGAAAAAATAACTTACTGCTAGTTGTGCAGTTCAACATCAGAAGCCAATTGCTGCCAGTGCAAGGGAGGAGGCGGACTGCTTGAGGGGAGCAGCATCACAGATTGCCCATGGCTTGCACTGGCGTGTACTTCTGTCTTAGGGCTGGAAACTAGACCAGTGTGCAGGACTTCAGGCAGGACTTGTAGCAAGAGATTGAGCTGACCTGCTTGGAGGCAGCTGTCTGGGCAGAGAGCAGCTCTTACAGCAAAACAGTTTTACAAGTGTCTTGGCAAGTTCCAGGCTCAGAATTGCCTAGTTACTTGCTCCTTCCCTCTACTATTATAGAGCAACTTGTAGCCTCTGGGAAAGGTATGGCAGCATTGTAATAGAGATTTTCAAAGAAATAAATTGGCAACAGAACTACAACTGACATTTCCACATGGAGACGCCATGAGCTCTAATCTCCCATTAGTGAAAAGTCAGATTTGGGTTTTTTTAATAGTTCAGAAAGCTTGCTTTCATTTCCAGTTTACACCTGTTCATGATTGATTTAGGCTCATTTTTTTTATTTTCCATCATTACCCTTAAGCTTAAATAAGTTCCTTTCTTGCCTGGTGTTTACTTCATCGATATATTTATAGAAAAATATTTTACTGCTCACAGCTATGGTTTTACAAGGTTAAACATACTCTGTTGATTGCTCTCAAATTAGTTACTAGTTACTCTGATCATGTTAACGTCCTTTTTCCTGCCTTATACTTATTTTGGTTGATCTTTCTCCAACATCAATGGGCAGGATTACATATGGTGTAACAAATGAAGTTTTACCGGTGCCTTGTAAAATGGTATTAATAACTCCCTGTCTCTATGGTAAATACTTTGCCTGATATATTTTAGAATTACAGTTGTCTTTCATGTCTGCATCACATTGATAGCTTATAATCATATCATGATTGACTGATACACCTACCTCCTTCTCATTCATTGTCATTTACAGAAAGCCAGCCCATAGTCTGTGGCAAAAAGTCCTTGTTTCTGTTCCCTATGGACATGACCATGACATTTTTAATATTCTCATTTTCAAGGTCATATAGTTCCTCTGTATATTACTCCACTACTTCACCATGTTGACTATACTTCCCATCTTGTGTCCTTTGAAAATGACACTTTTATTCTTTTCCTTTTTCTTTTTTTCAGGCAAAAAGAATCCTATTAAAAAAAATAATAAATTTTAAACAAGTGAGTTCTTAACGTCTCAGTTAAGAAATGCCTCGAAAGTTGAACTAACCTGAAATATAAAACTGGGCATGTCTTTCGATGTGCTAGGAGACTTAATTCTACAGTTCTGCTAGCTACATCTGAAAATATTTTTCCAACTGTTTAACTCATCAAAAAGAATGACATGAAAATCTATGGGAAGGATGACTTTAATAGAAGCTTACTGTTAATTACAGCTTCACATTTATAATAAAGAACCTTATCTCTTTTAAGATTACTTAAAACTCAGTTATGAATGATAACTTCAGATTATCAAAAACATCAGCCTGAACTATTTCTATTATCTCTGATGGAAAATAATCTTTAAATCAAGTTAACATAAATAGTTAATTTCTAATGAGAATTAGGGACTAGGTAATTCCATGCTAGCTAACTGAGTGTTTTAGTTTGACTAGATGAGCTCGTAAGGGGGTAACCCTGTAATGGTAATGTTTGTAGTTCATGAAGCTCAGTACTGTATTTTATCTCTTTTAGTACTTTTTGTTAACATACCTTTAGCACTGTGGTAAAATATTTTCTATATTTTACATTGAAATATGTAGAGCAAAAAAGAAAGACTACTTGTGATGCATTCATTTTGACAAGTTACTAAGAGGTAGAAGTGATTTTAGACTACTTATGTTGAGGACAAAACCTTCTGTTGAGGTTCCTGACTGCTTTCAGAAAGCACTCTAGCTTGTTGAGAGGTCAGGCTTTATTTTCTTTGTTTCCTCTTCTTAGGGTTGGTTACTTAACGCATGTTTTTTTTCCTTCAGTGGAAGAAAAAGGTTTTACCAAAAGTCCTGTTTCAACCCATTCCTAGAACTGAGCAAGGTTTGGATGCTGACCAGATGTTTCAGCTGGATTAAGAGCATTGCAAGAGGTGATGACACTGCCCCAGCTTTCTGCATCTGGAGCTTGCTCATCTGCTCTTTCAGACCCTTCAGGAAATTGGATTGGAGTCACTCTGCCAAATCCTTCTCCATCCATCGCCTAGTCCTCACCTGACTGCTTGCTGCCAGGCCTGGACTTGCTCATTTGTCTCCATGAGGTATTGATTAGGTTTTCTCCTTTCTGTAGATGAAGATGTTTTGTGGGTTGTTGGTAGAAGCTTCTTTTCTTGTGGCGAGGGGTTTGTTAATGATACATGATCTGGTGAGGAGATGTTTGATGGAGATGGGATGAGGCTCAATTTATTTGAAGAAGGGAAAAGCTTTTCCTATGTGGTAGTGAGAGGGCAAAAGTCATAGGGGGGGATTAAAACCAAACCTGTCATCACCCTTAGAAAAAGGGGGAATAGGCTGTTTAGGCTGGCAGCACTCTGTTGGGAAGAGGTGTGCACAGAATGAGGTCTTCCTTCTCTTGTCTCTTACATAATAAAAATGCTCTATTTAAGAGCCAATTCAACTACAAATCATTTTGCTTTGTGCTTGAGTAACTGTTACTAAACTCTTCAAAGTCACTACCTCTTTTACAAAGGCAGTTCTGTAATCTCAGCAATTGCCATTGTAAGAGGGAGAGATTGGAGCTAAACTTTAATACTTTTTATACTGTTTTCCTGAATGCAAAGAGTTTGCTGAACTACCAGGCTAACGTTTTTTTAATCTAAGTGAGAAAGTAACATCATGACAAAATACAATAAAAATAATCCTTAGGAAGAAGATACCACAATACTTGAAGATATCAAGTATAATAGAAGTAGATATCTACTTGTACCGGTTTTTTATATCAAAAAACCCACTCAACCAATAAATGTGACAAATGTGTCTAAAAAACTTTCTTAATCTGGGGATAGCGCTTTCTGCTCTAGGCCTTTTTACATAGTTAAAATGATTCTATTTGACTTTTTGCTGTTGTGACTTTAATAGTAACCTCTGCTTTCATGGAGGTAATGATACACAGTAAAGTGAACACAATAACATGCTTCCTCTCTATTTTGAGGACAAAGACATGGTGCTTCTGAAACAAGTCCATGCCGTAACTGCATGTGCAAAACATTCCTGGGATAGCAACTTTGAGTACGCAGCAGAGTAATAACAGAACCAGCAGCCCATGGCAGTCTTGTGGCCACTGCAGCTTCCTCATCAAAGACTGCAGCCTAAGGGGTACTATAACATACTTGGCAAGGGCTATGGAGGTATTTACCAGTAGGAGAAGAATACATGAGGCCTGGTATTCCAGGATATATTGATCATTGCAGCCTCTTCTGTCTGTTCCTGTCTCTTCTTAGCCTCTGCTAAGGCCAGGTCTTGTTTCATTATGTATCTCATCCTAGTCTTTTCTCCTTAGTTTTTTTGGTCCCAATCTTGTCATCGTCCCATCCCCCCCCCCATGGGAAGTCTGCCTAAATACTCTGCTTTCCTACTTCCGTCATATCTGAAGAGGCAGTTGCTATTGCAGCTATCTGATTCTCTTGCGAAAATATTTTCTCTTTCTAGACTTGAAGTTCATATTTTGCTAGGTTCACTAGGTGTACAGAAGACAAAACGAGACTATTTCATCTCATGGCTGGAATTCTGTGCATGAACCTCCTCATCACTGACTTGTCAATAAAATTTCACACTTGATTAATAATTGCTTGTTCCACAAGGCATAAAGACAGAAATCCTTTTTTGCTCTCATGGAAAAGGCAGCACTGCCTATAAAACAGAGTTAGCTAGTGAGGGAGCACAAAACATTTTTGGTGTGCCCCCATGGATGAAGATTTGGATGACATTTAAGTCTCTGCTGCTGAGATTAATTGGTCAATGTTCCTGGAAGGTCATTGTTGGTACCTTAATCTTCAGTCCAGCATTCTTATATGAGATAAGGTTGAGTAACCCATATTGCAGCATGCAAACACTCCTTTAATTCCTCCTTGGATTAGCAGACTTTGCATACAGCAATGAACTTTGCAAGAAGGGCCTGAGCTCTTATATGTGTTTAATGATGTTCTAACATCTGCCAGTTGCTTAATTTCCAGAGAGGGCACCCCTTCACTTCAGGAGTGCTCTCCTCAGCTCTCTGACTTGTAATCAAAATTCTGCACACTGCACTCCAAATAAAAGCACTCTGCTGTCTTGCTCTGACATCTAATGAGAATGATTGCTCTCCAACCAAAGTAGAAGCATTGCTAAGCAGCACCAAGACAGCAATTATGGAAATATAGGTAGACAGTTCCCTGCTGATGCTGTGAGAAGGTAGCTGTGGGTCCTTAAGGAACAGGGCTCAGCCCTGTGCAGGTAAGGCACAGGCTGGTCATTCTGTATTTGTTGAAAAATTCCTGGAGGATTTATATTTTATCTAGTCCTCTGTCCAATCATTTTCTCACCTGAATTTCCCTAATTTCTCATTTCCTTAATTTCTGGCACCTGCAGGTGAGATAGTATGGACTTTGCTGTGTTAATATGAGAGATTGTCTGTTACAATAGTGGGAAAGACAGACCTGGAGGCAGTGGAAGAGGTTTTCAAAAATAGCTGAGGCTCAGATAACATTTTGTGCCTGGGCTGGCCACTGCCTTAATTGAAGTATTAGATGAGATGAACTAAAAGAAATAATTTTGGAAAAGAGTAATAATGATCAGGACTGCTCTAAGGTCATACAGATTTTCAGCTGCAAAGGTGTGAGTGTACCCTGGACAGTTCTGTGGCCTGTGGCCCAAAGCCCAGTTTGGTGCAGCTAAGCCATGAGATTTTTTTTTAATCTCAACTTTTACTGAGAAAGTTGTCAAGGTATGTTGAAGCTTGTGAGCTGTGGATCCACATGCTGATAAATGGAAAAACAGAGACTGAAGTAGAAGTGCTGAGACAGTAGAAATTAAAGCTTTAGGATCCCAAAGGAAAAATAACACAGGAAGATGTAAAACCCTAGGGGAGATGCAGAGCCTCAGAAGATGCAAATTCAGTGGCATGTAGTTGAGCAATACAAGGTGTGACAGCATGACCTTCCTCCCTGCCTGGTCAGCAGTGATTCGTCAGGGTGGGAAGTAATGCTTAGCCTCATAACACATCACTCCTAGCTGTTGGTTCTGCTTACTAGACACCAGAGAACTGCTTTTCACTCCAGAGTTGCATTAATTTTTACTGCAGAATCTCTTTATAAGGGAAAAAAGATGCTTCTCCTCCCCCAAATGTGACCAAGTGATGGCTGTTTAACAGGGCTTTTAGCACTAGGTGGACTAAAAAAGAAATGCAAATTTCCATAGGCTGCCAAGTTATTAATCTTGGACTTTTTCTTTTTAGTCTTTGTTAGAGATTTTGGTGAACGAGGGTAGAAATCCAATTCAGCCTGAAGTCAGGACTCTGTCCAAACTCCAGTGCTGCTCAGCATTTAGGTGATGCTTTGCTGCTCACAGTACATGATGAAGCCTGGCATCCTCAAAGGTGCTTCATCCACGTGCTAGAGGGGATTTAGCCTTGTCTCATGATCCAGCTGGAGCAGGGTGTGATAAGGCTGATAATAGAGGCCTATCTTTGTTCAGACACTGATAACAGCCGTATCCTTTCCTAATCCTAACAAACATATTCTAATGCCTCTATTCACCCCACCCCCACCACCCCTGAAATCTGTCTCTTCTAATTGCTTTTCTTACTAGTTTGGGGGAGGGTGTGTGTGTCAAGGAGGAGGTTCATGATGACAAGCTTAGTTTTGTAAATAAATAGACACTCTGGTATCACAGTTATGCTCTGCTATGTGAAAAAGAATGTGCAAGAGTGAGGACAAGTTGGAAATCTTTAGTTCTCCTGAATGTGGAGATAAATAACTGCATCCACGGTGCATAACTTCTATTAAGAAGCTGATTTTTCAACCATTAAAAAGTAATAAAATATTGTGCTAGCAAAAGGATATGCCATGTCACATCCTCCAACTATGTCATATACTATGACAGTTATGCTAGAGATACATCATTTCTGTACTCCATTTGAATGCATGTTAGCATACTTATGAGTATGTAGTGTGTGTGCTTGAAGGAGGCAGTGGTTTTCTTCTCTCAAGTTTTGTTTCTTTCAAAGTGGAGTATGAACAGTAGAAAATGTAAGTTTGTTCTTTTGTCTGCAAGAAAGGATAGAGGTACAGTCTTGTAGACAAGAGTACAGCATTCATGGGAAGGTTATCTTCATAGAGGCTCATTCACTAGGATGGTCAGAAGATGACAACTGCTTGTTCAAGGTAGTCAGGAAACATTCTAATCATCAGAATGCCCTGTGTACTCCAAATATTCATAGCATACTTCATGTGACAGCAAACTGCTGCATACAGATTGCATTTAATCAGAAGCAGTGCTCATCTGCTAGACTGAAGGTTTGAAGGCTGTGATAGCTGTGTTTTAATTTATGTACAGAAAGTGCAAATAAGAGTTTAATTTTTTCTATAAACAAGAAAAACTGTGCTGTGTCATACTAAGTGTTGACACTTTTACAATGTACTCTTCTTACAGAAAATTTCCTGCAATAATGCTTCTCAAAGAAGTGACCCAAAACCTAAGCAGCTTCCTGGGGCAGACAGCACTTCACAAAATCTTGCATCAGAAGAGGTGGCAATGTGTTAAAGAGAACTGCAGGCTGGAAGTGGAGGATAAGTGAAAACTGAAGAAGGAAGGTTTTCTGACAGCAGTTTAGCCTAGGCCATAATTTGGAGAAAAATACGTGGGCAAGTTTCTCACCTTAGCCAAGGACTTATTGTATGATACCGGGCAAGTTCCTTAATCTCTGAGGTGGATTGATGCCACCTAATTTCGAATTGCCTAAAAAAAATCTTGGACTTCCTGTATGGTCGATGAAGAGAGTATGGGATCATCAAAGGGCAGTAAAATTTGCTTATCTCAGTAGGTGCTCCATGAAGCTACAGCTGTTGGATTCATAACACTGCAGTTCTTATTATGCAATGGGATGGACCGAATCTTTCCCTCTGTCACTTCTCTGGCTATCAGTACAGGGGTGTTAAGTCTCTATTTTTATTCTGTCCCATTTCTTTAGCTCACCATCTATCAGATATTAGGACTGTTACCTTTCATCTCTTCCACTCCTAAAACAATAGGATGCTGAAATGCACTGAAGCTGCAGGCACTATCTTAACGCAAATACCTGTAGACTATGAATAAACACCTAAATACTAGCTAAAAGACAAATTCCCAGCTTTTTGCTAATCATAGTCATATTTTTACCACTGTCTGTTGAGTATTCTGTTGACTTAAAAGGTAATGATCCTGTTCAGTGCAGCCTTGTCACTTAAACTGAAATAAAGGAGCAAAAACTCTTGTAACTCCAAGCAGTTTTTTCTATCAATTAGTTAACTCTCAGCAAGTCGTATCTGCTAAGGAGATATTAATAGTAGCGATCAAAGAGAGAGATCACAAATGTCAAAATTTCCAGCTGAAGACATAATTACCCTAAAAAGCTTTTTATGTAACTTTTTGCTGCATCTGCTGGAATTTATGAATCACAAGAGAAACTAAGCATCCTCAGAAAGAAATGAAAATTCATAGGTCATCTTATATTTTATGCAAACAGATTTGTTATGTTTGGCTTTAATATAGAATATTATTTTTTAATTAAGTAGCTTGTAAAATGTGTGGGACTAAAGTAGCCCCACATTCACACTATTCAGAGGGCAAACATACAGCATCCCAGAAAGAAGTGGTGACCAGCTATTGGCTTGCCTAAGAGTTGCCATGGAAACAAGATCACCTTCCTTCAAAGTGGATGGTGCTGAATATTCAATATTTATATCTTTGCTATTACAAGTAATAGACTTAGAAGGTCAGAAGGGACCTTTTAGTTCATTTTACCTGGGCACCAACATTATCCTAATACGCCCCTTATTCAGCCATTAACTTGCTTGTCTGGAGTGTATTTGCCAGAAAGGCATCTTGTATTGATATGAAGGCAGAAAGTGAACCTAGTGTTAAAAATATGTGCATAATACCTCATCTGAACTTGAGTCTGGCTTCAGTTTAGCCAGTGGGTCTTGTTATGCATTCTCTCCTGGATTGGATATCCCCTAGTACCTGTGAAGTTTTCCTATCTACTGTGGTCAAGAAACCCTTCACACTTTCTTTAATATTCTCTCCTGCAGTAAGATGTTTATTTAGCCTTTAAAGCATTTTTGTGGATTGCTTTTGATATTGCAGAAAAGCAGGTTGTATGGGGGAATTAAGTTAATCTGTTCCCTCCCTGTTTTTGTGTGTGCAATCTGAGAGGGGGGAAAACCCAACATCACCAGGCTTACTGCATGTTGGTTTCCCTACAGAAGAGCAGTTACTGCATTTGTCATGTAATGAGTAAGAAATGTTAATGTGGGATTTGGGGCTTTCAGATGTATATGCCTCCAGAGGAGCTGTAGTTATGACCTTACTTGGAAGTGGCTCTGTGAGTCCTCGTCGTTCCAGCTCCCTGCTTGCCACCCAACACACTGCCCAGCCTCAGCATGGTCCTAGTCTTCCACCCCAGTGTCTCAGAAATGCAAGGACAGTAACTCTGACAGTGCCCTGTTGAGCTGCACTGTGGGGCCACCATTACAGTGTCCCTCTCTACATGTGGACTTAAAGTATCAGGATTAATGGCTAAAAGTGAGTCTACACCTAGCAAGTAGAATTGTGGAAAAAAAAAAATAAATTGGAGTGCTCTGGCCTTGATTTTGCCTCTGTCTGCTCCCCCAGCTTCAGCTTAGTGTTACAGTGCACGTTATTATTAGACCCAAGTGCCTAATATGTCTAAAGTTAATAGAGTAAATGTTTGTATTGCTGGAAAATTTAGTCACGCTAAAAGGTTTCACACATCCAAGCATTTCAGTATTTTAAGAAAAATGGCTGCAGTGTTGGAGATCTCTTTTCAGAAAGTAGGAAGCATTATAAAATGTTTGAAACCAGTAAAATTCTTTCAGCTTTACAGTATAACAAAAATTGAAAACTACCTGGTGTCTGCCTCTCAATATTTTATTTTGGATTTCCATCCAATTAAAAATGCAGTGCTTCCACAATTTTCATTATCACTTTCAGTTCTGTTGAATTTAATACCATAGCCTCATTTTTCCTCATCAGATTGTAGAGACCAGGCTGGACTGCAGCCAACAATGCGTTGATTTTTTTTTTGTGATTTTTATGCCTTGAAATACAATCATACATTTAAAATGAACTGCAATTACCTAAATTAATCAGAGCATCAATACATAACAGAAAAAAACCCACACAACAAATAATAGAAAAATGATAATGTTAACAGACAGATTGTTCTGAAAATTGTATTTACCAATTTCATTTCTTCTGCTCAATGGCAGCTCAAATGGCATCTAAGAAAGCTCTAGATAATATAGATTGTCACAGCTCTATCCTCCACGCTTGTTCTCTACTTAACAAGGATAGCTGGAAAATTAGCAATGGGATGCTTTGGAAGGCTGCCCATCTACTTATGTTGCCTGCTATGGGGAAAAACTAGCAGCTGCTTTTTCACCAGGAAAGCTGAACCTTTTCCACAGGAGTATACTCACACACTTGCCATGTACTTACAGAAATGAAATATTTTCACTGGCTTGGGAAAAAAGACCAAATTACTATGTAACTATAACCACTTCTGTCTTGAGAGCTCATACTTTCATACAGCTTTTCTTGCTGCATTGGGGGGAAGGAAAATGCATGTAGCTCCCTTTTTCAAATACAAAAGTTTTCTAATGACTAAGTCCTAGGAGAATATTGGCATACTAGCTAATTAATATTATTTTGCATTCTTAATATTTAGCTATGCATGAGGGGGCTATACAGGGAATTTGGAGAATTGGGTATTTTAAAGGAGGTTAGGTCTTAAGAACATCAGAAATTAGAAGCTTTAAGTCTTTTTTTGCAAACATGCATATTTCAAGAATATTGTGAGAAATTGTTGTCCTCGAGAGGCAACGATAACAGCATATCCTCCTGAGGTTGTGCTGGCATTTGCTGCCTAACTGAAGAAGTTAAAAGCTGTAACTCTACATCACTTAATGAACAGTGCTGATGGAGCTCAAAGGGAATGTGAATTCCAGCTGGATGTAATTATCATTATTATTATTATTAGTTTATGTTCATGTGCCTTCTCAGGCAGGGATCTTGCTGCTTAGCCTGAAGTTTTCTTTGGTCCCATTATAAAGCAAATATCAAAGCAACCCAAACAATCATGCACTAATTAAAGGAATTTTGCATTCCCAATATCTACAGCCATTGTAAACAAGACTTGCAAGGAAAAAAACCACCATAGATGTACGTAATATAACATAGGGGACTCCATCCCACCCCAGCAGTAAATCCAAGCATGTTATATCATTAGGCTCAGATGCTGTTTCTGTGAAGTTACGCTGTTTAAATTTGCCTTCACCTTAAAATGCAGCGGTGTTCAAACAAAGCAGTCCTCCAGGAGCACAGAAGCATGTTAGTGATTGCTGTATCTCTGTCAGTGTGAATAAATGCCATTCTTCAGTAAACCCAAACTGCTCTACTTGTTCCAGACTCTTAGGTGCGCTATATGGATTCATCTTCCGTATTGCAAATATAAAAATCTCTAAACTGGCAGTGGCATGATTGCTCTGTTAATTATGTACAATCAGTCCTACTGTCGATCCACCATAAAAATGGTGCTTCATGGTGGTATAATTTAAGGGGCTGGAAAGTATTTGCTGTATACATAGTGTAGATAAACATATCACAGAAAGTAGCTGTATAAGCATGTATATATAATGGTATGTAAAACATACTCGTATATGAATAATTTTTGTTTATCTGGAAATAATATCACAAAACCTGCAGCAAATCATACCCTGCAGATTTAAATTGCATTCATTTTGATGTATTTCATGGTATCTCATACAACTGTGGATTCAGAGGTAATTCATTCCTCACTTGCAGGGAGAGACACCACTCAGTCACCTCATTGCCTAATAAAGTTCACTGCTCTTAACTTTGAGCACAGAATAGTCTGGACAATCTGTAAAATGAATATTTCCTTTGCAGTTGCCCTACAATTTAAAGGACTTCAGGAAATAAAGGAAGGAAATAATTTTTCTAACACTTTCAAACTAAGTATAATTAAAATGCTGATGTTTTCCCTGTCTGAAATTGGAGTAAAAAGCTGAAATCTCACAAACAGCTTTCAATAAGAAATCCAAAGGAAAAAAGAGATTGGTCTTACAAAATCAAGATTTTAGTGTTTAAGAAACTCTGGATTTTGTACTTAGATTTAATATCATTTAAAAATATTACTTCCAAGAAGGGAGTAACTTAGAAAATTTGAAATAGTATATTTCCAAAATGTTAAAATTTGTTGAAACTAATTGCAGTCTACAAGAAGTTCCAGCTTTAAAAACTGATCAGTTGGCAGGGGAAAGAAATCTTTTCTTTTTTCCTTTAAAGTTACTATTTTGAAAAAGAAAATTTTCTGCAAAAAGAAGATCCTAGTTCACAGTCTGGGTCTGCCCTGGTATCCGAATTAATCACCAGTATGCAACTGGGAATCCCTGCCCCAGGACCTACTCCTACATCTTCAATGTGGATGATTCTCATTTTGTTATGAGTTTCTTAGCACATGTAAAGGAGGAAGAAATCCTGTTGGCAGCACCAATACCTCCAGTACAGAAAGGAAACGAGGCAGAGGTAAGTTGAGAACAGATCCATGTTTTCCAGCTCTTCCATGAATGCCTTGTTGCAAACTGCAGGAGAGGGGCTCATGCCTGATGCTGTGCACAGGGCAGAAAGAGAAGTGAAGTTCATGGGGTCGCAAGGAGAAATGTCTGGCTCTGTGGCAGCTTTTTGTCCAGAGGAAACAAAAAGCTATCTATTCTGTCCAGCCCCCCAAAATCTGCTCATCCTCCCTCCCAGCCAGAGTATCTGGTGAACAGTGCAGCCTCCAGCCTGCGTGCTTTCTTCCCAGCCCCATAAATATTTCCCATGTTTAAACTGTTCTCTGCTGACTGTCATAGCAAATAATTATAACAATTTATAACGTGTTTCCTTAGCCCTTGAGCTGTGACTGCTTATTTCCTCTTATGCATCCATGATATAACTCGGTGGTTATCGAAAAATGCCTTTGCCAGACTGTGCACTCTACAGCACAGTCCTCCTGGGTAAGGCTGGGTCATCACCATTTTATTGCTCACATAGCAGTGCTAAATGAAGAGGAATCTTCTAATTCCCAGAGAGTTGAATTTCCATCGTAGCTCTGATACTCTAATGCTACACTTCATCTAGCAGCCGGCACTTAGCAGCGCACCCCGGGGACACTGAAGGGAGAGGTGGCGAAAGCTGATGTGAAGGGTTTCAGATTCTGTGACATCACTGTAAGGCTGTTTGTCACAATTATTAGCATGAAAATCTTGTTTGGCAGCAATCCTGCCCCTCCTTCACACTGAAAATAATTGTATGAGTGCATGGGTGAGGGGAGGAGAAGGTCATTTAGAATATCACATTTAATGCCAATTCTCTTATTAATATGTCAACTTTAGGAAGAGCTTTATGAACATGGTGACTTAAGGTGTATGGGCTGTATTTCTCATGATAAAAGCGTGGCAGTCTTAATAGGACAGCGATCTGTGAGAAAACCCCTCATGCTGGACAAACTCTGTTCAGTAATGGGAATGTGCCTGTGGAAAAGCACCAGGGGAAGCTGCAGATACAAAGCTTTGAGCAGCAGGGAGGATGGAGCAGCCCATTCTCAGCCATATTTAGAAATGAGCACCGTGGGATTGAGCTGCCTGGCTGATGGACAAAAAAAGTAGGAGGCTTGGACAGGAAAAGGTGTAAGCAGCAATGGGCTTCCAAGTTGTGCAAGGGTAAGAAGAATGATCCATCATTAGTAAAGCAATGAGACTTGTGTTTTCTTCCTTGGCGTCTTCTCTTGTTTTCAGTGATTGTGATCAAGAACTAAACCCCAGGTAGAGCTCAAATATAGATTGTTTGGATTTTAAGCTGGCCTAGGGTTTAAGTTTGAAACAGACATGTCTAAAGCATGTTACGTTTCAAAAAGGACAAACCCAAACAAATGATGCAAACAGACTTTGGGGGCATTTCATGTCCAGAGCTAGAAAGCTTGAAAAATGCTCTTGCTATGTTGCAAGTGGTTCTTTGGGGCTAGTATGGTAAGTCAATAAATAAGCAGAAAGAATTTCAAGTAATTTTTACTCTGTGTCCCCTCATAAGCAACAGGCAAAAGGTGATCACCTAGAGAATAAACTGTCATTGGTTCCAGATACAAGGAAGATACATTTAAATACTTGAGTTGGTCAGATATACCTTTGGAAAAAAAAAAGTTAAATCAATACTGCCAGAACTTTGTTAGGGATTGGAGAAATGCAGGGAGATGCTGTATATCCATATGTTATTTCATAAACCAGTTTATTTATATTGTCATGTCCTTTCTATGTTCATATATTCCTCTTATAATTTTGAACTCAAATATTTGAACACACCTCAAATAGTTTCCCAGTTATAATGTATTTGATTTCTGTGCTCATGTCTTTCCTTACTGAAGCTTTGGACCAAGTTCCACATGTAGTAAAACACCTGATTTCTTCTTAACACCCACTCATTACTCATCTGAGGAGGTGCTGAATTGTTGAGGTGACCACTGTATCTGGCCATGACTAAACAGTCTGTCTGTGCAGCCAGAAAGGTAAGGTACCATGCTCTGGGGTTTGATTACTGAGCTGGAAGGTGAAGAGATGATGTCCTTCAAACTTAATTTGAAAAAAAACCAAAACAAAAAAACAACAAAACAAACCCAAACAAGCAAAAACAACAAAAAAACCCCAACCTCAAACAAAAAAGGCCCACACCTCCCTTTCCAGCTTGACTTACCAGTAAGACTAGAACTAAGCAAGGGAACGTAAAACTGGTCTCTGCAAAAGCAGCGTGTGAAATCAAGTTATCTTTACTTGGAGACTGCAGTGCTGGCTGCTGGTGGTATTTAAACTGGATTATTTCACAGCTGGGTGTAATACACTGAGAGGAGGATTTCCTCTTTCTCTCTCCAGCCCCAGGTTTTCCCTCTGCTACCCCAGTTGCTGTTGTGCACTTTCAAATCAACATATTTATTTATCACAAACTTAAGTGACATACCTAACAAACAAGGTCAAACCCTGTCATTACTCCCTCTTTCAATTGCCGAGTTTATATTTCAGAGCTGATTTATGATACTTGCCTGTCTCGCTGCCTGAGTGTCCCAAGCAATATATTCCATAACCCGTCTTGTTAAGAAGGGTTAATTCCATGCCCTTCCTGTAAAAAAATTACACCTGAATTGCTCACAGGTTAATTCTTCTATGACGGCGCCCCATGCCCTAGTACTTTCCAGTCATTCACCATTTCAAACAGCTCAAAGGCAAACTGTGATACTGGATTTTGATTATAAAGTCCAGACTTACTGAGTGCAGTTTAACTGGAGAGGGAAAAAAAAGGAAGATTGGAGGTCTCTTGGGTTATTAAATGAATTTCAGCTGTACAATGCTGGTTTGAAAGCAACATAAGTCAAAAGAATTGCTTGGGGTTTAAGCAGTGTAAAGAGCTGAATCTGATATCCTGTCTCAAGCCAGGAGCAAAAGGAGCTGGAACGCTGCAGGCCTTCAAGCACCTTATAGGTGGGTTGTTTAAGGCTGCCACTCTTTGGGGAAACCTAAATCAGTAATCATTTTGTACTGGTTTGTTTCTAGAATAAAAGGTGGTATCCAGGGCTGGATCTTATTTTTGTTCTTTTACTGTTAATTAGTTCTGTGTTAACTCCTGTATTGTGATCAGCCCTTTAGCATTTTGTAGGACTTGGATCTTGAAGAGACTGACCTAAGGGCAATTCCATAAGGGAAATTGAGTTTTACACTTAAATACCACACATTAGAGGCCCACCAAGTTGCAGAATGGCAAGCCATCCCTGCTGAGGAAATTTGCTATGGCCCTTGAGAAAAAGCATTCTTCCTGAAACAGAACATATGGAAGATGGTATAGGCTGCCACTTTTGTTTTTACCCATGTATCTTAGCCTCTATGACCCAGACGTGAATTAAACCAAAGAACAACTACGGCCTGGCCCAATTGAAAATGGGATACCTAAAGGAAAAGACCTTGACAACATTAGTTTTATCTTATTCCATAAGCCCAAATAATTTTAATGTTATTGTTAATGGCATTACAAACTATATAAAAGAATGTTAGGGTGTCTTCATTCTGAGAATTCAGAATTAAGAGAGTTACTGCTCAAACTGTAAAGGATGAAAATACTACTGAAAATAAAATAAATCCTGCATTATTAACGCTGCCAGTTACAGCATTGCTTTACTCTTGTGTATATGTGCTGCTTTTTAGCCACATAATTATTTTCCTTTTAGTAATATTTCTGTAACAGGATTTTTACAGTATTTTAAGCTTTGCTGTAAAATCAGCCCTAAAGAAAATGTAGAGCTGTGGGTAGCTCTGACAAATAGGATGCAGAATGGGAAGTGACAGGGAACAGAGCACAAAGTGCAAGTGCTTAAGTGCTGGGTTTCTCTTTCCTGATCTGGGAATTTATGCACAGTAATACTGATATCCTGAGAACCATGAAATCCAGGGCAGGACTTGAAATCTGCTCTTCACCATGACAAACTGGGCAGGAAACACAGCATAGCTCATTCCTGGTGTCCATCTCCATCCAAACTTCATTTCAGCAAAACTCAAACTGGAATTATAAAACCCTTGTATTGCAGTCTGGAGGCTTTGCTGATGTGAGGGATGTCAAAGCGTCCATGCGCAGCGATGGAGGTGTGGCTGGGACCAGCTTTGCAGGTGGACCTCCATGAGAACCACCTGCTCAAAAACTTCTCCACCACATGAACAAAACCATGGGAAACAGGGACACCTGGGAGATTTACTTCATCCTCCTGGTCTAAACTGAAACACTGGTGCAGGTGCACCTTACAGGGCAATCCACCCAGGTAAAGCTAGGCACACCCTTGTGTGCCCGCAGGGCTTAGAAATAAGTTTCTGCATTGCAAATGCAGGATGTAGCATTTAGAATAAACTTTTTTACTACAAATGGTTATGGGCATGGTATTATGCAGTTCTGGCTGCATCAAAAGTTTTTGAAACATCAGCCTGTGGGATTTTTAAGGCATATAACTCATGGAAACACATTAACTTGCTAACAGATGTGCCAGGTGCCTCACTGCAAGGAAGGCAGCAGAAGACAGGTTGTCTCTTTACGCTGGAAAGTCTGGAGAAAACAGAGGTCTCCAGGGACAGTAGCAAGATCTTCTTTAAAAAGAAAAAAAAACTTAAACAAAAAAATCACAGGAAATATTTTTTTTTCCAGGAAGGCTTTTAAGGCCCAGGTGGCTCTCTGAATTGCCAAGAAAGTATCATATATAGGCTTCTATGTGGTGTCTTCTGGATTTCCTGGGATTTGGAATGTATTTCTGTACTTTGCTGAAATACAGCTGAAAGCACTAAACCGGCAATAAGCATGTGCACATCAGACTATTGCAAAAGTAAAAAAAAAACACACAGAGAATAAAGGTGAGGAGGGAGCAGGAGGTCAGCAGCACAGTGATACCACTGACACCAGCTCCTGGAAGCAGACACCCCAGCACAACTACCTTGTCACTGCATTAACAGAGAGCTCCTGGATTTCTTTAATCTGAGCTTCTTTCCACGCAGAAGTCCAGACAGGTTGGGAAGCCAGCATAACAGATACGGGTTTTCCAATAGGTATAAGCAAACAGAGGAACAGATACATTTGTATGGGGTTTTGAAAGCACCACTGCCCTTTGCTTTGTCTGCGAAAGAAGTCTGTACGAAGAAAAGCCTGCACACATGTATCTTCCTTTTACTGCTGTCATACTGATTAAGAGCATCCTTTGGGTAGGGTTTATGAGCCTTTTGGAGGCAGCTGCTAGATCACGCGTACAGCCATGTTTTCTGACCTCTGCTTGCCTTTTTTTTTTTTTTTTCTCTTTATTAAAGCCCATCCGATGTTTCTTTTCTCTCCTTGTATGCTTCCTTCCTGCCTTTCAGAGGTTCACATCTGTGGTGCCTTTTTGAATTCCCTGGTGCTTTTTAAAACTCCCTCTTTTTCACCTTTGCCTCTCCATCTTGTCTGGGAGATTTCTACTCACTCATCGCTCCATCCCTTCCATCAGACAGATAAGAAAAATACCACCTCTCTAGGTGTCTGTCAAGCTCTTCAGCATACTAATTGCTGTTTGTCAAAGATAATTAAAATGCACAGTCACTGCAGAGAAATAGCTGTAACGACCTGAAATAAAAGTGTTCCCTCTGTCTTTTCTGCTGCCCCTGGGCAGGCAGCTGCTGCCCCACAGTTCAGCTGCAGAGGACAGTGGATTACTCAAAACTTGCTTTAGCGCAAAGCTGGCTGCATGAGCTTCGTGACTATGACTTACATCAGCCCAATATAAGTGATAGTCAAAGTGATGTAAGTTTACAGACTGACATCCTCTCCTGTCGTCTCTTCTTGGGTATATTTAATTTGCTAACCTCCTCCTAAGCCTTCCTAAAAGCATTAGCTCAAATCACCTTGAATTGTTCAGTATTTTTTCAGATCTTCCCTGAAGTGGGTGAAGCTGATCCCTGCTTTCCTGAGAAAGTTGTCTTTCGTGGTGGTAACCTCCCGGTTAATAATGGCATAAGCAGCTGAGAGAATTCAACAGCTGGATGGGAGCTTGTTGTCCGATATCTATAGTTTGGAGGTTATATACACACAGGTTATTTAAAGATAAGCAGTTTTCCTAATAAGTTTTTGTACAAACAAGAATGTTTGAGTTGTGCACTGAAAGTTCACAAATAGTGAGAGCCCCACAACACCATCAGGATACAGACCTATTGCATTAAGTGTGTTTTTTGAAAGCAGAAAATCCCTCCATCGAATCAACCTAAGGTCTAGATTTCTAGTTTGAGCAAATATACCGTACAGAAATGTATCACAGTCCTAAACTTATGAAAGATTTGTGGTTCTGTCATAAAAAATGCCTGGCTTTCACAGAAATAGCGATCTTGATTGTGTTTTCACTCAAAATTCACCCTGCCTCCATCACACTGCCTTCCACAAGGTCAGTTATTTACAATTGAGGCATCAGTGCCACGAACGAAGGGTTCACATGACAGTTTTGACCCTCCGCATCATTACAGTTTATTTCAGGCAATTCTGTCGATGAGATATATGAAGAAACAAAATCAGCTTCTCTTCATAATCTTTATTTTCTCACAGGTTTCCAGAGGGAAAAAAAAAAAAAGTTGTAGGAACATTTATCATAATTTTTACTCCATAGCCAGGTCTAAGCAAACAGCCTCACAGACTGCCTGTGCTTGAGTATGGGAGGGCTTTGAGAGACCTCTAAATATTATGTTAAATCTGGCAGAGATAGAATTGATCTTTAAGTAGTTATTTAACTCCCAGATCATGGAAAAAGGGACACTTTCTGTACACATATTACAAGGTCATGAGGGCAAGGACTATGCTGAAAGGCAGGTAGATTAATTTGGACCTCAGAAAGCAAATTCTGTGAGAAGCCAGCTTTGATCCATTTTGACTCCTATCAAGGTAGTCCTGCAACATGGACACGATGCAGTGCATGGGAGTACTGGGCTTGCTCTAACAGCGCTGCCTGATTGTCCTTCCTGCTGCAACTAACTTTTTCCCTACCTCTTCTCATTCCTGAGACACCCCAAACTGGATGCAGTGTTTATTAGAGTCATTAGAATTTGATTGCTGGACTCGGTAGACCTGAGCTCAACCCAAGAGAGGGAACTACTGCACTGTTCATCAATGCCCCCAGATATCCCAGCTGGAATCAGCTTCATTTCTGTAGTGCAGAATACTGAAGATACAATGCCAGCAACTGTGCTCTAAGGAAGAAAGAGGGGGAAAAGCAGGTGGTGCAGGGAAGGAGAAGCAAATTGGTTTTGCAGTTATAGTGTAAAATTTAGAAATCTATAGTATTATGGAGCCTGCTGCAATTTTAAGCACCTTTGACTAGACTGCTCAACAGTGGATAATAAAAGGATCAGAAAAACCAGGGAATCAATAAGGCTGTCAGAGCTCTTTCCTCCTACTACAGTGTTTCACATTTACTCTGTGTATCTCTCTACTTCACAGTATTTCAATAAAGGAGGAAAATGGCCAGTCTCAAAGCTGAGCTATACAATTTACTCTTTACACACCACTAACAACTGCTTCAGAGGTTTAGTATGTGTCTAGATCCATTTTTAAACTAAAATTTATAATACTTTACTAAGGAGAGTTCTTACAGTCTATGGTAATGTTCATAAGGGTCAGTATCCCTCGGTTCTTTGAATTTAACTTTAGTGCAGTTTCAGGGATTTTACACTGTTGTCTTTTCAGAGATAGGAAAGATGCAGTTCATTAGTATGTATGAATAGTATCCTTTAGTTTTTTTATGTCATTATCTAGGCAATTAAGAAAAAAACCAAGCCAAAACAAAGAACTAAACCTAGAGATATCCTTCTCAAATGCTTGAAGGTTGAATTTGGCAGGTACTCTGTGAGCCCCTGTTTTTGAAAATGCTGGTTAGGATAATTTTTATAACATGATAAATAATTAGATAAAAGTGCTTCAAACGTTTTAGTGTGGAGCTAGATAGGGGTGGGGAAATAGAGGAAAAGTGAGATAAGAGTCTTGAATTCCAATGAATTTCAGTAGGATGTCCCTGCACACACATCAGATACAGATATTTTTGAGCTGATGATAGCAGATGCTGAACAGCCAGTAAGCCATCAGCTGTTTCCTTTCTGAATTAATTTTTAGCTTTTCAGCTTCTTCTGACTATTCAAGAAAGGCAGTTTTATACTTTTAAAACCGTACCAGAAACCTTGGAGCATACTCACAGTTTACCTCAGTACTGTCTGTAGCAGATAGGCAGACCTTACAAGACAGGAATCTCTGTCTTTGGTCAAAGAAAAGAATTGGAGAAAAGGATCTGACCCTTCTACGGGTGTTGCTAAAGCCCCCACCCTTTTGTGTTTGCTGTGCAGTTGCACTGAACTGCAGGCGTGCATCTGGCTGGCTGACGTGCCTCTTCCCTTGCTCATATCAAATCCCATCCTCCTCATCCTGCTCAGCAGGGCAATAGCCCGCTCTGCTTTGGCAGGAGGAGTCCTTCTTGGGGTGACACTTTTCCAGTCTGTCTATCATGGGCTGATAAACTGCTGATTGTTCAGACTCTATGTGGAGCCTCTGCTGCTAGGCAAAGCAGAAATACTCCTTAGAAAATAAGTACGGGGGGAAAGTGCCCATTTTCCTTCAACTGACAGACTTCACAAGATCTCAGCTGAATCTGTAGGAAGACTGAACAGATTATTTTGGGTTTCTCTCCAACAACATGTGGTTGCTAAGGCAGTCTCCAGCTGAGGGTTCCTGGGACTTTCTGAATCGCTGCAGAGGGAGGGCAGAAAGTGATGTGTATCTTTCCTCTCCTGCCATCTCTAAGCAGCAAGGTTTTACTTCCCATACTCAACCAGAAGATTCATATGTGACCGAAGCAGGGCAGATCTCTTACTTGACAAATACTCTCGGTAGGAAGGTTCTCACAGAAGCAGGAAAGACTCCTGTAAACCGTGATGAGTGGAGAGCTAAGTGACTTTTACATGGTTGGAAACAGCTAACACAGGGACTGGGAGAAGAGGTCAGCAAGAGAGAGAAGCACAGATCTGATTGTATCAGTGCATCTGACCCAGAGTACTGCTCAAGTTGATTCAGGGTTTTGAACTGACCTTTTCTACATCTTTTATGAACTGACTACTGTCCTTTGTACTGTTACCGTCACTGACACTGCGCTGTTGTTTGCATTAGCAAAACTGCTGTGCAGTCAAGTGGGTAGGAGCTTTGTTTTGGATGGGCTGTTTGTATGTCTTATATAGATAAACATTTGTTTGAGTCTTGAATGAGACCTAAGGGCTGAAACTGTATGATTTGAGCCCTTTTTTTTAACAGATGGAGATATGAGGGGGGAAACACCAGAAGAAGTAGGCAGAGAATATGATTTAAAAGTCAGAGAACAGTAAGAAATAAGAAGTTTTGTTTGTTTATTCATTTTTAAGGAGGAAATAGGCACTGAAACCCTGGGAAGTCTATATGATCTATTCTGTCAGACTTGCATTCACAAATAGAGACAGTAACAATGGATATCTTTACTGATAAATCTATCAAAATAGGTCAAGGAAAAAGTTACTCAGAAATGAGACAAGTAAGATGTTATTTGTAGTGACTTGCCCTCAAGTTTATGTAGTTCACCGGTAAACTCACACTATAGAGCCAAGCATTTTTACTCTAAGTTCATTTTTAAAAGCATAAAAATGAACCATGAAATGAATATTCCAAATACTTCTCATGCGTCAGCAGTTGAAAGCATCCCTGGTACGACTGAGATTTTCAGTGAAATGAAAGGATTTCTCAATTACAGAATATCTGTAAGTGCTTAGGTTATGAATGGTCTAGCATACTCGGAGTTTTTAATAGCCTTTCATGGATTAAAATAATGGATTTTAATGTGAGTAACTACTCAGTCTAGTGAAGACTGGAGAGTTTCTAGAGGTGTGTATTGAGAACATGACAGTACCTGCCTTATGCATTGCAAATATAAGACACTTCACTGCAGAACACCAAAGAGCTGAATGTTATAGATTTTCTTTCCTTTTTTTACAACATGCTACACAATACTGAACTGCTGTTATCTAATTATCTTACTTTTCACAATCTTGTTCATTTTGTTAGGAGCCTGAAAGGGATTGGTTGGTGAGGCAGTTTGAAGTCTACAGCATCTCCCAGGATGATACTGTGAGAACTCATTATGGCTCATGAAATGCTCACAGGTATTCAATGCTACAGAAATATCTACAAGGGGAAAACAGAAAAAAAAAATGTTGAAAAAAAAATGTTGCTTTGGAGGGATAAGGAAAAATGGCACCTCCCAGTGAATATTGTTTCTTTGCTGAACCATTTAAGTATTCTGCGTTAAATGAAGCAGGTATCCAGAGAAGGAGGGGAATGTTGTGTCCTCATTTAAATAAAGTGTGTGTTATGAAATGGAGGCACAGAGGGAATGGAATTTAGGTAGCACGGTAAGTGATGTGCCAGAGAAACTAAAGTAATACTCCTGTACTTTCACAGGAATGTTGCCACACACTGAATAATACACCTGGAGCTATAAATAAAAGAGGAAAATAGTTTTCTAACCTTAATTAAAAACTCACGTAGCAACATTATTGCTAGATAACAAAAAGAACCATTGGCTTCCTGACCAGCAATGCCTCCAATGACTAAACTTACTGCTGTCTGTGGCAATTTGCATTGATTCTCTCCCCTTCTCTTTAATCTCAGATTTTGGTTAGGATGGAGCCGGTACCGTGGTGACAGTGAATTTCACATGAATAGAAGCACATTTTTCTCTTGGTTCCCACATTCATCAACAATTTTGACTTTAGCTAAATATAGTTGTGATAAACAGTTGCAAAGAGGGAAACTGGATACATTTGATTTGAAAATAGTCACAAGTATAATCTCAGATACAAGCAGTCTCAGACACAACAGTTCTGTTCACTCCTTTTCCTTCCAAATCTTCCTTTTGATTTACTATATTTCTGATATCCCCCATGTTGCTACTTATAGATTTTCATATAGGTGGAGGAAAGCTCAGAATTACAGGGATATAGCTCTGAAGTTTATCTAAAACATTTAGGCTAGGATAAAAGTTCACAAACAATCTGGGAAAGCAATGATGAGAGAAGATATAGCATCTACAGACGGTATGAAATTAAGAGTTGCAAGAGGATCTAATGAGGTTGAAAGATCTGTAATACACTTGCAGATGAAATTCAGTGTTGATTTGTGCCAAGTAATGGGAGGAAGGGGAAGAAGGGAGGGAATCAACCCTAACTAAACTGCAGAAACATGGGCTGTAAATTAGCTATTACCATTCAGGAAATATATCTTGGCATTTTTATGGATAGTTCAAACAAATGTCAACTCAATGTTCAGCAGCGGTCAAAAAGGCAGACATTGTGTTAAACAATTAGTAGGAAGGGTCCAGTGAACAAATCAGAAAATACCACTATGTCACTCTAAACCCCACTGGGTATTCGTGTTTTGAATACTGTGTATCTTCAGTCTTACTCAGGTATAGGAGGTTGTTGAAGACGATAAAAAGCACAGAACAGTTGCTATATAAAGGGAGGGTGAACAGACAGAAACATATAAAACCATAGATATCATACAGAAAGTAAGTAAAGAACAGCCATTTGTTATTTCTCACAGGGTGAGATCTGTAGGACAGCAACTGGAATGATCACACACAGTTTTATAGAACATACGAGAAAGAAAATTGTTGCCAGGCAGAAGCGTTGCCATTCTTGCATTTCTACAGCATGATGTGGACCTTGAAAGCTTAGAAAGGCTGAAAGATAAATTAATGAAAAAAATGGATCATTAAAAATAAGGATACAGATACAAGCTCTGGTTTAGGAAGTTTCTGAATTGCATTTTGACAGAAGGTGGGAGTATGCAGTGGGGAAAACTTCACGGTGCTATTCCCTGTTCATTTCTTGGTTTTTTTAAGCCTCTGCTGTTGGTTCATGTCAGAAACATGTAACTGGGTGAGAGTTTTGTTTTGCTTATCTTGGGATTTTGGAAATGCTGAAAGAAAACTATGAGCCAATGTCAATGAACACTATTGAGCGATTTGGCTTCCTACTCACCTAGGAATCTAGGGGAGGTCCTTGCCATTGGTTCCTGCTTGCTCAGGGACATGGAGGATGCTGACCCCAGTTTCCTTGGGAAGCGGACTCAGATTAATGGTGATGAGGTCAGCTCTCCTCTTTGATTTCTGCTCGATGGCCACTCTTCTGAGTGAAGGCTAAGCGGCATAGTACCCCCATAAGACAGAAACGAGTGGTCTGTTACTGGAGCCTAGATGCCTCCTTCTTTAGATTAAAGCCTGTGCATGCTATGCTGCTCCAGGCCAGGTGGTGGGTTAGGAGAGCATAACCAGAGGCAATGGCAATGAAAATTAAAAACTGCAGCAGGGTGTGCGGGTCAGTGGTGGACTGGAAGCTAGTTGGCTTACAGAGAAGAAATCAGCTTCAGGACAGGAATGAACATTGCTGTCATTGCTGCAGTTACTCTTTGTGCTTTGCTTTGGAAAAGGGAAGTTTTTAGCTAGGAATGGTTTTAGCTGCAGGAGAACAATTGGGAATTTTATTTTCTAGTTGAGAGTAGGACAGAGAAGCCAATGGAGTGAGATGAGACATAAGGAAGGATTGTATGAAACACTGCTCTGCCCAGGGGATATCAAAATTACT
The DNA here is from genome assembly GCF_015220075.1 of Falco rusticolus. Taxonomy (NCBI): domain Eukaryota; kingdom Metazoa; phylum Chordata; class Aves; order Falconiformes; family Falconidae; genus Falco; species Falco rusticolus. Next base: position 78,426,350 of record NC_051187.1, on the reverse strand, counting down.
GCCTTCAAGGCCAATAAGAAAAAAAAAAATTGTTAAGACATGAAAAAGATGAGGGAAGTATAAGGATTTCCTGAGAGGTGAAGTAGGATACCAGAGATGTCCCAAATGGGGTAATAATAATAATGAAACTCCTACTCACGTTAATTTAAAAAAAAACACAAAAAAGGTGGTATGGGTGGTATCATAATTTCTGTACATGGAAAAATACTAAGGAGGTGTTTAAGAATAAACTTAAGCACTCCTGTCACATTGAGTTTTGCTGATACTTGGTATATTTATTTTGCAATTAATGAAAATATTTTCCATTTAATTTATGAATTTTTATATTGAAGATTAGTTTGGCAGACCCAGTCAGACACACTTAGTGATCAATTCATAAAAAAAGCTGAAAGAATTACTTAGACATGAAGAGATTTTACTGTGCATATTTGTTTACTCTGCAGTCTTGGAACAGCAACACAGATGTTAGAACAAATAGTTCCTATTGCAGCTCTTTCTCTGCTCAGATTGAGTTTGAACTCATCGTTGAATAGATTAGCTCAGCAGTAAAAGTTTGTTGCAATTACCTTTCAGTTCTTTGAATATTAAGATTTTATAACCTGCAGAGACCAGCATCAAATGTCCCATTGCTGTTATATTAATATTCCTCATCAAAGCAGAAATATTTCCATCTAGAGGAGCCATAAAGCAAGTCTTGCAAATTTGTTCCCGTGAAAAGTGGTACTTGTTCTGCTTGATTTTGGTCTGAACAATACTACTCAGCCACAAATAATCACTAGTTTTTAATCCCTGGAGTCACAACTCAAAGATGAAAAACAGCATATACTGATTCAATAATATTTAAATGAAGGAATGAAGACATCCTACTTCTGAATTAAATACGTGATGAAAATGTATCTTATATTTTATAGAGATCAAGCCTTCATGAGCCATGGGAAAAATTGCCTTATGGTTTCCCATTCTATACTTGCAATTTAGGTAATTTCCTCTGTAAGTGGTAGATGAATTCTTTTTTATTTGTTGCAAGTATGTGTCCATCCTTTTTTCTATAAAACCACTTCAGCCAGAGTAGGATCTCCATCTGCAGAGTACTGCACTCAGTAGCAATGCAGCTTCCACCAGTTTTAATGCCCTGTACACAGACTTTGCAGCATCCGTGATTTTTCAACATGGACAACCTCCAAAGACAGAAGCAGCTTAGGCATCACCCATTTATTCATTCATTTCATTGCTGATGCTGCCAGAGGGATTTCTTAATATTCGCACTATGCTAATCATTTTCAGAATGTATGCATGGCCACTTGGAGCCCATTTTGCCTTGGCTGCTATGTAATTATAGACAGATAAGGTTTGTGAGCATTGAGAGCTACAGATTTAACAAATTACATTCAAGCATGGTGGGAGCAAAGCACAGACGTTTCAATGGGATGTGTGGCAGGTGGCAGTGAAGATAAACAGATCTCAGTTTTGTCAGGCAAAGAAACTTGGTGTAGTTTCTATTGTTTTACTAAGGTTTAGGCTTAAACCCTAGCAAGGAATTCTCAGACACCATATACGGAGACAAATTCATTAAAAGCCTGGTATCAGAAAAGGTGGATAATCATCACATAGTGATTTCTGAAAATGATCACCATTTAACTAATCAAACAATGTTCTTGATATCACAATGGACTTCAGCTCTGCTGTTGGGGAAAAGTAACCTAATTCTTGTACAGAATAGAACAATTGTCACTAACAGCAAAGGAGGAGCTTCCTTAATCCGAAATAGTATAATGTTAAAGCGGTATAATTACATGGGGGTTGTTATGTATAGGGGGAAAGAATGACTAAGAGAGATGCTCTGTACAGAACAAAGATGATTTAGAAAGCAATCAGGCACTAATGTACTGTACTATTTTAAATGAGACTTAATACCTTTTTACGATTTGTCTAATTTATGCTCACTTTGGAGAGCCAGGAGAATCCAATTATTTTCCTGTAGCCACCTCATGACTCATACTGATAGGTGAAGTATAATACCATAATTGTCCTAAATTATTTGAAAGGGGTAATTATTCAATATATGCTTTCTAGTATCTATATTTTTTAAGCTACAGGGATCTGCTACCCCACTGGTGATCTCTCCTTTGCAAGCAGGTACAGGTGAGCAAGCCAGGTGAGCTGCCAGTGTGAGCTCAAGGCTCCGGCTTGCACGGAGCCTCCTTGCAGGTTGGGGCAGTCATGCCCTTTGGTCAGTACCATGATGAAGGATTAAACTGGCTTTGGTTTCTGTACTATTCGTTTTTAGTAACATGGTAGCAGTGTTACAAGGTGAGGTTAAAGGTCTGGAGAGTAATTCTCACAGCACGTTTCGCATTTCGTATGAAAATTTATTTTTCATTTATTTTTTTTGGGTCTGTATGACTAGATTGACTATAACTTGGAGGTGATTGGCTTTGTACATAATTCGTCAAAGCAAAAATTGTTTTAATATTCATTTCATAATTAATTTTGATGTACATTAATAAAAAATGTGAGCATTTTAGTTGATGTTTACATATCAAAACTATTTGCTTTTGCTTTCATAGTTAAGAGAATCCTCTGGAAGAATAAAATTTCATTAGATTTTCACTTCTGTACATCTCTGTGCTTTAATACGTTGACATTTCAGTGTGTCTTGCTTCTGTAATCCCTTAATCAAGGTATATTTAATGATTTTAATTGTTTGCATAAATCCATCTTGGTGTCCATGGTACCATATCTCAGCTCTTTTCCAGAATTCCTCCAGCTGATTTTTTGTTTCAGGTCTGCCTTGTATTTTACCTGCTGCTGCACTGGAAAACTGCTAGCAACCAATTCCATGATGTTTAACTTGTGTGTGAAACCTGAAATTACACTCTTCTGCTCTCATCTCACACTGCAAAGTTTATCAGAGCACTTTATCTATGACATGATGGCTATCTAGCGGTTTTATCTTTCCTTTTGATTATTCTCCTACAACATGCATGACATGTTAATCAATTTAATCTCATTTCGTAATCTTCTGTCCACATTTCTAAATGTAACAGGTCCTTCTACATTATTTAGCTTGTTCTTGCTGGTGTTTGCAGCATTGCCTTTCTTCTCAAGCAGGATTTTCTTTCTTTTCGCATCTATCCACCTGATATAGAATTGATGAGTATTTGGAACATTCATGTTACAGAACAGGTAAAAATGTTGTTGTCACCTAGCAACTAATAGCATTTTTAAATATATATATAGATATCATTTTTTCTTCTTCTGGAATTGCCTAAATGATTTCTCCCCTTAATTTTCACTTCTGTTTTCTGTGAGAAAATGAGAACATGTTTTTAAAAAGTTTTTTAAAAATGGAAAAGTCAGCTGGCTGTTAAATTAGAAGGCTAAGAAATATCATACAAGTTATTACAGTCTATAAATTAGCATCTGTATTCTCCTGGTATCTTTGAAACTGATGACTGTGAAAAATTTCTGAGTGAACACGCATTTTTTATATGCAGTATGTGGGGCTATGGGGGACCTGAATTGTCCTTCTTTGGTACTCCACTGTAGGGGGGAAACATTTTTTAGAGGCACAGTACTGCTCAGTGCAGGATCAGTATGTTTATTCTCTTTCTGCAAACATCAGGGAATAAAAGTCAAGTACAAAAAAGTTTGCCCATGATCCTAACTGCTTATATTAATCTCTAAGAAAATCCAGTTCAATATACACTATGTTTCTTCATCATTAATGTCAGAAAATTTTATGTCAATTCCCAATTACCCATTTTAGGAGCACAGGCAAAAAGAGCAGACATCACTCCAGGGGAAACCTGTCACTCTGCTCTTGTATTCTGTAAAGCAGCCAGATTCTTTAAAGGAAAGCATGAGAAAACCTGTCTGGACAATTTTTAATTAAATAGGTATTCTAAAGGTTTTTCTCCAGTCTTAAATGATACCCATGTCTGAAGCTCTGAAGCTTTCTTTTGTTTGTTTGTTGTTTTTAATCTTAAGTAGGCCAATGCTGCCTCTGTTCTATAAACTCAACTACCTGTTCTAAATTGTGGTAGTGAACTGCATAGGATTAGCCTGATTTTAAAATAAATTTATTTCAAGTTTCCATATTGACTACATTTTCAGTTACTTTTCAGGAATTTAGGAGACATGAGTGTCTGCTTTAAAAATTGGGAATATCTAATACACCTCTTCACTGTTTGTATTATTCATTGCTTCTCTCTGACAGGTTCCTTTGTAATGTCTTCTATACAGGCCCCTTTTATATATTTTTCACACCTTCCACTGAAACTTTTTGAAGCAATAAGAGATTAGAACTGAACACATGATTATGAATAAAGAGACATGAAGGGCTTAAGTAATGGCATAATATAGGAATATATTATCCATAGGTGTGTGTATATAGGTATTTATTACCCACATCACCTAACATCCTGTTAACTTTTTTAACTGCCACTGCCATCTGAGATGTGGTTCACTGGCTCTTCACAAGAATGCTTTGCTGCTCTTGATATCTTCTTAGTCTGTCTGAACTCATCCTAGGACTTAACATCTTTCCTCTCCATATAGATCACTGTGCATTTCCTGTGCATTACATTTAGTTGTTCTGGGCTGAAGCAGAGCCTTTCTGCTCCTTTATTTGGCCCCCACTGTGCTAAATGATTTTCAGTTGAGTACAGATTTTACATTTCATTATTTTTCCCCCTCTCTTTATCATTAATAAACACATTAAATGACAATAATTTATTATTAATTTAATCTCTTTACACTACCGTTGTCATTACCATTAGTTTTATGTTAATGCACACCACTAAAGCTTTCCTCCTGTGATGGGAAGCAATGCCTTGTTCTTGCTGTTTTTTATAGCTTCCAGCTGATTTTTAATCTATGGTAGGAGATGAGAGATTTCACTCTTTATTTGCCCAGTGGGGTTTTTTGTGTGCGTTGAGTTTTATCTAAAACTTTTATTTTCTTCTCTAGCATTTCTTTGCTCCAAAGAATTAAGACAAAACTCAACACAACAATGGAGCCCGCTGCAGTGAAAGTGCTTGAGCTTTCCCTTCCCTTTGGCCTTTTACAACATTTGAACTCTGTGCTGTGGCTGGCCGCGTTACCTGGATATTCCTCTGGATTCCCACAGCTCTGCCCAGCTCTGAAGGCAGCACAGGAGTTACAGAGCAGGGCTGCAAAGTGCCCAGCTAAACAGAGAGTCAAACATGCTGTTGCTTATATACAGAAGTCAGAGAACTGCAATATTTGTTTGCAGTCATCAGTAGCAGCAGTATGTAGGTGCTGCTTTTTGCTAGACCCATCTGTAGTCTGTTATATTCCTCCTTCTGGAAGGAGAGAGATTCACCGTTATGTTCCTTTCCCAATGTAACAGTCAGAGCCCTAAACATGCCACAGTTTCAGGTGTAAAAATCTGTGAACTTTTTAAAGAAATTCAGCATATAAATAAATGGCAGGATATGGCTCGTTAGTAAATATTTGTGAGGCTAAGCAACTCTTTTAAGTGTTACTGAGAAGTGTCGCAGAGTACAAACAGATACTAAATCAATGGGATAGACCCCAGTGTAATCCCTGAATAAACTTCGTTTTATGACTGAACTTGGTTTCAGATGCACCCCGCTAGGCAGTTTAGTTATTCTGCCTATAAGGAACTATAACTTGTTCCTTATTCTTCCTAATGTAAGTCAAAGTTAGTCCACAGTCAAAAACTTACTGCTAATTTATTTTGTCTTAACCCCTGACTTGTGCCAGTGCAAACTGTAATAACATACCTTCTTAAGACTAGTCTTTTTCAGATTAATCTGCCACTGGCACAGCTTGTCTCTGTAGCTGAACAGACGTGTTTCAACAGGATGGCACGCTCAGAACTGTCCTGAAATTCTACATTTTATGTAGCTCTTCTCACTGCTAGTTTTTCACTGTACCATCTGTATTGCCATCATACAGAAGCACAGTCAGTAGGGCATTAAGAACTTGCTGATGCAGCTGTTTATTGTTGGATCTGAAAAAGAGCTGTTTGCTCTGCATTTTGTTGGCTTTGTCATCCTTGATCAAACCGACAATATTTCTGGGACAGTTTATGAGACCAGTGGATGCACAGGTTAGAACTGTGTTTGGGCTGTGGACACATGCAGGGGAGGGATTCCACACTCGGGATCTTAGAACTGAGCAATAGTTGTAAGTGTGCTCTGCTCCTTCTGATCCCAGTGCCTTCACTCCTGCAAGATGGAGCAATAAGCTCTGGCTACATACATCCATGCTGTGCATCCAGCTGCTCTATGGGGCAAGATTTTGCTTTTTTTTTATTTCTTCTTCTCAACTCCTAATCTTTAATAACACAAACAAACTTCCCCCTACCCCAACAGACAAAAATCCAATCACCATCTAACATTTTTGGGAAAGAAGAGACAAGGACTACTTTTCGAGGCACTGCTTTAATATTCAGCTTCATGAAAATTAGACTGCAGTTCTTGCTTGCTTATGTGTGCTTGACTCATTGACTGGGGGATGGGGGGGTGGGGGTGGGCATCATGGTCCTGCTGAGTGACACAATCCATCAGTCATGGACTGAGATGCTGCTGCTAAGCAGCAATACTTCTTTTTTCCCTCTCTGACCCATTTAAGTGAGTTAGGAAGCATGATGCAGCCTTGCTGTTTTCGGATAATGTTTACAGACTGACAAAAAGAGTTTCCTGTCTGAGCTCCACTTCTTTCTCTGCCAGTTAGCTGAAGCCAAAAGTCTACGTCCATCTTGGTGGCCCATGCTAGGACCATTTTGGTCTTCTCTTCAAAGTGGAAAAAAATGAACAGAGCACCAAATTCTGCTCCATTGTTACAGATGCTTCAAGTCACCACCAGGATTATGTGATTGCAAGGCAGTGTAAAATTTAATTAAATTGCTTGGAGACACTCACTGGAGCACTGTTGCCTTTTGCCTGTGTTCTGGTTTTGTCATCTTTTGTTCCTGTGCACACATTGAAGTACTGCGTTTCTTTCTTTTCATTGCTGCCCGAAACCAATAAAAGAACAATCTTTCCCTGAAGATAATGAAGCACCTCTTGGGAGAAAAAAAACCAACCAAACAAACAAAAACCAAACAAAAAAAAAGAGATCACCCAATATCAATTTTTGTGTAATGCTAATTCCTGGCAGAGTTGCTGATATGCATCATATGGAAGTCAGCTAGGTGGAATCACACTCCGGTAACTCAGGGACAATAGCACCATGGGCTTAGATAAGGCTCCAAATGCCAGTTGCAACAAGGCCAGCATAGCAAACATCATGGTCCTAGTTGTCCCATTTCTGAAATTTGTGGAGTGGGGTCTGGTCTGAGGATTTTTTTTTCTCTGAAAGTTGACTGGAAAGTTCATAATAATACCATATACTTACATAAAACACTCTTGGGCCAAGATATCAAAGGTGTAACAAGCAGAACGGGAAGAGTTCAGTAGCACTGGGGGACTTGCACCATCCCCACCTCTTGCACGCAGTGTTAATCACAGGATCCCACAGCCTGGCTTTCCCATTGGATCACTTTCGTCTGGGCATCTTGGCCATGTACAGAGACCTGCAAGTAGGGGTCACCTCAGCTACCCAACAGCTGCTTATTGCATGATACGCACAGCAGGAGCTAGGTCTAGCATATTACTACACGGAGCGCTGAAATGCTCACTCCTATGCGGGCACTCAAGGCATCTGTGCTGGCCAGGTGGTGGGCAGTGAGGTGGGGGGGTGAGTCTCCATGGTCTGTTCAAGGTGTTCATCTGGTGAATATCATTCTCTGAAATATCAATATTTTCTCAGTTTTATGCCAGTTCAGGTGATTATTTCTCACTCAAGTTACTATTATTATCTCAGCAATTTCCCTTCTTTCTTCTGTTTTTTCTTGTTTTGTCTTTTTCTATGTGACTTAGCTTATGTAGTAGTCTCCCACAGCCCAGTGATATTTTTCCAGCAGAGCTGAGCAAGGGCCACGCAGTTTTGCTTCACAAAAATGGCCCTTGGGCTCAGATGTGTTTGACTTGGTCTGGGCTGTAGGTGACAACATGCTTCTGCTGCTTTCAGTGTCACATCTTCCTCTTGCCTCTGAGTGATAACAGATGCTTATTCAGATATCTGCAATATCCTGATTGTCCTGCTACATTTTTAATTAAAAAACAATATTCCCAATTCTTTATGAAAAATAGAGTACAGCAGGAACAGTTTGCTTTGACCAGGGTTGCAAACAAAAAATCAGCATTCTTTATAACATGTTGATTGATTTGAAACCTATATATTTCTGCTAAAATATGTTGTATTCCATGTCTTAAAATACAGGCTAAATTCTGATTTAAAATATGGTTTAAACTATTGATCTATTTCTTCCTTTAGAATAAATCCTTAGACAATCTGTAGGCTGAGCTATGTTGAATGAACTCCCAGACACCCTATGTGTGCTGTGAAAGATACAAAGCCCTTAACATACGTCATTTATTCTTAATCCAAGTAAAAAATAAGAAGTGTTAATTTACATAATTTTAAAATTAAATTCATTTTATAGGATCTGGAATACAGCACATCTGAAAGTAGCATTTTAGTGCATTTTGTGGGCAGCTAATCGGTACATATTGTGGCAAATTGGTACAGCACACAACTACCTTTACGTGAAACAGAAATAATCTAGAAACCTCAATGAAGGACAAATCCCATTTGTGCTGGCTGAGAATTATAGCAACCTCTGGCTGTCTCTGAGATGGTTCTGCTTGGGTGAGTTGGAGGTGAATAGTAATGTGACCCGTTCATAGTATTATTAACTACCCTGACTCTTACTCAGGTAATCTAAAATCCCAGGTTTAGAAACTGGAAATATCTCTCAATATATTTCATTCCTGTAAAACATCTGAAGAAATAAGTGAAAGCAAACACACATACATATTAAATTAATATGGTTTTGTTGCTAAGGTAAAAAATTTCAGATCTTTTTTTAAATACTGATCCACATGTTAGCACTTAATTCACAAGTATTAAAGGAGCTGTTTTATGCAGCCATTTATTGACAAGAACAGTACACGGAGTTGAGATGAGTGAGTGGTTTAGCAGGAAATTCATATTCAGCATGAAGACACTGGCGGCTTTGTGACAGCTGGAATTTAGAGGGAATCATATTCATGAGTAGTGCTTTGTACCAAGAAGGCAAAATGATGGCAGTAAAGACAGCCTCTTTATTTGCTCTTCTATTCTGCCCAGGTTTGGCCACCTTTGACTACACCATTTAACCACCTGTCAGGGCTTTAGTAGAAGAATAAAAAAGTGTTTAGCACTTCTGAGTTTTAAAAAACAAACAGTGTACTTCATTAAATATGATGCCTTGGCCAAAAGAGTGGACTTGAGGAAGATGTTTTGATATTCTCATAGCAACTGTGCAGAGAAAAGTGGCTGACATTTCAATGTGCTGCTTTCTTTAAAAGCAGATTTCTTATGTGAATCTTTGTATTTTTATACTCCAATTGGACAGAATTTTACAAAGACTAAATTTCACAGCATTTGGGAAAAAGGAAGATAAAGAGAATATAAAGATGGCTCATTTAATGAGCCAGGACAAAGCAGAAAGTGTACATGTGCCTCTGATCAGAGGATGAAGAATTGGGTGGGGATAGTTCATGTGCTTTCTGGAAGTAGGCAAGTCTAATGTACCTTTCTACATCTTTTTATTTTTATGGCTTGAGTGCAGAGATTTTGTACTTTGTCTCCAGATTCAGGAAGAAACTCTGTCATACTGGTGAATAAGGGGCTAGGGCTGGGAGGAGGATACTCCATGACACCAGTTTGACGATGTCTTGTCAAAACATCAGTTATTGTGTATGATTGTTTAAAGTCACCCTTAGGTTACACATACTTATTCAGTTCCCCTGGTGATGAAAACTTCCAGGAGAAGATTACAACAGCACAATGAAATGCTTCTTTTTATTCATATATGGAGGACCAAAGATTCTGAAAAGTGGATGGTAACATCTGGGCAAGGAAAGTCTCCTAAACATTCTCAGTGTTGCTACAACCTGGGTGATGATTGTGTTAGAAATACCACGTGTTTATTCACTGAACCTTGTATTACAGAAAATATCTGACTCCAGAACAAACTTTTGCCGGAGTAACTGCATTTTACCCGAGCCTTTCCTTCTACAACATGAACTGAGCATTATCATGTAATGCCGTTATTTTCATTATTTCTTTCATAGCCAAATGTTATAAGATTTCTATAGCCTCCTAAATTAATAAACGAGACCATTACAAGACTTGACAGGCAGGCACTTGGGGAGGAGCCCATTTTAATGGTCTCTGTTTTGGCAGACTTGCACTATTGTGTGTTACAGCAGACATCACTGTTAGGTAAATGTTATAATTCAGCCTGATGCGATCCTGAAGCTCAGAATCTGTCTGTCTCTAACTATGAATGTTTCTTCCCTGCCATTCTCCTTAGCATAGTAGGTTTTGCTTCTTAAGTTGCAATAAAACTCTGGAACTAACACTGCACAGAAACTTAGCTTTAGGATACAGGAAATGCAGAGCAACACAAACTGTGTGATGCTTATTAATTTACAGTCTTGAAATTATGGTAGGTAGAGCGGTGCAACTGTGGAGAATAAATGGCATATGAATAGAATGCAGGGCCTGATTTTGACCAGATTTGTACTTCTATCAGTCATAGAAACCTAGAATGGTTGGGGTTGGAAGGGACCTTCAAGATCATCTAGTTCCAACCCCCCTGCCATGGGCAGGGACACCTTCCACTAGACCCGGTTGCTCAAAGCCTCATCCAGCCTGGCCTTGAACACTGCCGGGGAGGGGGCAGCCACAGCTTCTTTTGCCAACGTCTTCCAGTGCCTCACCACCCTCAAGATGAAGAATTTCTTCCTTATATCTAATCTAAATCTCCCAGATTTAAATCCAGAATATTTCCTCTTCCTTAGCTGGCAGAAGACTCAAATCTGCCTGGCATGGTGTTCTTTAATCTAGTATACCAACCAGTTAATTTGAGATTTTTTTTTACAGAAACAGGGGTCAGACTCCCTATTTACATGCTGAGATGATTTTTTCAAACACTTCTGTGAATATAACTATTTGTCAAAATGAAGAATATTCCAAATAAGGCATGAATGAATATGAGCACTTGTAAGGCACCTAAAGAGTATTACAATTTTAGATGATAAAAGGTGGATTAACGGAGAAGTATTTGTAAGAATTGGAAATATTTCCTTCTAGTAGCAATATCACTGAAGACAGGCAGAAAACTGTTGAAGAAAAAATGGCATTCTCACTTTTTCTTAAAGGATAACCAGGTTGTCTATGTTAGAAATGTCAATCTTAAATAAAAATAACAAACAACAGATAACAATCTTAAACAACAATAACAAATAATATTAATAAGAATCTTGAGTTCTCAGAATGTACATTATTGTAACAGTATTTCATTGTGTTGTAGTCTACCAAAATCAAGTCCTTTTACATAACAGAACATAAAAGAGATGTTGGTAGATATTGTGAGGGGGAACATTTTGAAGAAAACACATCCAGTTTTTATTCTTTTACAGATGTCTTTTCTAACACTTACACCATCTCAATTTTGTCTTTTCTTTTTCCATTTACTAATTAGTGCTCATCTGACTTAAATAATGTCTCCTGATTAGGCTTTCACTGTATGCCAGAACCAAGGATCCAGGGATGATCCACCCTGAGATATCAGGTGGGAGTAGTAAGGTTGTCAAAGGTTCTCAAGAGTTAGTCTTTGTGTGGAAAATACTAAGCCAAATTCTTACTTCTGTATCTCTGATTGTATCACTAGGGTTGTTCAATACACATCTCGGGAAACTACATAGAGCAAGAGTTTTCTGTATTACAGGAATAAGCCCATTAGGCTTCTTCCTTTTAAATATGACTGTTATGCTTAATCTCTCTCAGGAGGTCAAGGATAAAATGATTCATTCATTTTAGAGACCTATTTGTTAAGGTTAGTTGGGTAGAGGAAGTCTCTATCATCACTTCAGAAAAGGTTTGGACAAATATATCAGGCAAAGCTAAACTGATTGCATCTTCTTGTTCTAGGGCCAAGTATAATGGCTGGTAAACTGGTGAGGCAAACTGATACCTTCAACAGGATAGCAATTTTTTCCTGTTACTCCTCCATCGGTGTTACATCTCGTTCTCCCACTTATGCATCTTTCTTCCACTTGGGCCAGATAAGAGCATGACACTGTGGAAAACATTCACCAGGTCTGGATCAGTAGACATGCACCATGCTTTGGACTCACATTGTGCTTTCCAAACACATTAACTTGATTTGGGTAGTCTGGGAATCAGATTGATTTTCATCTGTTAATAATCTGAGTTCAACACAGTTCATCCAAGTCTGGTGTGCTCAGCTCAGCCCAGGTGTGCATGCAGCTGCAGTGGTGTTCTCTGCTGTGGTGTTCTGGACATCATGCCAGCTTCCCAGTCCTTCCACCATGAACCAGTGAGGAGCACTTCTAGGGCACAGAGAGTGTGCGGCCTTCTGATAGATCTGGCAGGAGCTTCCCTCACTGAAAAACTGAGGAATGAAGGGAGCAAATCTGGCATTATCTTTATTGTGGGCCTGGAGGATTCAGCAGAATTACTCCCACCTTTCTGATTTTGATTAATACATTATCATATCAAGTTTGTGTAGCAGAATGTATCCTCTGGTACTGGACAGCATGCCAGTGTCCGAAGTCTGGCAGCCACTTAACAGGTTTTTATTAAAAGTAAGGATTGATCTACAGAGAGGTTTGAACACCAGTTTATCCAGTGTGTTTCTCAAGTGTTGAATTCCTTGTGTAAAGACAATGTAAGTAGTGTGAGGGATCCTCAGCTGGGAAGATCGTGAGGAGCCTGTCAGCTTGTTAGCTGAACCACTCAAGGGAAGAGATCCCCTTAAACCTTATCTAAATCTTTAGAAACTTATTTCCTTTTGATTCTGTATGCCTGTGTCTTTATAGTCCTTTTTTTATCTTGCATTGTCCTCTTTTGAATTTGGGAAGCTGCTTGTTTCATAACCTACCTGGGGTTAAAGATGATTTAAGGTAACACCCACAACAGGTTTGACATTCCCTAAAATTTTGATATTGGGAAACATTATCAAGGACTCAGACCCCCAGATCATTGCAAACACCCAAAATACATGATTCTTGGTAAGCAGCAGTCTCTGAGAGTCGTCCAGTGGTCACTATTAGTCAGGGAGCTGTTTGATGGACAACAAAACAGTGGGGCCTGAGACAACTGCTGTTTCTCATGTTCCCTTTCAGCCATGGTAGGACCTGTTCACTGCAGTCTTGACCTGCATCTATTGGGAAACCTGGGCTGCAACCGGACTTTGCACAGATGATCCTGTCTTTTGCAGGTGGCCCTTATGAGTCCTCCCTGTCAACTGTTGGTGAATTGTGTCTGTTGACCCTGACAAATCTTTGTATGTAGGACAGCCATCACTGCCATAGACAGACTGCATGCCTACAAGTTGCAAAAGATGAAACTCATATGCATTTCTTCTTTTGAGGAGAGAAAGGGATTTCCCACACAAGGAAGGAGACTTGAGAAACTATGTCTATAGATTTTATGTCAGTGGTATTATCATATGAATTTCTGCCATTGTGTAACATGAAAAAGTGAATCGAGCCATGAAAGCATGGGGGAGAGAGAATTTAAAAACAGCACTAGGAAAGAAAGTGTTTCCCTTTCTGTTTGTAGCTTGTCTGTCTAATAAATCTCCTTCCCAAGCAACTCTACATAAAGTGAGCGGCACGTACTACCAATGGCTCAGCAAGGCTTTTCTGCAGCTGTTGGTATTTAGTATGCAGCTGCTTGATTTTGTATTTTCCAGCAGCCTGCTTATTCAGAGAGAGTCTCTTGCTGTGGAAAGAGATATGGGAAGCCATTAGCTAGCTTTTATTCTTTGAGGCACAAAACAGAGGACAATGAGTTGGCTGGGATTGTAATGTTAGTGTTTATATGTGTTACAGCCCTAGTGTGAAATCAGTTCTAATGGTTAGATATTACACGCTTAATCTCTGGTTTTAAAAAGATAAAATGTAAAGCAATTTTTCTTTTAGGCTTATACTCTAAAGCTACAGTCATACCCATGACTTCCCAGATGAGAGGGTCAGTGATCAGCAACAGGAGTTCTTTGATGCTTTGCTGTTCACTTACGTGCTCATTTCCCAAATATATATATACTGCCAGCGCTCAAGTGCGGGGGACTGCCTTGCCTTTGCAGTACCTATAAGCATGTTTCTACCTTGTTTCTCATGGATTTGATAAGGGATGTGTCCATCCCAATCGGATATCCTCCAGCTGTAGATCTCCATTAAAATGCAATGGTACTGAGGGATAAGGATGGTGGACAGCATGCCATTCTGCTAAGTCTCCTTTTTTGAGTGCTTGTGACTGTGACCCTGGTGGGCAATGCCTTCCTTTTACTCAGTCCCAGACTTATGAAGTGAATGGGAAATTTAGGACTGTTTTACTAGAGGTAGCACAATGCCAACCTGCCTGTATGGTACTGGTGTGACTAAACATGCAGGTGGCCACCTGACAGGTACCATAAACCTAGGCAACCCACTCCAAAGCACTCTTCAGTCTGGATGGTGTTGTTGCTGGATTTACATTCATGCAGTAATAGCATACTTTAACACAAGCACTCAACCAGACAGTTGCTGCTGTGACTTGGGGTGCTTTAGGGTTTGACAGAAACAGCTCCACAGACCATCTAACCAAGTTTGTGATTGCTGAACAAAAATCTCAGAGGATCTCTGATGTCCAGTGTTTGTGGTGGTTTGAGGCACTGGTCTTCAGGTGGCACATGCGGGACAGATGAAAGTCAGCTATAATCTTAGGAGGGGAGGGAGGACATGTAAGATTTGGATAAGGGTTGGTTGTTGCTGCCAGTTCCCTACTCATCTTCTGGCCATATGAAATCTTTCCCCTAAAGAGTCACCTTTCGGGAGAGACAAAATGAGCAGAAGTTGTGGCAACTGGCACCTAAGGGAGTGTCAGTAATATTGACTGCAGAAATGGGTTGAAAAAGAACACATTTTCATAACCAAAATGCAATGCATTAACCCCATCTCAACAAGGCAGTTGCACATGGAGTGGAGAAGCCAAAACTATTTTAGATGGAAGAAAATAGTTACTGAGTAAAATAGAATCTAAGTAAATCAGACCTTTGGGAGGAAGATGTGTAACTTCATGCATTCAGCTGTCTACAGCTGCTCAGAAAGGAATTGCATGTGAACTAACGAGTCTCACATCATGTCCATCCCCATTGTATTCAGGGTGCAAGGACCAAGGTAATCTGAAATTAGATGCTTTTTGCCTCTTCTTTTAACTCAGTGGGCCTCTAATACACTCACAACTGTGCTCAAAAAGAACAAATTTTATATCATGATAATTTCTATGGTGGAAATTAACAGTTGTCTTACACAAAGAGGAAACCATCCTTTCGTACTAAATTCATTAGTGCCTTGAGGAGAATATCTGCAAGAAGGAAGACCCAAATGTAGATCTTTCTCTTCCCAACCTGAGTACTTCAACACTGGATCCTGAGCAGTTTCATCTACTTTCTCAAAAGGAAGAATAGAATATGGAGGAACTGTCTCGATTTTTCAGTTAATCAGTTGTTTACCTCAACTGAAACTGAAAGTAGTTGTGGGGATAATTTTAGATGTCTGAAATTTCATATCTACAGCTTCATGTAACCCAAAGTTTTTTTATATAGGTAACTAATGAAAGAAAAACACGTAAATGCTGTGTGGTGCTTGGATTCTCTAATGTTTTGCTGAACAAAAGAATTAAGAAGTTAATAAATATCAGCATGTCCTATGGCAAAAGAGAATGGTGACAGCCTCCTTAGAGTTTTCTTCAATTTACTAGCTGTGCTTTATAGCATGATGCAGTGGTATAGAGTAGTGTGTTATACACTGCAATATTGTAATTTTACTTGGTCAACACACAGAAAGGCTTGGGCAAATGCCCAGTACAGTATCTGATAGAATCTGCATAGTTCAAAGACGACAGTTAAGACAACACATTGTGGAGATAACTGATATTTGATGTAATTATATGATATGTTCTCTTAAACCATCACAATTAAGGTGCAACAAACAGTGGAAAAAGACAACTAGAGATTATGTGAAATGGGCAAATTGGCTGTACGAAAGGTGGCTCCAATGTTAAAAATAGCAAGTTACTATCAGAAACAGATAGAAGACAGTTAAACAAGATGAACCCAATTAGATGGACAAGGAATACAATATGATATTGAAATTAAAATTTAATGATAGCCTTAGAAGCAAAAGAATACCTGTTTAGCACATGAAGAGAGGAGCTAAAATCTCTGATGTTAAAAAAAAAAAAAAAAAAGCTAGGCCATTATACAGTCTTACTTACACAGCCTTCTACAGGTGCACTGCTGTGTAATAGGGCAGGAGGCTTGACCTCTGCCTGTGTGCAGGTCGCCTAAGAGAACCACTCACACCGTATTCATGGGGAGAGCTTGAATGGTTTCAGCAACATTTAAGTGCGCAGTCAACAGGCTCTGCCTTGATGAAGAACACTGACTACAATTTCTAGCCCAATAGATCATGGCAGATTATAGGGCAGCAAAAGAGCAACAGAGGGAGAAGAACAAGGATGCATAACACAGCTGCTGAGAGTATAGAAAGCAGACATCACCGGGACCTGCTTAATTAATTTTGCCAGTTTTCACTACAAAACCCGTAACTTCTCTCATTTTGAGAATGATTGTGGAGGGGCTGAGAGACCTGAAGGTAGTTTGATGAAGAAGGAAGGAGAGGAGCAAAGGGGAACAGAGGCAGTTAACACGTAGAAATTTGCTTGTTGTGGCATGTGTTAATGCTGTGCTGGCTAGGGTGTGAGAGGTCTTGCCAAGCAGCGGGGCTCAAGCAGGCTCTGTAGGTACCCATGGGGAGGATGGAGTGGAGATGGCACACATGGGAAACACTAGGGCAGGAGTGGTTCCCTTAATAACCAGGAAAGGAAAGAGAGGTATGTTTGATGTGGGAAGTAGTTCCTACTTTTCTGAAGGACACTGTAGCTTGTTTAGTCTCCCTGGTGAGAACCTGTGCCATTGTAGGTCAAAAGAGTCAAGGTCTTTCTTTTAAAGATCTAATTTTGTGGAAGAAAATGGTTACCAAAAATGTCTGAATTTTCTGTGGCAGTCTATCTCCTTTTAAAATCTATTAGTCACTGGGTTTGTGTGCTGGGATTGCTGCTCATAGCAGAATAGGTGGCACCACCCCCATTTATATTATGTCTGTAATAGGGTGGGGAAAAGCTCAACTGCTATCAAAGGGAAATGCAGAAGAAAAAAAAAAACCCTCATACATTTTTATATTCTGGCTGTGCTCTCCTACCTATTACTTAGTTTCTTACTCATCTTCTCTTTCATCAGCTCTGCTCATGGGGCAGGAACTGTGTATTTAGCCTGGTTTTCTAAGGAAATGAGATCTTTGTGTGTGGCTATAACTGTCCTCCTATAAATGTTTAGAACTGATGGTGACTATTATCTGCATATAATAAAAGGGTATAATCTAAGTTCCTACAATTTTAATGAAATTTAATATCTGGAAAGGGACCTTCCTCTTATCCTAGCTAAGAAGAGTAAACTCAGCCTTTATTAGATAATTCATACTTGCATGCTTGCATTTCTTCTCAGAAAGAAGGCAGAAAAAATGACAAAATCCTTTTTACTTGAACAGAAAAGTGCAAAACATTATAAAGGAAAATTTGGAAAATTGCTTTGTTTTTTAAAGGAACTAGCCATAATTCACAAGGACAGCACATCTTCCCCAGAAAGCCTAGAAAAACAACAGCGTCATATACAAGGCAGCTGTATCATGAATTGAAAGAACTTATTAGAGATGGATTTTTCACAGACTGTCTGAGAACCGGTGCTAGTACCTAACCTGAACAGGATCACACTGTGCAGACTGCAGTTTAGAGTAAACAAAAACAAAGGAAGTGATTGAGGTGCTGAGAGAGAATTCGAATAGTAGGGCAGGAATCTCTAAGGATTAAAAGAACTGAGAACAAAATAAACCACTTACAATGAAGCATGAGTAAACCTCAGAATTTGTTCAGGGTAACCAGATGTACGTGCATGAGCCAAACTGCAAGAACTGAATGGTGTAAAAGAAAAACAGAAGTCATTTTAACTCCCTAAGCATTACCAAAAAAAAGAGAGATGCTAAGACATAACACACTGGCATCGTATCATCCCTCAAAGAGTTGTGTGCTTGCCTAAAGTGTGGGATTGCATTGTGTGGAGCATGCACCTGGGCAGCGTGATACTCCAACAGGCATCAACAAAGACATTGGTGAATAGTTGGACCATGACTCTGTGAAGGGATTTTTAGAAGCTGTCACCAGTGTGCACTGCCAACAAAGCAACAGTGCATGGCAGTACTGTTTAGGAGTGTTATCACAAGGTTATGATGCCTAGTTGTGCAGTGTTTCAGGATATTGAGTGATGCTTACCTGTGTTGCACTCAGATTGAAGTGCTGAAGGAATCCAAAGTAATGGGACAAATTCTGGTTTATGCATTTTTGTAAATTTTTGTTTGCCAATATCTCTGGGGCTTCTGATAAATGTGAGAAACTGTGCCAAAGTATGAAAAGCCCCATTTACTGTTGCATGAGCATCAGGGCAAATGAGCCTTACCCCATAAATGCTCAGGCAAGAGGAGGACTACAACTCATTGCTGCAACAGACGGTGCCAAATGAAAGACTATTGCACCTCAGAGCTGAATGGAACTGGCCTCTGCCTCCTGCCTTCTGTCTCTGTTACAACCTTGGTGATGCTGATGCTGAGACAAAAAGGAGCTAGAGCTGGTAACAACCACACTCCTGTATACAGAGAGCGACAACAGTTGCTTTGCCTCTGGAGCACTGACTCTAATCCAACTGGCACGGCTGAATTTTCAGGCACCTGACTCAGTGCACCTCTATCACAACTTTCCCACTACATTTTGTTGTCATTCTCAGTTAAGAGCCAACAATACATACCTCATGCGTGATTATTTGTCACATCAGAAGAATTTACCTCTCCAAATTTAGCTCCATCATCATTCACAGCCTCTCTAAGGACAGCCAGCCTCCCACCCAGACTGCCTGAAGCTGACAGGTGTCTCCTCAGTTGCTCATCTTTCAGATAAATTCAGTAAATTAGACAGCAGGCTTTTGGGTGGAGGTTTCTGAGGTCTGCAGGCAGAATTGGCCAGATGGGAAGGAAACTGGTTAATGGTAGAACAGCATATGCTGCAGCTTCGGGGCTTGAGTTATGGGTATCTGCTCAGAACCACTTAATAATCACACCTCCTGGTGAGGGGCAGAAATCTTTATCCTTTGTTACTTAGGAAGTGCTGACAGTACTCTTCATCTTGCAAGAAATGCCTCCAGTAATACCACTGAGGGGAGAAGTGACCTGTGGTGTTTGCTGCTACGGACCCACTCTTCACCGTACCCTGGGCTGAGCTGCATGGGTGTACCAAAGGTAAGCTGGGATATATTCACCCAGCTAGTATCCCATTTTCTTTTAAAAAGCAGGTTTAGTAGATCAATGTGTGAAAGCCAGTGTATTTAGACTGCAAGATAAAATATTAATTCAGTCAGACAAAACAGTGAATATGTCAAGAATTATAAACCAGGCAAAGAACTATCCAAGGGAAGACTGGTTTTGAGGATTGTTTTATAATCCTATTAATTTCCTGTTGAAAGGTGGAATTTATGATGGCTGTTTCCCAATCTTGCAAGGCAATACATTCAGACCCTGATTATCTTTACCATCAGGAAGTTATTTAAATATATACTTTTCTTCATAACTTATCCAGAAGGGACTTAGACAATATTTTTGCTAGAACGCTGCTGCAGTGCCTCCTCCCTAATTTTCTCTCATCTAAATAACCCCAATGCTGTACAGATTTCTTCAAAGGGAATTTTTTCCCACATTTTTTGTTTCCCATTACTGTCCTCCAGACTCTCTCCAAGGGGTCCTTACCCACCAGTTGTTTCAGGCTGAGCAGTATGGAAAGATTACTGCCTCTGCCATGCAAGTTACAGCCCTGTTTATACATTTCATTACTACGTCTGATGCTGCTGATGAGCCTGATGACTTATCTGTCATGATCCTGTGAACTCTCGATGCACTTGGTATGATTTAGCTTGACATGACTGTAGTAACAGTCAGAACAGAAGGCACAAGGTTATCAAAACAGGGGCTTCGTATAATACATGTAGACTAAAAATATAGGAAAGTTTTCAAAATGTCTGCTAGGCCACTGAAGGAAAAGTTCAGTTAGCAACTGATCTTTCAAGCAGGGGGGCAGAGCAGAACTGAGAAGAAAATGCCTTTACCTCATTTACATTGCAGAAGAAAGGTAATGACAAAGTTTTCTTTCACTTGATAATGCAGAGGTGGAGACAAAAGTAGAGTGAAAAATCCCTGGAGAAGCTTGGAAGCATTTGTCACATCTTCCTTTTTTATATCAGTTCACTCTAACGTTAATATACTGTATTTCATTGGATTAAAGAAACAGAGAGGAAAATGGGGGATTGCAAAGGGGTCCTTTGAAACCCCTTCTGAAGAAAAAGAAAAATGAGCTAATATTCATGCATATATTGTCTCCTTCTATCAAGATCCTAGTTGTGTAAAGGGATACCTACACATTGGGATCTGCCTTAGGAATCAGATTTTCTGCTCTAATGATTAAATAAATATCCCAGAGGTCATTCTCCAAAGTACTGCTCTGGCTCAGAGATCTTCAGTTCTTAAACTGAGTATCAAGAAACATCCAACAGATGGACAGTCAAAAAGCAGTTCAAACAATGCAGTGATTCAATGTCACCTATGTAAAGAGCATTAATGACCCATGAACGAGAAATACAGGGAATAGTCCCTCAAATTACAGTACAGACATATATTGGTGAAGAGGGCAGCCTGGGAAAGGTTTAGATGAGCTTGGTGATAATATGGCTTCATCCCTGATTATATTAGTACTGTGGCTTCCTAGAACAAAAATATGCATCCGTGTAGGCTAATGTAAAGAAAAGTCTGACATAAATTGGTGGAGTAGCATATGAAGGTCCACAGTGCCAGTTCCTGCCATAGACCTCTTTGAAAGGGCGTAAATCTGGAATAGGTATCTACAGGGCAGAAGGAGAGGAAGGAAAGGAACTGGGTGCATGGATCCCCTGTCAGCCCTCACTCAACATCAAGGTAACTCAGATCTTTTCTAGGAGATGTGCTGCACATGATAAATGAGACTGTGTTCAAACCTATGGTTCAGTATCAGTAATTAACATTTGCTTCCCATTATGCTTCAATACCTCTCTACACACTTCTCTGTATTCCTTAATGTTACTTATAAAGGATCCTTTTAGGCATGAAGTGACAATGAAATACTACAGTAAGAATGTGGGTAGCACAGGACACCTAATTTGGTTAGTCAAAAGCCCTAGCAATGATGACAGAGAATAGAGAAGCGTAATTTCTCTTAGGAATTGAGTCCTTCTGTAGCATCACTTCTTTTAATCTCAGGATCAATAAGAGAAATGCCTTATACAGGTATGCAGTGAAACACAAAAACCAGCTGAGGAAATCGCTGTTACGTGGAGGAGCTGAGTTCACAATCTTATCTCTCCAAATGGTGATATTTCACTAAGTGCCTGCAAATATGCCTAGCTTTCAAGATCCTTGGGTGAAGGACTATCTTTTCTCAAAGACCATCCCTGTCTTTTGCGTAGTCAACCATATAATGAAATCAGCATTTAATAAGAGGCAATAACTGAATTAATGTTCAGTTTTACCTGTGATCTCCGAATATAACATGACTAGGATATTCACCGCTGTAATGGTGAATTTAAGAGTGACACAGAATAAAATGTTTTCTACTCTGACACCATTGTTATATTGTCAGAAAGTTTCTAATGTATATCAGTTGTCACAACAGTGAGGTCTTTTGCACGGTGGACATAATTTCCTATTCTGTTGCTTTTATACAGCTCTCTATTGCAATAAGGGTGAATATGAGAAAATTACTGAGACTATCAATTATACTGGTCTAGCCAGCCTGCAGATGTTTTACATCATTTTCTGCAGTCCAACTAACCTTTAAAAAATATATCCATATCTTCTTTTTCTTCCAGCACATGGTTTTAAAGTCAACTTTACCTTTCAGGGCAGAGACCACAGCTGTTTTTATAGGGTTTTAGTCTGATCTCATCTTTCCTCTTTTTTGGCTTTCCTGATGCTGACCCCACATTGGCCACTGACTCAACAAATGTGGAATCAGTATGATCCTTTTACTAAACAGTCTGTTGACAGGTTCCCCACACATTGAATTTCCTCATGATATCAAAGTAAAGGGCCAATACAATTCCTGTGTCAAAGACTGCTGACCCTCTGCCATGGCTGCTGTACGAAAAGCCATCCATCTGCAACCTTCACTGTTGTTTTGCTGTTTCTTTTTCCCTGAGGCATTGAGCATCCTCCTTCTCACAACCTTTTTCTCTTTCACTGGCACCAT
Source organism: Falco rusticolus (assembly GCF_015220075.1). Classification (NCBI taxonomy): domain Eukaryota; kingdom Metazoa; phylum Chordata; class Aves; order Falconiformes; family Falconidae; genus Falco; species Falco rusticolus. The sequence continues at coordinate 78,403,763 of NC_051187.1, read as the reverse complement.
GAATTCTGACATGCCATCAGTTAAAGTCATGGTTTATTTCACATGTGTAAATAATTTTTCTATATCAGCCTTCATTTTATAACCATGTCATCGCAGTAACCAACATTATGTTCATGTGCCAGCATCACTCTGCTCAAGGTGAACATCACCAGATCACATCATGTGCCTACTGCAAATCCTTGGTATAGTAAAATGTTTAAACATTCTCATGCAGAGTGCAAATATAAACTGTTGGACAGGTGAATTTCTGAAATTATATTGGGAAAATATTGCATTTTCTTTATAAATTTTTTTAAAATTGAGATTTTTTTGCTGAGTTCTAGCAGAGTTGTTGAAGACTCAATTTAGAAATAAGCTAGAAGGTGATATTGTTTGAATAAAATATAGCTAAGATTAAAAGAAAAAAATGATCCAAAGAGTTCCCTCATGAAAATACAAGAGAGCTGTTAAGCTGTTGGACAGCTATTACCCAGTGCTCATCCAAAGTTTTAGAGGCTTAAATGGCTTTGTTTGTTGTCATCTTGGGCCTTAGTTCTTTTTCATGTCTTTTTGTGCCATGCACATGAAACAGTAACAACAAAATTATCAAATCAAATGCAGGCATTTCCGCCTGTGAGAAAGCAGATTCGTTGGCAATAGTAGAAAGCAAAGCTGGAAAGTGAAATAGTTGGAATATCTCAGTCCTCAGCTATTTTCTTAAGATAGTACAATAAGAAAATCAGAGTGAACTTGAAATGTTTTAGGACATAGCCTGAGAATACACATTAGCAAGTTTGCCATTCCTTGACGTCAGTCTAGAAAGTATAGTGAGAAGTTTTTCATGCTATCAAAAGAGTGATTACTATTTCATGCCTGAGTTTGTTGGTTCTCAATTAATAAAGGGATGACATCAGTAGCATCAAATGATAGTTTCCAGCTGCTGCATAAATCCTGAATTAATGGAACCTCTTATAAAGCAAGAGGCTGTGGCCTTGTGACAGATTTCCCTCACCAATAACTCTGTTTCTGCTAAGGCAACTAGTTGTTGGGGTTTTTTTGGTGAAGAAAGTAGACTTGCCTTGTAGTTTCTGATAGATGCCTGGGAGAAGAGGGAAACTGTTCCCCCTGTTCACAGCATAAAGGACAAAAAGTAAAGTTCTTAATTTTTCATAGTAATTTCTTAGGATTGTTTACATTAGGAAAACATTTCTAATGATAATGCCTGTGCAGGAGAGAAATAGATTGTGTTGGGAGGTGAGAAGTGGTGTCTCTATCACTGGGTGTTAGAAAAGCACCTTTCAGGAATGACTTGATTCTACTTGCGTCTTCCATGTGTCAAGGGTCAGATATAGATTATCAAGATGCAAATAACAAGTAGATGACCTTTTAATAGTTTTTCCAATCGTGTTTGGCTTTTTATTATGATTTATTTTGTAAGCAATGCTCACCCACATTTGCATCATGTGGATTTGCAGTTGCATTTGTGTTACGGTACACAAGCTCCCTAATATTGGCCTGTGTAGAAATTCATGTAAGAACACAATAGAACTTGAGACTGTCATAATTCATTGAATTATGAATAGATTTTTTTAAAGTCCAATGACTTACTGTATGACGCTTAAGGACTTAGAAATCATTTTATTCAAGATGCAACTTTAGAGATAAGTATGCTTTCGTCACTGATCTGCTTTTTGCCTCCATTATTTCTTTTCATTGCTTGCATGACTCTGTTCATCTTATAGCAACATGATTGTCCAATACAAATTCCAAAACAGAACACATTGTAAATGCAACGGAAATTTATGTTGCAGAGGCTTTTTGTTCTGTAATACAGGTACGATGGATTCAGTTCTTATGTCTCATTAGATACTAGAGCAACTCAGGTATATGCTTTTATGTATAAAATCATAGAATCGTTGGAAAAGACCCTTAAAATCATGAGGTCCAACCATTAACCTCACACTACCAAGTCCACCACTAAACTGTGTCCCTAAGTGCCGCATCTACAAGTCTTTTAAACACCTCTGGGGATGGTGATTCCACCACTTCCCTGGGCAGCCTGTTCCAATGCTTGACAACCCTTTTGGTGAAGAATTTTTTCCTAATATCCAATCTAAACCTCCCCTGGTACAACTTGAGGCCATTTCTTCTCATTCCATCACTTTTTACTTGAGAAAAGAGACCGACCCACACCTGCCTACAACCTCCTGTCAGGCAGCTGTACAGAGTGCTAAGGTCCCCCCTGAGCCTCCTTTTCTCCAGGCTGAACAACCCCAGTTCCCTCAGCTCATCTCCATCAGACTTGTGCTCTAGACCCTTCACCAGTTTTGTTGCTCTTCCTTGGATGCGAGTTTACCGTCCTGTTCTAAACAGTTTCCTTGCTTCATGTCTCCCTGAACTTAAGGGTTGGTAAGATCTTTAATATGACCATAGTATTTTTCCTGTGTCATTGTTTGTATGTCATACAGTGCCATAAATACACCAGGACACCTTGCTTGGAAATAGAAGCTGTATCATATTGCACTGAGTATACCTGCAGTCTCAGGAGTCTTGTAAATCTCTGCAGATGCCAAGAGTAGTAGAACAAGACAGTGTTGTCCCCTAAACAGTTCACCCTGAGTAGCAGATATTTTGCAACTATACTATGTACTATACGGCAGAAACAGCAGAGACCTGAATGTCCCAAAACCTCATCCTACCTGTCCATTTCTGTGTAAGATTAGTCCTTGTCTAGTGCAAGAACAGTTGTCCATTGCTGTGGTTTGGCTAGAGCAGGGGACCTGACCTTCTCTGGGCATGACAGTACCAGCTCAGCAAGACCTGCCTTGCCTGACTTTTGGTGGTGTTATCAATAATTGTAGCTTGTTAGTGGACTCAGTGGCAGTCCATCGGGGAAGTTATGATGACTGAGCGACGACAGTCAAAAAAAGAAAATAAAAATAGGGAATGATAGCAGTGTGAAAGAGGAATAATATTTAAGAAAAGATTGCTGGTTTGTTTATTTATCCAAATGACTTCTTTCTTCTCCTATTTGGACTCTTATATATATATATATATTTACAGTTCATTCAAAAACTGAAAAAGAATGTAAAATCCCTGAAAGTATATTTTTATTTATGAGATTGCTAGCTGTGACAGGTTACTATTCACTTTAGAGATGGAAATCATGCTTCTATGAAATTATGACTTAATATTAAGGGGAATATTACTGCATATTTTTTTTCTCTGTATGCTGGTTATGTGCGTATTCAGGTCTTACTTTCACTAGATTTGTGACTGTATAACTGGGTCCACTAGTTTGGTCCCAGATTTGCACAGATATGAGTCAGAAGAAAATAAGAGAATCTCTAAGATATAAAACTCTGAATGCAGTTAGGGAGGATCAACACTTTTTAACATGCTGTCATTGATATTATCAATGTTGAATATGCCTTTAAATTCAGACCTCTGTAAAAATGTATCTGAAAAGACAGAAATGGATATATAAAAATAGATCTATGTGTTTACATATAATTAAACAAATATAAAAATTTTCAGCTTATTTCAATGGAGTGGTCATATTTTCTTTCCAGTAGCAAATGGAACCTACTGTGTAAAGTCTTTTGCACAAGCACACCAAGATCTTTTTTTTACTTTACCTATGGTTTAGTAAGACTTTTTGACTTTGACTGAAAAGTCAAGTGATAAATAATGTTATTATCTTGTCCACCTCTGTATGCTCCATTTACAACATAGCAGATCATTTGGCAGCACTTCATTAGCCAGAGAGCCATGTGTCTTCAGTGAGCAAATGAATATATTTTAGAATGCAAATACTAAAAGAGACATGTTGTTTAGAATTAGTTCAAATGACACATTAGCACAGGGTATATGCATGACTTAAAATCTGCAAAAGGAATCTTCTTTGAAATGTCCATTGATAAAGGGGTCATGCCTGACTCAGTGTTCACATTATCTGTTGCAAATAACATACATTGTAAATATAGTCTGTCTATGTGTCTGTAGTCATTTTATGAATTGACCTTGAATGGTGGGATGAGTGAAAAGTATTCACCATGAAGAATGGAGGAAAATTTTTCAGTCTATGCTGTTTCTCAAAGATGCTCACTTTCAGTGCAAATTATTTCTGCTGTATATGAAGTCACTTGAGTCCTATTCTACCATTCTACTGCCTGTTTGGACAAAATTATTTTCAGCCAGAAAAAAAGAGAACGGGAGTAATAAGAGAGCAAAAGGAATTACAACATAACTGCAACATTATGGCACGTAATAAACCAACTGTTTATTGCTTAAATTGGTCTCCTTTTATTTTTATATGTTAACAGTCTATCTGCAAGTCCAAAAGGGGGACATTGCTCTTGCAAAGCAGTTATTGCATGCAAATTTCTGAAGGTTTTTCTGGCCTTTAATCACCAATATAGATGCACAGGCATCCTCTTGCAAAATTTTTACTTCCCTCTGCAACTTAGAATCATAGAATCATAGAATCGTTTAGGTTGGAAAAGACCTTTGAGATCAAGTCCAACCATTAGCCAGGACTGCCAAATCCATCACTAAACCACGTTGCTAACTTAGTTTTTAAATGTCAGCAGCAGCAGAAGGAAATGTAAGCTAAAGTTAAAAGCCTCAGCACGTTTGTTTTCGATAATCAAAACCTTGTTCTAGAATTTCCTCAACACAAGATGCAAGGAAATGCCTTCTTGCCTCTCTGATTGCACCTCTGAAATGTTACATGGATTTGTGTTCGGTGGTAGAGGGGCTAATTTTCTAGACTCGGGGGAGTCACAGAATCACAGAATCACCGAATCACAGAATGGTCAGGGTTGTAAGGCACCTCTGGAGATCATCTAGTCCAACCCCCTGATAAAGCAGGTTCTCCTACAGCAGGTTGCACAGAGTCACATCCAGGTGGGTTTTGAATGTCTCCAGAGGAGACTCCACAACCTCTCCAGGCAGCCTGTTCCAGTGCTTTGTCACCCTCAAAGGAATCTGACGTGAATATGACGTTTTCCCTCATATTCAGATGGAACTTCCCATGTTGCACTTTGTGCTCGTTGCCCCTTGTCCTGTCCCTGGGCACCACTGAAAAGAGCCTGGCCCCAGCCTCTTGACACTTGCCCTTAAGGTATTTGTAGACATTGATAAGATCCCCTCTCACTCTTCTCTCCTCCAGGCTAAACAGCCGCAGCTCTCTCAGTCTTTCCTCATCAGGGAGATGCTCCAGTCCCCTCATCATCTTCATAGCCTCCACTGGACCCTCTCCAGTAGTTCCCTGTCCCTTTTCAACTGGAGAGCCCAGAACTGGACCCAGTACTCCAGATGTGGCCTCACCAGCGGGGAGGTAGAGAGGGAGAACAACCTCCCTCGACCTGCTGGCCACACTCCTCCTAATGCACCCCAGGATCCCATTGGCCTTCTTGGCCACCAGGGCACACTGCTGATTCATGGGCTACTTGCTGTTTGTCAGGACTTCCAGGTCTTTCTCCACAGAGCTGCCTTCCAGCAGGTCAGCCCCAGCCTGTCCTGGCGCATGGGGTTGTCCCTCCCCAGGTGCAGGACCCTACACTGGCCTTTGTTGAACTCTGTGAGGTTCCTCTCTGCCCAACTCTCCAGCCTGCCCAGGTCTCACTGAATGGCAGCGCAGCCTCCGCGGAATCAGCAGCTCCTGCTTGTTCTGTATCACCAGACAACTTGCTGAGGGTGCCTCTGCCCCTTCATCCAGGTCACTGATGGATAAGTTGAACAGGAATGGACCCAGTACTGACCCTGGGAACACCGCTCGCTACAGCCTCCAGCCAGACTCTGCGGCGAATGAAGAGACGGGACGCAGCTTGATGCAAGCAAATGTCAATTTATTGTACAGAAGCACGCGTTTTTATACACTTTCAGAAGCTGTGCGTTTTAAACAGATTGGTTCTTGAAGCTAAGCCTTGCATACTAGGCAATCCCCGATTGGTGGTTAACTACCATCAATTAACCGCAAGGTGTTACCTTTCCTTGGCGCCAAGGATGGCGCCATCCGTCTCCCACTCCCCTGTGCTCTGCAAACATGCCTCACCATGTTAATTGTTGTCTAGACAAGCTCGAGCAAATTCCCCTCAGCTAACTGATTGCCATGCATGGTCCTAGTTTGCAGACCGCTCCTGCAAGACTCTGCGCTGCTGATCACAGCCCTGTGAGCTCTGCCTTTCAGCCAGTTCTCAGTCCTTACCTGTGCGGATGCTGGAGACAGTATTCACCTGCTGAGGCTAAGGCGGATGACATCCACTGCTCTCCCTTCATCTACCCAGCCAGTCATTCCATTGTAGAAGGCTATCAGGTTGGTCAGGCATGATTTCCCCTTGGTGAATCCATGTTGACTACTCTTGATAACCTTTTTCTCCATATGGTTCGAATGAGCTGTCCCATCACCTTTCCAGGGATGGAGGTGAGGCTGACCAGCCTGTAATTTCCTGTGTCGTCCTTCTTGCCCTTTTGAAGACTGGAGTGACACTGGCTCTCCTCCAGTCCTCAGGCACTTCTCCTGTCCTCCATGACCTTGCAAAGGTGATGGAGAGTGGCTCAGCAATAACATCTGCCAGCTCCCTCAGTACTCAGGGGTGCATCCTGTTGGGGCCCATGGGTCTGTGGGTGTCAGATTTGCCTAAATGATCTCTAACCTGATCCTTCTTGACCAAGGGAAAGTCCTCCTTTCTCCAGACTTCCTCCCTTGCCTCCAGGGTCTGGGAAACCTGAGGGCTGGCATTGGCAGTAAAGACTGAGGCAAAGGCGGCATTCAGTAACTCTACCTTCTCTGTGTCCTTCGTCACCAGGGCACCCACCTCATTCAGCAGTGGGCCCACATTTTCCCTAGTCATCGTTTTCCTGCTGATGTACTCAAAGAAGCCCTTCTTGTTGTCCTTGACAGATGTCACAAAATTTAATTCCCAATGAACCTTAGCCTTCTTTGTCACCTCCCTGCATATTTTGACAACATTTCTATATTCTTCCCAGGTGGCCTGTCTCCCACATCCCATAAACTTCCTTCTTCTGTTTGAGTTTTGCCAGAAGCTCCTTGCTTATCCATGCAGGTCTCCTGCCCCCTTTGGTTGATTTCTTGCTCACAGAGATGCACCTATCTTGATCTTGGAGGAATTGATGGTTGAATATTAGCCATCTCTCTTGGATCCCCCTACCTTCTAGAGCCCTCACCCATGGGATTGCTCCAAGGAGGTCCTTAAAGAGGCCAAAGTTAGCTGTCCTGAAGCCCAGAGTTGCAATCCTTATTGCCCTGCTTCCTCCACAAAGGATCCTGACCACCATCTCATGATCATAGCGGCCAATGACACCCCCAACCTTCCCATCCCCAACCAGTCCTTCTTTGGTTAGTACAAGGTCCTGGAGAACACCTCACCTCCTTGGATCCTCCACCACCTGAATCAAAAAGTTATCAACAGTGCTTTGCAGGAACCTCCTGGACTGTGTGTGCCTAGTTGTGTTGTTTTTCTAGCAGGTATCAGCGAGGCTGAATTCCCCCATGAGAACTAGGACCTGTGATCATGAGGTGACCTCCAGTTATCTCTAGGAGTCCCCATTGACTTCCTCTTCCTGATCAGGTAGCCTGTAGCAAACACCCACAAGTGTGTGTCCCATGTTGGCCTGCCCCTTAATCTTTACCCATAAGCTCTTGTTATGCACCCACCCCTGGGGAGAGCTTGATACATTCCAGTTGCTCCCTCACATAAAAAGCAATTCTATCACCTCTTCTTGATGGTCTGTCTTTCCTAAAAATTACATAGCCATCCATGACAGCATTCCAGTCATGCAAGCTATCCTACCATGTCACTGTAATGGCAGTGAGATCATGGCCCTCTGACTGCACGCAGACCTCTAATTCTTCCTGTTTATTCCCTATGCTTTAGTCCTTTAGTTTGACCTGAATGCGTTTTGTATTTCATGGGTTAACTGCTGCAAATTGTTTGAACCTCTCTGGTACATGCCTCACTCTACAACATCTTCTTAGATTTGTACAATTGTTGGCTGGACAAGATTTCTGGAGGTGTGCAGTCCAACCACACACTCCAAACAAGACTACTGCTAGCACTAGATCAAAAGCCAGTTATGAGTTTGCCTAGCTGAGTCTTGGAAACCTCCATGGTTGGAGGCTCCACTGCCTCTCTGAGTAACCTGTTCCAGTACTGCACCACTCTCCTGGTGTATTTCCTCCTTCTGTGCTTGAGTTCTTCTACTCGTTGGAATTAGCATTAACTGATTAAATGTTCCACAAGCTGATCTTTCTTGCTTCTTGCTTTTTGCAGTTATGTGACTGGCACCTTTCAAGGTTCCCTTCAGCAACATTGCCATTACAGCTTTAAGGTGGATGGCATGGGTAAATCTCTTGGGTAGGACATCTTGATTATTTCCTTTGCAAGCAGAAGTGGATGCTTGATACCTAGATATCAGGTTTATGGTTTTGGAAAGACAGAAAGTTGTAACAAGAAAACGTGAATTCTGATCTTTGCTTGGGTACAAGAATAGTTTATGATTGTAAATGGCTGGCTGCATTGTACTGAGGACTGATGAGCTCCTTGTAGTAGTGAATAAAGATTATGCACCTCTAATGATAATTCTACTTTTGATACTTTTGATCATGTTATCAAGGGAAAGCTGAGTTGATCTTATTCATGCTTGTACCTTTCTTCCAGGGAAATCACAATAAGTTGTTACAGGCAATTGCTTTAGTTGTTCAAGAGCTCTGAAATGCTCCTACTGTGTGTTGTTTCTTTTTTTTTAATCTGCTAGGCAGGGTGAGGCCAGTGAAGGTGCGGATTTGCACCAATGCTGTTTCCATGTATCTGAATCTCAGCATTAGCCACTGCTTGAGCTGGTTACAGCTGGGGTCGAAGGAGTTCTGAACTGAGAAGGGAAAAAGTAATCAGTTTGTTATTATCGGAGGATGGAGCAAGAACACAGCTTTTCTTAACACAATGGGAGAGAGCATTTTCCATCTCCAAATCTCACCATTTCTGTAGCATTTTCATTTGGAAAAGACTTAAGTGAATGTTTAAAGAGTTAAACAAAGATTTGGGTAATGGAGTTCTGGACAGACATCTAGGCTGATGTTTATTCCTTTCTCTTCATAAATATTAGTGGGTGACAGTTGACACTGAAACAATGAAAACAGTCACCAGCATTTTTTTCCATAACACCTCTGGGTTTTATATTTAGTGATCTCCTTTATACCACATGCCATTTCAAATAGTATCCATATGAAGAAAAACATGTTTTCCGAACTTTACTGAGAATAACATGAGTAGTCTCATGTTATTGTTCTAACACTAAAGCATAAATAAACATGTCACAAATTTGAACAATTTACATAAATTATTGAAGGCAGGATTGAGGTCCAGATTAACATACTTACACTTAACGGTTTACGTGTAAGTGTATCTACATGAACTAGCTGTCTAAACCTACATAATACTTGATAGAGAGAGATCTACTCAATGCTTTCAACAGAGTCTGAGGAGCTATTCAGCTCATCTTAAAGTAGAGACCAACACTGTAGACACCTATGTCGAGTCAGCGCAGTGACTCTTGATTCAAACCCCAACTATATCCCCACTGAAAATAATGGGAGACAGATATAAGGGGATTCAGCTGTCCATGCATGGGTGTCTGGTTTAGGTGTTCCAGAGTATCCTGACAGACTTGATTCCAAGCAGAAATCAAGACCCTCTCCTCTGTATGACTGCCAAAGCCTGTCAACAAATTTTTCCTGTTGACAAATCACTTGGAGATTCCTTAGTTGAATTAGTTTTGTAACCTATCTGTGCAGGGGATCTGGGTGTATAAATCTCCCATTCATCTATATTTAGGTGTCTAAATACTCTACCTTGTGATTAGTAAGTAGTCTAGAGATTTGAGCACAGGACAAAAACATAGGACACCTGAGTTCTAGGCACAATTTCTTCAAAGGAGACAGGACCACGTGTTGAGAGAGGGCCTGAATACCAGGCTATCAAGTAGGCTATAAAGGAGCCTGATCCTGGACTAGGCTATGGTACTCAGGTGTCTGAGGAGCAAAAGTTGCTAAGTCTTCTCCTAAGACTGTCTTTTTTTCCTTTTTTTAAATTCATAATGGTCTAGTGTAAAATATAAGCATTTTACACTAGGGTTTTGCATCTGCAAACTCATTTCTGCTCCCTCTCAAATTAATGCTGATATTAGTAGTTATTTTATACTTTCCTCCCATCATATATCCAAACATTTCAATAATGTGTACATACCTGATGTTCTTAACTTGCATTTACTGCCTCATAGATTTCATGTCACTTTCAATCACAATGATACAATAAAATTATCCATTCACTATTTATATGTCAGTGAAGACGAATATACTCCAGAAAAGATGCAGATACATCTGCCTACCTTTGAAATGCAAAAAAGAATTGATAGGCACTTGACATGAAGTGTTTTTGTTGGGCGTTTTGTCATGTCAATGCAAAAAAACTCCCTTGCAGCTTTTTAAACTTAAGTAGTACTTATGCATTTCTGTCAGCTTATTTTTGGTGGCATTGAAAGAAACAAGTAACTACTGGTGAAAAAGAACTTTTACTGAACTTGATTAAAAAAGCCTTTGGACCACTGTGCTGCACAGAATGAAAAAGGAGCCATGGAATAAATTCTAAATTCCAGACACTTGATCTGGAAATATCTTTCTGTAGATGCCTAAAACCTGACATCTGAATCTGTGAACAGATGTCACCCTCAGGCCATGTATGTCTCCTAGCTCCTGCCAACCCCATAGGTATATCTCAGCTATTCTTTAGCAACTCAAACAACAATGGGTAACCAAATGTTTAGATTAATTAAGGACAAGTGAACATGTCAGTCAATAGCCTATGGAACAATATCATCTACCTCTTTCAGTGCCCTTCAATAGTCCAACCCACACCTGAATTCAATATGATCTGGAATGTAAATAATAAGAAAATCTGGTTAAGCTAACATCTTAAGTCATCTCCTTTCTGTGGTTGTCTAAGCCTGTAGACATCTCATGATCTGGCCTAGAAGTTTCTTGAATCTCCTTTCAACCAATCAGCAGTGTGAGATGTTTGTTCAGCTGACACAGGAATGGCTGACAGAATGATAGTAGATTCAAACACAGAGTACAGCCCAGAAAGAATTATAAATGGGGCATTTAGTTCATAATTACACCTCCTCTTTAACCCATTAGGCTACTTGTGCAAAAGGTTTCTTGTTTTGGGTACAGGAAACAATATAAAATCAGACCCAGATGTATAGGACCAGGGCTGTCTAAAAGGGATTCTTTGTTTCAAAGGCACTTGGTGGAAGACATGAGCAGGCAATGGAGACCTGGCAATTACATTGCTCAAGCCAAGTTAATTGCACTGTCTCAAAGAGTTTTGTCTTGCTTTGGCTGATCTGTGGAAACGAGACTTCCTACACAGTCCTAACGAACTGAGCCAAACTGGATGCCCTAAATCAGTTTTTGACTGAAATTGCATTTGACAAGGCTCTTTTTTTGTTGTTGTTGTTTGTTTTTGTTGGTTTTTTTTTGTTAGTAAACCTCTGTATTACACATTTAATGGTCTTAGCTCTTTTACCGTCTATCAAAAATTATTTGTATGCAACCCTTATGGCACCTTCAAGATGACTTAGGAAATTCAATTGTAAACAAATCTTCCAAGTATGCAATTACCTCATCAATATCAGAAACTGAATAGTTATTTAAGTCCTTTATTTAGTAGGAAATATTTTTGTTTATTGTTGTTCCTCCTCATTATCAAATCGTAACAATATCTTTTCAAACACACTTTAGCATAGCCTTGCTATGCTAAATATCTTTATTTATTGTGACCTACAATTTGAACAGTCTTGTACTCACAAGGGCAAAGAGCTCATTTGCACAAGATCTTGTCATTAATTAAGAGTTTAATCTGATAGTGATTTATTTGTTCATATTTGTGTGTAGAATATAAGCCTGACCTTAAACTGATTTTCCACATGGCATAAATTGCACGGCCTGTTCATAATTTGGTACAACCATGAGCTATAGCAGTAAGATTTCACCAAGAAACTAAGAGGAACTAAAGGACTAAAGGAAAGAAGATCCATCCCACTTGCGCACTTTGGACAGTTGTTCTTCCTCCTCTCACTCCTTGTTTCATTATCCACTCTTATCTACTTACACACTACCAATTGCCTGAGCCTACCTTGTTCCTTAATACTGTTCACAAACCCTGGATTAAAGTCCACTCTGAGTTGTAGGTTGGAATTTGGGTTTATTGGCAACACCTGCACACAGCTACTTCATGCCTTGATGTACACGCCTTCTTTCCTGAAATTTCACTCCAGGACCTTACTGTTTCTCCTTTTGTTTGCTAAAACAAGTTTTAGAGTTTGCTAAAAACACCCTGTTCTTCTTTCCAAGGCAAACTGGGGATTAGAGACTCCACTGAATTGGCAGAACTTCAACTGACTAGGTGATATTCTGACCAGAAATGTCTTCCTGAACTCAAACAGGTATCCTAAATCCAACATAAGATTGGTCCCTATAGTCCAGGAATGGAAGTGCGACAATCAAAAGGTGAACTGTTATTACTGTGTCTTAAAATGGTAGTGCACGTAAGCTGGAGTTAATTCCCCTCTGTCTAAAAGCTGAATAAGAAAATGACAAACCATAGGTAGCAACTTGATGTTTTCTTGAAAAATCTTTTTAAAGCATGGATGGATAAGATTATGCATTTTCAATGTCCACATCAAAACACTTTAATTTCTTAGTAAGCTAGTTTCCCCAATGCAGAAATCTGGTGTAAATAATAGCTACTGTAAACAGAGCTTTGAAATGATCAAAATAGAAATTCTGGATCTGTACAGAGTCATTTAACACTGTTCCTGTTTAGCAAACTACTGTTCCTACTTTCTTATGATGAAAATGTCAAAACAAGATATTTCAGCGCTGTCAAAGAGCTTTCTCCACTGTTTTCAAAACACATTTTTATCTAAATCGATATCTTGCTTTTTAAAATTTTCATATAATAGTACTCTAATGGTAAGTTGCTTTGGGAAAATTTAATCAGTGTACTATGGAGGTTTGGAGGATACATTAAAACTGAACTAATATCAACAATTATCCTGCACTTAGTTGTACAGATTGACATTGCAGTCCTGGATACGTGTAATGGGGGCCAAGTGGCACTGTGAATTGCAGTTCTTAATCACTAATATAAAATTATTTCAAAGGTGGAACAACCTCTGGCAGAATGACCTTCATTAAAATAGAGATTTCAGCGTGAACATGGGTTTTGACCTCACATGAAGAAATGATGTAAAATATTGTACAAACCTCATTTTAGATGCTTGTTAGCCAGCTCAGAATCTACTTCACCAATTTTGATATTGTAGAAATCTCTATTCTTTTGCAATATGTTAGTCTTCTGGTGAACTGCCTTCCTTCTAGCATAATGAATAAATTAATAGTACTTCTACTGGGCAATTGAACAAAAGTTTTTTGGGTTATTTACTTTACAGTAAATTGTTTTTGCAGTCACAAGGATGTAGCTCTGAGATACTGTAGATGTTTGCTGTTAATAGAAAAAACTTTCAAAATAAACATTATTTGTTGATTGCAGATTGTATATAAACATCTTTTTTTTCAGGCTTATTCAGTGTTTTGCTGTGAAGATTTTGGAACAGCACGTTAATGAAATATCAGCTATCAGATACTTGGAAGTCTCAGGTGTTCAGAGTGCAAAACTGGTTATTCTTTGGGGCTAGAGGAGTCAGCTCTGGTTCTCTGCCTTCTACAATGATTTGCATGTTTACAGCAGGGTCTTATATTTTGTCTTAGGTTTGCTTTGTAAGCCTGTGTAAGACATACTGCAAATTCAGTAAGTCATCTAAATGCTTAGGCACCAGGAGTGGCCTCTGTTCTGCCTGATTTGGATATGAATTTAATTGTTAATAATACCTTACTGATAAAAACTGGAGAAAAAGGCAGTTGTTTGTTTGGGGTGCTTGGATTTTTCCAGCCTTACAGTTCTAAGTATTCCTCTTTTGTTAGGTCAGTTTTACAAACATGAATAGAGATATATTGACAGCTGGCAACAAGTGCCTTTCGTCCCGCAGCTGAGGCTGGGGATGGGCGGCGTTGCAGGTGCTCTAAACAGAGGAAACAACTCTCTCTTGCTCCTTTTCCTCCTCCTCCTCATCTTCATCTGCTCCTTTTGTCCTATATTCATGGTGCTTATACTTTCTTCCTCCCATTTCTAATAGTCTTTCAGCAATCTTTTTACCAATTTTTATTTGGCTGTTAAGCCTTTTCTTCCACATTTAATTTGCTATGGCTGCCACAATAGATAACTGGTGGTATGAGTCAAATGCGTATTCTGGGATGTTAGGGTTTTTTTTTTCAAGAACTCCCTGCATGTTTTTGCTGTTCCTCATAGTGACAGAATTTTTCAGGCACTGACCAGTGGCCCATGCTTTATTCATATTCAAGCCAAGTAATCTTTATACTAGCCTGGAAGTGCATCAGTGCCTAGACCTGTGGGAGAGAATGGAAGAATCCTTCAGTCTTACACCCCATATTCATGTAATTTGAATGCACCCTTGGTTTCCTCTCATCATTTCTACTTAGGGAAAAGTTGTAAAGTCCAAGAGTTCATAGAGCCTATGTTGTTTGCCTTGTATTAAGAAAACTGTCAATGGAAAGCAAGGAAGGGCAAAGAAAATCCCATAGGTTTTAAAATATCCAAATGTGGGGTCTCAGCACGTTTCTGTTCGGTATGTGCAGATGATATGTGAGTTTGCATCACACATTAGACAAACAGAAATAAAGTGACTGTGAAGTGAACACAGGTAGCAAGGAAAACACCATGAACATTGATTCCTCTTTGCTGTAGAAGCTTCTATAAATTGCTTTCTGGGTCAAAAATAATATTAGTGAGTAACAAAGGAACAGGTCAAATATTTGTTAACAATAATTTGAAGGGAGGAGTAGCAGAAGCCTGTGTTTTCTGCAGAGGACATATGCTGTGCTAACTAAATATAGCTGAGAAATCCATTACCTTAGTCTTGCCTTCATGCGTAAAGTATGTTTTCTGAGTTCTCCTTCAGTGGCTAAGCCCTTAGGGAGCTATAGATCTTCACCACATTTGAATTATTCCCATTGAAACTGAAACAAAAAATTCAGAACCCCTTGTGATACTTAGTATGACCTAAATGAAAGGGAAAAAATATCAACCCTTCATTGAATGAGCTCACATTCAAGCCTGCTCCTTTATTGGAGATGTTAGCTATCTCTGGTGAGAATAAGTGACTCTGAGATACCTGAAATAAGCTACCTATATGAAATGACAGAAGGAATGTCTTTAGATTTCAAGGAACTGTGTCCATTTCCTTATTTCATCCTCAGAATGCTGGTGGCATTTTCATTGCTCTTAATCTGGTTCATAAATTATCTACCAAATATTTTGTTTGTGCCTTATTTTTCAGTTCAAATGTGCTATGTATGCTTACATATATTTGCAATTGATGTGTATGAGACTTAACTCTGCATTTTGGAACACTTTTGTTGTCTTTTGTGTCTCAGATTTAAGGGCTATAAATGCTTTTCCCTTGAACAATGGAAGTCTCTTACTACCTCCACTTGAGCTGCAGAGGATACTATGGGGACTGTACTCCAGGGAAAAATAACTTTGGCAGAAGAGACATATCAAAACTTCTATATTTACATTGTGGATAAACTTCCTTCTCACAGAAAAACTCAGTGGATTTGGGAATCTATTAATTTTTCATAAAAATTAGTGAATTCTGGAATAGCAGGATCTGCTCCACTGTTACTGTTGTTGTTGGGGAACCATGGTGCCTCTCGCTGACTCAGATTATTAAAATGCAAATTTTGTGGCTTTTTGATGATAAATTTCATCTGCTTTTTAAGTGTGAACATCTTATGCATAGTGTTAGCTGTTCCATATAACACATAACACCATATCTATTCTTCCTGTCCTCTGCTACCTCTTGCACTGTATGCTGGTTTTGCTCACGTTCTCAAACAGCATTAATATGGCCATAGCAGGTAGCCTCTACCTATAGTTTTCCATGCTGTAGAGGAAATTCCTTATAACTTATGAGCATATCCTTCTAACTTTGTTTTCAGACCTGCAATCTACTTTACTTGGTTTACAAAAATGCCTTGGAAAATCTTTTGCCCAGCACATCTACCCAGACCGAAACACTGAGAGCTTTGAGTCCTCAATACCCAAGAACTCAGTGTTCAGGAATTTCTAACAGCAAGGACACAAGAAAGTATGTATATGATTGATGCAGTGATGGTAAATTTTTCACACAGGTTAGTGATAAGACTTGCATAGTATGCCTTTACTTTATTTGAAACTTTATGCTTTTTCATTCCAGATACACTGCTGCAATCTCTCCCAGAGCTGTGCTGGCTTCTGCAGTCTTCTGTGTGACCACCATCAGTGGAGTGGGGCAACATGCTGCTGAGAAGCAGGACCCAGCTACTGCATTGTCACCACTCTCAACCAGCTCAACATGCTTTCTAGTAAGAAGATGTGTAGGATTGAATTGATATTCTTGATAATCACTTGGACCTGACTGGAATTTCGGTCTTATAAGACTATGATGTCTTGTGCAGTCCAACATGTATGGGTGAACAATGCACAGCAGTCAGTAAAGACAGGTGCTCTGCAGCTGTTGATTTCTCATCAGGTCTCTGCATGGTGAAAACACCACCTGGTAACTGAATATGGATCTTTCATTGTGGCTGCATAAAAATATTGCTGCAGATAAAGATAAAAGGGAAGCAGGAGGGAAATACAGCCTTACTTGGTACCGTTGAGAACGAAGTGTTGTGGTAGGCTGCTGTAATCAGGAGCCCTCATCTCTAGGTCATGATCTAGTGAGCAGCATTCATAAACCCATCTGGACATCAGGATTTTTGCAGACTCTGAAGACATTCATAACTTAGAGCCTCAAAGGCTTTTATCTGACACAGATCATATGCAAGTCTTTATTTTACTGTGCACTTCCCCTGACTTTACCCAGCTGTAAAAAGGGATTGCAACAGCCACGTCTCAATCACACTGAAAGCTCAGTTGCCCTTCAGAAACACTATTACAGGAAGCTCCCTAACTGGGCAGCTGCCTATTGGTCTCACAAGGATTTTTGCAAAGGTTGAGTTCAGTGAAATACGATGGTTTATCAGGGCATGGATAATCATTTCTTTGGTTTGTTAAGGGTGGGGGGTATTGTTTGCATCACTGAACTTCCTGAGAACTGATCCTTACCTGCATCAGTAATGTGACCATCCATGTATCACTTTACAAGAATACCCATGGTGCCTTTGTCTCACCCAGTGACATGTCAGGTAGCTTTGAGAGTGGGGATTCACTAGGATTGCTAGTTGCTGCTTTGGGGCTTCTCATAGCACTACATCAAAGGTGACAGACTGTTCCATAAACTGCTGAAATGTTCACACCAAGACTTTCTTTTCATCAGGCAGCAGTATTTGACTCTCACTGCTGAGAAGTGGCTTGACATCCCTACCTTTAGAACTACAAACAGATTTTAAGCCTTTGTAAAAGAACTGAAACCTTTCCTAATCCACAGCTTGCTGTGGTGGGGTTTTTTTGCCTACCCTTTATATCTGAAGAAAGCAAGCTTTTCTCATACTTAGGTTTGGCTGTTTGGCAAGAAACTTGCTTTCCTGATAATTTCATGCTATACATAATGCATCTATAGGTATTCATAAGCTAATAGAGTACCAATTTTCATTAAAGCAGTCTAAATATTTCCATGTAGCAAAGCCATCCACCTTTGCTGTGACATAGTAGTGTCCTGTTTTCCTGAGTCCTTTTCATTTAGATTTCCTTGGGTTTTTTTGTTTGTTTGTTTGTTTTTTAGAACAACAACAGACTGGATTTGGGCTGCCTTTTGACATATGTAATTTTGAATTATTCAGTATTTAATCTCCGAGTGGTTCTCGGAGTCTCATCATCTGAGACTTGATGTCTGAATCCTCACTACTGATGGCTAGACCAGCAATCTATGTCTTGTATGGGTGATGCAATTCTGACATCATGAACAAAACTTTGTGGTGTAATGATGCATTTAACATTGCAGATCTTGGACTGCGCCTGCATCTGGACTGTCTTGTACTTGCAAACTTGCTTGCCAGCTGGCCTTCAGAGCAATGTTACAAATAACATATCATTTAAGTTTCCTTGCCAAAATGAGCATACTCTAAGACCTTTCACAAACTTTCAGTTCCCTGTAGATGAAACCTCCCTAATGAGTTTATCATTTTGTGCAGAGAATTTTATGGTACTGTTGAGATCCAATATTCTTTGACCTCAGCACGCTATGTAACTCATGATTAGGCACTAGCAATTATCATGCAAGACAACTATTTGTAATACTATCAGTTAGTGGGAAACAATTTAGGGGTCCCTGACTCCTGCAATGAAATATTCACTCCTAGCTATCAACATTCGCATTCTCAGGAAATAAAGAATTTAATTTATGGATATGGCAATTTAAATTAGATAATTTCCTAATGTCTACTTCTTCAGTATTGTTCTGGGGCAACTGAGGTGTATTAGAATTACTGTTCTGAACACTTTTCTTCAGGTATTCATAGGAAGATTAAAACTATCACAAGTAGCATTGAGAATTTATTCAGATGAGGTTGTCCTTGAAGGTGCTGTGTAGCACAGGGATGGTGACATATACTAATAGTAAAAGTCTATATGAGTGCAGAAGGGCCAACTGCAAGAAAACAATTCTGGTGCTAATAGACAGAGAAACTGCTGCAAAGTAAGCAGACAGAAGGCATCCATGGGCACTGTGCCCAGCAGTGCTTGTGACTCAACAAAGGTACAGTGGTACAAAAGCACGTGAATTCAGTGAAATATAATTTTTATGCTGAAACTGCCCAGGCAGCCAGCTTTGAGTGCCTCTGGCAGACTGGATCTATGTTGAAGTAGAGTGTAGGTGTTTATATTCTGCTTCTGTGGCTGGGATAGATATTGCTAACCTTTAATGGCCCGGGGCTTTTTCTGCAATGCCCAAATTATTCATTTTTCAAAGCATTAACTGTATTCTCAGTACTTAACAGGCCAAAGACAGAAAGAGCTCCTCTTTCAAAGAGCTTACAGGCTCAGAAAATTCAAGATAAAACTGTTTTTCTCATTGAGAAGCCTTTAGCACCTTTAGCTTGGAATTACGTATTTTATTCAAATGGAGGTCTGGGAAATAAAACAAAAAACCATATTTTTGCTTTCAAATTGGCACCAAATATTATTAAGACTATGAAATAGATGTGATAGGAAACAGTGCTGATGCCTCTTATCTAAATCTGTAAGCACATTAGCATTGTTTGCATTTACTCTCAGAAGTACACCTGCCAATTTATTCTGCTTGGAAACCACCACTTAAGTTAGTCAGTGCTTTCCAACCAAATTAGGTCCATTTAGTATAAAATCACTAATCTGTTGACACTATGGTTTCTGTGTTCTCCTGCAGCAATGACAATTAATAAATCAACTTCTATCTCGGCCTAATTTTCAGTAAGTACAGCACGAGAGACATTCATGCCTAATTTGTAAAAGTTCATGCTGAGGAAAAGATCAAGCCTTTTTGTTGTTACAAATTATGTATTGAAAATTAAAATTAAGGTTATCTATTCTTAGTTTGGAAGATGTAAAATATGAGATCACTATTTATATGGAATTAATTTATTTGAGCATTGCCAAATCTCCCAGTAAAACTGAAAAGGACAGGATCCATCCAAGAGGAGACAAGATTATCTTGGATTTTTTAAGAAAAATGCTAAACACCACAATTACAAATACAGAAATATGGTGAATATTTTCTTAATTTACTAAATATCCAACTAATTTTTAATCACGTTTTTCATGAGAAGTTAATTTTTTTCCAATCTTGGATTAATTTTCTTTTTATTTGTCAATTTTTATATCCTTCACAGACATTGTCAGAGATGGGTCCTGCTTGTCTTTATTTTTATAAATTTTCCCATACTTTGAAGACCTTTTTTTTTTTTTTTTTTTTGAGGATTACAGAGGAGAATCAAGAGCTTACTCTTGTTTAGCAGCAATCAACTCAAGGATATATAATTATAATGGTTTTTCTTTGTCAGCCACTTTCTGCAAAAACTACCTCTTTCAAAATGTCTAAATCAAACGTAGAGAAATCCACTTACTTAATTTCAACCTAAAGTATCTGTTTGTAAGTGTAAATTGTGCAAAGTGCACAAGCAGTGCCTCTGAAAGTATGGGGACAAGTACAAAGTGCAACACAGCTTGCATTACATTAGGAAACAAATTAACCAAGGAATATAAAAATTTGCTTGGGATTCATGCATATTAACCAGTGAATGTATGCATTCTCATTAAATACGCACGTTTGGGTTTGGGTTGTTCACTTGATTACTCACAGGACCAGAATCAAGGGAACTGCCCTGATGCAGACTAGAGCAACACCACAGCAGTTCAGGTGCCTGCGTCTTATTGCTTACGTCATTTTTCACTACGGCTCCCCAACTCTCACTTTTACTATGAGTCTATTAAATATCCTGTAGCAACAACAGAGAATTTCTCTGCTGCAGCGTACAGGGTTTGCTAAGGTTTTGGTAGCTGGGGGGCTACAGAGGTGGTTTATGTAAGAAGCTGCCAGAAGCTCCCCCCATGTCTGACGGAACCAATGCCAGCCAGCTCCAAGCCCACGGCGCGGCCGGCTGTGCGCTCAGCCCATGGAGCCCGCGGGGAGCAGGGACCCACCGGCCACCCAGGGAGGGCCCCAGGCCGGGGCAGGGGGTGCCCAAGGAGGCTGCGCCCCCGGGGGCGCCCAGGCTGGGGCAGGGGCAGTGTGTGGGGACTGACCCCAGCCCCATTCCCCATCCCCCTGTGACGTTTAGGGGAGCAGGGAGAGACATCAGGAGTGAGGCTGAGCCCGGGAAGGAGAAAGGGGTGGCGGATAGGCGTTTTAAGAATTAGTTTTTATTTTCTCATTATCCTACTCTGATTTTGATAGGTAATGAATTAAACTAATTTCCCCAAGTCGGGTCGGTTTTGCCCCTGTCGGTACTGGCTGAGTGACCCCCCTGCCCTTATCTCGACCCACGGGCCTTTCGTTACATTTCCTCCCCCCTGCCCAGCTGAGGAGGGCCCTGACACAGCCGCTCTGGTGGGCACCTGGCGCCCAGCCACAGTCAACCCACCACACAGGCTTGAGTGCCCTGAGCCTGTACTTTTTCCCAGTTAATCTCATCTCCCTTGCAGCTGTAGACCATCCCAGCTGCAGTGCTGCTGCTACAACTCACTTGCACAAGAATCCAAAGGCCTCACGTTCCCCGGCCATGAGCGCTGATCTCCTGCTTACAAGGCACATGAAGTGTGCCTCTTGCATAGGAAGAGCAAAAGTGGAGAACATTGCCAACCTTTTGTTTTTTCACAAAGCAAACAGCTTTGATCCCACCTTTTCAATAGCAAATCCTACTTTCCAATAGCCTAAATTATTTTCGTTTACTTCTCAAGTTTTATCAATTTATGAGATCTGAAAGAGACAGAAAAATGTAAAAATAAACTGAGTGGGTAACTACCAGCGGGTTATACAGATCCTGATTGCTGAGTACTTTTAACCTTGATACTTGAGTAACCCTCACATGGATAATTCTGAGTATGTGAGATGGAATGCATGTGCAATTCCCAGGCTACCTTACATCAGGTTGTATATTGCATTCCTCCCAACACAGCATTTGTTTCTATACTTCTCTACTTGTAATTGTGTTTTCAAATATTACCTCTCCAATATTTAGGGCTCCTGATCCCGGCTATTTAGAGTAGTAATCCTTAGTGTTTGAGACCCAAAGCATTAACACATCCACAGAGAGATTAAAAACTTATTTCTGCTCATGCCTGGATGCAAGCAGACAGGATTTCTGTGGATCCAAGAATCCTCTAGTCAAGGTTTTCAGGCCTTGTTTGCAGGAAGGACATATAACACGTGTCTATAACTGTAATCTGTAGGATAATCAATAAAATAGACAATAATTCTTCCACTGTTGAATGAATGCTTTTCCAGATGTTCTTCTAATGTCTGTTAGTATAGCTATTAGAGGTAGAATAACCTGCGTAGTGTGAATATACATGCTGGCAATTGATTGGAGTGGTTTATACTACAAACCTTCAGCAGAGTTGAATATAGATACATAAGCCCTACATTTGGAATTGTACTACTAGGATTCACTAGTAAATAGTTATACCTCTGTACAGTCTTCTGCTGCATTACATTGTTAAGAAGTAAAAATTAAAATTTCCCATTTAATAACTGTTTGGTGCTTCCTGGTTTGATATTCCCTTTTGGAAGACAAAGGCTGAATGCCAAGCTCAGCAAAAGACAAAACTCTATTTGCTGCAAAGACTGCTCTGTCTAAGGCTGTGCTGTCTTAAGCCCTCTGGATAAAGACTTTCTTTCTTTCATTCTCCAAGAATGTCCTAAGGAAAGTAAATTATTACAAGTTATTGAGCAGTATAACAGGATCTGGCAAATGTGTTGAGTGGAGGAGAATATGTTTTTGCTCTTTAATGTATTAGTGTTATTAGTGTATTAAATCTATTCTTTAAAGTATTAGTGACAGAGATCCCTGGTAGACATACAATTGACCAAAGCATGAAGAATTCTGTGGAAGGAAACATGGGACATTACAGATAATACAGTTGGGACAGGGGAGTAAATTACGTTGTCAGAATTTTCAGCATTAACATTAATTTATGTCTTTTTAAAAATTAAATTCTGAATATATCTGAGAAAGCAGTCAGGGCCCTAAACCTTTACTTGCCAAGAAATGGAATTTCAGTATTGACAGACATAAGAATTTTTTTGAAGTCTGTTTTTAAAATTTACCTCCTGACTGCCCTGCTATATTAATATGTCTAGTATTTGACACTGCTACAAATAGTATCTAGACATGGTTCTCCAAGAGCTTTGTGCAAAACACTGAATGCTTGATGAGTTGATACAGTGATGCCTCTCTGAAGTATCATTTCTGTCCCATTTTTACAGATAAGGAGACTGAGAACTGAAAGAACTTGCCTTGCCTTGTAAAAGATCCAGGATTTAGATTCCAGCTTTATTGCATAGTATAATGTACATGACAAACATGAGCCATTAAACAAATGAGACAAATGAGTTACTGCTGATATATGAGATACAGGCATGAAAATTGTTCTATGGAGACTTATTACAGGAGCTGCAGAAGGTTACTGTGCTGCGCAAATTACAAGGAAAATAATTTCATTTCATTAAAAAAATTATGAGGGTTTTACGCATGAAGCTTGTTTATAGTGAAGGGGATTTCTTTCCTGCTGCATCTTTGTTCTTAGTGCAAAACTGTAAAGCAAATCTGTAGCAAAAATACTGGCAATGCAATTGTCAGTTCTTGTTATATATCAGACCAAATTATTTTCAGCCTTTTAAAGCTTTCCAAACTGTGGAACACTATGTAAGCATATTGGAGCTTTGATTCTCACATTGTTGCTTCATATGTCTCCTTTGGATGGTGTCAACCCTCGATAATGTAGGTCAAGCATTAAGAGTGCCAAATTACTCAGGTGCTTCCATCTGGTTCCTATGGCATGTTTGACATGTGCAGGCATTCCTTCAACATTATCGTCTTCACTGTTGGCTGGTAACATCTGACAAAGCTGCCAAAGTTTGGTGTTAGCGGATACAGTGGTAACTGTCAATTTAAAACATGGTTGTGAAATAGAAAATGCCCCAAAAGTCCACAGACAATCTTTACATGCCCCTAATTAGAGGCTATTGCTCTGAAAAAATGGATCATTGTCAAGAATAGTTTTGAAGTTGACTATAAAAGGTTGACTGGTTCAGTCAGTCATTTAGGTAAGTGCTATACATGATGGTTTTCGTTCTGGTCTCATTATATAACAGAACAGCCCCAAATTTCATGATTGCTTCTGATGACCATTTCAATATTGTATATCTGGAATAAGGTTAATTGTACTCAGTGTTGGTGCTGCAGGGTACAACAGTGTAACTGAGGTAAGGTCCATTTAGCCAACAAATATATTTTGTTATATCCTTTTTCCCCTTAAAGGAAAAAAAAGATGATGCAGGTCAGAGACTCTATGCCCACTTGGCAAAGCTCCGTTTTATCTCTGCATTGGCTGATAACTGGCTCAATACAAAACAGAATAATTTATTAAGCACCATCAGGGTACTCACTTATCAGTGCTGCATTAGCATCAAAGAAAATCTCTTGCCACTGGAGCTTGCAGTCAGAAGTTACAAATAAAATTGTTGACATTCTTGTCTTTTACATGCAATACATGACAATTAGTTTCCCTGCTCCTCTGTAATCTGGGATTAAGAAATTGTGCAAGTATGTAAGTGCACTGTATTTCATCATCCAGATCCTTAACAGAAATATTAAACTGAAGTTGATGGAAGTATCCACCAAACTTGACAGAAAAGAGACTTCACCTTGTTTTTTGCTGAACCTGTTTATTTCTTTAACTGTAAACACTGCAAACAGTGTTCCTGGGATATTTTAACCACTTTTTGCATGATCCCCTAAAATACTTCTACTCAGAAACTAGAGAGAAAATTTTGCTACGGAGAAGTATCATTTAGTAAATTCAGAAAGGACAGTTCTAGCAACTGAAAACTTCATAAGAATGTATCCATCTTGATGAAATTAAAAGGCAGTAGAAAGGATTCTTTCCAGCTCATTTCATGCCATTGGCAAAATATTTATTTTCTGTTTTGTTGTTTCAAGTTATTATTTTAAACCCCAATTTCTATGGGTTTACATTTTAAGATAAAGTCTTTTGCTGGTTATGAATCACTGTCTTTCCCTGTTTTTATACTAATCTTTTTGCAAATATCTTCCCCTCTCCCCCCCGCCCTCAAATTACAAGTGAAAACCATTTCAAGTGGTTACAATTTCCCATAGGAGACAAACTTCTGTTTCCAAACGCTTTTACTGTAACCACTGATTATTAGTGTCCTATCCCCTTTTTTATGCCCAAAGCACTCCAGGCATCATGGTTTCCTCTCAATAGATAAAACCTCTACCAGTAAGAACATTTTAGATTCTTGGCAGAGGAGATACAATTCCAGTGATAAAAAGCCATTCCTCTAGTGATACTTCTTTGACTGGAAATAGAGGAATAATACAATTTGCAGATAAAGTATTGTCTTATGGAGATGTTAGAGTGATATCATCATTGATATATTTTATTGTACTAGACAACACAGTTCAGAGAAACTTCAAATATTGTGGAGGCCATAGACATACTTGTGTTTTGGCTCTGTGATGACAGGACGAATATATGCGACCTCTTAGAAGCAAATCTATTGCACCATCACTGTGTGTTCATGTTTAGGAACAAAAAACATTTTTTTCTCATTCTTCCTTAAAATAATTCTGTATGCATCCCAACAACATCTAATTAAGAGGAATAAGGATAGCCATTATCAAATAACTGCTTTAAAACCTGCCTTCCTCCTCTTTTTTTATTTTTTTTTCTTCCCTGCTTACTGTCTTGTAACTGCAGTGCTGATGACTAAGATGAGGGATCATCTCCCCTTTTTCTCACATCTTTACATGTCTGCAGTGCAGATGGCCAAGTTACTTGTACAAACTGCATTTATAAGCCATGGAGAAAACCAGGTATTTTAACCAATTTGCCACAGGCACCATGGAACTGCCCATTCCTTTCCTGGCTATATAGGAGCTGCCAGAACTCCAGCACAATTGCCAAAACCTCCCTTTGGAGACATAAAACCCACCCTGAATATCAGAAATTAAAAACGAGCAGTAACTAATGAAAACACCAAGTCTGATGCATAATCCTGTAACATTTTTCATCCTGTGTGACACACAAACCATAGCCAGATCCCGGGTCTCAGCACAGCCCTAGAGCAACATCTTTCCTCAGGTCTCGGCAGATGAGAGCCAGCAATGGTGCATTGCTGACCTATTGCTGCACGTGTGGGCTGTGACCTCCTGCCAGATCCTGCAGATGTATTTGGAAGTGCAGAGCTGTACTACCAGCTTAGTGGAGTCCTCACCTTCTGTCTGGGCACGAAGAGTAAGATGCTGTGACAGGCCCCAGGGAGACAAATAACAACCAGCTCAGAAAGGGATGGAGGTCAAAGTTGCAATTTTGGAAAAAAAGGAAAGCTGCATGACAGGGGATGTATTTTACTGACAATTACAATGCCTGTGCAGAGTGGAGAATACACTGACAATAGAAAACTGTTTTGAAAACCCTATGCCAAGCACCTTTGATATCTGAAAGAAGAAACACATTAAAACTGAAAAAGTATTTCAAATTTATCTTAACATGGGCTGGTTTTACTTTGAAATAAGAATTGCTATGAAGATTGCTGTGTATATTTCACTGAGCTAATGCCTGAGGCCAATGATTCCTGTCTAAGTCTCTACTAGAGAGAGAGGCTTTCCTTGAATTTATGCTAGTATCGTTACTTAGTCTGTCATGCTTTTACTGTAGGGAACAATAAAAACATCTTTATTGTTTTAAAATTTTAGTTGTCTTTGAAATAGCTGGGGATTTTGTCATCCAAATGCAGGCACTTCTGTTTCTCCGAGGTTTTTATGGGAACAGTAATCAGAGATAAAGCTATTAAACTGCCAGCCTGGGATCATTTTATGGCGTGTTTGTGAGTAAGTATGATTATGAATGTTACAAATAATTTCTTCTGAATTATTTGTCAGATTTCTGCTGCTGTGTAATGTATAGAAGAAAGGTTACTGCATGCAGCTGTCTGTTATCATAAATTAATTTAGCACTGCACTTTAAAAAAGCATTGACAACATTGGGAACAGTCCTTAATTCATGGCCTTTCTCTGCACATTCGTACATGTTGTAGTTTTGATGGGAAGTGTTCTGTAATGATTGCTTCAAAGGTGAAGGTAATGCAGTAAGATGTGAACTTACAGCTGTAAGCGCTTCCTTTGTCTCTGCAAATTGAATTCTGAAATGCGATGGACTGGTAGGTAACAACTGGCTTCTCCAGAGAAAGACAGAAAGAGTTATGGGTGGATAATTATGATGTGGGTTTTGTTTTAAATTAGACTTTAATCCTAATCTTGGAAATCTTTTATGGGTCTACATTATGGCAACCAAGAGACTTCACCAATAGTTGTGAGTATGTAACATGGACGGTGTCACACTGACTGACTTGAGAGTGAAAAACATGGTGGTTACTGATGACAAAAGTTCCACGCTTAGGAGACAAAGTCTGTGTCCTTTCTTATTTAGGTTGCATCCAGAGGCAAAACACCCACTGGGCAGCACAATTGTTTATATTTGCCCTCAGCTTCCCACGACAATTCTGTCTCTTCCGAAGGCCCTACCACAGCTCCTATTCTTCCTGCCCATCCCTTTTTCGTCTGGCTGCCACAAAACATTGCTGAAATACCCCTCTGGGAAGCATCCAGGGCTTTGGTAATTCAAAATACAGCCAGAAAAGCCTTGGCCCAGAGCTTAGCCAGCCTCAGGGGCCAGCTGGAAAACCTCACTAGATACTAGAAACCTAGAGAAGAGGAGAAGGTCCTGCAATGGCGAGAGCTGGAAAAGTGAAGAGCAACAATGCCAAGTGCACAGATGAGCCCCTGTCAGAGCTCTCCCTGGCCAGAAGAGGAGGTGGGAGTCAGTGATGTGCCAGGACCTTCCACCTGAGCAGCCTACTTCCCGCTATCTCCATCTGACTCCCCACTACTGGGTTAGATGAGTTTCTGCTTCAGGTACCTACAAACAAAACCAGTTGTAGGTGAATTATCCTGCTGGGTTGCTTTTGGGTTGCTTAGTTATGCTAATGTATAGTTGTATCTGAAAGCTCCCTTTGCAGTACTACATTTTACCATATTTACAGATATTTTGCTGCCCAGCTATTTGAAGTGATTGAATGGTCTCCTAATTCCTCAAGGACAGTCTCACCACTTGTTGAAAAGAGATTATGTTGTAGGTTTCCTTCAAACAGCTTTCTGCTGGAATCACTCCATTTAAATAAAACAACAAATAAAAAAGGAGGCTCTTGAGGTCTCTGTCTCGAGAGGCAGGAGATGTAGGTTTGAGCCTTTTGAGCCTTAGAGGCAGGAATCATCTTGAGGCTACACACATCCTGAGAGCTATTGAAAATCATCTGGGTTGATGGCTACAGATGGCTACAACTCCTCCTCCAACAGTTTAATGATTCTCTCAACTGTTTTTCTCATCAGGCCTCAAAAAAAAAAAGGGAAAAAAGAAACAGAAAAAGAGATTTATTTGAGGTTAATGGAACTTTTTTTTACCATCAAAGGAAAATAGAATCTCAATTTTTGGCAGGAAGAAGTGAATTTGCATTTGACCCCTATTGACAAATTATCAAGGTATGCTTCATAAGTTTGCATTTTCTTTACTGATGTTTTTTCTGATAGTATTTCAGATATATTTCAGATGTCTTTTAACTTTGTACTTTAAGGGTATAAAATTCTACCTTCCCCTCTACAGACATTTCCTCCTACTCCTTGCTTAATCTTAAGAACTACCCTTATTTTTCTATCTACACCCACATCCAGGAATAATTTCCCTATCTGAAAGTGATTTTTAAATTTTTTCTTTTTTCCACTCAGATAAAAGTTTCAACAGAGAAAGGTAGCATACCTTGTGTCTTTAGTACTAAAAAAGTTCCATTGTCTTGAATGACTTCTTTGGTGAAAAACACGATGAAAATAGTTGAGCTCTCTCCTTCATACATTTTCACAGTATTTTCACTGTTCTTTATTCCATAAATACTAAGTAACCTAAGTTCAGCTTACCTGCTCCGTATGCTTAGACTTCTGCCTCTGAAATACAACAGAGAGCATATTCTCTAGTGTGTGTAAGTGACCTTTGAGAAATTTCTGAGTGTCAGGTTGCAGTGATTATACCACACCTGTCTGCAATGAGAGGCATGCCTAAGGCCTCCCAGTGAGGGGCATGCCCATCATTCTGTGCACACCTGTCTGCAATGAGGGGTGTGCCCAAAGCCTCCCACAGCTTAAGTATCGAGGAAGAAGAGAGCTTAGATGAGTATGGAGGGAGTAAACAGCTTCTTGGAGTGTGAGCTAGCTGCAAAGGTGCTTTGCTGCATGTAGGCATATTCCAGAGTAGGACTTGGGTGGGTAAGTGATTGTATAAAACTGGCACTTATGTATGCAATGGGGGATCTCACTTGGGGTCTGTGCCTTCCTATGCCACAAGTGTGCATCTGTGATCCTGAAAAAGCTTGTTTGCACTTATTTTACTTCATGTTTCTCCAATGGTCTGATTAATTCTGGTAGACTCTTTGTAGGGTTGGGGCCTGTGAAACTGTTTTCTTGGAGAGCTATTTTGAGGGTGATCTTATGACATCCAATAATAATTTTACCACTAAGAATAGGACTCATTTGAACTAGGTGCTGTACAAACTCAAGGTGACCCTGTCTGATTCCCAGCATTTACATCTAATCAGAGATTAAATATAGCAAATATGGAAAACGGAGGAGGAGGGATGAAAGAGTGGAAGTTTTGCTGAGACCTAGTTTTTAATAGTAGTTTGAATCACTGAGTTGTTTCTTAAAGACAGGTTTTTAAAGGCCAGTTAATGATGAATCTATTTTACATTTAATTCCGTTAATTTTATTTATCATTCTTTCTCCCATACCAATAATCCCTAATTCACTATAGATACTTTACAGAAAGAAGAGTGTCCAGAAGACACACTTTATGTATGGAAGACTTGATGAGTTCATCTTACATTCCAGCACATAAAAGACAGACTCTTACTGAAAACTCTTCCTATCTAAGTAAAAAGTATTAGTAAAAGCCAGTCTGTGCTTTCCACATGAATTCAAAGACGGGCAGCAACCAAAAAAATACCACACATCTTAAGTTCTTTGTATTCTTTCTATAAATTATGACAGCTGTCAAAAGGCAAGAGGAAAAAAATTATAGAAATCTATATGTAAATGTTTAATAATGAACATGTTGTGTGTGGAGTATGATAACCTACTTCAAGAAGAAAATTAATGCAGTCTTTCTTAAAAACCTTCACTTACACTAATACATATATTCCTATGTATTGCTATAGTCCTATGTAACTACCTCCTAAGAAGTTTACAATTTTTTTTCAGAGCTTTGAAGAATTTTACAGAGCCTAAAATATAGGACGTTTACTTCATGTTTCCAAAGTGAAAGGAAGTCCCATAGCTCAAACAGAAAAAAAATTATTTGTTGGCTTTTGTTTTGAGTAGAAAATTGACTCAAAATGAATTTACAGGACTTCTATCATAGAGTAAATTCCCTGCAATGAGCTTTGGCTTAGTGACAATTACTTTGCTAAACTTTCCCCATTATGACTGTTCAGGGGTGTCATTTATTTAAAATGGATAGAATCAAACAAAATTCTACCCATGTGTCGCAAAAGGAGTGGTTAGCTTATGTCACTTAAAGAATTGCCACCAAAGAGTTTAAGTGAAATCTGTTCAATATGAATTTCTGGAAATGTGACTGTACAAAATTCAGCGGCAAGATTCACCCTACTGTTATATGGAGTAAATGCACAGAGATAAATCAAGTTGAAATGAAGTCAGAATAGAGTTGGAAAGAGTTTATAAAGATCAAAGGTATAAAAGGGTAAAGGAGATTCACCCCTTGAGTCATAAGGTTTAGAGTAAACCCCCTTGCTTTCTAAACACTCACAGAGTTTAGGTACAGCTGGATCCACTCTTCGTTTCAGACTTGGACAATTAATTAGATCTAGAGAAATATAAAGAATGAAGGGAATTCTACTGCTGGGTCACAAGGTTCAGAATAGACTCCCTTGCTTTCTAAACTCTCATGGAGTTTAGGTGCAGCTAGGTTCAACTTTAGTCTCAGACTTGGACGATGGTTTGTATCTAAAGGGGGGAGAGAGAATTTGTTCTCAATTCAAGATTATCCATTGGATTTTAGTAGCAAAGTGAATCAATGAAACTTGTTTTAAATCACAAAAATAACCAAGCTACTTCAAGCTTGCAATGCATATTGCCACAAAGGTATACCTGTTAAAGGTTCCCCTAGAGTTCAATGAAATATATCTAATTATTTTTGTATTCCCCAAAGTGTAAGGGTTGAGCCTCAAGGAGCAGAGGCATCAGACCAGGCCCCATCATTGGCTTTCTGCGACCATCCCCCAAGTATCACAGACTTGGTGGTTTGTGAGCTCTGAGCGATGTCCCACTTGGAGGGAGATGCTGGTTGCAGCCCACTGCAGTCCAGGAGAGCTCAAAAGGGTCTTGCTTTAGGACCGATGCTTATAAGGCTGGGAGATTAATGGCTTTACTTATCAGTACATTTCCATCCTGGCTGCAACCTGAGTCAGTAATTTTTCAAAATTCCAAGAAAAATGGTATTGTTCCACTCAGGTTACCACTTTGGCTACAGCCCAGGCAGGAGCATTCTGGGATTGTCTGGGAATTGTCAGAATATTTGCCTCTGTTCTTGTTCCCTGCTTCAACCAGTCAGTGGGAGTTCCACTATGTACAGTGCCATTCTCTACCTTAGCTGAGTAAGTGTTACTGATACCATCAAGGGATGCTTAACTGCCCAACTCATTACTCAAGGTACTGAGGCCCAGTTGCCAGCTCCTAGGGTTGTAGAACAGCCTGGAGAAGGAGGGAGAAGTGCACCACCACTCCACCAAGAGAAAAGGAATCTAAATAAGACAAAATGCAGTAGATCCCATTTATTTTTTCAGTAGTGAATTGATTCAATTAAATCAGAAATTGCCTTACAAATGTATAGTAACAGCTGTTTTGTGTTGTATCTATACTAGTCTAAGAATACAAGAGGAAAAAAAAGTGTAGGGGGATTCAACAGGTTTTATTAAGCAGCCTGACGCAGAAATAAAAAGCTTTCTGGCACATGGTATTTTCATGATAGCTGACAAAGAAGCAACAAACTTAAAGCTAACCACAAGTTAGAAACAACTGCTTATATTTTAATGTAATTGTACTAATCCATTAGATGACAAAAGGAAAAAAGGAATAATTAGCACTTTTGGAGTTGGCAGGTATGGAGGTGACAGGCTCAGTCTTGGGGGAACAGCCAAAGGGAAAAGCTGTTTGCACAGGAGCAGCAGAGATATCAAACAGGACAGACTGAGAGCAGTACAAGTGGCTTATAAAACTGGTGTGTCTTATGGTTTTTTTAAAGTAGTGAATTTAATTCCTATCTCTCAAAGGCATTTTATGGATCTTTGAAGATGTCTGACTTGGGTCAGAGTCAGGTTTTTGTTAAGCTGAGTAGGTATTTTCCAACCTGAACAGTTCTATGATTTTATGATATAACCAGCCTCTACCCAGTGATAATTTAATGCAACCCATGCGGTTTCCCTGCATGCACTGGATGATATCACTCACTGAAATATTCACATGCACATTGTATTCAGAGCTTATGACCACTTTCTTCTGGGGGACAATTATCATGATGCTTAAAAAGGTAGAATTTCAGGTATCGCAGTTTTTGTTCTCGAACAGTTTGGTTGCAAACACTTGTCAGCTTCTGGACAGGCTTGGACAATGAGTTTGAGATACATTGAGATACAGGTGAGCGGTGGGAGGAGAGGAGTGAGAATACGTAATTTAAAATACAATCTTCTTCCTGTCCAGATTATACTGACCTGGAGACAGGTTATGAGTTTTAATACATTTTGTGTAAGTCATACTAGTTTCTCTATTTCATTAATAGGGTAGGTTTTCAGTTGAGATCAGTTTTAAATTGATTTTGAAATTTGGTAAATTGATTTTAATACAGAAGTATTGCAGAATGCTGTTGACATAGTTATTAGATTTGTGATAGAAATCAAGGCTTTCAGTTCAGATGCTGACGATGACGTCTGTGTAAGTCTTATACGTAAATTTTTGATGTGTCAAATATAGCCTAAAAATGCCTGCAGAGAGAATATAAAGGTTGGCATCCCATAGCTGGGGAAGAGCATTCACTGCCTCTGGAACTGTGCCTTTATTTTACAAAAAATATGTGTAAAGGAACATGAATTACTGTGTGTATGGGTTTGGCAACAAGTTTCAGTGGAAAATGTGACTGTTTGGCTCTTTTAAAGGAGGAAAGGTGTCTTGCCATGACACTATGGGATGTTGGTATATAGGCAGGTAACATGGTGGCAAAGCTGTAGTGAGTGATAGGTGGTCTGTGCTATTTTTTTTAAAACTCTTCTCATGTGGCTGAAAATTAGGGAGGAGGATGGTTTTTTACAAAACTTGGTAATTCCCTAGCAGAATTACCTTGGACTAGATAATGACAAGTTTACCAAAACCCTTTTCACCACCCCTGCCCCAGATATCCTGGGAGTTTTACGCTTCATGTCTTTTTACACAATTCAAAAATTGTGAAAGGCTCTGATTTTTTTTTTTGTTTTGTTGGTGTGTTATTCACACTTTATAGTTTCAGTTGTATTATTAGACATTCAAGGTTAAAGAATTCTAGAGTTAAAGGAAAACAGACCATGGTGTCCACACTTACGTAGTTGGAGGATCATTTCCTTCAACATTCATTTGATAATGAGGTGCATTCTATTTCCTGTGATATGGAAATAATTACAGAAATTGTATTAATACACAACAAGTATCTATCTTCACTCTTAGCTCCAGCTTCTGCCTTCAATATTTCAACACAAAATGTTTCAGAATTGTCATTCAATTATACTGTTCGTTTATTTTTGGAAGTATCAGCCCATAGTTAGTAAGAAATTGCTATCCTGCCCACAAAACAGTCAGGTACAGTAGTGAAAAGCTCCAGCCTTCTACCAGTCCTTTGAATACGCATTTGATTCCATGCAAGTTTTCAAAAACACCAGTTGACAGAAAAGCTTGAGTTTCATCAAAAATCTATCTTCAACAATTTTTGTTGTAGATTTATATCGGACAGCCCATCAGTTTTATGAACATTAGAATAATCAGTACATATGCAATGTGGGGCAATAGGAATTCTCTTTTACTTTTAGAAAAATAACTTCATTTCTTTTGTTCCTATTAGCAGATGACAGCCAAATAATAAGGCAGTGATGAAAGGTGTCTCCAATCCCTACCACAGGTGTTTTGAAGTGAGCTGCCAACAAGATTTACATAAAATAAGATACATTAAGTCTAAGAAAGAAGTATTTAATTTCATTGTAATAACTGTCATTCCTGCAGCAGGTGCTTCAGCTTGTGGAGTTGCTCCCTTTGCTCTGCACTTAGTTAGTTTCCAAAACAGGGGTTATATAATCTCTCTTCTGTCCCCATGGTGAAGTCATTGTAAACTGATTTTTGAGTTGCTATGAGCAGGCTGCAAGAGACCTATTCTCTACCGGTGTTAAGGTGCCATGCTTGCATCTTGAGCAGCATGCTGTCACATAGACTGCCTAAAAATGAAGGAGGATTTAAATCTTTTGGTGTTGTAATGGCAAATGGTCATGATTTTTGCTAGTGAGTTTCCACTCTGATCCCAACATAATAACAGGTTTGGGGTTTTTGATGTCTGTACCTAAGAAAAAACAGATTTCCCTTTTCATGGAGTGAACCTGGTCATGGGTAGTTCTTTGTAATACAATAGAATGTAGGATACCTTATTATCAAATTCCACTTAGCTTTTGCAAAAATGACATAAATATTTTGTCCTCTGTATGTCTAGAATTTCCATTAACATATGGGAATGAATTTACCCTGGAATAAAAAATTATCTATTTAAAGAGTTAACCAAGCTTTATTGAATCATTACAGGAAACTTAAAGGTGACAGATCTATTTAACTTGGCCTTTTCTAACTAGTGACAGCAGTCAGAGTAGTGTTTTATTCAGCTGAAAATGATAGGCTCAAGCTGGGATGAGTAAGATTGGCTGATGAATCTCTTTTGCCATGCAAGACCATATTGCTTATGTTAATTATTAAGGAATGAGACCTATCTGAACCCTCTGCTAGGAGTATAAGTACCTGATCTGAAGAATGGACTGGTGCATAGAAAAGAGAGTGGTGAAGTATTGCCCAATTGATCCTAATTTAGCACCCCTTCCTTAGAGTACCTAGTACTTTGGCTTACACTGTGTGGAAAAACAAAGCTCAGTTAGGAAAGTGCCAAAAGCCTCCATGTTCTGGATAGTTTCTCTGCAATTCCTGCACTTAGAGTGTTTTGTGCTTTGAAGCAGAAGGGTTGATATCCCTTCTGGACCTAATGCAAATGTCCAAGTTTTATTGCTCTCTGGATTAGAACTGGAACCAATTACAAACTGCAAAAAAAGTTATTCATAAATAGTTCAGTTCATATATTTTTAAATCATCTCTTTATCAAACTGTAATAGCAATTTTACTTCATATGTGAGAAATTTGCATTGCAAATGCCTATAACCGTAAGGCTATGAGCCAGACCTCCTACCCTGCCCTATTCCTCCTCACCACATATTTGGCTTGTTCATTAGATCTAATGAAATGTGCAAAATGAGCGTGATGGTTCTGCCCTTTGTGATCTCCAGATTTTCATAAGCTTGT
The DNA here is from genome assembly GCF_015220075.1 of Falco rusticolus. Taxonomy (NCBI): domain Eukaryota; kingdom Metazoa; phylum Chordata; class Aves; order Falconiformes; family Falconidae; genus Falco; species Falco rusticolus. The sequence continues at coordinate 78,368,167 of NC_051187.1, read as the reverse complement.
AAGGTCTCCAGGGCAGGAAGGGTTTCTAACCAGCCTCTGAGTTTTTTTGAAATAAGTATAATTCGGTTTGCAAAATTGCTTGTTTAAAACTCTGATTGGAAATTGTGAGCTGATTTACGTTCAACTTTAACAAAATATTTCAGCTTTGGCATAGATGAAAGTGTAAAAAAGAATGACATTAAAAGGAATTAGTGTATTATAAGCTACTAAAAATGGCCTAAAATGAAATTTTACTAGTGAGACCAATGGCTTCTGTCTGTAAATCAGTGAGCTAGCTCAGCACATGTATGCAGTTTTTATGTACATTTAAAGCTTTTTCATGGAAGCTTTTGGAGGGCTTTAAGCAGTGGTTTCCAATCATCTTCTGATATTCATCTCTTCTCCACTCCTGACTATTGCTTGTCCTCTGGAGCTTGGCCAGGGCCTTGCCTTCCTTTGTCTTCCTTGTTGTTTTGCTTATCTCAGCCACCACCTTGCTGCCAGAGAAATGCCAGTGATAACCAGTAAAACTTGTTAGTGAGGGGTCTGACCCATACCACTTCTCCTGAGTGGACACAGGGGTTTGTTGCCAGCAGTAGGTTCAGAGGAGCTTTGGATCCTCTGCTTGTTGTCCAGCCTGGATGGACACACGGCAGCCATGGGAGCCGTGTTGATGTGTTAGTGCCTCACCTGAGCTAATCAGTGAGGCAGAGTGACTGGATTACGTGTTTCTTTATATATGAACTATGCTGCTGTTGGATCAAACCTGGTTATGCCCACACAGCTTGTAGTGCCAAACAGAGGAACTCCAGGGTCTGTTTTCATCCATGCATACAACATTTACCATTTAGGGGAGCTATTATACAAACATTTCTTCAGCTCCTAAGTTTTACTTTTTAGAGTTGTTATATTAGCTCCCTTTGTGAAGGCTGGACTGTGGCAAAGAAATCATACTGCTCGCTGATGAAGTATCAGGTGGCTTCCCTCAAATCATAAGTTTAGCTTAATTGCTTTTGAAAAATGACACAACAACACTTAGTATCTTGCAAGACATTAAATGATGTGGAAAATCCATTAGAGTTCCCGCTGAGATGCCGATAACACCCAAGGACCAAGCAAGTAGCTCTGTATTTGCTAATTTCCAAACCTTAAGGCATGAGCTTTAAAAGTGTTCACATGTACGGTATATCAGATAACATTAATTTTTTATAAATAAATAAAGCAAGCTGATAGCTTTTGGACATAGAGTAATTCAAAACAAAAATGCTCCATTGTTCCTTGACCTGTTGTCTGCATTGGGGTCATTAATTTAAAGCTGGAGGTAATGAGGTTAGTGTCTATGCTGAGGCAGTATAAAATAAGGCTGCAGGCGTGAAGGAAAAAAGCTTCAATATGTGAGTTTCCCCCTGGTTTCTTCCTTTCTGGTTGGAGTTGGTTTCTGGCAAGTGCTAAGCTCCAGATCTGAGGGAATTGTCAGCTGTTAAACTAGAAAGGTTTTAGGTTGCAGAAATGGGTATTGATGAAAGACTTAAAAGGACAGTAAAGCATGAGAAAATAACTTTTCAGTGACATAGCAGACTTCATCCCGGGATTCACAGAGGATTCAAGCAAAGTGTGCCTCTCAGAACTGAGTTAAAACCAAGCACACCTCATTAAACTGCTGTGACTATTTCTTTTTGGTCTGGTTCTTGTGATCTTTGTACACCAGTTGAAAAAGGAGGTCTATACCTGCAGAAGCAGAGCTCCTGCAGATGTGTAACCACACTTGTAAGTGCTGGCTGTTTGGAGACCAAGCTGGTAATACTGATGGGCTCCTTCTGAACTTTTCTCCATGTTTGTTTGAAGGAGTGATGAACAAGTACCTCTGCCAGGATGAAAACTGGTTAGTCTAATCCTCTTCTGTTTAAGGTGTTCTTTAATTGTTGGAAGGGGGGGGTCCCCCATCTCACTTCATGTTCTGCTTCCCATGACACATGTTTCGCAAAGCATCCACCAAGACACCCCTCAGATTGTGCCTTGGGAATCCATGCTAGCTAGGAGTACTAAAGAAAAAAGATCTGTGGGAGAGAGAAGGGAAATAATGCTATGGAGGAAAATTTCAAAGCATATAATAGATTTAGATTTTTGAAAAATATTTGAAAAAGGGAGTAAATTGGAATTAAGATACTGAAAAGATAATTAATTTTCACAAGGAAAGGATAAGATCATGCAAAACAAACAAAGTGTTTAATTTAGCAACAATTCTGCCCTATCTGTTCCCTCAGTATTCGTTAATTGTGTGTCTGATTTGGCAAGTACAGACACAATGTGAAGATGTTAGGAGAAAAGCTGCTATTAAGATATCAACCACCAGTTTGAAGCTGTCTCCAGCTTTTTTTCCACATCATTAGTCCTCTCAGTAAGGCTGAGCATAGCCACTGCAGGTTATAAACTCAAAAAAAAAAAATAATTAGCCTCTCAATTCTGGGGGTCGCCCAGGAAGCAGTTTCATTAGAGTAGGGAAATGCTGATAAAAAGCGTCACACGATACAGGCATCATGAACTTCCGAGCAGACCTCAGCTTGCATTGAAGCAGTAGAAATTTGTCTGATCATCTCAACCTTGAGCACCACATATTAATTTCCTCATTTAGTTTTCTTTCCCGCAGTAGTGCCAAACACAAAGGTGGCTGCAGCCCTGCATCAAACACCCTGTATGTATGCAGCTATTTAAGAAGCACCTGTAATGCCTACAATTCTTAATGGTGAGCACATTTGCAGGATCTGATTTAGCAAGGACGTTGTTTGATTTACAGACCACTGTCTCTCTTTCCAATATGTGTGTCTGTTTGTAATAATTTTTACTCATTTTTTTTAAATTTAACTCCCAAACAAGAGGTTCCCTTAGGCAGAATAATACTGTGTTGTATCCTCCCTCTTAGTCATTACTGATATAGAAAAACTCAGGATATGCTAAAAACTTAAGTTTTCACAATCTCAAATTTTGGGCAGCACACTTAAACATACAGAGTTTGTCTTGCTTCTGGCAAGACAACACATTTAGGGGAAATTTATAGGAAATACACTTTGGAAGAATCAGGATCTATTGTTCCAGGCTCGAGGCCCCAAAACTGTAAACATCTTTTAGGATGTTCGCTTATGTGACTTCTGAGGTGTATGGTGAGTTGATGTGACAGCTCAGGCTTCCTGCCTCTGAACCCCAAGGGGACTTCCTTCAAATTGACCTGCCACCTTTGTGTTTGTTTTCTGTTTTGACCTTAAGAATTTTAGTTCTTATGCAGTCACTTTTTAAAACATTCTTCAGAAAATAATTTCTACTCAGTATAAAATAGTTCTAGTTCAAAAATATTACATAGAAAAAAAGATTAAACCCCAAATATCGATTTAGTATGTCAGAGAATGCAGTTACTGCAACTAATAAGAAAGAAAAAGCAAAGATAGAATCATAGTGGGTTTAGTTTGTATTCTTTCTCCTAGGCACAAGCTCAGTGTATGACCTTCATCCCCTTTAAAACTTAATGAAAAACAGAATGCTCAGTTACTTCTAAAAATCCTAGCTGCTTTTCTTTTTTTCTTTTGTCCTGTGGATCTTGTGAAGTTGCCACCTCCTGGCAACCTCATTCTTGGCTGCTGTGATCAGCACCATGATATTGCCAGAATATTCTAATCACAGCAGCAAGCAGACCCCACAGGAAGATGTAGGGCACAGGGATGAGGAACAGGATCAGGCCTTGACAGAGGAAGGACCAAAGTAATTTAAAAGATCTTGCTGTCCCCAGTATCCTTTTGAATAATTAAAAAAGTAAAGCCTGCCAACTTTGACAGGCTGACTGCTGGGGAGGCAGGAATTGAGTGAGGCAGATATGGAGGGAGACCACGTAAAAGAATCAGATATAAGCAGGAACATGCTGTGGAAAGTAACAATGAGTAACAGCATGTCAGGCTGAGAGATGCTTTTCACCATTGATTTTGTAATGGGGCTGTTAACTGGTAAATGAAGATAACTGGTTTTCCAAAAGCCATCTCAGAAGCCATGCAGAAGCAAATGCAGCATCGTGGGTGCTTCACGTGGTCTCCCACCAGAAGCCATGTGCATAACTGTCCCTCCTTTGTATCATGAGTGTGGCATAACCCAAATTATCCAGCGAGTGAATACTTTCCCTTCTCAAATTTGATTAGGGCAGTGTGGTGTCTTTGTCCCTGGGTTTTATGGCAGGCTGGGTGATGCCTGACACCAGCTTTCTTGGGTTGGCAGGGCAGTCTGGGTTTGACCTGTGTTTTAATCCTGGTTACACCTTACTTTTAACTCCATCAGAACTACTGCCTAGCTGAGAACAGCTAACTTTATTTTAAAAGACACAGAATTTAAGAAAGGTAAAGAATCCCTTAGTGATATTTCCTGTTCAGAGAGGAGGAGCTGTCACATGGATCATGATCAATTAGCCATAAAGATAAACATTTCAAGCCCTTAAATAACAGCAATGTTCTGAACTGGGGAGTAAAATAGATCAACACTGCTCTGTATTTAATGACAGTGAATTTATTCTGCACAGCTTTCTCCAGAGGTTATAAAACAGATGTTCAGCCATAAATATCAAAACAAGCATTCTCTGAAATTAACACAAGTACAATTCTTGCAGGGAAAGTAAAAAACTTCATCCAATACGTACATTACTTCTGCAGCTCCTTTCTTTCTGGGATTTTAACAGCTGCAATGACTGGCAAGGCTGCAATGAGGCTGGCAGAAGGCAGCAACCACATCACACTTCTGTCTTGGTATCACAGCTAATAAAGCAGTGTTTGACTCTGGGCAATTTAGTCTGAGTGAAAAACCTATGGCTATATCAGGCTTCTCTTCCTCACATCAATTTCTAAAGACTTATAACATACCTAAATAGTATTTACACTTCAAGCATCTTTAAAGCTTTTTTTTTTCTTCTTTTTTTTCTTAAGGCAGAAGATATTTCTGCTTGTTTGCATATGGGTCTTTCTGCTAATGCTGCTTGGCAGTCACCTGTTCCTAATCCTTTTTGATTTACACAGTGCTTTTGGCAATTTCCCAGCTTTACTCTGCCATGTTGTAAAGAGTACACTTAGCATGGGCTCTGTCTGTTAGCTCCTGGGAGGTTGGTCAGTGATTACATCTGACTCCCAGCCACAGCAAAACCAAAATGCTCTGTGAAGTGCTACATGATGCAGCATTCTCAGAGTAAAGCCTTAGATTCTTGTAATCTGTGGAAAAGTGCCAACTTAGAGCACTGGCGAACAAACCTATTTTTGCATGGCTACTCTTGTTATGGAGCCTAACAGCATCCTTCAGGTCTTTGTATTTCTGTGTCTTCTGCTAAACGTTTTCTACTCCATCATCAAATGTGTTGTATTATCAAACATATGCAAGTAGGCTCAGAAAAAAGGGACAAGAAATACTAAAAGATAGTACCATGTTCCTGTAGAAGAATTGCTGCTTTATTGTCACACTCAAGACCTATGTACTTTTGGTAAGATTAGACTGCATTTTGACCAAAAGGTGTGAGAGAAGGTACAGAATTAAATGTTTCCCTGAATGTGTATGTGTTTCTTCCAAAAGAGGCATCATGCAGACAGGTCAGTGGAAAGAACCTAGTGAACCTGTGTTATACAAATCCACTCAATACAGAGAGTTAATCACAAAGAGTCAAGATATCACAGGTACTACACAGCAAGTCAAAAAGCACATATGGTATTGAACAGATCAAATTAACCCTGGGTTTGATGCCAGAGAAGTCACTGTATTCAATTTTTAAAGTGTTTTTCAATACCATTCCTTCCATACCTGGACACTCTTGGAATTTTCTAACTCTGTGAATTAACTCCCCCCTTTATTTGGAGACTTGCCTAGTCAGCCCTATCACCACTCCCTAGTGCAATAAAGAACTGTCACTTCAACTTCTTGGATCTTGCAAATCTAAGAGATCTTTCCAGAAAGCATGTGAAATGTGAATACTTTCTGAAAACATCCTGCTCCATTTATGAAAATTGTATCATTCTTAAAAAGCATGTGAGCTTCAGATGTCTTAGCAGTTAAAATCTGTACAGGTGACACAACCAGTGCTCAAAGTGAGCCAGTGTATGCTGGCACGTGAGGATGGCCCTTGAGGGAGGCTTTCCAGCATTTTTCAGAGAGGAAACAGGGCAGAGAAGGGTGCACGAGGCTGCCAAATTTTCCATATTGCTCCTTTTGAAAGCTCATACCTCAATTTCTAAGTTCCCATTTCAATACCACCAGCACATGCTCAGAGAGGCTTCATAGGTCTTGCAATTCAGCATCATAGCCAAAATGACTCAGTTTCACGTTCAGCCAAAGACACGTTTCAGACATACAAAGTCCACTTGTGTGCAAGCCAGTGTTAACAGGTTTTGCACTCTGAAGCAAAATCAGCTTGTAAGAAGGGAAAGAAGCTAAAGCGATGTGTGCTGCTTTGTACCTGTGTAAGCAGATGAGCGCTAGATGGTTCTCACAGATGGAATTTTCAGCTCTTAGAAGCCCTTGAATCTTCTTTCTAGGACATTGCTGCTAAGTACAAATCCCAGTATGAACCAGAGCACAAAGCCTTAAAACGGTGTAACACACTGGGGTCTGCTGTTGCCGTAATGACCTCAAATAAGCTTTGCCTCTGGGTATTACACAAGCAGCTAGCTTGTTACAGGATCTGCAAAAGCAAGGCATAAAGAAACATGATCCTGACACCCTGTGAGTGTTAAAGGAGGTAGTACCTTATCAAGAGTTCCCAGTTAGAGCAGTAATGACATGAAAGAAGTCATTTGCTGTGAGCCATGCAGAACAGCATCATCAGCAGAAGATGCAGGGGAAAAAAATAAATAATTAACCCTGCCATATATTATGAAAAAGGGGGCTGCACATTGATGTTAGGCTACCCCAGGCATATATCTATGGCTGTCGTGCCCTGGAGTCTTTGTTCTAGGATATACACATATATATTAAGTTATAAGATGTGAAAATGTTAATTAACGTTTGTACAATTTAGATGTGGTGTTGCCATGACAGTTTTGTATCTCTATGAGGCTGAACTTTACCATTTTCCTGCATAAATACTCACACAAATTCTCCACCATTTTAAAATCTCCGTTTCCTATGTTAACCAGTCCTGGCTGCAGTCAGAGAAGATGGATGCATACTCTGGATTACACTGGTGAGCACTGACAGTGCTCTGGCAAGATAGCAGAGGTTCATGGGCCAGTAACAATTCACAGAGGAGCAACTGATTTTTTAATTTTTAATTGCAAGATCCATTTTGGAGATCAAAATAGACTATTTTGTCTTCATATTGAATTCTTTCACAGTGTGTTATTGGGAATTTGGTAGCAGCAACAGTCTAAGGACGTAAATGAAGCAAAGTTTATAGGGCGATATAATCATATCCAGTGACATGCTTTGAAGAAGTGGGTACCCTTTTACACCTAGGTTCATGCTTTCCCCAGGAAAATTCAAAATCTAATACAGTTTGAGGGATTTGCTAAGAGTTTTAAATTGTGTGTTTGAATGAATGAGATCGTTTGAGAGAAATGATGGTCGTTCTTTGTGGCACAAACAGGGGTATTAGTGAGGGAAGGAATGGTACATCTGTCAGCCTCTAAGGGAGAGAAAGACACTTACTGCCTGGGAAGCAGCAAGGTGCTTTCTCAGTATGGTTATTATGGCCACATGAACAAGGTCTTCACTGAATCTAATCTCCTGTTCAGTAGTGTTGTTAATTTAATTCTTGGATTCATCTTTCTGAGATGCTACCTGTTCAATTGAAGAGCAACCCTTTTGCCTCCCATACTACCCTGTGTGTTGCCTTCACCATTATTGCTTGATGCTTGCTATATGTCCTTAGCTCTATTAAGGTTTGCTTTCCATCATTTTCATTCCTGAAGGGAAACACAGGGCTAGCATCACAAACCGCAAACAGTTTCTGATTTTAGATTCCTGTCCCCTCCCTTCCCTGACTGCAGAATCCTGCTGGGGTCTCTGGGGGTATCTGCTTGGGCAGGCTGTCTGGGCTGCCCTACTGCTGCTGCCCAAGTTAGCTGGATTAAAGCTGGTGCAAGAGTGCTTGCTCAGCCTCTGGTTACACCTGAACCATAATGTGAACAGGCTGTGGGCAACAAGACACCTCCATGTGCCAGCTCCTTCTCCCTCCTGCAGGAACCTGTGATCTCATCCTCCCATCTGCTGGTCTCTCACTTTCTACCAGCCCTTCAAACTGAGCACGCCATTTGTTTGTCTCCAAAACTCACCTTGGCTGCTCTGATGTTAAGACTTTTCTATAGCTAACATGGAGATTTCTGACTCTACTTCAGATTGGATGAATTTCATATGTTTTTTCATCATTATTTCAGTTTTTAAGCTGCTGAAAAACATTCTTATAGAGCCAATCATAATAAAAGACAATAGTGAAAATGGGTTCCCTTGTCTTGTCCTGCAAAGACCTGGACACCATTTTTCAGAAACAGTTTGCTGTCTCCTCTGGAGATCTTCTCAGTGTTGGCAGTGACCTCAACTCCTCTCCTTGAGAAGAATTTACTTTTTCTAGAGGTAACTGAGCTATATCTCAGTTCCTTTTGTTTGCAAATCTTTCAAGAAGCCCTTTAGAAAGTCTCCTCTTACTCCAGTTGCATTCCAGATTTTCCCTTTTCCGAGAAACAGTCTTCAGGATTTTAACCTTTTATCTGACCACTGCCCTGTCCGCTGTTGCATCTGTGACTGTCCCTGTTTCTGAGCTGAAGATTTTCAAATGCTAATATTTTTGATGGACAGAATGGCAATGTTTGAGTGACAATCAATTAAGAAAATGAATTAAAAATGTGGTGATTCATCTGAAGCAATAGGGAGTTAGAGATAAGCAAAGGATGAATCAAACTAATATAGAAAATACTTTACCCCTATTCCTCAAATTCAAAGAAAAATTTATGTTCTTTAGAACTTTGGCTCCAAGATCCTATGCTCCTGAACAGGGGTGAATGTCAGAAACAAGACCATGGAAGTTATTCCAACAAAGTTTCAAGTCAAAGAGTAATAGGGGGTTCTGAAGGTGGCTGTTAGACAAAGGAGTATAATAAAGGTTAATGGTTCCTAGACTCCAGCTATACGCTGCAGATTGGCAGTCATATTACCGCTGATGTACACTCCTGTTGCATTGCCTTGAGGGATATATTTTAAATACAAGGTTCTAGAATGCTGTGGATAATAACCAAAAACTTATATATGCAATAAAGTCAATACAGGTTTTGAAGGAGCTTGAAACAGGAGTTTGACATGATAAAATACTTAGTGACTTATTCTTTGACATTTTGCCCTTGTGAAGTAATTGCCTGTATTGGAAGTGTATCATAAACAAACAAACAAACAAAAAAGACCAAAACCAGAAACCCAAACAACAACAACAAAAAAAAAAACAAACCAAAAAGCAGCCAGGACTGTATGAGGGAACATGTAGAAAAAGAACAGCTTGTAAAGAAAATAAAATCTTGGGGGTTAATTAAGGATTATTTAAGGATTTATTAAAGATTGTCAAAGTCTTCTGAATGTGGAACATAATCAACATACACAGAAGCTCCTTAGTAGAACAACTCCAAACATGTACCAACTAATGCTATAATCCTAAACTGATTTAAGACAAAGTCTGCAATTAACCCAGACATGAGATGAAGTGACCGTAATAAGAAATGTTGTACAGGTTATATAAGGAAAGAGTAGCAGTAGAAGGTAGAACAGATTGTTTTTCAAGGTAGAATGAATTAAAACAATATATACTTCTACTATTTTTATGGTACCTATTTTGTATCAAGGAAAAAGTGCAGAAGGCTGAAAAATCGGATACATGAAACACGTAACAAAATGGAAAGTAAGATATGTAATAGACAAAGGTGACAAAGATTTCATCGGGTTTTGTATTAAGACCGTGAAAGTGAGAGGATGGGGGCAGAAGAGCCTGCTAGAAGGGACATCCATGCTATGAGATTGGGCTATGAAGTGAGAGCTGCGCGAAGCCGTGCAGTACAGCTGAAGCTCCCCTCTGCTATGCTAAGGATTGTGTCACTGTTGTATCTAGGTTCTGGGTATTGATGACTGGTATGAATCTAAAACTGGCTGAAATGCTTATATTTGAAAAACGGATGAAATGTGGCCCTCATAAAATAGAGGGAGTGTTCTCTTCACGCTGTTTATTATTATTGTTTCCATACTTAGGAGCTTCTCCACTGCCTAATTTTTATTGTAGTGTTAGTGCTGCTGTCACTGTTGTGATCAAGAGATATAAACAAGAGAAGAAAAGGTCATATCTTTTATTATACCAGCTGATACAGTTGGAATAAATACAGCACGGTTCAGGCACATGAATTCTTGAGGCCTGAAACAGAGAAAGCTATTCCCAAAGGTAAATACTAGTTGCATCACCTGAAATAAAGGATAGTTGTTATTTGTGTATGGGAGGGATGCTGGCAGGAAAAGAAACGATGAAGTGGTCCCTTATCGCCTACACTTGGCCTTGTGCTCTGGTTCTGGTCAAGACTGAGCCAACACAGACTCCATCAAGAAAAGTCAGGTATAAGACAACGTTACTGTCACAGGCTAAATGGATGCAGCTAGCTTTAATCACTGTCTTTTAAACCTGGCTCAAGTACAGCCAGTAACAGCAACATAACCATAGCCAGCAAGACTTGCAGTGGGAAGGATTAGGCAACCTTAATGCCAAAGCACGGCAGTGATGCTTTTTTTCATCTTGTTACTACTACAAACGCTTTGTAAGGCCAAATGAATGACAAAGCTGACAGATGTAGACATAATCTAAGCATCTAAAGCAAGGCCATAATAGGCATGGCTTTCTAGCTGTTTTTATATGAGAGCTTCAGTGCATACCATGTACATAACTGATTTTGCTCATACATTATCTATGCTTATTAGTATGATATAGCTTAAGCCATCAATATATCTGGGTTATATATAACAGAGAAAGTCTGGTGTCATGACACAGATTTGAAGTGACTTCCAAGTAGTTAGTTAAGAAGAAAAATAGTAATTTCAATAGAAAAGTAAATGACTACTAAATATACTTACAGCTAGGAAAAATAGAAACCTGAGTCATTAAAGAAACACACTATCTATTGTTTTAATGTGAATTCTCTTGGAATTTTTTTTATCTGGAAGAAATGTTTTTCCTAAAGAAAATTGGCCTTCTGTCTCACTAATATTTCAATCTTGTTCTTACCAGTCAAGGTGAGATTGTTTTGCTTTTTCTTTGGTAAAGATAACTCTGGGTTTTAGTAGAGGCAAAATATCATGAAATAAACCTGAATTTCACAAAAGTGGTGAACATGGCATGCCTACTTTATACTATACTAAGTATCAGGGAAGGAATACCATAACATTTTGGTTTTTGTAAGGACATTTTATGAAACACCTCTCGGGTCTTGTTCCAGCTTCAAACCGCCTGTAGTCATAGCTTCAACCACTTATGTCAGTGACTTATCGAGCTCAATTTCAGCTGGAAATAGTGAGGAAGGAGCAAGGCAATCTTCAGCTAACAAAATGTGAAAAGAATGAGAAGACAAATGGATTTCTGACTGCCATTTCTATTTACTCCAAATGCTACTCAAAATGTATGTTGCCCCAGTCATCTTTACTGCAATAGATCTAGAAGTTAGTTGATGCAGAGGAATGGAGCATGGTTGTTTGGCAAAGGGTTTTGGACGAGGATAGATTTGCTAGTGTATGGTTACTGATAATTAACTTTAATCTTGGTTTAAATTATGTATAACCAGAACTACTCCAGTGATGTCACTGGAGTTACTTCAACTTTACAGTATAATGCTATATTTCAAATGGAAATTTGTTTGTATTCTGCATCCTGTTGCAACCAGTATATTACTGATCAGTCCCGTGAGAACTAGGTTTTTCTATGATTTACATAATTTAAATAAAAGAATGTTAATATCCAAAGCACAACATCCTGCTGGTGGAAATCCATTAAAAAAAATTAAAAAAATGTTAACTGCCATGGTATGTAGTTCACAGAAACGCTGAGGATTTGATTAACTTTTGTGTGTGAGAGAAAGAGCAGGGGATAGGATCCTGTGGATGTGCCTACCTCAGCAATTCAGAGTGCTAGAGGGCGTCTTTTTGCTTCAGATTGCGTGTGCATCTGTACTTGGAGTCTGGCAGTGCACTGAGCTGGATGTGGTTCCCGTTCTGGTGGAACCAGAGCTGAATCTGGGTGGGGGAAAGCCACCTTCAACTCTAATTTGCTACGTGGTGCAAGGTGGTCCAGCAGTCAGCTCTCTCCACACGAGAGCTGTGTACCCAGGACAGCACAACTTCAGGACAGTACAAACTTCACTGCGACTTCAAATGCAATGTGAGCATATTGTCTTTGAAGGACAATAGGCAACACCAAACCAAATCCTGCTCCTTCCACCTTTGAGCCCCCCCCAGTAGATAATATCATTGCCCCTGTGCATAAATTCTGATAAGATTGGAGATTAGGAGATGCAGGTAAAATTTAACAAGCCCAGTTTTTTGTCTCCTGACAGCCTGAAGTTGATATATTCAGGTTTTAGCATACTGATTCATTCAACTGTCAATAAAAGGTGTATCTTGCCTGAATTTGTATTTGTAATATCTCCAAAAATGGGATTCTCCTTTTTCTTTTCACTATTTTTCTTCAGTTACTTACAGAAAGGTTGTAAAAAGCATCTTGTACCCTGTAAATCCTAAGCAGTCTCAAATACTAGTCCTGAGGAAGCATTAGTCTTAACAGATTTTCTACAGAGACATTGATAAGGTTCCACCAAATCCTACAGTTTAATCTACGTATTTGACGTCTCTCTTTTGGACTGTATTACTCTCCATCTAGTTTTTGCCTTTTTGTGCTATTTATATCTAACTTTATTTTTATAATATAAAGTGAAAATAAGTCATGTAATTATCACTTTAAATCAAATATAGTTTGTTTTCAGTATCAGTCAGGGCCATCTCCAAGAACACATTTAAACTGCAGAGGGAATTCAGTTATTCAGATCACGTTTGCTTCCACAAGCAAATCTTGTCAAGCTGAAGAACTTTGAGTTAAGCCATATGTTTTTGACAAAACATGGTGACTTGAAATTCATTTTCGCTTTGCAAAACAAAAGCCAGTGCCAAAATACTGTATGTGCAAAATTCAGCATCAGGGGAAAAGTAAAGTAGACTGTTGGTGTCACACTGCTTGGGTTCAGCATTTCTATGGCTCAAGATGATGCTTTCCAAAGTGTTAGTAGCAAGCAGAGAGAAACCCACAGCATAAAAGTTCCGAAAGAAAATTATTCTAACATGGTTAGTGAACATATGTAAAACCATTTTTGAGAACCTGATCAGGAGACATCCTGAAAGGTTCCCAAAAAGCAAGTTTAAAACTTTTTGAAATGAACTGCCACTTGCTGAGTACCACAAATTATGGGTTAATTTTCAGGTACCTTAGCTCAAAGAACTAAACCAGTAAATGATCCTTGAGTGAGCTACAAAGGAACCCAGGAAAGATGTGAAATGCTGCTTTTAGCAGGTATTTGTAATGAGTATGAAAGGAAGCTATTTCTGTGTGTGACACACTTCAAGGCATGCAGTTTGGGGTCCTGCATTGTGCTCTATATTCTGGTGCTGAAATTGGATTTAGAGCTCTCTATTTCAGTTGTCTGTATTGTGAGCCTCTCTAAGACTTCATATTTGAAATGTAATGCCCTTTAATGTTCTGGCTGATTTGAATATAGTGTTTAAAGTACCTAAGTCTAGCAAGGGAAATAAAATATTTGGGTTCGGTTGTTTAGATTTAAGGCTGCTTTTTCCAGGCTTCTTTCTGCTGTATAATCAGAAACTGAAATCACTCTTGAAAAGACCCAGAATGACTCAAAAATGTCAGTAACCGGTTCTTATTTTATGAGGCAAGATGAAATCTTGCAATCCATCCTTATTGCTTCGGCCTCTTCCAAAGGCTGGCAATTTTTGCTTTGTTTATAGTCAACCTACTTGTAAATCACTTAAAAAGCTTATTCCCTTTCTACATAGGTAACAAAAAAGATGTTACATTTTTGTTTTCTTAAATAAAATTTTAAAAAATATCCTATTCGTGCTGAAATTGGTAGTGAAAGTCTTTCTCTTGAAGTAGTTCTGGATATAGTGTCTAGTGTTTTATAGCGCATTGCCCTCTGTGAGGAGCTGAGCTTGTCCCTGTTGGGCATGAGAAAAGTGGGTCAGAAGAAGCATATACCAACCCAAATCACACCTTCTTGTGAGTTTGGTTTGTAAAACAGATAGTCTAATCCATGTATAACAGTGTACATTAAGTAAAAATAAAAAGCACCTTTACAATCTTAAGGAGAATATATAATGAATATGCCTTCTCTAGGAAGGGTTACAGCTTCTGTAAACTGAGATCACAATACTGCAGGAAATTTTTGTATTCAATACCTCTTTCTCAGCTCCCAACCTGCAAAATTAATACACTTCACCTCAGAGTCGTACAGTAAGGGTTTAGTTAGCTAGTGCTCATAAGGCAGTCAGACACTATAATGATGAATACTACAGAAAATGTCAGAGGAACTTCCATAATTCTCAGCACAAATGGTATTTTAATCGTATGTAATGGACCAAGCACAAGGCCACCCTCTGAGCAATGAGGACAAACCACAATGCTGTAAAGCTGCTTGCCCACTGGGTACCAACCCTCCTCTTGCCTTCGAAGGGAACAAGTCCTATGGCCATGGAAAGGAAGATAATGAGACAAAGCATATATGAGATGCATACGGAGCAAATTAAGGTTACTCAGGCAATTCCTAATTTTCCAGTGCACTTTTATTCCAGGTGTGTGTGTGTGTGGAGGAAGCTGTGTGGATGATTCAGTATATCAGTAGCTTTCATTCCTGTGGTACAGTCATACTAATGTTTTTGTTGCTGAGCCATTGGTCTTGTTCAGACACTCTCAATGCAAGAGTGCATCTTTCTGAAGGATTTTTTTTTTCTTCCAGGGTGCTTTAACTCTATTTTGAAGGTTTAAGTTGATAGGAGTTGAAATCAACTCTAAAGTGATTAATGCAATAAATGCCAGGAGGGAAACTGCTGAAAATAAAAGTAAAATGATCTGTGCTCTCTTCCAATGGCCTCCTTTGCCAAGCTCATAATTATGAAAAGGTGAATTTAGCCCCATGTCTATTACTAGGCTAGTACATGAACAAGTTGGTTAACACTAAGTACTAGAGTTGCAAAATAATTTAGGTATTGCACTCTTGGGAATGTACCTGTCCATGAAGACCTGAACTTTTGAAAGGTATTCAGTGGTAATGTACCTTAGGCCACTGTACTGCTGCTCATGGGCCTGCCTGAGATGGAGTCTGCAAGAACCAAGGCAGCTCCCTCTTTGCTCCTGGAGGTCATGTTGGTCTCCCCTTGCCCAAAGGCCTGGTAGCTAAGGCAGGAGCTGAGCATGCAGGAGGTCCAGGTTTGCATCTTCTGCATGGGGGTCATAGTGGCTCCCTCTTCTCCTGGTTGCTTCACCTGTGCATTGCTCCTTCTGCCACTTTAATGTACCTTGCAAAGGGACACTCATTGGGGTGGAGAAATAAAATGTACATTTACCTTAACTCATTGTTGTTGGCAGCTGGAAACAAAGTCTGGTGATGGGAAAGTGCCAGACAACTGACTACGCATGGGTTGTCAGACTAAGCTACCGCATCAGACCTGTGCTCCTAAGCTCTGAGGGGACCATTTATTTTCATTTTGCTTCCAACTAATTTTATATATCTACTTGTAATAATATGAACCACCTTAATATTGGTATTTTTTCATAATTAAACTAAACTTTTTGTGTACAGAACTGTGCTGACACAAGTGGGATTTCATTTGGCCAACAGCATACCTGTGAGGAGGACCAGAACACAATGCATAGCAGGACTTGGTACTGGGTAAAGTTTACATGAGTGTTTGGCCACCTAAAACTTTCAGGGTTTCATGTTCAGTGTTGAAAAGCATAAATACGAACTATTTATTTGCTTCACAGCAACATAAACCTACTTGACATAATTTTATATCAGCTTCAACCTTTAGGCTTTAAAGCATCTTATATCTTGAACCAAGATGTCTGAATTTGCCACAAAATAGGAGGTAAAATTTAGTTTTGATACCCAGAGAGAAGGTTTTCTGTTAGTACCTTTTAGGAACTATAATTCAAATATAGATTTGTGTTATTTTTATAGTCTTTACTCTTACCCCTAAATCTGAGTTTACCTTTTTGCAGTTTATTGGTTTTCAGATATTTTTTCAAAATACTTGCTGTTGATACACATTTTCTTACTCTTGAACAGAATATACTGATTTCTAATAGTTTATTTTAAACACAGGACATTACCAGTGTGTATCATCTCCCACTGTTGGTCAAAATGGCATTGTGCAGTGATATGTAATGTGCACAAATAGCATGCAGGCATCACACTCCATCTGACTGTAACTGGTATGCTTATTTGGACCTTCAAAATGCAGAACTACAAATACAAAGCTAGTATTTCCATATGTAGAGCAGCCTGAACTGGAATTGGAGGGCTCACCTCCACGTAATTTTGCATCATTCCTTTCCTGAAGAGTTGAGAGGTTATTTTTTCCTCCACTGTCTCAACAATTTGTTACCAAAAAAAGAAGCTGAACTGCAATTCGATGCCACCTTGTTAAGAGGTTTGTACTCCTAATAATCATTGGTTTCTTCCCAGTGCATTTTTTTTTCCAGTATTAGCTATGTATAGATCACAGTTGAGAAAGCATAGGGTAAGGGAAGCTTTATGTGACGAGCCTTAGAAGAGACTGGAATGCTGGAAAAGGAAGTAAACTTCAAACTAGAGTTTTCTATTGCTTCATAAAAAGGAGTTGTCTCTCTGCATCTTATTTTACTAGCTGCAGAACAATGTCCTCAGGTCACTAAAAACAACGGCAGTCTTTACAGCAACCTGCAATTCAAGGCAAAAGATAGCAAAGATGCTGATATGTCACCCAAAGCTAAGCTGGGGAGATTGACCACTGTTAATGCATTTCTGGAGATAGAGTTCTTCCTCTTCTCACAGCTGGGTGAGCTCAGAGAAGACAATTCCACCTCCAAGGACCTGTCTGACACTTGAGTTAGTAGGGACAGAAGCAGATACAACAGGTGCCTTCTGCCCACCTTTGCCTTTCTAGAGGCACCTGGTAGGTGAGCAGAAGGGGTGTTCTTCACATGGGGGCAAGCCAGACAGAGGCAGCACTCAGGATTTTGATTGGAGTGCCTTGGAATTGTGTTTCCACAGAGGAGGCTGCTGACAGTTGCTTTTCGGCATGAATCAGACACGGTTCTGGTTTTACTGACCTTGGGCACATTGTTCTGAAACTCTCACTGCTCCTGCCAGAACGTTAATAAAGCAGCTACCACGCCGTATGCTGTTTAGCATGGTTTCTGCATGGTGACAAGCATCGTGCAGTGCCTTAGCTTCAGGATCCAATTTTGTCAAAGCCATAAGGAAATGCAGCTTCAGTGACGTTGCTCGGGTAAATGAGTCCATGCATTCACCTGCCTTTGGGGCTTGCCAAGAGCTTTTTAATTTGCTGGCCAATATTAACTGTAGAGGAAAAGAGATCTCAAAGATATGAAAGTCCTAAAAGTTTTGAAAAAATTAGCCTCTGGGTGAAGGAAAGCATACAAATGCTAAATGTTTTCATCCTCTTTTAGGCAGAGAAACGCCTAACTTTATCTTCCACACCCAAATCCGTTAAAAATAAACTGTCACCGAGATTACTGCTTACAGATTTCCTAAGCATAATTAATATTTCCAAATCAATCCTAACAAATTGTTAATTTTGCAGATGTTGCTTAAAGATTAGGAATGCTGGGTATGTCCTATATTTTTGCACACCTTTCAAGTGTATGTGTATTTACCTAATGCCAAATGGCATGGAGCTGTGTCTGTCAGTGTCTCTGGTGTGCAGCAGCTTCTGGTGTCATGTGGAGCATACTCCTTCCTGTGAATCGGCAAGCACCCACATGCCGATGGAAGCAGGCTGCTTTCCTGCTGCCTGGTGATTCAGCTGCACAGTTTGTTTCATCTTTTATGCTTCTCCTATCAATGCAAAGCCTTCATGTACCTGAGGACTTCTAATCCCTTTATTTGAGATTCAGCCTCCGTATGAAGATAAACGCTCCAAGCTACTAAGAACTAACTGTGATAAAAACCTAAATACCATAAAACAAGAAGACATTATCACATGGATTGAGTTTATTTTCTTAAAGGAATCTTTCTCTTCATAATCCTCACATGTGGTATTTTTCATGTCACATGGCAATAAAAGAAAGTCACTCCAAATGCAGTTCTTCTCTCGATGTGATGACTATCGTTTCATTCTACCCCGTACAGTTTTGTATCTGCTCCTGGTACAGGGCCACCAGTCTAGTCAAGTCAAATTAGTCTGACAGAGAATAAGTTTGAAGGAATTAGTTGTTTTCCTCAAAAACAGGCAATGAAAACATCTTCAAGAAATATCTGTTTCCTGCCACTCCTCCACCAGAGAAGAGATGCTAGAAATTTTTGCCTGTTGCAAAGCAAGTTCCTCCCTCCATGAGGAGAATTAATGAAGCCTGGTGTCCTAAACACTTAGGTGCTAAATCCACTTCACCGCTGTAAGGCTAGCCTTTCTTTGCTATAAAAATTCCCAACCCTTAATAACCTAATGGCCTGGTGCTTTCCACACTTCCACATCCCCTCTCTGTGTCCTAAACCTTCCCTCCCAGCTCCAAGCCATCCTCAGCTTTACTTTCTGTTCCCTGTTTCTGTGTTGTGAACTTGCTGGTCTGCAGTTTTCCAGTGCCTGGCTAGTACATACTTGGTGTCCAGCCCTTTGCATCCCTCCAGCTGTGGAGTGGTCACACAGGGCAGGCGAGGGATTAGGACCTCTTGCCTCCCCTTGCCACGAGACTTACAGGTTTGTAATAGTTTGGAGGACACCACCACCACTCACAGACAAAATGAGAACCCTTTCCACAATTCAGGAAAGCTACACACATTGCAGTGTGCTTGTTAAAGGAGTGGGTGTCCCAAGACTTAGGTGAGCCAAGAAGAGAGACAGAAGTCACCGTGTTTACATATTTGCAGACTTAACACCAAAGCTGGCTGCAGGACTGTGATTTGGATGGAAAGCCACACGCCTTGATGTGCTAACATGCATGGATGGGAGTGGAGGTGAGAGCGAAGAGCCTCTCTCCTACCCTTGTCATTCTTCCCACGGGAAATTTGCATTTGAATAGGAGTTTGCTGAATTTGCATGCATAATCTGAACTTCTTGGATGTTTAGGTCTAGAGACAGATCCTTTTCTTATATAAGTAGCCTTATCCTCATCGATTTCATGTGGCTACATCAATTCATTCCAGCCAATGATCTAAACTGCTCTTTTCAGTTATGATTGTTTAAAACAGAGCTTTTAACATTTTGTGTTGCCTAGATGAAAGAATTATAGTGTGGCAGTCTCACAGTCCAAACATTTTTATTCAATTCATTCTGCCAGAGAAAATGTCATTTGGAAAATCAAGATGTAGTCTGTACCAAACATTTGAAGAAATAGTTATTCCAGTGTGGCTTGCAGGAAAGCATCTTGCAGATCTAGGAGGATTGTGATTATAGAACCACAACATTTAGTGATACTCATTAAAGAGTTATATTTTTATTCTCTGCAAGAACTACAGGGGACTTTCTGTACTTCCATGTGAAGTCCATCCTCTGTCCACTACAAATTTATTTAATTGCAGCTTACACTACAAGCTCTTTTTCCCTACTGTTTTTGTTCTGCTCTGGTGCCTGACAATCTTTTTTATGTTTAGGAACCTCTGGGACAACTAGATCTGTAGTGAAAATCTGTCCATATAAGTGGATCTAAAGCACTGCTTTTGGTTGTCTCTAGTCTTTTGAATAGTTTTGAAGAACTCCAAAAGGTACTCGAGCAAAGTAAATTTAGATAATCTACATCTATGCACCTTCTAATAAGATTTGCACTTCTGGTGACCATTTTTTAGGAATTCATAATTTTAATAATTCTAAACCACTAGCAAAAAGTCATCCCAAGCATTGTTTTTAATCCTATGAATATGGTTTACAATCACTCCTGACCAGCTAGCTTGGTCTCTTAATTATTCAGTACTTCCCTCATGTTGGTGTCCTCTGCAAATGTTGGCTGTGACAAGTCAATGTTTTCTTCTAAATTTTTCATTAACTTAAATGAAGATAAACAATCTTTTAAGGGGCTTACAAGTACTGCCCACTTGATTTTCTGTTTCTAGTTGTGTTTCAAAATAAATACATTATCAGGTGTGTAATTTGTTTAATATCTCTAATTTCCTACAGCAACCAAATCTTTTGCAGGCATACCACTGATATTTCATTGAATTATTTTATTAAGACACAGCAAATATTAGTGTTCCAGAAATGTGCATAACACATCTACAAAAGCTGATTTGAATTATTGAAGAAAAACCTGAAGAAAATCATATTAGACTGACTGATAAGTATACTGTAACCACAAAGAATTTAATTAGAATTTCAGCATTTGATAACTAGCTACCAGGATATTAGTAGCTGATGATTTAATTTGACTTTGGATTACCTTGAAGATTCTTTATCCTCAGAAAACACCTCCCCCAGAAAATCATTTTTGTTATTGTTTAACAAGTCACTTGTTTTGGATTCAAAGTAGAGCAGTGCACTGAATTCTGCCAAAATACATGGACATCAATCATACTGCAAGTTACAGAGCAAATCAGATTTTCCACAGATAGACAAATATACACATTGTACATATATGTGCATATGGAAAACACATGTTTATTGGATTAAATTTTGGTCTTGAGATTTCTGAGTTTAGTTTGTGTCTTCTGGGGCAGCTGCACGCAAGATGCCACAGAAGATCAGCTTTTTTCTGTGTTATTCATTCTTTACTGGTGACTTGACCAAGTGTGTTTGAAAGTGATTTCATGGTAAAAAACCAGAAAAACTACAGAAATATGCAAAAGTGCAAAGTGGTTTATACTGGTACAGCTGTATCCTCGTGGTGGCTCATTCTGCTGCACAAGTATACAGATATACTTGTTTCAAATAGATAAAGCTGGAAAAGCAGAACGTTCTAATTCCCTTATATACAGAAGTTTTTGTATTGTTATTAAAAAATCAAACCTCACCATAAGAAACCACATGTTGATTTGGGCAAGCTTTTCATGGGAATTTTTATGGCTCAGGTTTAATCATGGATTCCTTCTGTCTCTGTCTTTAACCTGTTACTTCCTGGAATAGAGTGAGAAATACCACTGATTTTACATTCTGGTTCTGTAAGAACCATTTGCATTATGCTATGCACTGTGAGAAGTCTCAAAATGGTAATAAATGTACACTACACTGCTGGTAGTCCCAAGTACCTGCTGGACTGAAACCATGTATAGGCAAAAGCTCAATGATGTTGAAGCTCATCATGATAGGAAATAAGTGGGGAAAAGTGATTTAAAAAAAAATTATGCCATATGATAGGTCCAAGAGCAGAAACTCTGAGGATTCATTTGGATATCCCTAATGGCCCCAGATGGACTGCAGAAAGAAGTATATTTAATCGTAGCAAAAGTCTATGCTGTCTCCATGCAGGATGATCTAGGGTCCTGGGATGTGTTCTAAGTGCTTGAGTTTCTGCTTAACCCAATGCCAAAAGAATCCTTTCTCACAAACAAATATCTCTGTTTAGTAGAGCTGATATTTGAAGTGTTTCCTATAGGTACATAGCTTTTATTTCCTCTTGATGTTCCAAGTATAAATCAAATTTTATTGTATTGTCTCTTGTTTGTGACAGTAATTCCTACAGTTACACAAGGGATTGCATTTTATTTAAGTATTTTCCTTTATTTCAAGTGTGATAAAACAGGTAATATAGAAAGTAAGAGAAAGATATATAATTTAAGGGAGTCTGATTTTTTTCCAATTTGTTTATTCAATGCAATCTAAGGCAAATTACAGAAGGCAAAATACATTAAGGAGGAAAAGGCAGGAGGATGATAAACCCACACAGTTCGCCTTTAGGTTGGTTGTATCAAACAATGTATCTGGACTGCCTGCTAGCTTTTTAATTAAGGTGGACCCTAATGTCTTACTCTCCATCTTGGAAGGGGCAATTTGCAGAAGGAATCGGTGATGCTCATAGGCTTTGCCTTCTCTGTCACTTACCTAGCACACTTCACAGGTGTTCAACAAACTGAAATTGTATTCAGCTTTGCTCAAAGAAGTGGAGAGGAGTGCTGTTTAGCTTGTGTTAGCTGGAGTTTCATCAGACATTTGTGGATATTTGTACAAATTACCCGTCTGCAACCATTTATGTAAATGTCCTTGACTTGGGACTGTTCAAGGCTCTAAACACAAACTGCAGTTTGACATGACAAAATGCCTTAGCAACACCCTTCACAGGACAAAAATCAGCCTAACATGTATTTAAAAATGCATATTTATGCACAGTGAGCATGACTGCCCAGCCTCTTTACACTGTAAGATGCTTGCCCACAACACAGATACCACCTTACTGAAGTGAGGATCTGAGCCAGTGCCTTCATGAGTTGGTACCTCTTGGAGGTGAACAAGGACCTCAGAGGGATGGAGACTGAGTTTTAGGAGTGCACAAGGGACCCACAGCTGCTCAGACATGTCTTCAGTCAGTTCTGGGGACACAAGAAATGCCTTAACTGGCCCAACATGAGCTCCAGCTGCCCCGGTACTCTTCTCTCTGAAAATGGCATTAGGTGATACTGTTTTAAAGAGAGTACCAGAGGCTGCCCATTATCAGCAGACCAAACCCTCCATACTCCTCCCAACATTCATAGTCTTTGGATTAGGAAAGTTAAAAGAGTATGACTTTATTTATCCCTTTAAGCTTGTCTAATCCCTTTAGAAGCTGTTGATACCATCTGCCATCAAGCCTTCTTTGCAACAAGCTCCAGAAGTTCCCAACCTACTGTATAAACAATTCTTTATGTGTTTTAAGTTGGCATCTAACTAGCTTTAATCACTGCTTCCTCATTCTACTTCTGCGAGAGCTGGTTATCAATCAGCTTATCAATTGCTTTCACAGTTTTGTAAATGTCAGTAATATCTGCTTCAGCCTTGTCCTCCAAAACTGAAGACCCCAGCCTTCTTAACTGTTTCTCATACAATTGATTCTACACTGCTTTGACCATTTTGCTTGCTATCCTATGTACCTGTTGTATCATCCCTAATCCGACCTATGCTAGGGAGACCAAAGTACATATAAAATTCATGATGTCATTACCTTCTTCTCAATACCATTGCAGATGATGCCCAACACTTTTTTTGGCATGTGTCTACAACTGTACAATGACTCCACGATCTCAGAGCTGTCAGTGATGATCCCATATTTTTTTTCCTAAACTGCCACTGCCAGTTCAAAGCTCAGCATCATGCTGGCATCATTTTGGTTACTTTTCCCTACATAATTCAACTTAGACTAAGCTATAGAGAATCTCATTTGCCACCTTTTTATTCACTTACTTTTATAAGGTCCTTTTGGACTTACTTGCTATCAGCACAAAACTTACTACTCAGAAGAGCTTTGTACCACTTGCCGGTTTGGAGATTTCACTGTGCATGCCTTTCTACTAGTCAGCAGTGAATATGCTTGTGATGACACACATCCCTTCTTTTCCCTAACATCAGGACATATGACTGTGTTTCTTTCCCAGCTCCATTTTTGGGCTACATGCTAATGTGGGCCAATATCTAAGGAGCCATGGGTGAATAACTGTTGTGGTTGCTCTCCTCCTTCATCAGCCCACAGAGCAGATGCAACTGCATCTGGCACACAGAGTTGAGAAGTCAGAGAGACACAGCATCACTGATTCAGAAGTTACTTATGCAATAGCAGGAACAAGCTGATGATGTGCCCAAAGGAGTGTGAGGGAATAATAAGAACCTCAGGCACCTCTTAGCTCCTGGAATGTCTCTGTTCCTTGATAATTTTGGTATTTATTTTTTTTCTCACTGCAAGAAATAGAAAAAGTCAGATCATGTGTGTATGGTAGAACAAAGGAAACACTTTCTGGCACCTTGTCTTCAAGGTGGCTTGACTTCACTACCTGGTTATAGAGCTTTCTTTTCCCATTGTGTTAATTTAGGAGGTCATGTTGGCCAATGCAGTGAGATATGTTTTCAGAAAAGGAGAATGTGCCTTGAAACATTATATTAATTATATTCCTTTGCATTCTGTTCAGCCTTTCATGAAACTCTGGATTCCTGCTTCCTTTTAATCCTGAGTATAGTACATGCAAATTTGTTTCTCAGTAAATCAGTGATGGGCTGCCACGTTTGTTGGGAGCATGAAAGAGGATTGATGGTGTGGGACAAGAAGAATGGAAGAAAAAGGAGGCTTTCCTGAGTGCAAACAAAGCCTATTTTAAATTAGTTATGTGAAGAGTTAGAGAGGTTCAAAGAAAATGGTAAACTAAAAACAAGGATATATACTGCATCAATGTAACTAGAATAGGGTTGTCCTGGTGCTGGTCTGTAGAAATTGCATCCCTCCTGCTTCCCCAGTTTGCCTCCTCCAGAAAAGGGTAGCTGTGCTCTGCAATGACTGGAGTCTGACTCACCTTACTGCAGATTTCAGAATGACCCTGTTCTGCCATTCTGATTCCTTGGCGCACAGAAAATCCAGATGCAATGCAGCTAATTTTTAACGTCAAACAACAAAGATCAGAGTAGCAGGAAGAAAGAGCATAGTACTAGGACTGAGTTTGTCATGCTCTAGTGAGGGGTCAGGATTAGAATTCAAGTCAAAGCATTTACCACTGGGCAAGAGTATGTTCATTACAATCACTACAGAGCTCCTAGAAACACGTAAGTTGTTACCTTACTTTTAGTTATTTATCTGTCAAAACACAATGAGATACTGTTAAACAAGAACTCTTACAAATAGTAAAAAATGAACATTTTATCTATGCCAGAGGTCATTAAATAACACCCCAGATTTGTACTTCTTCTTGTACTTGTTCTGTACATAGTAGTTTATGTTAGATATCTTTCCCCTTTTACTACTTCTATGCTACTGCAAATGCATCAAATTGAACATATTATAAGCTTTTCCCTTATAGGATCTGATATTGCAAACCATCATTTCAGATTGAGCGGCTGATACTAGATTTTAAAAAACTGCATGTTGATCAGCATGCTATTTGGGGTATATTTAAAAAAAAAAAGAAGGCAAATGGAATTAACTGTCATTGAAGGCAAAGTAAATTAACTGTCATTATGAACAAGAGCAAAGAATGAAGATTTTGCCACAAGAAGCAAAAGGCTATGGTTGTTCCCACTTAGCTCCACACACTTAACCGATACACCTACATCATAAACCTGATTGCTTTAGGTTCCCTCTGTAGATCAAGGTACTTTGGAGGGTCAGTTTAGGTGTGATATGGGCTGAAACAACCTCTAGAAGTGACTAAGCTCCTAATTTAGGCCTAATGAATCTGGGCTTTTGCAAAGAGGAGTGCTTATGAGAGGAGAAAAAAACCCAACAAAGTAGATCATGAAAATCATAATGATAATACACATTGTGCTGTCAAACAAAACTGAGTTAAATGATAGACTGAAAAACACCTGTTTTTCGAAAAAAATGGTGAAAGAGGAGTTTCAGAGCCTAAAAAGCTGAAAAGAGATTTAGGGACATAATACTGACAGCAGTGCAGAAGCTTGTAGGTTATTAAGAAGGACTTAAATGAAAATGTGGTGGTCCATCTTGAACTGAAAAATATGAGTATGAGGGACAGAAATATTCAAAGGGGGAAATGCAACTTGCTCCCTGCACGGTCTCAGGTGGAAATCAGATGCTCATGGAGGCCAAGCCAAAGCCCTCAACCTCAAGTCAGAGATCTGTTTCATTCATTGAGTGCCTGGTTGAATAAGGTCCTGGACGTAACGGCAGGATATGGATTTCTATAGTTTAGTCAAAAGGAACAGCAAGAAAGCACGTCCATCTACCCCAGAGCTACAGGCACAGCATACCACTGTAATTATTAACTTGTATCTTCAATAAACTTTTCTGGTTGCTGTGGGTTACCACTTGTCAGTTGGCAATTTTATCAGCCAGGGAATAGAAACAGATCCCCAAGCTTCAATCCTCTTAACATTCTTGCCTCTCAGGCTTTTTTTTTTTTTTTCTTTTTATTATCCACTAGACGACCATAAACCAACTGACAACACTTGAACAATGATGCTGGCAGTTTTGTGGCTTTGCAGCATAAAGAAGAAAACACGCTATTCTCTGCTTCTCCTGTTCCCTGCACGTGACCAGGCATGTCCTGTTAATTCTGGTCGTGTTGCAGCTCCCACCTTTGCCCAGTTGCCTCATTGAATCTGAAAGCTCCCAGCTTTATCCAAGGAAGCATAGTCAATGCCCCTATTTCCCACAGCCTTTGATGAATGTTTGATAAGAACATCTCTAACACAAATCCTCTTGGAGGTGGATGACACTCTCAGCTCACAATGCAAAAGCCAACGAGGCAAACTCTACAGAAAGTACTGCTCCTGCATATAAACTTCTGTGTGCTGCCTGTCATGTCTTTTTGCCTGATTTTTCTGCCTCTCTGGCTCATTTTCTTTTTTGATTGTACTTTACTGAATTTCAGCTCACCCTCTGACCCTGTGATTTGCCTTACTGTTTCACTTGACACTTGAGTGATATGCAGCTTGTTGTTACTGCCCTGTTCATTTCCATATGAGCAATCATAGCATCTTTTTGAAAACACTGAGCAGCTGCTCAGAGGTTCATTTTGGATCTTTTGAAAATTTTCCTTTTTCTCGGTGCTTAGTGTTATCTGTCCCAGTTCTGAAAATTCTTATCTTGCAAGTTTTCCTCAGATGTTTGGGAAGGTGAACTGAGAGTACATGGAGATAAGGGGCTGCCTGCATTAAAACTATTGGTAGTGAGACCTGGTCATTTTGATCTTTCTGAAGGAGAGACACAAAAATATTAACAAAAACCCAGCAGCAGAACCTTAACTCAGTATGTGGTCCTGCCACCGAAAGGATCGGGAATCCTCTCTGGAAATGTAAGTAAGATCATTCTCTGTTCCCTTCAGCACTATTTCCATGCTGCTTCTACCACAAAACTAAAGAAGGATCCAGAACATATCATGCCTTTTCCTTAAGACTTCAGTCTGTGCTGTAATTACCCAGATTACACAAATAATAGATATGCTAATTGATAATGTAAAATTTCCGTCTTTGGGTGCAACTGTCTCCATGCAACCTTCCATTACCCTGAAGCATTTGAATTCACCAGGAAATTTATAATTACCTGTAATAGCAGGAAGCATCTTAGGTCTTTCAAAGCGAGACTGTAATTCCTGGTTGTAGTTACAAATAGCCTGTTTACCTGGACTACAGCTTCCAATAACAACTTCTAACAGTTCTCTGATTTAAGCATTTCTCATCATCCTTTGAGTCCCATTACAATTTTTTCATGAATCACAATTCACAATATAAGAAAAAAATGAGGAAAATAGTTTTTTTAAATGCCTGGTGTAAATCAAATTCAGCTCCCTAAGCATGGACTAGTCAATGTAAAAACTCACAGTGCAAAAATACTAAATATAAGAGAACATGAAAGGGCAGAGGCAAGTCTGTAGTCTGAAATATACATAGCTTAATTTCATAAACTCATATTTTCCTAAACCATAACTTCTGTCTCATCCTTCATTCAAACTTAACTATCACTTTCTGTTTTGTATTTCAGGCTGTTACCTTGTAGCAGAAATATTGTACTATGAGCCAAGGGAAAAAAATTGTTTATTTGGGTGTCTGTGCAATGTAACTACACTCACCTGAACCAGTCTTTGCATCTCAGTCCTTTAGAGCTCCTTTTCCACCATGCAGATGGGCAGACAGACAAAGAAACTCCTCTGTTATTATAGATATCCAGAAATGTCACTGTGCTCGAGTGGCACATGAGCAAATGCTGACTCCGCTTGTCTCCATAGTAACATCCCCATCTTCACCTCCAAGGGTTTCCCTCAACGAGCACAGTCAAACGAGCTCAGTGTCAATAGTAACTTCTGAATTCTGCCAGGCTTTCTGAGATGAGCTAATTAAGCATCTATGAAGCACAATTCAAAGAGAGATGATGGGATGGTGCTTGAGTAGGAGACATCTTTATTCACCAAAGAAGCATGAAAAGAGTGTGAAGACTTCGACAGTAGCCTCAATCAGTCAGTCAGTTTGTATAAAGTAAATTGATTAAGCCTTTGAGGACAGAGATGGTTGATAGAAAAATTAATGCATGTGGTCTTGCCATTTAGCTGGTTACAACGCTGCACTGACACCAAGGCTGAGTATGATAGTGGAACAGCCTTTTAGAAGTGTGTGGAATTACATCTAGTTCCACTCTCACTCTACCAGCTCAGCTGACATGGGAAGGGAAGAATGTAATTCCTGATACATGATTTCATTTTTTTTTTCAACAAAAGTAAGTACTCAGTGAGCTGTTGTTTGGGATGTTCTCTGAGGCTCAAGACTCAATGAGAAGCATGAGATGAGGTACCAGCGCTCTTCAACACCATTCATGCATTGGCTTCACCTCAGTCTTAAAGGCAGAAGTCTCCACCTTAGGTAGACAAGTCCTTTTCAGTGGCACTAGTAGAGTTTGAATTAGACTTTGTTTTCAACAAATGGTTTTAAAATAGAATTCCTGTTAAGAAATTGTTAGTGTGGAACCTAGTAAAAAACGTATGATACAGTATGGCTATGCAATACCTTCATTTATTCTGATGATATCTGTCAGAAAAATACTTCACCCCATTTTATCATTGCCAGTGGCAGGTTTGTGTTGACAACGGCTACATGCAGTTGCAGCTTCCCCAGTTTCTGATATATGTGATCAAAGACTGACAGGTTAATTTGCATTCATGTAAGTAACGTGTAAAATTTATAATAATATATATGATCTAGGACTAGCCATTTATATGCTTTCATAGAAAAGTTTATTCTTTAAATAAACCCGTGTGCATGAACCAGAGGGAAATCTTTAAGCATGCTTTGGAATAGATATTTTTTGGCCTTTCAGAGTAATTCCTTAATAAACCTACAGAGGAAATGGTTGAGGTTTTAGAACCATATGTGTCAGTGACTGATGCAGGCTGATCAGCTGAATCTGCTTGTTTTGCAGAGGATGTTCCTTTCCAAGGGTACGTGAAGTCTGGCAGAAAAAGTATTGTGTTCTTGCTCCAACACAGTGGGGCTTGTCAAATGCAGATCTGCAATGAGTGAGAAGGCACACCTGTGATTTTTTTTTTTTTCTCACTGCAGACTCATTCTCTTAAACTCAGCCTTGCCCTGATGGTACAGTTAACCATCCTTATCCTTAAGGTACACTCATTATCTTGTTGATTCTTCTCTTTTTTCATTACCCATTCTGTGGGGGTTGCCTTAGGGGATGTCCCACGAATGACAAAACTCTAGAAAATGAAGTTTCTGTTAAAAAGGGAATGGAGCTACCCTGGGATTATGTGTTCCAATATTGTTGCAACAGTCTCAGCAGCGTACTGCAGCAGTAGTGTTAAATGACCTCATGGGAGCATCAGTGGTAGATAAGGGCAAAGAAGCATGGGCTCCTGAACAGCAAAAGTGATGTGAGGGATGGCTGCAGACTGGGAGAGGGTCACTGCTGTCTAGGAGGCCCAGACCAGAAGGTGTAGAATAACTGGCAAGAGAACCCAGCTGGTGAGACCAGGTGTCAGACATTTGGGGATTTCAGATGTTCCCTAGCACTGCTGGGCTCCTCTCTGCCCTGCTGTCAGGGGTGTTGGCTTCCACCCTCTGTTCTCCAAATTTCAGCCTGTGTTTGCCCCTTTTACTTATTCTCCTTGGAAAAGTCCTCCTCATCAGTCCTCCCTTCCTTTTCCCTAAGCTAATTCCCTCCTTAGACCCCTTTGCATTCCCTCTCTGCCTCCTTCTCCCAAAAGTCCTAAACAGCTGAATTACTGTAGTATTCCTTGACTCTGCTTGAGGATGGCTCTTCTCCCATTTCCCACCTGAGCGATTTTAAATGAAAATTCTCTGGGGCAGTCACCACATTCAATTTGTGTTCATAAAGCACTCCGGGGACCTATTCTTGGATAGCATTAAACACAACAATGATAAATCTGACTGCTAATGATATAAGCAAAGGAATAAGTTTTCTTTACTGCTGGAAGGCAAATCACAGACAGTTCACCCTTTTGCTGCTGGCATTGCTGCCACCATCACATTTTCTCTTGCAAAACACAGAAATGAAACAAAGATCAAAATTACATCTTAAGTCTGGATTCCTTTTAATGTCAGGAAAGCTAAACCCTTTAGGGGAAGGTTGTGTCAGGAAACATTGGCCCAGCAAGGAGTAATAATTGAGTAATAGAATAATGATGTTAATGTACTAAGCAGATTTCTGAAGGAATTAAACAGTAAGTGCTGATTTTTCTTCAGATATGTGTGTCTCTCTCTTGCTCTTGTAAATTAGACAGAGCTGTGCTTTAGCATCTGAGGGCAGATTTGGGAAACTCAATTATACAGAAATCAAACTATTATGCAGCTTTTTTATCAGTTTCATACTGTGTTTCTTGTGTTTCTTGTTACTAGGATGGGATAACTTGACAATGCAGCAGAGAAATTAATACTGGTTTAGAGTATTATTCAGCATAATATTCTAGAAATGTAGAGAGGTTATAATCCCTGAAAACATACCAAACCGATCTGCTAACATCTAAGCCCATTTCTTCAGAACTAAAAAGCCAAGAATAAAAGCCTTGCAATCATGATCTTCATTTGATGTATTTGGAAACCAAGAGAAGCTCTTCAGTAGTCCATCATGTCTCATATGGATTAGCGTAAGTATATAGTTTGCTAGAAACTTCTAACTTTAATG
This sequence comes from Falco rusticolus, assembly GCF_015220075.1. NCBI lineage: Eukaryota > Metazoa > Chordata > Aves > Falconiformes > Falconidae > Falco > Falco rusticolus. Next base: position 78,337,185 of record NC_051187.1, on the reverse strand, counting down.
TAAGCTATTTACTGTCACACTGTCATATTCTGATCGTAAAGAACAGGGTTAATAAAGAAAATAAGCAAAAGTAAGTAAGCTAAGAGCTTACTTACAATTTTTATCTTCAGCGTTAGTGAAAAAACCCAGGCTTAGTTATTTTCAAGGAAATACGTGGGATCTTATTTGTCATTCCATAGAACTGCAACTCTTAGAACTATAACCCAGCTCCTTGAACATTTTTTCATGTGATTGCTACCACATCATCTTTGGAAGAATAAGACACAACTGTAGAGATATTCAGCAAACTATGGGTCTGAATTTTTTAATTCTGGGTGCTTTGAAGTATGTGCTTTCATTGGATATATTTTTTCCTATCTTTCTTCTCTTATTTTTCCTCTTTGCATATTTCATCAGTGCATTTTCCAATAGTTTAATGGTCTATCCAGACCATTAATTATAATTGTAATAAATTATAATAAATTATAATTGTCATTGAAAATAAGTCAGAAGAAAACATACTATGCTACAAACCAGGGACTTTTTTACAAGCAGCTGTTGAACAATAGCACTTCTGCTTCGTGTAGTGAGTTGGGAGCTAGATTACATTCCTTTCAGGTTTTTGGGGTTTTGTGGTTGTTTTTTTTTTTTAAAAAAAAGGCAGGGTATTTTGATTTCACTGTTGTGAAATATTGTAGGAGGGAAATTAACATCCCACCATTTAATAATTTCTAAAACTTTCCAGACCTGATTCACTGGTGTGTGACTTCAGTTTTAAGCGCTGTTACAATGGGTGTGCACAGGAAGAAATGCAGCTGCAGTAGAACCACGGAGAATCAGACCTGTTATCTTGGCAAGTGACTAATCTCACACTCCATAGCACAGCCTTTAAAACAACATTACAGTTTTTACTTGGCAAGTAACTCAGCTTCAACAGAAGTGCTATTTACCTGCACCTATATGCTGTCTGCATTTTCTGAGATAGTTATACTGAGGTTTGCTTAAGTAAAACAGGTCTCAGAACTGGATAAACACCAGAGGTAACAAGTTTACCCCTAGGAGAAGTTGGATGTTTTACAGAGTAAACCCAAGCGGAACGGAGACTGGGCATCATAGGTGATCTGTAGCTAGGACCAAAAATGGACTTCCCAAAATATCGTGAAGAAGGGGTATTTGCAGTGTTTCTAGGTGTGATGAGTGTCATGGTTTAAACCCAGCCGCTAGCTAAGTACCATACAGATGCTCAGTTACTCCCCCCTCACCCGGGGGGGTAGGGAGGGCAACTGCAAAAAAATTAAAACCTCCAGAGTTAAGGACAGTTTAACAATTGAGATAAAATAAAAACAACAGAACAATAATAATTATAACAATAACAGTTATAATGAAAAAGAGGGAGAAGGGGAGAGAAATTAAATCCAAAGGGAAGGGAAAAAAAAACCAAAGTGATGCACAGTACAACTGCTCACCACCCACTGACCGATGCCCAGCCAGTCCCTGAGCAGCAATCGGCCACCCAGCCAACCCCCCACCCTCCCAGTTTATGTACTGAGCATGATGTCCCATGGTATGGAATATCACTTTGGCCAGTTTGGGTCAGCTGTCCTGGTTGTGTCCTCTCCCTATTTCTTGTGCCCCTCCAGCGTTCTCACTGGCAAGACCTGAGAAACCAAAAAGTCCTCGACCACACTGCTCCCACATCAAATCCAAAACATCACTGCACTAGCCACCAAGAAGAAAATTAACCCTATTCTAGCCAAAACCAGGACAAAATTCCACCCACTCCCCACCCCCCCAGTATTAAGCTGTTCAGCAATTGTGACTATAACAATATCTAGGGTACATGGCAATTCACAGCACTGAAATCTGAAATACTTGAGGAGCATCAGCACTTGACAGAATCAATGTATATGGGTTGGTATCCTATTTCTGATCCATCACCCTGTTGAGTTCTCACCATTTTATAGTGTTTTAGAAAAGAATGCAAAAGCTGCCAAGTTCTATCACTTAAGAAAACCTGTATCTGGTTTATAAGTATATGCACTACTTTATGAATTTTCTCTATCCAGATGGATTTTTCACTTGCTTGCACACTTAGCAAGGGTGGAAACAAAAACCACTGTTCCAAATGTGCTGATGAAGGTAGCTCAAGTGATATTGGTAAGAGACATCTGCCACCTTCACTGCAGAACAAGTAACCTAAGTTGGAGAAAAATCAAGGTTGTAACTGGCTTTCTTTTTATGTTTATATGATCAAATAGTTTTCTTTTCTAAGAGAGCATACAGCTGTAGCACCAGCTAGATTCCTTCTTAAATTTACATGAAACAACGGTGGTAGTTTTTATAAACAGCTGTAAAAATACTGATAGAACTTCAGATTTAATTTACTTTTTTCCTACCCTTTCCAAATGAAAGTCCTTTTCTATTCTTACTGTAAGTTAAACAGAGGCTTGGAGAAGAGGCTCAGTAAAGGGAGAGCGCACATTACTGTATTCACTGTGGTCATTTGTGTGCAGTCCTAGGACCTGCTGAAGCCCTTCCCATGCTGCCTGTGTTAGTGCCCCACTTTGTGCAGAGAGTGTGGTAATGGAGACTGGGGGCAACTGGTGTTGCTGCTACCACTTAACTGCTGCTACCTCTTTTGGAAAGAGCTCGCTTTGCTCCTCAGGAACTTCTTGCACAGGAGAGGGACAGGGAAGAGTGGGTTGTAACCCTTTACAATGCCTACTGATTCCTACCGGTTCCCTGGACAGCCAGTGGAGGAAAGAAATGGTTGTTTTAGGGGAACTGCTACTACTGCTCCTCATTTACTGAGATATTCTAGCTACTCCTTCCATTGACTGCACAGGGAACTCAAGCTTTTAGCTGAGAAGAGATATATTAATTCCTTTCTCTTACTTCTTCCCTACCACATCCTCCAAGGCTAGTTTGGTGCTTTAGGAAACTTTGCATCTCACCAACACTGCTTTTATACCAAAAACTATTGTTTTATGGCATTCTGGAGTCTTTTTTAAGATCATTTTACTGACAGGATTTTATAATTGTTATCTAAAAATGTTATTAAAACAGAATCAAGGGTTGTCAGCTTTGATATTGCATCCTCAAGCCTTTGCTGAACAGCCACTCAAGGGAGTGTCAGAAATGGGAGGCTTGGCAGAGACAGGCTTTAACAAAAGGCCAAATAAAATCATAGTGGAATCTTGAATAATTTTCAAGTGGACACTTAAGACAGGAGATTTCCTGGACAAAGGGACTTCCAAAGGGACAAGGAGTCCTTGATGAGGATTTATTCTATTTAGGTGTGGACTGTGAACAGACAAACATTTAGCTTGACCTGAGAGAAATATTAGGGACCACTGAGCATCCCAAGTCAAACAGCAGCCCCTATGCCTTTTAATATGTGAAGTATAAATGCACAATGAAAAGAAAAAAACTGGCTCCAACAATTCCCAGAGTAAATTTAGAGCATTATACTTTCTGAGAAGTCACAAACAGCAAAATTGCAAAGGGCAAGTTCTGACTACAAGATTGTGTTCTAGAAGCAGCAGTTCTGAAAAGACATTAAGGTTAACGGTAGATAACCTCAATATATTCTTCCAGTGAGATTTTGGGGAATGGAAGTTAAAAAAAAATGTTAAGAGGAACAAGAAAAAGAGATGTCCTTGATTTCTACAGAATAGTTCTTCCAAGTCTTGAGCCCAGACATGAAAATAATGTTGTAAAATTGCTCAAAGGGAATTACCAGACTGAGATAAAGTCTGGAGGATACTCTGCTCTGAGGCTACTGGAGAGGGGAATCTTCAAAAGAAAAACAAGCTACAAGCAAGTCACATGAAAAGCAAGTTAAGATATCAGTCTCAGCTTGGAGATGCTAAACAACTGTAATCTGGCAGGATTCAGAATCCTGTTCATACATGTGAGAACTGCAGTTTGCAGTTTATAAAGCTAATATTTAAAAACCTTCCCGTAACTCTGATTTCAATCCAGTAGTCAAATATTAAAGCTATAAAAATGCAAAGTGCAGTATTTTTCTCTTCATGCTCAATTAACCAATGAAATGCTTGCTAACAGAGGTAGTAAACTCACCATTAGTTGATTCTCTCGTTCAAGATTGAATTCCTTTCCAAAAATATGTTCTAGGTATGTTAGGTATTGATAAAGCTGTGTTTGATGTAGAAAAGGTCAGTGGATTTCAACAACTGGTCTCAACATAGAAGGTCAGCTGAATGACCATTTTTGACTCCCTGATTTTAAATTAAAAAAACCCAAAAATCTGTAACTTTTAAGATCTAGGCTCTACACTTTACAATAAGGTATCCTATCTAGGATAGAAAATATTTCAAAATTTTGTTTTACTCGTGGTCTTAAATGAATTTAGTTCTCAGAAGTAACTGTAATTAAAGAAATCCTTTGTAACATGCTCATTTTTCTATGCATATATGCCCCCTATTTCCTAACATGTCTGCATGAGGGGCTGTGGTCACTCTTTGCTTAGCAATCTGTACTTTCAGGACCACACTGCCAACTAGGATTCCAGACAGGGTTGTCCCCATGCTGCCTAGCTTGTAAACCAAGATATAGTGTATTATTTACCTTTAATTTAAAATTAGTATTTATAATGTAGCCATTGAAGTGGGAAAGAAACTACACATTCTTGTTTATTTCTAGTAATGAAAATACAACTGGCCTATTTTTTAAAACAGCAGCAACCTATAAAGATTAAAATTAGAAAGTCAAATGAGGCTAATATCCCATTCCACGGAGTTTATCAAAGGCTTATAGGCTGTAATCAGTGGCTGAAACAGAAAGGCTGGTAAAAGCTGATTTGCCATCTGAGCCCTTCACATCAGTACTTGCTGTGGAGAAGGGGAAACAGAACAGGGATTTACCATAACTTCCAAATTTTAATTTAGGTACTTCTTTATCCCCTTCTGACCATTAGCACAGAAATTAGTATACTTTAAAGGGCCATTTTCTACAGTATTTGACTGTGAAAGGATTATTTTAGCACTAACAAGAATGGCAGAAGCTGGCCTGTAATGTGTTAAAAACTGATGTTAAGTAAGACTCCAAGCAAATTTTATTTGATGCAATTGTCACTGATTTCAGTGAAATTATTCCCACCTTGTGGTTATGGTCAGAATCTTTGTATTCCTGACAGTGGATACATTTCTGCCTGAAGTCTGCAGCATAGCTCCCTTTAAATATCTGCCTCAGCTGATAAGCCTTGGACTTCATCAGAGACAGCAAAAGCAGAGTTTTTCAGCTGAAATCCATTGCGTGCAATGGATTTTGTGCAATGGATGTCACACCTGATGGATGTAAAAGGATGTTTGCTCTAATTGCATTACTATGAAAGGGTTTTAACCTTTTCCTCTAAATGCACTTTAATATAGTATTGGTCAATGCAGAGACAGGGAAGGAAATTTCAGGGAATGTCATTAATTGATCCAGCAGTAACTAGAAAAACAGCAATCATCAATATGGTATAAGAAGAGTGAGGAAAACTTGCAACAGTTTCTGAGTATATAACATAATATATTAATTGGTTGTATTAAAGGAAAATTCAGTAATATGCCACTAGAAATACGAAACAGTTTTAGTAGTGAGGGTGAATACTTATTGGGACAATTTACTGAGTACACACTGGATTGCTACCCCTCACAGCCTTTAATCAAAGCTAGATACCTCTCCTTAAGAGCTTGGGACTTGATAAAGATGCTTGTGGTTGTGATTCTGTGGCCTGTATGACAAAGGAGATCAGAGTGAGTTATTGTGCTGATCTCAGCTGTTCCTAAAATTTTTGGCTCCTCCACACCTAAGTTACCTTCAGCACAACAAAATTAAAAAATTCTCTATTTCATGGATCTATGGCAACATGGAGCTATTTTGAAAACTTACTTAAGAGAGGAATATAGTATTATTTGCAGAAAGCTCAGGGAAATATTGGAGATGGAAAACATTCTTCCATTTTTTTCTTCAATCTTTTTAGAAAGTTATACAGTGATAAAATGGTAGAATACGAGTGAGAGAGGAAAAGAAAGCTCCCGGGACCATACCAAGTACTTGTGATTCAGAAGACAAAAGAAAATACAATGAAAATTAGAAATCCCAAATCAAGAGACTCAGATTAGAACTGCAAACAGGTTCTTTTTCTCCACATGCCCACTGGCGACATCAATTAAGGAAGCCCAAATGAAAATTTTATGTGTACTGCGCAGCCCATCAGATGCCATTGCAGACCCACAGGCTGTAGGAGCTATAGGACCCCATAGTATTCTAGGAATCAGCAAGACAGAGCAACAATTTCTTTTTCAAAGCAAATGTGAATATGTACGAGGTCTTTTTAATTGTGTTGCAGGAAGGAGCCTAAGGAAGCCTTTGTGCAGAAGGATGCACTCAGATGTGGCTGATAGGCATGGAGGGTCAGACTAGGTCAGCTGCATCTAGCCTGCAGGAAAGCAGTGCCCGAGGACACTGCTGGCAGTCTCTCTTTCTGCAGTCCTCTCAGCTGGGCCCCCTTTCAGCCCTCTCCCCTGGGGCTACCCCAGCTTCTGTCCCAGCTGCTGGCTGGGACGGTGCTGTGTGCAAGTCCCACCCTGGTGCCGGAACCTCTCAGGACACAGAGTTAAGAAACATAGGTACTGAAGTTTAATAAACAACAAGCCAGTAACTTCAACAGATGTGCACCCTAAGCACCTTTAAAGATTTCTTTTAATAAGTAAACAAAATAGATGCTGGGGAGGGGGTGGGGGTGAGGGGTGGGCACAGGGCAGGAATGGACACGAGTAGCAGTGTTTATCAATGGCCAGGCTGTCACCCCCTGCCTTTGTGGGAAGCCTACCTCTCTGAAGCCAGAAGCAAAGGCCTTTTTTAATGCTGTTTGTTCCAGGTTCTGCTAAGAACTGCCCTGGCAGTCGTTCTGCTGACACAGAACACTTCAAATAACCACAGCATGGCTGTTCTTTCCAGGGAAATGCCGATACTGACTTATGCCATGGATCGACATTTTTCTGCATTCCAACAGCTTTGATGTCTTGCTCGATCACGTTTCAAGTCCCAATGTCACTGTAAATGGGGGCACATAGAGACAGCAAGAAAAGGATGGAAACATCCACTACCAGTATGGCAGTATTTCTTTGCAAAGACCCTTCTCCTTGGACTTTTCAGTTCTGAGAACCCCTAATTCTACTGAGCAGTGAAGTCATGGACCTCAGAGATTACTGTTTTCTTGGACCATTGTTACCCCCTCTCTCACTAATTCTTCAGTGTTCCGTAGGTAACAAATGGCCTGCCTCTCTTTTATTCTCAAGAGAAAACCAGCTTATCACCTCTCCTTTTACTCTATAGATACCAATAACCTTTTCTTTCACGTGGTCAGGCTGATTAATGCTGTTAATTAAATTCAGAGCAGTTGCTCTCAGTCTGCATTTAGCTTTGAACTTTCCAACCCATTTTGGATGTAAAAAACAATTTATGCTCAAAAGCCTGTGATTCTTTTCCAACTACAGTAGTTGATCTAATGAAAGATACGACCTCTCTACATAAAACTTGTATTTTAAACTGGATGTGCTGTAAATTCGCATTATTAAGGTTATCCTGCAACTGGAGTACCCAGTTTTTTCAAGGGAGATTGCATCATTAGACCTCAAACTTGACACCTCATGCCTGCTTTATTAGTGCACAAATGATCATTTTTTCTGCACTGCACTGAAATGACATCAGTGTCAATGTACAATGACAGCTGGTACGTGAGAACATAACCACAGCTTATGGCTGGGTAGCTCATAGGTTTCTGGTACACAAATGGCCACCTTCACAAAGGTCTAAAGTTGCCAAACATATTCGATACTGCTCTTGCTGTCAATCCTACTACAGTTAGTACTACTGCCAAAACACGCTTCTGTGAACTGCAGAAAACTGGCACAAGGACATATGTGTTTATTTTTATACAGAATAATTTTGTGGTCTAATGTGTCTTTGTGGAAAACAGATTAGATCTGAGGCTTATAAATCACATACTTGAAAAAATTTCTGCCTATTTTCTCTGATTGTGTAACATCTTACAGCTTTGGTAGAAAGTCACTGAAATCACTAGGAACATTTATGTCATAAGGACTGCTTGTGGGAGTAGATATATGGCAATTCAGTTGCAGTAGATATGCAACAATTTGCCTATAACTCTCTGATTTTTTGTTTTCCATCTGAAATGGAGTGTTCACAATTCAAGCACAGACCTTCTGTTCTTCTGGTGGCATTTTGTTCTATAGTGACAAGCCATCACACTCCATCATTCCCCGTTATTGGTACAGTAGAGAACAGCAACTAAGGCAAAGTCATTCTTCAAACAACCAGGAATATTTTTGGCATTTCAAAATGAAAAAGCTTTGTGTTAAAGTGAGGCTACAAATGTGACAAACTTTGTAGGTCTCAGCCATCAGGCAAGGTTTGTGAGAACCACTAACATATTAATACAGAAGTATATAGCTGGAGTACCACTGCAACATCAAGGGCAAGGAATACCATTTCAGCTTCAATCTCCATGCACAACCATATATTTTGAATTGAAAGCAGATTTTTTTTTCTTTTTAAGTAAGCAAGAGCTGCAGGATTGAATGGTCTTTTGAGTGAATTGATTGAGTGCAAATATTCATGCAGGCTACATATTATAGGGGAGAGGTACCAACTGTGCAACAAAAGACTACTTCTGACTGATAGCCTCCAAACTCCATGTGGATTCATCTGAACTGTACTTTTTTCACAGTCTAAATTTTTACACTAACTTGCATTTTAGGAACAATTTTCTGATTAAGGTCACCTTCCTTCCAGCTGCTCTTAGACCTGCAAGCTCTTCTGGCCTTCGGAACTTGAAGGCCTCTTCTTTCTGACTGTATTTAGCTGTAAGCTAGGGGCTCTTGGGTGTTCTTTGTGGGTTATGATACACAAACTAATGTTCTGGGGAGTCCTTATCAAAAAGGATGATTCTTAACAGATATTACCTGGTTGGGTAGTCTGGTGTGCAGAGAAAACCCAGACCTCCCTATCTTGTCAGCATAACCTCATCATGAGCACATAGACTATAATAAACAGTGAAGTCATAATTTCTCCCTAATACAAATGTATAATTTTCTTCTTAATATTTAAAATGTTCTTGGAATAATTTTCACATTTCATTTGGTGTATGATACAGATGAATCATTTTATTCCATGATTAATTGCTGTTTCTTTTAATATTACCATGTGCTTTGATTAGACACATTCCTTATGTGCACAGCAGCTTTTTCTAGTGCAACGGTATAAGACTGACACTAGCTGGGTTCCTGACATCATGACCCTTTCTAAATCAACAGTATGTAGCAGCTAGAAGCACAGAAATTAGCAATCTCAGTTTTATATCTTCTGTGAATAACATCTGCCTTATTACAGGGAGCACAACGTCACCCTGCTGCCCTGACACACCACTGTTGGGGCTCTTGCTGTATTGAATGATTATACTGAACTCTGAAGCAAGTGGAAAAATACTGAAGAAATAAGACGAGGTTACGGCCAGAACAGTGGGATGAAGAAAAAGGAGCAAATTGCAGATGTTTGCTCAAAAGCAAGGCCAACGGGACGTGATAAGAGGAGCTGGGAAACCGCAGAAAGGAGCCTACGTGCCAGAGAAAGCAGAAACAGAAATCTTCCCAGTAAACAATTGTTAACCAATCATATTATTATACGCTTGTAAAATAGCCAATCACATTATTGCACGCTTATAGAATGCCTTATAAAAGTCTACCTGGTTTGTACAATAAACGGATCAGATCTTGAACTCTGTGAGTATTTGAATCTGACTCCCGCTCGCCCGAAATGCCCGCAGCACACCACGTTCCTTTGTTTCTCCAGTTTGTTTCATGGTGGGTTGAATCAGTGACATTCTCTAGATTGTATTATGATGTTGATTAGCAAGGTAACAAATTATTTGGGTTTAACCACTTCTCAGATTTAGCTTACTTCTCCACTTAAACTACACTCACTGATGACAATGAGATTTAAAGTAAAACAGTCATGTTCTTCCACTCTGGAGCATTTGTTTTTAGTCTAAAATAATTGATTGAAATACAGATTCTATTTCACAGTTACTGCCATCAGCCTTTTTTACTTCTTAAATAACAAATTGTATTTTTGAGAAATCATTTACATAATGGAAAGTCACTCCCATTCTTCTTCAGCCAAGCATAATGAATTATGGATAAATAAATAGAGAACGCATACATGTTCAAGAGTCAGGACTTCCCTCAGTAACACTCCTCCTTAGCAGAAGACGAGCACGTCTGTCTCCCCACCTGCATCTGCCAGGGAGCAGACCTTCCTCCCTTTGCTTTTTTTATTCTCTCCTGGCACAGGACCAGCCAAAGTTGCCATGGGCCCGAGGAAGACAAAGCAACTGGTGCTCTCACCTGGAAAAATGTAGGGGGTGATGGTGGTGAGGCAGGACTCTCTGCCGAGGGGCCTTCATGGCAGCTTGGTAGGTTTGTGTAATAAGCACAAGCGTTCTGCATAGCAGAAATGCACATGTCAGAGAAAGCATAAGATTTGCTAATGGTGTAATAAGCATAATTAACCCTGTAACACATTAATATATAATTTGAAATGCTTGCCAACTAGATGACAACAATGTTTTGGCATTGAGTGTCCTTGAGGGCAGACTGTATTTTTTAAGATACTTGGGAAAATTTATGTTTGACAACTCTGTGACAGCTGATACTGTAACAGTGGAGTGATGTAAATGCAGTGTTAGCAAGCACTCAATATTTTGAAAAATATCTAATTTGTAATGATGACTTACAGGAGCACATGTACATTAGCTAGGTTAAGGCTAACCACATGCTCTGCGATGGGATTGCAGGAGCTGTTTCCACAAGATAAGTTCTCTACTATTTCTCATGTGGTTTATTCTGGACAAGCCAGAGAAACTGAGCATATTTTGTTAAAAAGCTTACTTGATTTTAGCAACAAAAAGCATTTAATATGCATCAAGTTGTTTCCACTGTGAATACAAACGGCATTTCCTTTCATAATTTTCATGTGGCTGGTCAGTAGGATGAGTGCCCAGCCTAAGGATAGCTCTTCATCCAGATGGTCTTTAACTGCCAGTCATGGGCAGTTAATAACTAGGTGGCCTGGTGGCCAGGATTTTCAGAATATGCTGAGGTAACTGATTATCTCAGATGAAACAATCAAAACTTGAGACTGTCAAAATCACTTGCTCCTAGTCACTGGAAGGTCTGAACCGTTTGCATGCAGGTATGGGTCCATCTGCACAAACTGAAGCTGGTAAACCAATTTCCACGAGAGCCAGTAAGCAGTTACCATACTGAAGGAAACCCACATTCCTTTCACCTTAACAAATTACATGCCAACAGGCCAACCACTGTTAAATAGTATTGGCACAGCTGAAATCCACAGTTAACCAGGAACAGCAGTAAATTAAAGAAAAACTCATGCAAATAAATTTGGTCTTGACTGTACCTGCATGTTTTTCCTGAAGTTATAACACTAAAATATTGAACATCCAGTTTCCATAGCAATGTGTCAGTGGTGCTCATAGAAAGCAAAAAGACCATCATTTTCCTTCAATAAAACAAATTCCCAAGGAAACAAGAACAGATGGAGGAAAAATGGAAACATCTTGAAACTATTACTATTATTTAGAGATGGGAGAACTTCACAAGTTTTAGGGGGCTGGTTTGCATAAACACCTAAACATCTGAAGTCTCATTTGCTTCTTATTCAAACCACCACAGCTCTCAGATGTTAGTACCAACACAGGTTTCCATCTTCCCATTCCTTCTTGACAGTATTCCAGTCAGCACTGGTTCACTCCCCAGCTCAGACCGTCCCTTTGATACATGTGAAGGGAAATGACTGATCCCCTCTGCTCAGAGCTTTGGAGGTCATTTCTGAAATACTTTTGGACTCTCCCTTACAAGAGAGGGATTGAGAAGGCAGAACAAGCCCAGCAGAGGGTCCCTGAAAGGTCTGGTGAGCTGGGGCATGTGATGTGTGAGGAGAGACTGAGGACTCTGGGATTGTCCATCCTGGAGAAGGGGAAGGCTGAGGCAGACAGTGGGGGAATGTGGCACCCTGCCGATGAAGGGCTGTGAAGAGAAGGAGCCAGGTTCTTCTCAGGAGTGTGTGATGGCCCTATGCTGCAACAAGGAAATTCTGATGGATATATGAGGGGTGCCCAGAGGCGCTGTAGCACTGCTGTCTTTGAGGGCTTTCAAGACTCAAGGTGGCCAGAACCTCAGTCTAACTTTGAAGTGAGCTCTGATCTGTGCAGAATGTTGGGCTGGATAAACTGCAGAGGTCCTTTCCAACCTAAACTGCTCTGTAACTCTGTGATTTTGTTGCTTATATACTTAGCAGATACCTTTCCCTTCCTCAGCTTTCTGTCACAAGGCTCAGTGGAAAGACCCAGCAATGGGAAAGCTGATCGAGGCATCCCTGTGTGCCAGGGGCAGGACAATGGCCTCCCTTAGAAGAGCTGTAAGACATTTTCTTCTTCCCACCTAGTTCCTCGCAGTCCTTGCAACAGGGCAGGTTTTCCAGATTCTTTTTCATCTTCTCCTTTATAATCCTATCACCTCTTATAGATGATAGACAGTGGCAGCCAGATGACATCTGCAGAAGGTACCAAACATTATCTGAGCATGTTGCTGACCCAGCAAAGACACCAGCTGATGTTAGTTAACTCTGAAGATCTCTTTGCAAAGCCTGGGACTGCTTCCTACCTCCCAGCCCCTCCTTCAGATCTAGCTCAGGTTATGGTTACTTTTTCCTTATGTTGCCAGTGCCTGGGTACATGCAGGGGCTGTGCAAATGAATAACACTAATAAGGAGGAGTGAATGCATTACTGAACTGAAATAATTAATCTCACTGCAGGTGTTACATCGTCTGGCTGCTACAGACATCATGGCACTGAGTGTAATGTGCCCATAAACATGGCTTTTGCCTACAGGTAGAAAAGAAGTAAATTTGTATTTCAAAGTGCAGGAGGCAGAGTGCTAACTGTATTCTGAACACAACTAAAAGATCATCTTACAGGAGGTGGGAGAAAAAAGAAAACCGAAGGCTTCACATAGGGCATTTTTTTACTTTCTAATAGCATATTTACAGTACAGCTACTTTAGTTGATAGGCACTGTAATGACCATAATTATTTTTTTCTGTGACCCATTACAAGTATGCTTATTTAAGACTTGAAATCTGGTGAGTATTTCAGCTCTATTATACATCACTAGCTTAAACAAAAAAGCAACTGAAAACCAAAAGAAGATCCAAATAATAACCCCATTGTTCTGAGAGACAATTATGGATTATAATTGGAAAATTGCAGGTTCAATAAAACTGGAGCTTTATTGTTATTGAAGTACATATTCTGGTTTGGTAATGCTGCAGGAATGACTGAGAGCCCTTCCTTACGCCCTTCTGAGGGTAGTGGGAACAGTCCTTGCTCCAGCTACGCACATGAGTTTTACTTAACGTTGTGTTGCAGTATGGAATAAAAGCTGTCAAGTAGCTTTATAACTCTGACTATTCTTCAGAAGTTTATGTTTGCTACAGGTGCAGGTGACCTGAAGAAGTGTCTCTGTACACAGATATTTGTCTGTATTTTCCAGCAATTTTCCAGTCGTTTTAGTAGGAGTTTCTGCCTCTGCCTGCTTTGCTTATAAATTTATAAATATCTGGGAATCCAGAGGGCATTATTATATGAATATTACTACTCAAATTATACTTTTCTATGAGAATCATGAAACTTTGGCTTTTGAGTGTGAAATAAGGTAAAATGCAGTGATGACCTAGGTTTGCTTTTCAGTGTGACATTTCTTCATACCTCCAAGTGAGATACTACGCAGAACTGGGCATAAACCTCAGAACATCTTTACACCTGAAACTTCTCCTACTCTTGGAAAGAGAAGCTGCTCCCTGAGGCTCAAAACCAAGGATGATAACACTTAAGGAGATGCTTCGCAAAAGGAGAGCCAGTTATTGTTCTGAAGGAAGCTAAACCTGTTGTGTCCATTTTTTGATGAAGCGCAGCCTTTTGATAGTGATAGGGTGTCTGTAAAATATTAATAGCAAATTGAATGGAGAAAATAAAATGCGCTCTCCAGCACAAACTTGCTAAATCTAAACAAGCCAATGTGTGACAGCCAAATTAATCTCTCAAATGCAGAAAAACAGATAGATTTGCCTTGGCAACATGAACTTTCTGAAACTGGGTCATCCTTTACTTCTTATGTAGTCCTGTTGGTTTCAGTGGGATGGCCTCTGAAGTGAGTGCCCACTATAAAAGTGTCAGAATCTGGCTCTGTCCAAGAGAAATTTGGAAACTCTTCATACTGATAGGGAAAAAAATGTGTTTACAGGACACCGAGAAAATTTAAAATAGGTGAGATCAAGATGACACCTTGAGGAATTGCAACAGCAGTTCTGTGGGTGTTACAGATTTAATGTGAATAGCAACAGGCACTGGTAAGTGTCCGAAAATTAGCACCAGTATCTCAGACCAGATGTGTGATTATAAGAGGATTCACTGTTGCTTCTTGTGAGTAGAAAATTGTATGCAGAGGTAAAAGGAACCACGTGCATTACTGACTCCTCAAAAAAGCTCCAGGACATTTCATCTGTATTGGGACGAAACCTTCATGAGGAGCTGGGGACATTGGAAAGGTTGGTGAGGAAACCATCCCCTGCACCTGGCTGAAGGTCAGGGCGCTGCACTCACACATGGGGTTTCCACCATGGGAAGCACAGCATCACTTCTTCCATGTTGTGAAACGATCCAGCCACTCTACTCCTCTGTCTGAGCTTTCTGCAGGTGAAGGGTAGGGATTAGTTATAGAAAAGTTATAGGGAGAAAAGAAAAGGATCAACGTGAAATAAAAGGAGAAAACCACAAGAGGAAGGAGAATGACAGAGAGAAGCAAAGGGGGAAAACAATTGTTAATATGGACAGTACAACTGAACCAAAGGTAAAATTCTCTTTTCCTTCCCAGCCTACTCAGTATCTGAAAATGTGCTTTTTGAGCTGCCTTACTAACTTATCCCTGGAATGCAAAGTGGGCTCCATCCATGCCCACCAGCAAGGTTTCAGACCAGAATCTTCAATGCAAAGAGCAGACATCTGGGGGGAGCAGACATCTCGGGGCAGGGTTCATTCATTTGGGTTTTTTCACACAAGTTGAAAGAAAGCCCACATCAACTGCCAAGTTTTAACACTTTTTAACACAGGTTGATGTAGAGGCAGAAGTCAGAGCCCAGAGCCATAAGATGCTCCTTTCTGGGCACAGGGCATCTGCAGCTGCATCCCTGCTGTGTGCGGTGCAGCAAGCAGCACGCCCCTGGTCCTAGCCCTTTGGCTGCTTCATTTACCCTCACTGAAACAATACTGCCTTTTTCTAAAATAAAAAAGCCCAACAACAGAGCTATAAGGTATTTATTCTAAAAATAAGATTGCAATCCAGATAATAATTATACTTTGTCTAATTTACAATAGCATGTTAAACAGTGACAGTGATCATTAGGGAAAAAAAAAAGTACTCTGATGTTGAATCCCAAACAAAAATTTAGTTACTAATCTCCACACCTGTGTCCCAAATCTTGTGTACACTGAGTTGAAAATGTTCAGTTCAGTCATTGTGATGTTTATAAAGGATGAACTGTTCTTGAGCAATTTTTCTAATGTATTAGCTTAAAAAGGGCTTTATTCAACATCAACATAAACTGCATACTGCCTGGAAGTCGGAAAATGCCACTCCTCCAGATCACAGGCACTGGAGCGTGTATTTTCCTTCAAGCTTGTGGCCTGGTAACATCAAACAGATTTGTCCTATGAAGTGATGCTTTGCTGAATTGGGCCTGATTCAGGGTATGTCTCTTCCCCTGTTCATTCAGCAGACTGTAACATTTTTATTTCTAATACCTTTTGTCTTGGAAGATGTCGCACAAAGAAGCAATAGCAAAAAGGTTGCATATATGAAGCCTGGGCTCCAGGGGACTGGCTGGATCTTGTCAGGGTCACAGAAGCTCCTCATGGCTCATCAGGTTGGGGGTAGCAGGAGGCCCAGCATATGCATGTGGAGGAAGCAGAGGTTGAGGGATCAGCTCGGTAGGAATAATGTAAGTCACCCAGCTGTGACACTGATGCATAACAGGTAAATCATGAACTAAATGTCCTGTTTGTTGTGACAGTTGGAGATGCATCTTGCAAACTGAATCCAGCACAGCCCTCTGTTCCTCTGGCTATCAACTGGAAGCGCTTTATTGATCATATAAATGTAAAATCGTGCCTACGAGACATCAGCATAGGAGGACAGCATGCCTACTTGGGATAGCTGGAACGACTGCTTTTCTCAGGTCTTTAGCCACTCATTATTTTGGACATCTATTCAGTCAGCTGTTTGCATGGGGAAGAAGGTATGAACATTTCCGATAGCAGGGGGAAGGAAAAGAGAACAGAGCTGTGCTTTTCCCTGACTTGTAGGAGTAAACCAGTTCAAATGTGCATTCTTATGCAGCCCAAAAGACAGTTCACAAAACCCTTCTAAGTAATTGGATATAATCAGATCTTCTTTAGCTCCTTTAAAACTGTGTTTCCCCTCCTATTTTTATGGAAGTTATTCAGGCCACAGATAAAGGGGCGGGTGATGAGTAAAATGTTTTTAAACACCACGAGAACCAGACTTCAACACCTAATGCTGCTGGGGCTATCTAACACCTCTGTGCCAGCCTCCTCCTTTCCTCCCCTCCCTCCATTCCCAGGTATGGTCCCAATGACCTGTGCAAGTCTGGGAGTTTTTTATCTTGGTCAGGAGCAAGGAAGAAGAGACATGGCTCTCTGTTCCTAAACCAGCGGGAGAGGCTGGTTACAGCATGGACCAGGACTGGGTGTTTTCACGTATGTCTTTGGCACAGGGCTCTGCCATGAAACCCAAGCAGGAGACACTGAAGATTCACTTCTTATCAAGAGGTGCAGACAAGCAGGAATCTGACTTTAAAACAGAATTCTTCACATTGTCAAATCTCTGTTTCAAAAATAGTTTCTGTATCCCCCTTTGCTACACCAATGGAGCGCTCTGCAAAGTGGCTGCTGCGTACCAGGGCAGAGCCGGTCGCAGACCCCAGCACCAGGGACTCCTCGGCTCTCTAATTTCCCTTGAAAGCCCAGATGTTATGGGTATACTGTTTAAAAAGGTGTTGGAGTTTGGCTGTGTTTGTCTTTAAGAGTCTTCTAATTTATTTGTGTGTTTATTTGTCTCACAAACTTATGCTTCTCAAACAAGAGCGATGGAAACACTTTTCCCATTTATTAGCCTTGTCTAACCATTTTGAAAACTGCTCCATAGATTGTATCTGTTGCAGTGAATTACTTTCCTCAATTATTAATTTCTGCCATCAATCACACTTTATCTTTTCCACAGCTGAAGAAATATCTTGTCACTTTGTGTATGGAACAGTACACCAATTAAATTTGATTTATACTGTTATATATTACGTTCAGTTAAATTTAATACACAAGGCATAGTTTTCACTAGTCAAAGTCTTAGGAGTAAAATCAGATATGTTTTCACTGGTAAATGGTAGATTAAGCAGAACCTCCACATTAGGTGTCAAAAAAGCAAACACCATGATTCCTTTCAGTGTGACAGCCAAGATGCTGATGCTCAGAGATAGTGTTGGTAATTCTCATGTTAATTTAAAATTATTGCACATTGCACTCTCACTTTATCACTCACCGCAATGACTGTGCTGGAATAAAGCACAACTTTACTTTGACTGGAAAACAAGGGGTTTTTAGAATTTGACTTAGCTTTTTTACTGCATTCCTCTCTTGCTTTCTCTCCTTCTCAGCTCTTACAACTGAGTCTCCATGTTTATATTTATATTTTTCCTTCTTCCTGAGATTTCCTACTGAGGGAACATACAACCTTTTTTAAATCTATGTCGGGACACAGAGAGGAATTGCCATTAATACCAGTCTCATGTTCTGTATACCATTAAGAATTCTGTTAGCTTCTCCAGCTATTCAGCCCTTGGATCTGGGGACAGAAAGCAAATTATGAATACAAAAGAAAGGCAGCAAAAATAGCTCAATGATACAAACTGCTATATGATAATATAGGAAAACTTTGAGAAAATGAATGGCTAAAATAGAATATTTTGGAACAAAAGGCAACTGCGACAAGAATTGTACAGCAGAGATGAGGATCTTGGCATATCTATAATTCTCTTTTGTCAAGTTATTGCTGACTGGTACAAAAGAAAAGCAGAATATGGGCACTGCCATTCTCATAGATTTCCATATGTACTGGCCACTGCCTGAAAGTACTTCTGCTTTGAGACAGGGATGCAGCTGATCATTCTGCCCAAGGCAAAAAATCCCTTGAAGTTTCTTCCTTTCAATTACATCACTTTCCTCAAACCAAGAAAACAATGTTTAACATCCTCCTCAGACACTACATATTTAAGAGAAAACATTTCTTGCGACTGTAGGCTAAGTTATGATCTCTGGGAAGAGTTTCATCCTGTTGGAGTGTCTGACGCATAAGTACAACTCTTCTGGCACCTTGAATCCCATGGGCCCATGGTGGGACACAGCAGGGACTTTTGGTCCCTTTGACACTTTCCCTGAGCCCTTTCAGATGTGACTCTTGAGCCCTTTCATATGTGATTCTTGCCGAGTCTTCCCCGAGGAACTAAGCCACATCATCATCGCAGTATCTAGGCATGCATCCTCATGTGTAAAGCAATTTAAGATCCTTGCAATAAATGTATTATTCAACAGTGCCTTTTCACTATTGTAGGTCAGAGTTTTGTTTTCTGTCAGTATAGTATTTACTTAAGATTAGAAAAATCTTTGCATAATGATGCCTAGAGCGGAAATTATCTGTAGAGTGGTGAAGACCCAATCCATTAAAGGCAAATGAAGAAAACTTGCAGGTGATAATTGAATGGAGTGGAAAAAAGAAATATTTTTACATGGCAAAATGGGTTGCAGCAAAATCCTCCCTCCCTTTCCAAAATCCTGAACAGTGAAAAAATCCTGAAGGCTATGAAATAGCTGGCAGAAAATTCAGTCAGTTAATATGCTACTAGAAGAATAAAGTAAACAGCATTATTACATGAGTGCTCACTCATAGCTTTTGTAAGGACTGCAAGTTGTAATCATGACACTCAGGATAAAGACCGTCATGGAGGTAACACAAACAGAAACAGGAACGATATGGGGAGTGAAAGAAGGTATATGTGGCTAAAAGCTACTGTGAAAAGGAGATAACATCACCATCCATTTAAAACCAAATCACTTAAAGAAAAGATGTAACAAACACTGAGTAAACAAGCAGCAAGAGAGGATTTTTAAACAAAAGAGTACCACATCTAGCTTAAACAACATATGGTGTGTATCGGCAGTGGCTTATTGAAGGGGTGGTAAAATAGGGTGATCAATCATATAAATCTGGAAAGAATCGTAACAGTGGAGAACTGCAATTGAAATTAAACTGAGCATTGAAAGGCTTAAATGTGCCTGTTATAAATGAATTATCTCAAAATTCATTTTAGACAGAGTTAATATTTTTGTTATTTCCTCTAACAGATGGTATGGGATAAAAATAATGTAGTCACCTCACTAACACACGACCCAGTAAGATGAAATTGGCAATATCTACTTTTTAAAGTTGTAATCTTCCAAAAGAGAAATGTAAGCTTTTATACAGTCTCTCATGAGCCTCAGTAACCCCTAGGAAAATCTAAAGGAAGGTCTGTACTCATACATAGCCCACAGAAAACCAGTGATATAGTGTTTCTACGGTACAGGAGAGCAAAGAATCGGGAAATATGTGGGAGGGGGTCTCTATGTCTGAATCATAAATTAAGAGGAATATCTGGGAGCGTGTATGAGCTCTTAGAGCAGGGGTCCTCAAACTACGGCCCGTGGGCTGGATATGGCCCCTCAGGGTCCTCAATCCGGCCCCCGGTATTTACAGAACCCCCCCTGCCCCCCCGCCCCCCCCGCCGGGGGTTGGGGGGGGGAACCAAGCAGCCGCAGGTGACTGCCTGCCACTGCATCCGCACGCCGGCCCCCCGTTTAAAAAGTTTGAGGACCCTTGTCTTAGAGGAAGACCAAAATTCATCATGCAAGTGATTAATGCTGATCCCACAAGCAGGCTGCACAAACAGTACATCTTGCTGGCCTTCAGGTCTTGGAAAGTGAGTGTGGTGAGGTACCACACCTCAGTATAGTACCCCATGCCACAGCCTGTCCTATCGATTCCTATTCCCACCTTTGATTTAGTATGAAAAATTACATGACCTTTTAAAATTCAGGATTTTACTCAGTTACTTCATACCAGAGCACTGAGTATTGCCTATCAACAGATTTTGCTAACTAGGAGTGAACCTATTACTCAGAGGTGTTTGGCAATAGTTTACATAATTAAAAAAAAAAAAAAAGCCTACAGAATTCCACAAACTTTTCCAATAATCTTTTGTTGGTTGCATACTGGTGCTTCAGCTTACCAAGTCACTTCTCGAAAAATTGGTATATTAGAGGAAAAAATATCCTTAGTCTTCTGTGAAGTAAAACATGTGTGTGGAACAGCTAGTCTCTGGAAGACAGCAAGCTCTCATGCATCTCAGGTTCCAGGTTTACTGAACTGCAGGCATTTCTCAAGAGGTTCGATAACTTCATTTTTACTATTGCAAGTGCTACTGTTTACAGTATGTGTGTGTGTTTATATATATATGAATATGTATTTTGTAGCCCTCTCTAATAAAACGTTTGTTATGAAGTTTTCTGCTTTTCATTTCAGCTGCACTATTGAAATCAGCCACATTTCCAATCTGAAGACAGAACCAATTGTAGAAAACCTGTTTGTCCTTTTTCACCTCAAAGCAAGACAAAAATTGCTAATTTCCAGTATTTTTAATATAAACTCCATTGTGGAAGATTCTTTCTGAAATGATGGAGATTTCATAACTGTGCAGCTCCAGTGACTTTATACATATGGTATACTTTGTGGCCATGAAGGCAGTTGAAACAGAGGCATCTTAAGAATGCAAATATATTACTTTGGGCTTTTAAACTCACTGAACTCTAATTAATTCATTAAATGTAATTAGTTTAGATGGGAAAACAATAATTTCATTGATATGGTAAAGATTAAGGCAGACTATGAGGCAGTCACAGCAGTACAAAGACAAGTAGTACAAGGACAGGGAGTTAAACTGTTACATTTCAGTAAGGAAAGAGGTGTTTGTAGAAGACAAACAGGGACCTCTGAAAGCCATTTTGAGTATCAGCATGTGAAGAAGGTCCTGATAACTCTTCACCTGGCATCCATCACAGCTCTATCTGGATTACTTTAGCCCTTGTGGGTTTAAACTTCAAGACTTGGACTCTGTTTTGTAGAGGAATTGTAAAGGAATTCTAGATGAATGAAAGTGGGTTAATTAACATTGATAATATACAGCTGTGGGCTGGCTTCAGGGACGGTGGGTTGGCTGATGTGGATAAGGTGCAGCTGTGGCTGGTTCCTGCTAAGTGATGAAATAGCTCTAAGGGGTATGAAGGAGATGGGTTGGATGAAGTAGGGATGGGTGTGCGTGGTGGCGTGTGCTTGTCTTGGTTGTAGGAGAGACAAGGAGAGGTCCTGAGAGGAGAAAGGGACCTGGAAGAGGAGCCCAGAGATGTGATGCAGCAGAGACAAGAAGGAGGGTGGACTGGCCTTAAGAGGATGAAGAAGAAACAGCATAGACAGTAGATGAGCTTTTGAAACCTTGTGGGGGATTGGTGGCTGTGCCGGGGCAAGATGTGGGAACTACTTATTGAAGTTAACCTGGTATGGGATGGTAAAAACCTTGTTGCAGCTGGCTAGTTTTGATAGTGCTGTGACACTCTTTTTGCTGATAGGAATTTTCTTAAATGTAGTACTTAAAAACACCTACTGAGATTCATAGATTATATTGTTTTTAACAGATTTCTGTTACAAAAATGGGTATGCTACCTTCACTCATCATGAAAGAATATTAGATAATTATCTGCTCTTATCTTTAAACCCATGAGTTTTTTTTTTTTCCTGTGTTGTTACCTAGATTTTTAAGAACATTAAATCCTGGAGTCCAGTTGCAAGTAGAGAAGTGAGGTGAAAAAAATCTGACTGTAAATTACCCCAAATGTATAAACATATCCATTCCTTTTGAAAAATCATTTGAAACTTTTGGTTCATACTTTTTGGAGTAATGCATTAGCACACACACACAAATTAAATGTATTTCAGAATTGTAGAATCTGGGTGGTCCAGTTCATGAGGGTCAAGAAAAAGCTTTTGACACCTATGACTTTCATTCTCTCCAGAGCAGAGCAACATCAGGCTTGTGAGTAAAGCTGTCTGAAAGAGGAGCTACGAATAATGTCACCCATTACACAGAAACCCTTATAGAGAAAAAAAAAATACAAAACTTAACAGGGATCTGTATTTGATGACAAAAAAAGATGTACCCTGTTTGATAGAACTTCTCCCCATGGTTGTTTGTTACAAAGTCTTTCCCAAGTTCTAATTCACAGAAGCAATTAGTATTGATGCCCATCATAGCACCCAGTAATTAAGATTTTGTAGAAGTGAGCACTATACTCTCTGGAAGCAGGATATTTTTACCACTAATCTAGCCTGTTACAAAAGCCACAGATCATTTGGAATCTAATTTGATACTTAAAGTTCTTTTGAATAAGTTATGTTCTATAAAATCAACAAGGAAATGTTTGTAGTAAAATGGAGTCTTTCTCTTTTTTTTTCTTCTAAAGTTTCTTTTCTGTCCTGAGGCAGCTGCTTGTGAAGGCATAGATTAGTGTCAAGACCAGTGTTTTTGGTATTTCCCAGGCTGCAGTTCAGATCTTCAGAGCTTTTCTCTTTAAACGTTCTAGCATTTTCATCCAAGTTTCCCCTTGGTCATGGATCAGCGAAATGTTAGAATTCCTCATGAGACAGAATTGCTTATTTCCAACTGTATTCCTAATTTTTTTGCAGGTATCTGAATGAGTGGATTGATTTCCCAGCTGTGCTGTTACCAGAAAATCACTGAGGTATGTGGTGTCACTAGTGTTTGAAATCCTGGGATCTCCTTCAGGTATGGAGCTATATGCCAGTTTTCAGTGTTGGGTTTTTTGTTGTTTGTGACCTCAGTTCTTGTTGTCTGTATGAAACATGAGGAATGCCTCACAGTCATTTTCATTTAATAATCAAATGGAGGCAACACATCATTTGTTCTCCTTCTGTTTGAAAGTTTGTATGGGCTTTTGTATAATTAATTGAGAAAATACAGTAAACATAATTCAGTATTCCTTTTCAAGGTAGACGTGTTTTTATTTCCTTGTGGGACAAACAGAGGCTTTTCTTTCCACTTCATATTCATGCGTAGCTTCTTTAAAGCTCAGGAGGGGATGCACACATGCATGAAAGGAAATTCATAAGCATGAACAAATCAGAAACACTCAGATCTGAGGCATCTCGAATTTAAATAATCCTTATTCAGCTGATGGAATTTTTGCTCTCTTAACCATATTTCTCCTGCTTAGAACTATCAACAAAGTCTCTCAATAGCTACTGTAATTGCTACCTTCTGAATCTTGTAAGTTTTAGAGACAATGTGACATCTATTATTGTGACAATATAACATCCCTTATTATTACAATTGTTCTGTGGTAAAAGGAACAGCAGGCTTGGTTTGGCTTTGAATGGCCAGATTAAGAATTCATAACAGCAAGATCTCAGAAGTTAACAGGAAGGCAAGAACTCTGATGTACTTTCTAAGCATCTTGTCAGGATTTTCCAGCATGAATCACTGATCTCATCAAGCTGGAGCTCTGAGAGTGATGCAAAATTCCCAGTGTGGGAGCTGCTTTGCCTGTAAAGGCTGGAGAGTGTCTGCTGCAAAGTCACTACCACAGGAACAAGAGCATTTCCATACTATGCTTGGCACAGAAGATGGAAGTGTGCCTACTATTTGGTTTGCCAGACCAGTGGCAAGGTGGAGTTTTTGCAAAAGTCACTTTTCATGTCTGCAAACTTGTCTTGGTTTTCCTCCTCATGATCATTTGTTGTTCTTAAATTTCTGCTTTCATTTCTGTCTTCCATGTTTCAGCTAGGCTGTCAGCTGGAAAGAAAAAATATTTATATGCCCTTGTCCTACAGTAATTCACCTGGAGACATCTATGGAAGAAATTAAGTCAGCTTGTGCTATCTTGACCAGCTTTGCTCATACCATATGCCACCATTTAATACTTCCAACACAGAATCTTGCTGATCCTTGTCTTTACCTCCTAGCCACACTCAGAAATGACTCAGAAACCCATGGCAGGACAGGTAAGCATGCTTTTACAAGTGGCACCTCTGTGTCACTACCAACAAGGCTGTCACCTCCTGATAGCTCTCATTTGGACCAAGAGAGGTCACTTACAGTTTGAAAACCTGTCATCTTTCATCAGCTGCAAACCGACATTTAAGGATGGGGCTAAAAGAAAAACCTGGGTAGAAACGTACAGACCTTTAATTCCTAAATACCTCCATGTATGCAAGACAAACAGTCTCTGCTAACAACCTGGCCAAGTCCTCTTGTCTGTATCTCCTCATTATAGCATATCACCCTTTTGAATAGGTATCATCAGTGCACGTGGATCTTTTGTTTTTCAGCTGTAGTGAGACACAATAGTAAAATGGACTCTATGCTGACATATTATGACATTTTTTTATCATTGTGGTTGTGTATGATGACCACTCCTATAAGGTGTTTATAAGGACCATAAAGTGAACTGAAGTGGTCCTAAACCCTTGTTTTCCATGTTTAGAAGGTGTTGGTAAACTTACTTGGGCATGAAGAGTAGACAGTTGTGTTTGTTACTTTAACTATTGGATACAGAGAAATCCTGGCAAAACTAATGTGGAATTATCTGTAAAGGTTTGAAAGAAGACCAGCAAAGACATCAGATGGGGCAGTTCCAGAAGTGATTCTTCCATTAATCCAGTGCCCAGACCTCAGAATCATATTAGCAAAACCAGGGGAAAATGAGGATTAATAATATGCCCTGTTATGCAAAATATTTTTCCTGCACTTTAAACCCCAAACCTGTGAGCACCAAAGACAGGTGACACTGCCTTAGGAGGGGTAGTGATTGAATACAGGAAACCTTTTCCAGAAGTTTCTTGAAAGGAGAAAGGTGTTGGAAGCAGTGTGTTTTGTGGGGAAAGCATGGCAAAAATGTCTGCAACACTAATGTAAGATACTGTCCTGTCTCTGCTCAGGTTTGTGTCTGGAACTGAACAAACTCTCATCACAGTCTGAGCTTGAAGATTTCTTTCATTTTGGAAGAGTGTGATCACTGAGGAAAGTTTTCTTGAACAGGGAATATTGCCCTCGCATGCCACAGATATGAAATCTAAGTGTGACACTCTTTGCTAAACTTTAAATGATGTTTCAGAAATTATGCCAAACTAAAAATATTCTTGTTACATCATTAGGTACTGCCATTGGATAGTTTAAAGCCTGACTGTTGGTCTTGGGCCTATTTTTGACCAAGAATTTAAGCTATATTAAGCTTCTGTTAACCCCCTGTTCATTTTCGTAGTATCCAAAATGATGACTGTAACTCTGGGGGTGGTTCCAATCTAGTTCCAGTATTCACTTATTACTGTGAAAATAAACCTAACCAAATACTGTCCTTCATGCAGGAAGAGTAAAAGGTGCAATAAACTGTTGTAATGCCCATTTGAAATTGCTAAGAGTCCTTCAACTGGCTTCAACAGTCTTTCAATTGATGCTTAAGCAGTCGTTAAAACTCTGCCCCTAGTGCTTCCCTGTTCCCCCAGCTGATTGCTTCAGTTCAGTTATGAGAACTGGTAGGGCAGGATGGGGCAGCTTGCAGTGGTTCTCCTCTCTGCCCATAAACAGAAAATAACCAAGCAAAGACATTATGTTGGAAACAGAGCCAATCTCCACAAATGTCAACACGATGCTTTTCCTAGGCGTCTATTTGTCCCAACAGAAACTGATGGAAAAGAAAATCAATTTAAGTAATTATAGAAGTAATTTTCATCATAAAAGAATTATCTAAGGATTACTGTTGCATGTCTTGGGGGGAAAAATGGCTCTTCTCCAGATTATTTTGAATTAATTTTGTTTAGAACAGCTTTTTAAAAAACATTTATGTGGACAAAATAACAGGAAGCATATCAACTTGGTCAGACCAAGTCAATATCATTCTGAGCACAGATTCCAACAATCCAGTGTAGTTATGTGCAGTCAGTTCATCAAAGGTCATTAGTAGTATCTGAAATATATACTTTTTAATTCTTCAGGGAAAAGTATCTCTAAGTAGTGCAATTCTAAGCATATGTCACTGTCAAATTGTTCAGTAATGTTCTGAAAGTATCCTCTATTCTTTTTCAATCTCCGTTGCATCTGACCTATACGCATCTCTTCAATTATTTAAAAACTAATAGAAGACACAAATTCCTTGGAATGGTTTCAGCTCTGTAATGAGGCTTAAAATTCCACTAGAACTAGTTTTATGATTGCAGGAAATATTCTGGGAACTTTTTTGAATTTCAAAGTGACAATTAATTCAAAAAATATGATAGATATCCAATCTCTAACAAATTAGCCTGGGAATTGCTAGGCAGATAATTTCAGTAGTTTTCCAGGCTAGAAAGGACCACTCTGCCTGCATAGCCTGAACTGCATAACACATGCCATAAACCTTCATTTTGTGCATGTACATCATATAAAATGTTTTGCCTAAGCTTTCTTTACAGAAACTTCTAATTCTTTTGATCATTTGTATTTTTGAAATGCATGTTGAGAAAGACAGAAAAGAAGTGCTGGAGCTTAAAATTTACATTTGCATATCTGCGCATACGTATATACACAGCTATGTATAGTCTTAAGTATAAATGTGTGTATGTGTATATATATACATCAGTGTGAAGGGGAAACACTATTATGAAACATGTTCACATTAACTGAAGACAAGAATTACCCTGCTCCGCTACAGCCTTCTGTTTTTCTCTTCCAACTTGTTACTATTTTTCTACCAAGTTTTTGCATTTTTCATTGTACCCTTGTATTTGCAGAAGTTCCTTATTACAGATGTTTTGAAAGAAAAAAATCCAAACCAAAACATCATTTAATCAGATTTTGATGATTTACCCAAGCTGGCATGTTTGATGCAGGTAATTTCAGACAAATTCAGATAGTGGTGATGTTTCTGTCAGCTCCTCCTGTCAGTCACCTCTGTGGTTACAGAGGACACCAGAATTCCTGCTGAGACCCAAGCAGACACTCTGACTCCCCTTGTCTTTTACAGGAGGAAAATCACGATTGTTTTGTATCTGTGACCTTGCATCTTTTCATGGAAAACTTCAAACTTGGGCTTTTCAGTTATAAACTGGCAGTTAGCTAACATCTGAACGATCAGGAATCTGGAGTGAGTGATATCTTTTTCTGTGTAGTTTTGCTACTTGTAAGATCCCTCTTTCAGGTAAGATGGTAGGTGTGAATATAATCTGGATACCTATAAAACTTCTCTAGCACATTTCTCTTAATGTGCAAATTAATAATTTTATTGTAGTATTTTATCTGAAACTTTTATTTCCCTTTTTTTTAGTAGGTGTCGTTAGGATTTCTTAAGTAATATTTGTTTTAACTTAATATTCCAATTTATGTTCAGAAAAACAAAGAACAAGGCCATGAAAATCTAGATAAACAAGGAATGCTTTAAGCAATCTATCATCAGACCAAAACCCCAAAAACACAACAACAACAAAACACACCACAGTGAAAACAAACCAGAAAATGCTGAAGGCCAAGAGAAAATTGATTTCAAGTCACAAATTTGTAAGTTTGTCACAACTTCACATTTATTTGAAAAAATATTTAGAACTACAACTGCTTATACCTACATAACACTGCTTCAGTCCAAGTTCTCTGCAAAGTGTGTTATATCTGTTTTAAAAAGTAAAGTAGACAGTAGGAAATAAACATTACAATGTGTTATGGGAAACATTATCCTTTCAAAATTACTAAAGAATTTCCATTTCTCAGACTCAGTGGACATATCACACATTTCATCTAAGATGAAAGAACACACATTTGCAGAAGAAAATAAACATCGCTAAATAAAAGCTTCCAACAGCAAAATCCCCTCTGTTCCAGGAAGCTAGGATCTGAGTTTCATAACTTGTTTCACAACAATCTGTTCAGAAATTACTAAAGATATTCCCTGGTTTTTAGACCAATGCATTCTCCCTGGCATAAAATGTAAAGCAGCAATGACAGATTTTTATTCAACAAAAGGAAAAATGGCGAAAGCAGAAGGCACTGTGTATTGAAGATAAGCTAACGACATCCCACCATATCATTTGTAATACTGAGTCCCACACAGCTGGAAGAACTCCTCATAACATACAGGGGCAACTTTTGATGGGTCTGAGCTGTTTTCTTTAATTTTAATAAAAGTTTGGTAAGATCAGTGGCGTTAACTAAGTTAAAAAGATTAGGATAAAAATGGGTTTGCCTTCTTAAATACAGAAGGGTTTCTGATTGTCACATGGGTTTTAACTTTGAAAAGAGTTCCTTTTGGTTGAAAACTCATTTTTGGAGTAAGTCTTTTCATGCCTGTCAGTTTTATGTCTTCAGAATTAAAATTGACACACTTTCCTCTTGCAATTCTTAATAAGACAGCCTTGACGACTGGAGATTCGAGAAAATCTTTTAACAGTTGTGAACAACTAATAACCAGGAATGAATTACTTTCCTGGAATACCTAACCTCCTTTGCAAATGACATCTTGATTTAATGAAGCAGTGCCAACTGTTCATTCCTTTAACTTTTTAACAAATAAAATTCTTGCCCAGGATTTTATCTGAATGTAAAATCAGCACTACTCCCTTCTCTACTTTGTATTAAGATATCAGATACGTGGCTGCTTTAAAAACCTAGGTTTGAACAGAAGAGAGCCTTACTCTTACTATGTTGAGAAAGTTTTAACTATGTGGAAAGTTTGGCTTTAAACACATGGACAAATGTACCTCTGTCCTGTTTTGAAAGAGCGAAGTGAGGAAAAGAAATCATGCTCTTCTATACATGATAGACATATTTGAAATTTCTTTGCAACAGGTCCCCAGCTGGAAAAGAAAGAACGAGACACAAGGTGTAGAAATGGCCATGAACATTAAAAAAAATGCAATGTGAAAGAAACTGGAGGTATTAACTTCCAGGCTGAAGTCTTGCAGTTTCCTGAATATATTTGTAAAGCAGATTAAAGCATTTAACTGTTGATCTCAGAAAAACTGTGTTTAGTATATAATAACGTCACAGTTTATTGTAAAGGAGAATTGTTATCTTCTTTTACATCAGTTTCATCACTGATACCTTGTGATCTGTCATAGAGGCAAATGCCCAGGGTGGCAAGGAATATTTAGGTACCTGGGGACAACAGAGCAGCCCTGCAGTGTGCATCTGTGGGCTTGTCATGCAAAATGATTCTCATTTCCAAAAACATGAGTGTAAAGCAAATATTAGCACAAACCAAAGTTACTAGCAAATGAAAGCTAATTTTTGAGCATATCCAAATATGAAATGGTCATTTTGTTATACCTAAAGGCAAAAGATCATTTTTTAGGCCACTCTTGCCTGATGACATATGTGAGTAAGTGAGAGAGTGAGCCAGAGTCTTTTCTTCTTCTAAGAGTGGAAGGAGTGTTGGCAGAAGGTCCCTGATGAAACAGCATAAAGCAAATGAACACTTGTTTAGATCCAAGGACTAACAAAGCCCATGACAAAATGTCTATTGATGTCAGCAGGTCTTGAATGGTTTTTGATGGACCTGAGAAGAGAGAATATTCATGTGAGCCTTCATGAAGAGAAATGTGGCAATAGTTGGACTGCTTTTGTAAAGGTCTTATTTTTCTTTAATTCATAAAGTTGTGTTTTATCTGAATCTCACCATCTTCCACATTGCTTACATAGAATTTGTAATCCATCCTCAAAACTCCTCTTGAGGGGTGATCTGTGCTCTCTCTCCCCTTTGTTACGTACTGCAGCTGGTGTGCTGAGCCATGCTGGGCACTGCTGAGAGATGCCCACGCTAATTTCAGACTTACAAAATACTTTTTTGTTTCTTAGTTCTCTACCCGTGTGACAAAATGGCCTCTGCATTCCGCTACAGTTGAAATTGCCACTAGCAGGGAGTCAGAGAAATTCGATGACAGCTGCAGCAGGTTTAAAGGCACTTCAAGCTCCAGTCATCTGTCCTCTGCTGCTCTGCATTTCTGCAGAGGAGGATTCGTGGTGCTGCTGCTTTACAAGCTGGAGCTGGAGACCAGAGGGAGCACAATATGTTTACAGCTCCAGTTTTTCCAACAAACATTTGGAGCCATTTAATACCAATTCAGAAAGATTTCAAGCTGTTGCTGTTAATAGCGGGTCTGGTGACTCCGAAGAAAATGTTCATCTTTATGACAGTAATTTTAACTATGGAAGTGCTGTCAAACTTTAATGGGAAACTAAACCCCACATCTTTGTACTGATGAACTTACAGAAGGCAGGACACAGTTTAGAGGTAGCAGCAAAAGGAGGATTTTGTGTGAAATGCAATGTCTTCTGGCCAATTCACGGATGTAGGAGAGAAAAAAAAACAAGTTAGGTAATACCGGCAGAGATTATTAATGAGGTCTGAATCTCATAAGGTTCATCTGCAGGTTCAGAGATCACTTCTTGTTCTTGTCAGCTCTCAGACGCTCAGACACTTCTGCAGAGCTGAAAGTATATACTGAGCTGGATTTTCACGATTAGTTTCAGAAACAGCAGCCTGTTTTTTCAATTTCCAATGCTTACTCACCTTAGTCGGAATGAAATGTCATAGGAAAAGCTTCTTTTGTATTACTCCATTTCAGTGCATGCTCTCCTGAAGCAAGACTGGAATGTGACATGTTTAACTTAGTTCAAAATTTTAGGGTGCCACTTTAAATTTGAAAAATCTTTAAACCTAAAAGATTGCACACAGTTGTCTGTATATGGTTCACAAAAAGGCAAAAGGCCTATGAGCAGAAAGGTAAATACAGATATTGATGAGACCATGTGGGGGAAACACCAAGAGCAGAAAGGGTGACAAATATAGAAGTGGCAAAATACGACCACAAACCTGTCCTTAGGAGGCAGGGGATGGCCCAGCTGTTTGGCTCAGAAGGAAATTATGAAACAAAGATGATTTGTTGTGAGACATTCACCTAACCTGGGGAATTTCAATTATAGTAGCAAAGGTAACCGAACTAAATGGTTACCATAACAACTTGTAAAACTGAGGAGATATAAGTATTTCACAAAAGTGAAAAGATGCTGGACAAACACGGAAGAAGTTGCCACAGAGCCGGCAGAAGCAAAGTGTCCATCTCTTCTGAAGAGCTTGGACAAGGTTTTAGACAACGCTGTTCCTGGAAAATTTAAGGACAAATTTTTTGATCTTGCATTAAGGGGTCAGCAGTAAAAGGGTTTAACACACATCTGCATTTTCACTATGGTTTCAAGATTTTTTTCCAAGTATATAATTACAATTACCATCTCCATATGACAAGAATATGCAGAAATGAAGGGTGAGATGATTCAGAAAATAAGCACCTGAAAATGCAAGTTGTCTTAAATCAGATGTTGGTAGGGATAAATCCTTCACTACTAACTTAGTCAAAAGTACCTGTTAAATGCTTTTTTTTGTTTCAGTAGATTTCAGTCCCTTAAGTGTAAACGTACTCAGAGAAAAATCTTTCTCCTTGGAAATGCCGAGGTTTCAATGCAATTCTATTAGAACCAAATCTTTGTGGTAGAAATGTATCTGTTCCAGTGAAAAGTTTGGGAAAGATTTCTCAGCTCAAGGGCAAAATCTCTGTTTAGGATGAAAGAATGGTTCACTTATCACTCTTACCCACTTTCTGGTTTGCCTATTTTAAGCAAAACACCATGAAAGATTCTGATTTTGTGCTTTTACAGAATAAGAAATTCTGGAAATCCTACACAGTTTTGCAGGATTTTCACCTTTATTCAGCCTGCACATAGAATTTTCATATTATAAGGAATAAGAAGACATCAGTTGTAGAGGTGGGAATCAAGTCTGCAGTTTATACACGCACACAAACACACACACACACACGAACTATATGCATACGCAAGGCTTATAATGGTAATTCACATACATTATGTGTGTTGTGGGTGGGTGGGTGCACGTGTGTCTTTGTGTAAGTGTGTGTACACACACCAAAGTACAATTAACAAATATGACCAGATTTTTCACAGTCATGATTTTGAAGCCTCAGAAGCCAGACTGGCCAATCTGTTTGTCAAAAATGACAAATTTTAGACAAAACACAATTGTCGCAGTAATGTTTCTGCTACTTTAGGGTCTCAGTGCTGTAAAAAATTCAGCCTACAGTCTTGTTCTTTGCTGTGATGTATTGCCGTGTTTGAATATTCAGCCTGCTTCACTAAGGGCAGAGCACCACTGACAAACGAGCGACACAGTGCAATACAGTGACAGCTGCTGAATTATTTGTACATCTGCTGACCCAGGGATACCCTTGTATTTAGAAGGCTGGCAGCTCCTGACTCTTGATAAATCAGAATTATGCTGACTGCTTTGAATTAGACTCACTCATTTCCACTCAAAATTGTACACGGTGGTTGTAAAGGTGACAAGTTATATGTTGAGTGATTGAGTCCTGATCAAGGATAACGATAGTAATAGCTGGCTCACAAGATAATCTTCCACATAAATAAGAGTAATATAATCTGCAGTGCTGTCAGCCTTCTTACATAGTTTCCTGCATGGAAATTTCAGAGCCTAAGATGAACAGAAATGAAATAAAAAGCAATCATGTTTACTGCCATGCTCCGCGTTAAACAACTGACATACAATGGTATCATTTGCCTGCTGTTGGTTTTACACGATGGTATAGCAATTACTTGAGCACTGCTCCTCTGAGGAATTGCTGCCCAATTTGAGGTGAAGAGCATAATTAGAATTAAGAAAGAGATGAGAAGTTTATATAAGTAGAAAGATACTGCCAAGTCATATAGATAAGCTACGTATATATTTATCTGCATGTTTTCAGGCTTATATAAACTATCAAATGACAGCAGCCAGAAAATGGCTTCTAGATTTGTACATTGGTGGTTTTCAAGTACCTCCTTAAATCTGATGCTGACTGTGTCAGAGATGAATAGCATAACTGAGCTACTGTGTGCTTCAGTGTGGCAATTTGTATGCTCCTATCATCATTTTTTTGTCCAGAAACACAATAATTACCATTGGTGTCTCAGTGCTGGATCTATAACATGTCAAAAGAAGGAGGGAGCACTGACATATGGTATGGGTCAAAAATAAGCATTCTCTTGGGGATAGAAAGAAAATCTGGCCTTTTGCAGCATTCAAGGAGTTTGGAAGTTCATGTTTAATATATGTGTATATAAAATATTCTTTTCTACCAATGACACCATAAATAGGCAAATGAGAAGAGATTGTTGGGCCTGCAGGTTACACTGCTAATGTGTCGAAGTATCTGCTTGTGAAACGGGTTACTACTTTTCCACAGTCGCCAAATGATGCTTCAGTTGTTTGTTTAAAGGTGTTTGAGCCATTCATGTTACCTTTATTCAAAACAGCAAAGTGAGTATTTGTAAGCTCTGATGAAATTTAGCACTGTACAAAGTCACATGTATAGGCAGGACCTAAACATGACAAGGACAGAAATTTATTATAAGGATCTTCATGAAACCCCATTAAAGTTGATCAAGAGACTCCAACTGACTTTGCAGGCGTTTAAAACCAGACACTAAAGATGCACGTGATGGTCCTTCCTAATAGTGATGAAGCACAGACATAAGTGGCCAGGCTGGGACTGAGATCCTTCAATGCCTCCGGACAAGTCTAAGATTGTATTTTGGTGACACAGTATTACCATATTGCGCTGATACCTAGACTGACACTCAAACTTCATAGAAATGCTCTGTCTGAATTACAAATATCTCCTCCTGTTATCTGTGTTTCTTTGCATCCTGACTGAGCCTGTTCAAGGTGCGGTGTATTCAGACTGATAGTGTGTTCTTCGAGTTAATGGTATTGGGACTCAAGGCCAATTCATAACTGATAAAGAAAAGTCTGACTGAATGTCAATGAATAGGAGAAATTATTATTATAATACCGGATACTACCCCACATCTAAGTTTCTTCCATGGCTTGTTACAGAACTAAATTTTCTTGTGGCTCTGGTATCACCAAGTCTCAGGAGAGGTATTTGGTTTTTGAGTCTAACTGCAAATGGGCCAATAATGTTCTGTAGCTAGAATCATCAACAGAATTTATTGAAAAAAAAATTTAGCATAGAGAAAAAATGTTTGTCTTTGAAAAACAAATCCACAATATAGTGCTTGGTAGGAGTGATACTATTCTTCATCGATCTCTATTGAATGCTTAAAAAAGTAACATATTAAAGGTCTTCTCCAGATGAGCCTTTCTTAGGTGCACAGTAGAATAGTGCTCTGTTTTCAGTTTGTTTATGCAGCTTCCAGTAGCATTACACCTTTTACTCCCCGGAAGAGGAAGAGATGATAACAGGGGAGAAAAAAAAGGGAGAGAATATGTCAGATAACGACAGGGAAGAGCAAATGCCTGCTTCCAAGACCTTAAAGGAACTTGTTTGCATGAAAGCCATCTGCTCTATTAACATACTGAGCTTTCAGAAGTGAAGAGATGCTGGGGAAATGACATGAGAGCCTGGTGTCAAATTCTGTAGACTGTAAAACTTTATTTTTCTAGGGTTGAAGCTGGCAAGAAATCAGATGTTGAAGTTAAGCTGGGTTAGGGATTTGTGAGAAGTTAAAATTCCAACAACGTGGGAGACACTTTCTTTATATTTTCCATCTGACTTACACTTGCAAGATGCAGGCAGATGCTTACAGATGAGTGACTGTATATATAAAATAAGTACCCTCAGTTTTAAAATTATCTGTCCATGGATAGAACCCATTTTAACTTTGCATGAGTGAACATTTCCCTCTCTAACATTCAGGTGCAGAAGGAAGCTACACTTAGGCATCTGTGTTTAAATCATCAGTAGCTCTTTTGCAACAAATCAAAATGCAGAAGAAACAAGTGAGATAAGCATCAGAAAAATCCACACCAACTGTTAGTTTTGTCCCTTTTTCAGTTGGGTGATATTTGGATTGCTGGATTGAGCCAGCAGTGTGTTATTTACATTTTTCCTAAATGGCAGCTGATCAAAGTGATTACTACACTCATGAAAATAGAGGAAAAATAAAATATCTGATGCTTTTAGGTTTCTCAAGTATTGGACATTGTTAACAACTGTTCCTGACAGCGAACAGCTTTGCTTTAACCAGAAAACTCTTGTACTTCATTAGATTGTACAAATAAGTGGCTAACTTTGTCCATTTGCTCTTCTCACTAACAGCCAAGAATCACAATGATAGATTCACAGAAGTGCAATGTCTCCTACTTCAAACTTCATACAATTTTGAAGTAAAGATTTTTTTCACTACTCAGTTCTATTGCAGTATGTTCATCCTTTATTTCTCCTTTGCTCTTCAGGTGCCAGTAGGTTTTTTTCTTATACAAAAAAATGATAATTTGTGTTTGGTTTTCTTTCAGTAATTGTTTGGGCTCTTTGTTTTAAACACTTCTGCTAACCCTCAATATTATTTATGTACGAAGACTGCTAGAGTGTTAGCACTGATTTTTTTTCTAAAGCCTGCTCCTGAACCTTGATGCCTGTTACTTTTTAATTTCTCCATTACATTTCAGTTGAAAAGTGTCTCGTGTGTCTGAGAGTCTCTTATCACCACAGAATCTGTATCTGCCTATTTGCTGTCCCTTCTCTTGCTCAGCTTCTTCTGGAGTGAATGCCTGGCTCAAGAGAATGGCCAGAAGTTTTATCTTTCATGTTGATGGGCTCAAAACATAGCTCTACATTTTGTTTCTCTTTGAATTTTTTTTTTGTTTGTTTGCAGTTCTACTCATATCCAGAACAACCTGGAATAAAAGTGGTCTACGTGTTTGGTAATGTTTAATTGAGAGAACGATGTGCTTCTAAAAAGAAGAAATTCAATTAATTTTTTTAGAATTCTAATCTGTCTTTTAAATTGTTTTCTCTTTAGATCTTCTTTTTCCTCTGTGCACTCTGCTACATTAAATCCAGCTGCAAAAGTAGTTTCATCATTCCTGCTACCCATTATTTGCATTAATTTTCTTTATGGACTGTAATTTATTAATAATGGATGTGTGTATTTGTTATAACAAATAACTTTATCAATAACATCACAAGTTATATATAAACTGTTTATATACACAGGCAGATCAAAAACAAGTCTCACAAATTACTCATTGTTTTTGTTTCTTAGAGGATGTTTGAATTGGAATCAGTGATGCATCTCCAAACCAACTTCCATTTCCATGTGGATGTTCTTCTGAAAAGGATGGGACTAAAAGTTAATGGGATCCGTTCTATCAGGTGTCCTGATACTTTCAATTTAAGGTCCAAGTAGAAAACCTTCAAAAACTTTTCTTGGCACTGCTGTTCAGCATTATACTTTTTTTTTCTCTATAATATTCAAAAATTAGGGCTAGAATAGTGACAGGAAGAATAAGAGTTAGCTCAATTTTACAAATCTTATAAAATATGGCTAAAAAAGGTCTCCAGCTTTCTAAGAACAGTCTATTTATTTATTTTTATATTCCTCCCACAACTGGTTTATTCTTGTTCAAGTGGCACCCTGGAATGCTGTTCATAAAGTCACCAGCAGAGCTTTTTTTGATGCAAGTGCTGGCAGCAGAAAAATAAGCTTTCTGCTTTCTCTCTTGGGTTTCTCAAGAAGAATGATACTATGACACAGGAATGGTTTACATTTAAATATTTTCAATTTTATAGTTGGACTGGCATGTAGACACTGAGGTTAGAAAGGATGAAGAGGGAGATATCCAAAATTAAGACAGCTGAAAATATTTCTGTGGCAATGATAATGAATCTGTTATTTGAACCAAAAATATCTGCAGATAGAAAAAAAGTGTTGGAGGAAAGACTGCTCAAGAGTTGCACATCTGTAGAAAAATTACACTAGTGTTATTGTGGCCACTACATTGTGGAAATGGAGAAAAAACATGAGCAATAGATGTGAGACTTTTAAAATAAGTCTTTTATAAAAACTTCAGGTTGTAAAAGGCTCAAACTGGCCTTCACACAATAAGAGAAGCAGTATGTTAAGCTGTGCCAGCCCCTTGTTAGGAGACTTCAGAGATGCCAGGTAATTCCTCCTCTCTTTTACAAGCCTGTGGATTTGCAGGAACTCCAGTGAACAGATGGAGCTTGGGGGAGTGTATAACGGGTACAAGTGAAACAAAGACACTCCCAAATCTTTTAAAAAGTTGATCAGGTTGAGGTCCAATGCACAGTCAAGTGCCCTAGGGAAGTTGGTTCTAACACTGAAAATCACAAATATAAGTCACTTGCTGTTACAGTGACTAAGCTTGCTCTCAAGGGATTTGTTGGTGATGCACTGCTTATATCAAAGCTGGTAAGCTGGTTTCCTGGTTACCAGTCTTGGAAAGTTATTGACGGGATGAATTCTAAATAATCTTGTTGTTTCTCACAAAGTAAACTTTCATGTAGGCTCTGAACCATAGTTAAAATCTCATTTTAATGACAGATCATCAGAGGTTCAGGAATGTTTGCTATCCTTGTGTCTTGTCATGGGCCAGAAAGAAATGCCATATAAACAATTAATATCTAGTTTCAGTCAGAGAAGAGAAACAGCTGCCGCACATCCTGAAAGAAACAAAGCAGGGATCAAGAATGAAGCTATTCTCCAAAAACATCTATCACTTCTTTAGCCTGAGGTTTAAGTATATTTTAAAGACACAATCATGATTCTCAATGTGAACTACTTCACATGTCACAGGAGAAACTGAGTAAATAGCGGAAGGAAGAATTTTGGAAATACAAAGAAAAGGAGAAAGTACCAGTTGTGCTGCTTTACTCTTTTCCTTGCAGTGGAGAATAATACCGGATGCTTTGTAAAAACACAGACGAGGTTGCTGCTGAGAGGAACATATGGTTTAAGAAATTTCATGATCTTAATTTTCAGGTCTGACTTGCACAATAATTACCTTGAGATGAGCAGAGTAATGAGAATAAAAGAAAGAACTAAGTGACCAGCAAACCCTGAGGGGTTCTCTGTCCTGTTCAGTTTCTACTCCTGACATAGGTGCCACACTCCTGTAAAGGGCTTCCTTAACAAAATCTGCCCCACTGCCACTTTTCTCAGCTATTTGAAAGTCACCATTGACTCCCCACGGGAGAGCAAGGCTGGACCACCTTCAAGTGGTGCTTTCACGCTGTAGTGACCAGCACAGAGCACAGTGCTTCTTTCTGCAAGAAATCCTTTCTCCTTTCTCATTGCACAGCCTCAGCAGAGAGAGGCTTCTGATTGTCCTGGGTTCTCCAGCACAGGTGCTGCCACGTCCACATCAGACAGAAAGCATGAAAGGAAAAGGATGGTGCCCGGGACCGTGGAGCAGTGCTCTGCCCAGCAGTGTGCTGCTGAGGATCTCTTGTACCTACCAAAGAGCTGCTGTCTTATCTTCCCCTGCCAAGACTGCCAGCGTCTGCTGTTCTGGGTGGTAAAACATGCTTGGTTAAGAGCAAGGTGGGAAGCTCTTGCTAGTCAATGGTAGGCTTTAAAGCCTTTCCAGGCTCTGTATTATTAGTATATTTCAACCTCAACATAGTGTGGAATAGCATACTACAATAGTTTTTTAAGAAATCACACTAAGAAATAATACTATTCTATCCCTAGGAAAGCTTTTCACCATTTTGTGCAGTTTCTCACAAGCACTGACTAATTACAGCTTTGATGTGCACTGGCCTAGGTCCAAATAACTGAAATCCCACAGGATGCACAGGCTGTCATTTTTCAGAAGCTTGAGTTAGAGAAACAAAAATGTCTGTGTCTTCTTCAAACTGGTTTCAAAATCCAAAGTCTAAGGGAAAACGGTATGATTATAGTCTTTTTGTGTCCAGTGGTCTAGCACACACTTAAGACCTTATGTAGAAAACATTTAATATATGTGATAACTGTGATTAAGAGCAGTTTCAGTACCTTGTTAAGCCCTCATTTATTTTATATGAACATGGAAAGGAGATTGTATTCTCATAAAAATGTTTGGTTGATTAAATTGCCTCCTTGGCAAAGAAGGAGCCATATCTAACATTTTTCACTATAAGGTTTCTAAAAATTATAAGAAGAAATGTGCTTCATTTAGCTAAGTTATCTTGTTCTAAAAAACCTTCAGGTGTCTAGAAGAGACATTTTACGTAAGTTCATTAAGCAATCAATTGTCTGATATTCAAAATGTATCAACTTCTGGTGATTTAACCACAACAACGGAAGTTACATTTATGTCAAATAGATTTCAGACATGCAGATCTAACATGTTATGTGTATTTAGTTTAATACAAGTGGTTTGGAGACTCAGCAGAATAGCTTTTACTGGCCATCAGTTGCTATATAATATATTCAGTTGCTATAATAATTGTTTTTCATTATAATTGATCTTGCCTGTTCCCTTTCCTATCCATGCGATGTATGTTCCTGATTCATGCTTTTACCCTGCCCAGGTCTCCAACTGCAATAGTCAAAGCTTAATGGGGTCTCCATTTCTCGATGTCCTTGATGCCTGACAGGATGCCCTCCTTGGGCTCACCATGGGCAAAAGCAGAGTACCAGCTGCAGCATGGGAGCAGCTGAGAGAAAGCAGCAGCCTGTGGTACACAGGTCACGTCAGGGGAGGTGTAAGGGCTGCCCTGCTGCAAGGTTTAGGTCCTTACATTCCCATGGGGAAACTACTCAACCTTTAAGCCTTCAAAAAAACTGCTTCCACATATCAGCAGCAAGTAGCCATAGGTTAACAGCTGAATGTGCCAAGGACCCACTTTGGATTTAGCTTGCTCCATCCTCACTGCAGCATCTGGGTGGGGACTTTGACCATGTGTTTCATTTTCTGTGACACAGAAATGAGGTGAGGACTTCTTTTCCCGTGCTTCCCCCGCTGGAGAGGCACCCCACTGAAAGCAAGTCAGAAGAGGAGAGAAAGATATTAGGATTAGATACCATAGGCACAGAGGGATTTTTTGGAGTGGGGGAGGGTGCGAGGAAAGGAGACCTGGCCATGGGGAGTGATGGAGAATTGGAGCCAAAACCAGTCCAAATGGGATCTGAGACAGCTCTGTAGGAGGGATGTAAAGGAAAGGAAACTTGGGGAACTGGGCAAGGGAAAATGCCATGAGTGGGATGGCAGGGCAGAACCAGCACGGGGACAAGGGAGGCACAAGAACAGAAGACATCAGGGGTAGACAGACCTGGGGAATAAGGCTCCTAGTGACTAGAAGGTGCTCCATTGAAGTTAAACCTGAGAAATGAACCGCATCTTGGTGGTCAGCTGCTGCTGGCAAATGAAGTGTGGCAATACTAGGCAGACAAGACCTCCCACGATGGTGAGCTGCTGCAGGTCCTCCTTCTGACCTTGCACACTTCTGGCAGGCTCCTTTCCTCACCTTGTTTGGATATGTGGGCAAAGAAGCAAAGTGGGATCAGAGGCTGGAGACATCCCAACTCCTTGATATGTCTGGTATCAGAAGAGTGAGCAGCAGCCGGGCCTGACCCCTGCATGCATGCAGAGGGTCCAAAACTGCTTCCCTGATGGAGAACCATGGAACACTATGGGGTGTCATGCCAACAACTGAAAATAAAAAAAGCTCATGTCTGCTATTTTAAAAGTTTAGGAATCTGCACACCAAGAAATATCTCCCCAGAATCTGCCTGGAGACTGAGTGCTGTAAAGGCTGCACCAGCCAAAAATGAGAAACTGCCAGAATCAACAGCATGTGTATATTCAGCAGTCCCTTCTTCAAGGCACTAACCAACTGTGTGTTGGGGGCAGATTAGGGTTTTGTAGAGCAGAAAGCTGTTGTCCAGACACCTCATTTTGCCCCACTTTGAAATGGTTTCACTTGCTGCAAGAACTTAGAAAGAGATGAATGACTACAGGAGAGAGTGCAGGCATGGGAAGGATGGTCTCGTATTGAAACGCTTTAACTCCCAAGAGAACTAAAATGTCAGCTCCACAGTTGTCATTGCTTTACCCAGGAATTCAGATTTTGCCAATGAGCTTTTGAGAACAGGGTGGTCCAAGAGACTGTAATATTTCTAGGGAAGTTTAACTTAAATTTGGCCCAGTATTTACTGCAGTAACAAACAGAATAATCATGGCAGTAAGTAACCTTCAAACTATTGTCATGAGCACAAAGGTCTAAAAGAAATAAAAATCTACCCCCTTTTGCAGAATGAACAATTCAAGGTTTGGTGTAAGAATATCTGACATCTGTGAACTCTAATGACAATTTTGAACTTATTTCAGTGACATTTTGTGCCAAATGTTGTCTAGAGAAAGAAAAAGTGCACACTGATGGTATTTGTTGCTAGTTCTGCGCAGGAAAAAGGAACAAACAAAACAAGACAAAAAGCTTCATGGTTCTTCAAGCTAGGAGGGTAGAAGCAGATATTTTATTACTTCAGACACTTAATGATGAAATACGTCCTTGCCATATCTTCTCCATAGGAACGGAGATAAAATATGGATGGAAAAATGACAAAAAAAGTAGACACATAATCAGTTAAGAACATAAGGCAAATATGAGGTTCTAGGTGTCATGGATAATGGAGTACCGTGTCCCTATATGAAAACTTTGTACTTTAGGATTTAAAAGATTTTTCTCTTAAATAATAATAATAAAAAAAAGGCAACCAAAACCCAAAAACAAAACACAAACCCCAAACTTAATATTTTTTAGCTTTTATATTTCATCACAACAGTGGCATTTTTAGGTCATCCAATGGAGCTGGTAGGAAGTATATGAGTTTGAGAAGAATCACAGAATATATTGAAAGGCAAATCCTTCCAAGAATATCCAGCAGTAATATTGCCTATTGCTTCACAGTAAATCTAAATGCAGCTACTCAGCTATCCTCCCCAGCACAACCCTGCACTAAAGCAATTACATCACCAAACAAGCTTTTGAATCAAAAGTGAAAAGTTTACTGAAGGCAGCAGCAAAGAAAGTGGAAACTTCACTGGTGACTTTTGCATACTGTTCAAATTCATCTGAATCAAATCCTGGCTGTTTTCTTCTCTTTTTTTTTTTTTCCCAAAAAAAAAAGTTTTTGAAAGTAATTAACGTACTGTGGCAGTATTTTGAATCACCCATCTGGATGCATCTTGTTGTGTGGGTTTTCTCAGAACTATTCATTTAACTCTCTGCCACAGCAGTACTGTGCATATGCCTTGCTGACAAAAAAATTTCCATTACCATTTTTAGAGAACTGCCACAAATGACCTCGAAGTCTCATCTCTGTGTGATAATACTGTGTTTGTATGTCTACCATTAAACACTGCAAGCTAGATTAGAGTTCTTGTTCTTTCATGTGGATTAGTTTCCATTTATCAGCCCTGTATATCATCTGATCTTTGCCCTGTCATTCAGCACTGTGAATTTCCTACATCTCTACATAGTAGATTTATACTTAACTATTCTGAATAATTTCATATCCTCTGAAAAAGTTGTGCCCTCACTATTTACCTTTTTCTCCTTTATCATTTGTGAATATGCTGAGCGTGACAAGTCCTACTACACATCCTTTGAGACTCTCAATAAGCTGCTAAAATTTTCACTTACTAGTATATGTGCTTAACACAGGACAGAGACAAAAATTCTTCTGGTTAACAGGGTAAAACTTATTTAGCAGTTTTTGCACAAAGCTCTTGAGAACCTTTTTTCTTAAGTATACTGGATTGACAGGTTCACCTTACCAGTAAACTGCCATCTTCACAACACTTATAGTTGCACGAGATATTCTTGTGACTCAACCCAAAACTACCATTTCATCCATATTTATTAATTCCATTCCTCATTACGGTTCCTCACCAATCTGTCTGGTGTTGAAACTTAAAGTAACTGGGACCCCTCGCCCCCCTCCTCTTTGTCTAGTGAGGACATATCAAGCTGTAGCCCCACAAGTAATATCAAGTGTCTTTCCCAAGTGACCTAAGTCACCCTTTGAGACACTGGTAGCATATTAAGCATTTTTTATTTTCCTGATTCTGAGGCTGGGTCAAGCAGCAGTTAAGTTATTTGCTTAGTAGTTTGGCATGTTCACA
Source organism: Falco rusticolus (assembly GCF_015220075.1). Classification (NCBI taxonomy): domain Eukaryota; kingdom Metazoa; phylum Chordata; class Aves; order Falconiformes; family Falconidae; genus Falco; species Falco rusticolus. Next base: position 78,293,840 of record NC_051187.1, on the reverse strand, counting down.
AATCTCAATTTCTTTTAAAAAATAGCAGCTCTCAGAGGTTTGCGTTCAGTTTTATTGATTTCTGAAATGCCTGCTGTTGACACAACTCTGACTGACACAATTCCCCACCATCCTCTCCTCTACTTTTCTGCATCAGTGATAAATTTTCCACCTTCCTTTCAATAAGCGAGGATCAAAGCTTTTCAGTTTCACTGTGTATTCATCCTGCTGACTCTGGCAAGCTCTCCCTTTCTGTTACGTTTGAAGAAATTTTTATTATTAGCATTTATGTCTTTACCAAGTCGCTGCTTCTGTCTTTTTTTTTTTTGGCTGCCCTGTTGTTCATTGTTATTAAATTTGCCACAATCCATTTTCTTCTTCTCAAGTGGATACCACTTTCACTTTTAAGGGTGTGGGTTTTTTTTCACTTATAATACCCTCCTTTACCCTCCTGTTCAGCTCTACTAGCTTTGAGGTATGGAAATGGTCCTATTAGGCTCTAAACTTCTACTATAGTATGTTTTAATAGCATTTCACCTCATTACCAGCTCCTTTTAAATGTTTCTTTAACAAGTTTCCTAATTTTATGGTAGCTTTTCCTTTCTAATGTTTCATTCGACTGTGACAGATATCCTTCGTTTCCCTCTCAGTACCAGTGTTAAATTTGTGTTCCTTACAGTCACTGTCATTGAGTGGCTCTTCCATGTGTACGTCCTGAGCCCTCAGTTCTGGGACCTGCTTAGAGCTAACAGTTACTTGTCTTGTGGATTTGCTGACTGTTTGCCCAAAAAGCAGGCATCAATGGGGTGATTGCATGTTGAAATTAAACTTATCCAGAGTATATGAGGTATATGATGTCTCGCAATGCTGCTCTCTGTTTTCTGCCCTGATGTGCCTCCTTCCAAAATGATTTTCAGCACAACTCCCAGACCTCACTCCCACTAACAAGCCTGCGGGAGGAAGAAAAACTGTGCTCAGAAACATTCATCTTGCTGAGTTCTCTACAAATCATCTCCACAAAGGGAGACAAGCTTGAAAGACTGCAGAGTGGAAGGAAGATGATACAAGTATGCAGAGCCTTTACCTCTTGCCTGCCTGCCAGAAAATACCTTCTCTCTCTGCCCACATTTCCAAGTGCGCATCACTTCTGCTGCACTTACCTGATATTCAAGAACAGCCACAAAACTCTCACAAGGAAAAGCTACTCAGTTCCCGTGGCTTAAACTAATTCAGGACTGAAGAGGTTTATTAATTTAAGAACATGTAATTAACTGGCAGTTAGCATACTATACAGTAAGGATGCATACTTGCTACTCCCTATATCGTGCTGATCCCTATGCTGGTGAGAAAGCCTACTACAAAGTTGCATATGCATGTGTGAGGTGCAGGTCCCTACTTGCTGCACCCTGTAATCCACTAAGTTGAATGGCATCCGATGGGGTGGCTGCTCCATCCCACTGAGCAAAGGTTGAGATGACAGCAGGGCAGATTCTAGTGGGTTTTTACTCCTGCTGTTTCCATTCAAATATCTCTGCTGCCATTAAAAATTTTCATGCTTCTTTTATACTTCTTTTCAGCCTTACTCTTTCTTCATTTCTAAAGTTCATTTGAAATTTCCTGGTTATACTTTGATCTGGCTGATGGTCATCTTCCTCTTTAACTTGATCAGTTAGGGGCCAATGCCTCCCAGACAGTTTTATGAATTTGATTTTCAAATTGAAATTCAAATTTTTTGAATTTGTACATGCATGCACTATGCACACTTGGACTCATATTAAAAGCTGCAGTTATGCAGGCCACTTGCCAGGAGTATGCCATGCAGGCACTCCCTGGAAAGCAAGTCAGGGATCTCTGGCTCTCAGTCCTGCCTTTCACAAAGGAAAAATAGAAATTTCTCCTTTGTCTGTTAAAAAAATTAAGATTTATTTTCTTGAGGACAGAGATTAATCAGATCAGGTAACCACAGGAAAGGTGCTTGCTTCCTTTTTCACATCTCTCTGGACTCCTGACAGTTGTCTTAAGCAGTAAGGATTTTCCTTTGATGTCCTATAGGAACCTGGTGCTCTTACCCTGATCCTGAATAAGACTCTTCCGCAGATAAGTTGTATTTGGTGCATGGAAAAGAAGACTGTAGGTTAGCTACAAATTAATCTCTAATTTACACCATTTGGTTAGTCAGGAACAGTCAATGAAGACTGGAGACACAGAAGAACTGACATCTTGTAGCTGTTCCTGGTAGTCTTCATCCCTCTCATGCCAAGGGGGGAAGTGACACGCGGTCTGGCTTTAGTCACCTAATGCCACAGGGGATTTCTCATCCATAAGGGGAGATTTAGTTGGCAACTTCTCAGCTGAATCCAAGCCACTTTCCTCACACAGATGAGACACAGACATCTCATCCTTCATTCTCATGGCTAGTTCAGCTTTGTGTATTCTCCAAGTTCTTGTGTGAGAAAAATCTAGTGGTTTTTTTTTTTTCTTTTAAGGTGAAGGTAGTAGTCATAAAAATCTGTGAACTCACATGGAGAAAACGTAAAAAGATTTTTCAGATTCTCTTTTACTTATTTGATTCATAACATAGAAATTCAAGATGACAAGTGGCTGGAAAAGTAATAAGGACTTTGTGACATGAAAACAATGGAGTCAATTATTATCATAAACTTGTGGCCGCCCACTAAGGAAGGTAAGGCATTACTGAAACAAAATGGTCAGTAGGCTGAAAATGAACATACAGTACATGAGCAGATCCACACTAAATCTGGCACAGGTAGCTCACTCCAAAGCTGCCTCACATTTCTGTATGCAGTGAAACAGAGAACTTTCCTCTAGAGACTCCTAACTTCCTTAAGAGACCAGGAAAAGAACTGAAAAGACTCAAAAGAATTGACTGCAGGAGGAGGAAGACAGCAGCAGCAAACGCTAAAAGGTTTTAAGCAAAATCAAGACACTGAAGTGTCAGAGCTCGTAAAACTATTTTTATTAGCAAATAAGGTACATTGCAGAAACAAGAAATAAACATATTTTTTGTAATTAAGTTTTCTCTCCACCACTATAAAATAATCAGCTTGATGAAATGCAAGCGGGACATTTATCTTCTTTCTTTATAAGATGCCATGTGACCGTCTCTCTCCTGCCAATTAGTATTGATCTTCTTCACTTCATGTTTCCATTCCAACAATGAAGTAATAAAATCTGACACATAATTTGCTGAATTTTTCATTAGACTGCACCAGTTCTTGTCAATACCTGAAGATAGTAGGCAGTCCATTGTTTGCAATGATATTCAGCAGTGTCATCACATGACTACAGCTCTTCACTTAATGTCTTTATAAAAATAAGCTAGTCTGCAAAATAAATATGCTTTAGAGAAGGTTTTGGAGTTCAAGTTGCTAGCAAAGTCAAGTGGCATGTGGCTAGAGTTAAATACTAGATGATAAATTGCTTTGATACACCTGTGATATTTGGTCTGATTTTGACTTGTTGCTTTTTTTGAGGCAGAAGCAAGATACATCTGCTTTCAGAGACAAGCTAAGCCACATTTATATTAAAGCCAATTAAAAAGAGTAGGCAAGCTAATGTAACAACATTCTCTTTCTGACCTGTGTTTCTTCAGAAAAATGTTTTCCTTTTTGTTGTCTTACAAGGGCTGTAATTCCAATATATTTTAAAAGATGATCTCATCAAATCCTTGGTTTGATCTTCCAAGCTAAAGATCAGTGCTAGGCTTATGCACAAATGCAAATACCCTTCCCATTATGTAATTTCTTTCCTTCTGTTTTCAGGGATTTCACTTATACCTTTTCCTTCCTTGTATACTTCTCTGCTTGTAATTCTGTCTTTTGTTTTACAATCAGCTTGTAAGCTCTTTAGGGACAGAAACCATTTTCTGTTCTGAATCTGGGGTCAGATCTAGAACTGGAAACACTAGTTGTGCGGTGCAAATCCACCAAACTTTCCACTGCTCCCATCTTACAGATTTTCTCAAGCACCTCAGGGGCAAGAGGAACAAGCTTCTTTGAGGTAACTCAGAACTGATCCTGCTTTGTTCTGTGTGGAGGTATCTACTTCAGAGACAGACAATGAAGCTCCCCTGACAGTTGCAGACTGTGGATACTATTAGGAACCAATTCACCTGACCAAACCGTGGTGCCTGTTTTCAAATTATGTGAATTTCTTCCTGGCTCCTATTGGCCTTTTTAACTGGATCTGCAGTGACTACAGAGGAAGTCTAAACAGGCTTATTCTATGTAGATATAGATATCGACAGACACCTATGAGTGTAGGTCCTCACACTCAGCTGAGTAAATATCACACTTTACGTCTTTGTTAGTATCCGCCTGCAAATGCAGGCAGTTCACATTCTTTAATTTTGGACCTGCCAGAATAATGAAAGTTCAGTTATTCTGCTCCACAGCCAGCTGAACATGAGCCAGCAGTGTGCCCAGGTGCCCAAGGCCAACAGCATCCTGGCTTGTATCAGAAACAGTGTGGCCAGCAGGACCAGGGCAGTGACCATCCACCTGCACTGGGCACTGGTGAGGCTGCACCTTGAATACTATCCCAAATTAATGAGGAAAGACCCAACATAAGAAGGACATGGACCTGTTGCAGCCAGTCTAAAGGAGGGCCATGAAGATTATCAGAGTGCTGGAGCACCTCTCCTCTGAAGGCAGGCTGAGAGAGCTGGGTTTGTTAAGCCTGGCTCCAGGGACACATTATTGTGGTCTTCCATTACCTAAAGGTGGCCTACAAGAAAGCCGGAGAGGGACTACAAGGGCATGTAGTGATAGGACAAGGGGTAATGACTTTAAACTGAAAAAGGGTAGATTTAGATTTAGATTAGGGTCTGGAGCACAATTCTTATGGCTTCATTTCAAAGGGAATGTGAGCAGATCATTCAACAAATCATTCAATAACAAAATATACATATACAAAACAAAAGATTGTCAGAACCTTTTGATGAACTAGATTTGTTGCAAAACCATAGAATTATCACAACCAAAACTCTTAATGGAAACAGACCCAAAAAAGTGTCTCTGGATGCAATTTCTAAGAAAACTGGCTGGGAAAGTAAGAAGAAGAGCAACCTGATAGGAGAAGCTTCCAGGAAGTAAGTAACCCTGCTGCAGGGCTGGTTAAAAAGAAATTGCTTATTAAAGCTATGTTATCTAAAATCAATTACCGTCATTTTTAACACTACTAACAAGACTTTAAAACCTTTACTGCATTAGTTTATCTTCTGTAGTCTATGCATTGCATAATTTGTAATTACATATTTCTGTTGAACTTCTTAAGCTATATGGAAACTATTAAAAGAAGCCAAGTGAATAAAGTGTTGGTGTTGGACCTTTGTACTTTTGTCATGCCACAGTATGTACCAAAGTGGCCATTCTGAAGTCAAAAAGGTAAGGGCTCAGCTCATTCAGGAAACAAAGGCAGGCATGAGTAATATAAATGTTAAATTAACACAAAAATCAGTGTAAAGTAGTTGCATATAGCCATGGGAGGATGCTCGGGAAAAGAAACTTCAGTACAGTCAATCAGTTAAAAGAGTAAGCAGAAATCTCAACATATGAGGAAAAGAGACACCAAAGACTTGTTACATCAGGACATCTGTTTGTTTGGTCATAAATTAAGAAATACAGTGTATTGCTGCAAAAAAAAAAACGGGATTTGAGTAATCATGGGTTTCACCACTAATCTCATTTTCCTATGTATCTAATAAAAATAAGCCTGTTCTTGCAATCGGACATGTCTAGGAAGATAAACCTCCAGCCAGAAATGGGAGTTGGCTTTCCTTATTTTTTTTCCTTTTTTTGCCTTTCACTTTTTTTTTTCCACAGGTCCTATTTTTACTTCTGCAAAACACATTGTAGAGTGCCTGCTATGCAACTATATGAATTAGGAAGAATTTTTGAAACTAAATTCTTTGCAAAATATAACTTCTTGTTTTCTTAGTTAGTCTTAATCTCTCTTACACACATATACTAAATTATGTTTTTAATGTTCAGTTTAGTTTATAAAAAAACCTGGAATGAATAACAAAGGTGCTGTTACTTAAAGCCTGTATTTTCATTTAATTGTTGTATGACCATACTTTTCTAAATGGGCCACAGACAGTGTGTTAATAAAATGTTTTACCATTAAAAATACTGAGAAACACTCACCCATTTTTCTAACTCAGAAATTCAGACTCTGAAGTCTCTCTGCACCTGGTTAACCAGCAGCCCGAGTGAGATTCAACTCCACATGAAGACCCGAGTTAGGCTATCTAGCCTACTCTTGATTAAATTGAAATCTCTACATGTGAGTTAAAGATTTAAAGCTCGCATTATAACTGATAGAACGTAAAGGTAGGTCTCAACCTCAAGTAAACGTATATGTAGGTGCCTACTGTGAGCAGAATCTTACCCACAAGTTATTTAGGAACCCATTCCTCTTCTTTCCAATTAAAATACCACCAGCACCCAGATTAAAGTCACATTTAAATATATTTTTGTCATTTATCCCCATTAGTTTCATTTTCCAGTAAGAAACAATACTTCAGGATAGTCTGATTTATGAAGAAATAGCTACCTCCGTGGTCATGCTCAAAGTGAGATGTGCAGGCATTCACAAACCTTCCTGGCTCAAAGGAAAGAAGGATTAACAGGGCAGCTCCTGCAGCCTTGTTAGGCACTGTTTTCTGGTCTCAAGAACAAAGCCATAAGCACCAGATTTGATGCTGATGCTGGCACCTGCTCAGTGGTTTCAGCAGCTTTCTGTGTCTCCGCAGGGAGACTGCACCTGCAGATTATCACTCAGCTGCTGATTGCAGGCTTAAGAGCAGCAGTAGCCTACAGTCATTGTCTGCTGATGTTTTTGAGCCACCTTAATAATCAGGATTTGTAATAAATTCAGAACTAGTCCCTCATTAGTCACCCAGCTCCTGGTATTTGGAAACTTACTACTTTTCTAGCTCTCCTGCTGGGTCCCAGTCACTAGTCAAAACCAGCACCCTGGTCGGTTATGGAGAATCTGCTTCTCCAGTGTTGTGACTGATGTTTGCCAGAGCAGAGTTTTTCAATAAGTTGTGTAAGCGTGTTCTTGAAGTATGCTGCATTAATCATGTTGCATTTTATTACTAGGGCAGCACGCTACAGGGGTGGTTAGGGAATCAATTTTGACAAAAGGGAGAAAGTTCAGGCTCAGAAACTGCAGGCTGTTAGTATTTCACAAGACATGAGGTTAGGCAGCTTTTTCATTACACTCCAAATCTAAAAGAAAAACGCGGATGTTCCTCAAAACAAAACTCAAAGTACACTACATTTGATTCATGTATTACATTCATGAACTCTGAATTAGCTGAATTTGAAGCCTGCTGCTTTCATATTAATCTTTGTGCCAGGGCCCAGAGCCTTCTGTTCTTGCAGCAGATAGACAGAACATATAAAATAATAGAGACCATGACACCTCATCTGGGTGGAGAACAGGTCCAATGTCTGCAACTGTCCATAGTTGTTATGCACATTTCTGTAATTTACCTAAGGGTCACAACATTACAAGTTCCACCCCACTCTGTTGGCATTGCAAATTGTGACAGCTGTACAGCATCTAAAAGAAAAATGAGATTTCTAGAGCAGCACAACTAAGAGCCAAAAAGAGGATATCAAAAAGCTTTTAAAAAAAATATATTAAAATGCTATTTTTTAAACGCAGGTTCTGCAAAGGACACTCTGTAATGCAGAATTAATTCATTCACTTAAAATGCCTGAGATCTGCCAAACTATGAATTAATAATGAAAACTAGTCTTTTATGTCAAATCAATCTCACCACTTTCCCTCCCCCAGGAAAGTTCATGACATTTTGTTATCTGCTTCAAGTGAATTCACTGGACTTTAAGCACGCAAGCTCAGCAGTGGGTGTTTTTGAATCCTGTATTGCCTTTCTCAGAGAAACGATAGTGACATCTATGGCATTCATTTGTTTGTGCTTGTGTGTGGGTATCACCAGGATGTTACTGTGTCCCTAGTGAGAACAATTCCAGTAGCTTCAATGAGCACAAGATCAACAAGATCAAGCAATTAACAGTAATTAAGGGGGGGGGGGTAATGTATGTGGCTTTGGGTAAGAGAAATAAACTGTATGGTGCTATAAACAGCAAAATGGAGCAAGGAAACAATCAAGGAAGAATGAGGGTAGTCCATCATCCAGGGATGAATTTCCAAGACTGACCTATCCAGGGAGAGAGAAAGAGGACTTGCTTTTATTAAAGCAAGCACAGTCTATACAGACAAAAAGATACTTCTGGGTCTTCCCCTTTAAGAAATCAAGGGCAAAGGGTCAGATCCACAAAAACAGTTGGGAACCGTAAATTCAGGCTGTAACCCTAATCCTCTCCCTTCACCCAAAACAGCTACTGTACTCTGTTTAAAGATAGGACTTACGGTCAGAGTACGCACTTTTTTTCCCCCTTGGTGTCCATGTAACATAAAGCGTGGGAGTTCTGAGAACAGCGGTTTGAAGGGTCTCAAGAATCTTGCTCACTCACAGATTTCTGCCACAAAGAATACAGATTTCAGCAAAAGGAGGGATGGAGACCGCCCCTGCCCAGGACTGCCTAAAGACTTTTCCTTTAACCCATTATCTAGAAGATTTGTAGTTTGAGCCCCTGAGACAGTAGAGGGTTCAGCTCAACCAGATACCCCAGCCTCTTTCACTAACACAACACACCTGCTAATAAGTCCCTACAGCCACATTTCCTTCACCACCACCCTAGAAATAACCTGGGATTCTCCCCAAACTGCTACATCCAAGCAGCTAACTTGAGGCTTCCCCTGCTGCCTTCACATCCTATCAAAAAACCATTTCACGTCCCCACAAGCACGGCCACTAGTGCCTGAGAAAACAGGAGCAGTTGCCTTGAAACATGGCACTGCAACCAAGCAAAACGATTTGGGCTTTTTTATAGCATATTCTAAAAGAACTGAAAGGACATTCTCTGTGCTTTTCTGCTTTTCAAATACCTATTGCCTGTTCCTCATTAGTGCACATTAACACAAGCTGGGGAGACAACCTGGCATTACAAAGGACACTGGAGGATTATGAGCTGCTATGTTTATAAAATGTAAATTTACATTTGAGTGCAGGCAGGGGACATCAGATATCTCTGTTCCCCCTGCAGGGTTTTTTGGAAATTACACAATATCAGATCATGCAGTGGAAAATGCTTTCAGGCCTGGGGCATGAGGTAAGGAGTCAACTGAGCAACACAGAACATGAACACAATAAACTTTTGAATGACTGGATGTATCCTGACTCACTGAGGGATATTTTTTAAATCTTTTTGGATGTTTTATTGATGCCACTTTCATATTGACACACATGAAGTCAATGGTCTGGTAAACATTTGATTTATTTTGAGTTTCACTAGTGAAAAAAGAGCTACTCACCACTCAGCTTTGGCAGATTTAGCTGAGGTTTCAGCAAGGGGTGACCACAATGTACCCTCACATACCTGAAAAAGCCTCAGGTGGATTCCAGAGAAAACAGAGTTCATGTTTTTACTTTCAGTGTTGTTTTCTGAGCAGGTAGGCAGAAATAGTCAAAGAGCACTGTCTGCAGAACATAAGCTGTTTTGCCTGCCCCGAGCCCAGGGGCTCTGCCAGGCGTTCCCTGTACCCGATAGTTTGTGGCAGGGCTGAGCAAATGAAATCCTGAATTCATTATGTGAAGAGCTTTCTCCTTTGCTGCAAATAGATTGTTACAAGAGGTCCTGCTTTTAACTTCCTGCATATGTATGCAGGTGAAGGATAAGCCTACCAGCAAGAAGAAGGTATGGTTCTAGCCCACTTGACTACCTTTATTGCTAGTGCTCAGATGGATAACAATAATATTTGGTCTTAGTACAAAATTATTTCACTGCAATCTATGTTTTTCTTTGCATTTGATAGGGGCTGAGCATGTACAAGTACTCAGTCATAGCTGAGCCATGGAAGCTTGACTGTGTGAGAGAGCCCTATGCAGCAGTGGCAACAAAAGCTTTGGAGCGAGGGCAGCATGGCACATCTGAAGGGCTCTGCTCAGAGCAGAGACAACCCCAGTCCCAGGGGGTTTGGTTCTGGATGCTCAGCCGATAATGAATGCCATCATATCCTCCTCATCAAGCAATGTGGTGAAGACACCAGCTGCTCTGCAGGTAGATATCCACATGGTTGTATGCCAGGCTAGGACAGAGCCTCCCCTGCGGGGTGGTGGGTAACACCACCACAGGCTTTGGCTGCACTGACAGCTTGCTCCTCACTGATTGACACAAATACCCACTTCACATCTAATTCTTATTATATCCGAGCCTGTGTCTTTTTTTTGTTCTGTGCGAGGAAAAGCAATATGATTTGGCTCTTTGAGCTCAAGTAGCATAAATCACTGGCTGATGACCATGGTAACAAATGAGCATCTTCCCCTGTCAGGAGGAAAGTCTGCGGGGAATGACAGGTAGAACTGAGCTTACTTTGTACCAGGGAGCCTCTAAAAGTTCTTCCTCTCTGCTTTTCTATGAGGCTCTGCTGCTTTGAGAAAATATTGCTAAGGAATTGTATGAATACTAACAAAGTACAAGTTGTACTTCACAATGCTGAGTAATTCCCACATCAGTATATGGACAGAAAGCTCCAAATTATCCCACACTCAGATGAAAGAAGAACACCCTTATTATGAGAAAGTAATTGATATAAGGTTCACTTATACGGTGGACTCCCTATATGAATCCAGCCTGACCAGATGGATGCATAGCCAGTCTCAAGCAACAGCACTGCTACTGATTTCAAAGTATTTAAAGAGAAGAAAACCTTGTAATCTGAATACATACATAATCTACAGTTATACATCTATATCATACTGCTGTTTTGTACAAAACTCAGTTTTACACAACAGCATTTAACAAATATCATCTCTTGGCGTTAGCTGTATCATCATATACTTTGGAAGAATTTTAAGCCTTACTTCATTCAGTTTTGCTGTTGCTATGATGCACAGAAGCACTGTGGTGTACTTGCTCTCACACTGGAATTCATCTAATCCCCCCAAGGTAAAACAAATGTCACAGGCAGCAGCCAGGTCCTCCTCTTCTGAAATACCTCCACTGTATGTTCGGTGTCAGAAAACAGTGCCAACCCGTGCTGAGGCATTTTGACTTTCATTTGATGTTGCAATGGTATTTCCAGCACCCTCATTAAAAAGTTTGGGCTCGGCTCAGCTCAGTTCCTGAGCCTGTTCCAAGCTAGAGAACACGTCTTTCCTCCACCAGAACCTGCTGTGGTCTCCATTATCATTTACTAACTTCACATACCTGATTTCAAGGTCTTTGCCTCATCAGGAATTTTTCAGAGCTTCAAGTGGAAACATTTCCAACAACTGACACAGTTTGGATATATCAGGGAGTAAAACTTCAGTCCTATAGTGAGGGCTTAACCTGTAATCCAGATCCATAGATGCATGTCATGAGTTCCTCTGCCTAATGCTATCTAGTGGATTGGCTCTATACAGGACCAAAGGAAAACTATAACCCATGAAGGAGATAAGAAAATATAAAGGAAGAAATTATATCTCTACAAATCTCTCCATTAATTTTCCTTTCGACTTCTCCATTAATAAGGTGGAAAGATTTGGTCAGATCTCCACAAACAGCTAGAAAACTGCACAGGAACATAAGACTACATGGGAATACTTCCATCGTCATGCCCAGTTTCCCAGGCACATGAGATAATCCTTTACACTTTCTACCTTTATGTCTTCTGCTATTGATTTCTCTCCTTCCTGCTCCTCATCTGCTGAGTATGAATTTGCCTGTTTCTCATACCATAATGTCCCTCTTATCACACAGAGAATTCACAGCATGGAAGGATGCTTAGAAAGAGGTCATGGGACTTCTATTTGTGCTATTCTGTGGGACTTTCCCTGTAAGCAGGTGTAGATTCTCTACCCAATAAGGATTACTGCTGCAAAGACAACAATGTCACAGTAGTTGACATATCCATTTTCCAGACACATCCATCTTCCAGATGGCTAGAAGTTCCTGTGGAGAATGATCTCTGTGGATGCATCTAAGGTTACAGCCCACCCTTATTCCACATCATACACTGTAGGCATTGCCAGTGTCAACAGTGGTAATGTCTTACCATTTCACCACCGATTCCCAATTTGCAAAACACAGTGGTTGAAAATTACCCTTGATTTCTTTGCATCATTTACAATAAGCAGACCTCCCAAAACACAAGTCAACATGTCCATCTTATCACTGCAATTTATTTTTAATTCAGCTTTTTTTAAACACTACATTTGCTTTTATTGCTATCTTAGCTCAGAATAATGTCCCACTATCATAGTATTTATATCAGAAAATAAATTACCAAAGGCTAAATTTGAAAAGCCAAAGTTGGATAACTATACACTTTGACTAGCAACCATAAAAGGTTGCTCATAAAATAGAATGGCCTCGAACTGCAGTTTCACATTTCCTGATACCACAGATGTCCTGTTGCTATGCCTCAGTCAGCAGATATGCCAACAGCAAGGCAGCTACCAGGCTTTATAAACTTGTTCCTAAATCTGGGTTACCAAGTAGTCTGACCATCATGTGTAAGCCAACATAAGATGCAGAGTCCCACAATTAGTTCAACCAATAAAATGTAATTCATTGTAAGACATAGCGACCTGTTGGATAAAAGCCAAAATTTCTTTATTAGCCAAATATGAATACCTTCCTCAGCACATCAGATGCTTTAGCATTAAGGAAAGGTCAAAAATAGGTATAGTTACCCTAGGTGGAAAGATAGACACTATCTTTCAGACTTATACCTTTAAATTAGCAACTACAGACAGCAATGACCGAGTTCAGTCTGAGGATCACTCATACACACTGCAGTCCAGAACTCAGGAGTGAGGTATTATTGTCCTGACTGAAATCCAGATTTGGTCATCTGTGGCAGTTTTAGCAAGGGGACAAATGACTGCAGAAGTGTGACTGGAACCCCTACTTCTTGTCTGCCCTTACTCTTGCCATTTGCTTATTTCTATTGCCACGTTGGTAGAGATCCCCTGTTTCTCTACGTATTCAGCTACTGCGTATTTATTAAGCACTAGTAGGGATCACTCCAGAGAAGAAGGTCTCTGCAGTACTTAGATGAAACGGGGCTCAGTAGGATGAGGTTTAAGTTCTACCAGATGAGCAATATTAAAAAACCATCACTGTGTGGTTGCTAACAGTTCCAGCAGGATAATACTACAGAAACACAACTAAACTAGTGACTCCATACTCATATTTCCATTTCTGTATTGCTGTGGTTCAAAAGTCACTGTGATTTTGCCTGGTGTTAATAGCTGCACTGTATTCCTCTGCCTCAGACCAAAGCAGCCTCCAGCTAAGGTAACTTTTTTTTCCCACAAAGTGAAAGAATAAAATAAACATGTTAAGACCCATTTCCTCCAAGCTATGCATTTAGCTCCTTTAGTAGTTTCATAAGATGCATTCCTTTCCCCTCCTTCTTCCTCCTCCTTCCAAAATCCAATCTTGCTGCTAGAGATTTATTTTATTCTGTTATTTCCTAATGCTCTGGATAGTCAAAACTGAAGCACTATTTCTACTTGGCTTGATTCTTCTCTTCTTGAATTAATTAATTCTTTTTAATAGGTAAACAGTATGACTATTTAATAGAAAATATGTCTAAATTGAAGGACAAAGCCAGGAAGTATGACAACTGATACTTCAGGACGCAGTACATCAACTGAAGTTATTTAACCACAAGAATTTGTTGTGGGATCTTGCAGAGAATGTGAACACACAGTCTTGAAGATAATTTCACTCATTTCCCATAGGGAAACAGATCTCAATAAGATTGCTTCTAACAAAAGAGAATAACAAACGTTGGTTTTGCTAACAGACTGAGGAAATACAGGATACTTGTTTGCAAGTTATTCTTGACACAGATACAAAAATAACAGGCAAGAGAACATTTCCTTTGCATATGAATCCAAGCCTCACTTCACTGAGATCCTGGTGTTTTTAATAGATAGATCAAAATGAGTTTAAATGAGTCCCTGTGGCTTCATGGTGTATTATTTTGCATTTGAAATTGGGCAGCAAAAGCCTCCCAAGGAGAATGGCAAGGCAAGTGGTTTGCCTCCTACCAAGGGAGAATTTTGTTCCTTCTGACAAGGGTGTGCACATCCTCTGAGTGATGTGGGGCACATCCATTGGTAACGTCACCAGAGTCGGCTGCTTTCAGCCACTGACATGCAGTTGAATAACTTTTCAAGGACGCTTCAGTGTCCCATTGTATTATGGTAGTAAATATATCAGGAACAACTAGGAGCAGCTGAGCTAGCTTCTGGCTTAAAACACCTAATGTCTTTGCTTTTCCACAGTAGGGAAGAGCAGAATCAGTATGTGTCTGTGCCACAATTTTCCAACCCAAAGACATATCCCTTGCTGGTTCCCCTTGCTCCCTCTGCAGCCATAGAGGTTCTTCATTAACTCCAAGGCTTGCAGAAGGAACAACTCCACAGAAGTCCTTTTCTTTCCTCTGCCAGCACCAAACCTCCATGGATAGACTGGCAGCAGGGAGAAGAACCATTTGAGCAGCACCCTTTTCTCCTCTGGTGACCCTTCTGGTACCCTAGAACAGGGCAGCCAAAGAGAAAAATGAAAGAGGGACATAGAAAAGACAGAATTATTTCTTCCTGATGTGTCTGTAAAATACAGTTACTGTATATGTAGTATAGGCCAAAAGTGTGTTTTCTACAGCTAAATTATAAAAATTGTCCATATATCTGCATCAGAATGAATATACACAAGAAAGACACTTAAAGTTACATGACAACCACACTTCTGAAATCTCCTAACTTGTCTTTCATTAGCAACATTTTGACATTCCTTTCTTGTTTTCTTACAAGAAAGCACAGCCTGTAGAAGCAAAATTAATTACATGTGAAACTCCTGTAACACATTTGCAATTGTAAGCAGGACTGTACTTACAATGTTGCATAGCTGTTCTCATGTATACACAGGAATATCCCATCCTGCGCTGCATATTAAATTTACAGGTTCTGACTGCCTGCAGAAAGATCAGACATGGAAAACTTCAGCTGCCAACCCCAAGTGCTTTTGCATTCTCAGATAAATTCCGGTAAATTTTTTTCTATTAAACATAAAAGTTGCAGAATGAGTTGTAAAAGATTTTTTACAGAGGTCTGTAAAAGATTTTCTGCAATTGGTCTAGATGCGTTTAGAAAGGTTGTATTTTCCCTTGTGTTGAAATCATTGTCTTCATGCATTTGCTTTAAACCACAAGAAGTAATAGTAATGTGCAATTTGGTAAACCAGGTTTTTTTATCTAAAAGAACAAAATCAAGTATTTCAAATTAAGTCATTTTCCTTCTTATACGTTCTTTTATATTCTAGAGAAATATAGTACTCCTCAAAATACTGGCAACACTTTATCTCAGGAATCACTTTTTATGAATTTTAATTCCTAAAAACAAGGATTCAGCCCTTTAAGGAGCTGATCTTACAGAATCACAGAATGGTCAGGGTTGGAAGGCGCCTCTGGAGATCATCTAGCCCAACCCCCTGCTAAAGCAGGTTCTCCTACAGCAGGTTGCACCGAAACATGTCCAGGTGGGTTTTGAATGTCCCGAGAGAAGGGGACCCCATGACCTCTCCAGGAAGCCTGTTCCAGTGCTCTGTCACCCTCGGGGGGGAGGGTGTATTGCAGTTCTTAGCTATTTTATTTTACATCAAGGAGTTACTTGGCTGTGGCAGGAAACTGGAAGTGATGAAGTGCAATGACAGTCATGCTGCTGTGTCACCCTTGTGCTTACTTCCTCTTTCTCTGGCCAAATGAATATTTGATTAGCTGATATAAAGTCAAGGAGTTTCAGATAGAAAAATGATGATAGAGTCAGCTGCAGAAAACAAACATGATTTATACAGTAACAGTTGTCTCCTCTTAGCTGAAAAAAAAACCCAAACCAACCAACCCTGTCTCTGAGCATGCTACTCTTCTTCAACGTGAAGAGTAAAAGCAAAATCCTGAACCACTTTTATTGGTGTTTTAAGAGAAGTATTGCCCTTTAGAGGAGTCGTTGTATCTGCTGTGTTTGGAAGAACAAAGGGTCAGTGACAGCAGGAAGAGAGCAAATAGCGTTACCTCATGCATGGATGAGAGCTTAGTTCAGGAGGCACTCACAGGAATGTTCGTAAAGCCCAGAGGGGACTGTGATGAGTGTGCTGTGTTATGAATTTAAAGCTAACAAAGTGTGATGTCTTCTGAAAACCTAGTTATTTACTCAAGGCATTGCCCAGATGCAAAAGATATACCCTCAAGAAAATGAAAGATAAAGAGTTTTGAATACTTCACAGCTGCAGAGTATCTTACACATTCAACATTTTCTGGCAATGTATGAAAGGTTCATTTCATATTTGTCAATCAGCTTGATGGCCACCGTATTAAAAAAACTAAGTATACTGGACCAAAAAGAAAATTAAAATCTCAGAGGAACTGGAAAAGAAATGAGTAATTTCCAGCTACTGGCCCATATTTAGGCAGAGTAACTCATAGCAGTAGGATGGGGTACTTTTCTTCTGTGACATGTGGGCTTCCATTTCATTGGCTTATAATGATGGGCATTTACTTGTAAAATTAACTTCAAAGTGGTAATGAAAACTGAAAATGAGAGTAAGAAGGCACAACTGAGAGAAGCACATTGAGTGTATCTTGGTGTACTACTAACTTCACAAGTTACCACCTGGAAGGTAAAAAAAAATATTGGTCTATTCAAAGACTGGATAAGCATCATGGGTCCAAAGGTAGGCAACAGCTTGTGGTCAGCTGCCAGGTTGCAGAGATCGGCTTTGGTTTCGGCACCTCACCAGAACAACTTTTGTTACACATCAGAAAGACATGGTTTTACAGACAGACTATCCTCATTGTTCCAGCTCCCCAGAGAAACATGTACAGAAAGTGCGTAATTCCCCTAGATGACCTCCTTAACGCAGGCTGGGAAACAGCTCTGGAAATAAGGCGCGCTTTGAACAGGCTAATGCATTATTCCTTTTAGGAGTGATCTCATCACCTAGCTGAAAAGTAATGTAGCCTCAGTGTTTCTGGAAATTGAAGCTGTCAGTGGAGAATGGTTGTTTGCTATGGAAATTAAAACATTACTACTCTAAGGAATGTTTACAGAAAAAAATACTAGTAGAATTCTATACATGAGCAGGACCAAGAGGTACTGAAAAGTCAAGGGAAGGCCAGGAGTGAAATATGTTGGCCAGCTTCAGATACAAGCACAGAAATGGAAAGTCGTCGTTAAGAAAACCCTGTAACATGCTAAAAATGGCATCTCAGCACCCAGGAAAGCTGACAGAAGTCTCACTTGAAGTTTGGAGTAAAAACAGCAATGCAAAGCAAGTACATTTCATCATATCCATTAGCTGATATGGATGACTGTTCCTCATGGTCAGAAATAGTGCATATGACAAATTTCTGCTGTATACAGTTGATATGATTCAGAATACACTTATCACCCACATGAATCCTGAAACTGAGAACTCATGAGAAAACAAGTTTCATTCATGATTAAAGGCGCTTGCAACACAACAGGTTAAGCACAACCAGGTGATTATTTTTTTTCTTTTTCTAAAGGTGTTTAAAAGGCAAAACAAAGAACTATTACTAACAGCTTTTCAAAAGAAGTCAACACAAAATTATTTATTTACTCAGACTCTGGAACTGTAACCTAAAGATTATGTCATTCTCCAGACAGGTGAGAGATGAGATTTTTCATTATATCAAGCAGACAAGAGCAGTGGATCGGGTCCTCCAGACTCCTGGTGAAGATCAAATCTGAGAAAAGGTGAAAGACTAGTGGAGTTTTTGCTAACCATATCTTTTTGAAAGACAGGACATACCATTCATTTTGTCTGTGCTTTTAAAGAAACAATAGCAGTGCTGTACTCTAGAAAACGGTTAAGAGGTAAATTCTAAACAGCAGAATATTCTTATAGTCTGATACTTGATGGCTAGGACCCAGAAAAGGTAGGATTTTAGAGTCATTTCATATGCCTACTGTAGATGTATGGTGGGTTGGCTGCTGTTAATTTTGGTAACAACCCCTAAGAAGCCTATGCTACTTCAGTGTCAGGTTCATCATCTCAAGATACAGGGTTGATGAAAACTGTATCCTTGTTGCGATGTAATCAGTCTGTTCCCATTGAATCCCTGGAAAAGCACTACATATACATATGCCATGTGTTTAATCTCTTAACATTAAGTGACTCCTAAAAAAGTAAAAATGCCTCCTGAATGAAGAAGAGGTGAAGGATCATTCTTCTTCTAGCAGAATGACAAGTCTCTCTCATCTCCTGATTTTTCTCATGGCAGGAGCTGCCTCCTGAGTGAATGCTTTTGGGTGTCCCAAAGAAGGTAGAGATTTCCAAAGATGGAGCTTCTGAATAGTTAGAAATGTTAACAGAGAGCTATTCAATTTCATTCCACGACACCAAGAACTATAAGGTTATTAAGAGAGTATTAGGAGGTTTATTAGGAGGTTTATTTTGCAGTCAGCATCCCTGCATGTTTGTGTACACCATAGCAGTGACTGATGGCATTCTTCACATAAAGATTGCTCTTAGGATCAGCTGATTAGCCTCTCTCTGGAAGGTTAGCTGGTGTATTTTCTCCAGCTGCTACACCAGGGTAATCTCTACCATAATACCTGTTTCCACCACAGGCAGCCACTACTCTTTCGCGGTGTACAAATAGTAATGCTTACACACCTGGGCTCAGATCTTCTGTGCTTGCTGTGCACACCAAACAGAAGATCCTGGTTCCATATGAGGAAGTAATTTTCTATGAAAATTAAGCAAGCTTTTCACAGCCAAGTCAACAAAACTACTTGCCTGAATATCTGATCATCTTCTGGAGCAAAGACTTCTCACCTCTACTTTCACCTGCTTAACAAATAACTACTGGTGGTTGTAATGGGGAAATGCAGAAATGGTACCTCCCCAAATACCTACATAGAAAATAAAAGTGTACTATGACTTTACCCCTTCTGTGTTGACCCAGTACAATAACTCAACTGTAAGGCTACAGACAAGCTTCCAGCAACTCTGGTGTGCCTGGCTGGACGTTTTATGAACAAGACAAGAATCCAATAGGTTCACTGGTGTCCTGGTTTCATCTGAGATAGAGTTAATTTTCTTCTTAGTAGCTGGTGCAGTGCTGTGTGTTGGATTTGGTGTGAGAACAATGTTGATAGGACACTGATATTGTTAGTTGTTGCTGGGTGATGTTTATAGTAAATCAAGGACTTTTCAGTTTCTTGGGCCCTGCCAGCAAGAGGGCTGGAGGGGCATGGGAAACTGGGAGGGGACACAGCCAGGACAGGTGGCCAGAACTAGCCAAAGAGGTATTCCATACCATATGGCATCATGCTGAGTATATAAACTGGGGGAAGAAGGAGGGGTGGGACATCAAGCATTATGGGATTTGTCTTCCCAAGTAATCGTTATGCATGATGGAGCCCGGCTTTCCTGGCAATGGCTGAACCTGCCTGCCCATGGAAAGTAGTGGATGAATTCTTTGCTTTGCTTTGTTTGCGTGCATGGCTTTTGCTTTACCTATCAAATTGTTCTTATTTGAACCCTCAAGTTTTACGTTCCTTTCCAATTCTCCGCCTCATCCACCTGGGTGAGGGGAGAGTGAGTGAGCGGCTGCATGGTTGCCAGCTGGGGTTAGACCATGACAACTGGTTATAAAGTAGCATCTTTGATTTAGATATTCCACTTTTATAAGCATTATAAGCATTTGTCTGTTGGGGTTTTTAATAAGCAGAGACTTCCTCACTCAATTATTACATCTAGAAATTCTTCGTTAATTGCACCTGTAATGTAAAAATGTTAAAAAGAAAACAATGACTGGCAGCTCCTTCAGCATCTTTCCAGAGTTGTTCTCCATCCAACTTTAGGAATTCTGGACAAAAAACTTGAAAGGGTATAAATTCCCATAATGTTGATTAGGAGCAATTTCTTTTCAGAAAGAGAAAGGTGTTAATTAAGATTGAATTGAAGAGGATCAATGATGTTTCCCAAGGAAACTTAACATGCACCTCTAGAAACATCAATTAATCCCCTTTGGTTCTGGGGTTTTTTTCTTCTTTTTCCTCCCTGTTGTTGTTGGAACGAGGTTTTTTTTTCTTATTGGGTTAATCCAAAGCAGGAATTCTAAGCCATTTCACTTTTTTTCGAATAGCAAGCACTGCTGGGAGATGTTATGTGTGCAAGCCTTGTGATATACATTTGACTTGATTCTGGACAGAAGCCAGTCAGGTGATCAGAAGAAAGTAGGTACCAAAGGCAGCAGTAGCAAACACGGATGTGACAAGCACAGTGTAATTAAGCAGTGTTTATGCCGGGGTGCAGCACTTGCCCAGCAAGAAGGGTGCCCTTTCTGCCTATGTGCTTTGGGTACTTTCCAGAGAAAACCACCCAGCACAGCAGGGTGCAGTCCACTCAGACCTTTTCATGATAGGCGGTCAGGAAACAGCTGCAATGCAAACCCAGGGAGAAGAACAGCACAACAAGGCAGACTTACTCCTTTGGATAGATACAGCTGCAGAGTCTGTACCTAGCAGGAGATGGAAGGAATCTGATAGTATAGACATCTGTCCTGAATTATTTGTCCACTTTTTCTTGTCATCTGAAGATCTGGTTGCAGTGATTTGTGTGAACCATCTTACAGAGTGGTCTATTTTAAGTCGCCTGTAAACAGCTGAAGCAGATAAGGGTGTTCGGGTAGGCAGAGCAGTGAGTACTTGGAAGAGACAACTACTGAGTGGTGGGATTTGGCTCCTCTTATATTTCTGTGTGTGGCCTCTCTGGGCTGTGGAATGTGAGCCCTGACTTAGCAGAAGGAGTCCATTAAGGCACGTTGGTATTGTCAGAAAGTAACCCCCAAATTCTCAAACAACTCTGTGCTGAAGTTTCTGCTCCCCAAAGAAAGAGGGACAGGAAAAACAGCAAGGTGCCAAACATTTCATAGAGAACCTGGGAAGCAGAGTGAGACATTTTCCTTCCAGACATCATTTTACATCACATATGTTGTAGCCAGAGATGGATCAGTAACTGTAAATGGATGGGTTGTGGTTTATTTCTTCTTGAAGTCAGAAGGGATCTACAGCATATGAAAATTGAAGAAAATAGGGGCAAACACGACCAGTAGACATGATCAGACAAATCAAGGCTAAGAATTTGGAAGTGTCGTTAGTTTAGTAGAAAACCAATGATCAGGAATGGAAAACAGGAGACAGACAAGGGGTAGCTTTGCATACTGTAATACTGAGAGGCGTCCACAAGGAGAGGAACAACATGAACATGGCTGTGCTGGGACTACCAAAGTGCAAAGGACATGAGGAATTCTCCATAGCACCCAGGCATTACCAGGTACTCAGAGAAATTACAGAAGCTATCTCCACAGAGCAATATGGTTGAAAGTAGATAAATATCCCATGGTTGACTGCTGTTTGATACAACCTTTAAACACTCTAAGATTGCATCATGGATGCACAAATTGCAGATGACTTACAAAGAACCTGAAGGAATGCTGAATATGCAAGGACCATAGCCATGGACCAGCTTTTGCTGTTGTCTGCAAGGAGTGTGTAAGGCTGTGGAAGTGGATTGCCAGGGGAAAAAAGCAAGTTAAATAGAGGGTTTTTGTGAAAGAGAGATTTTGTGAAAGACTAGTGTCTCTTTAGAGGCAAGTGAACTCTTTGGGTAACCTGTGGCTCACTGCTTAAGGGGGCAGACAGGGAGGATAATGAGGATAATTAGGAAGATATTCAATTAATAAAAGAGGAGAGGATAAATAAGCACTAATTTAGCATAAAATCAAGATGTCAAGAACAAAATTAATCAAGGCACCTGGGGATAAGAGAAGAGGAATGTGCTAATTTCCCCATACACCAATGCTAGTGACCTGTGTAATAACAGGAATTAGAACGTATTTATGAGCATAAATTCAGCCTTGCAGGGAAGAATGAAGCCTGATGAGAAGCTCCACATGATTGGAATACTAAAGTCTCCTATTACCTGTTTAGGAAGGGGTGAGACGGATCATGGATTAAGAGGCAGGTAAAGTGTTATTCTATGTCAAAAATTACATTGTCTTTTTGAATCGGTGCCAGCTCGGAAGCAGACATTTAATGACTTTTTACAATCCAACATCCTAACAGGTAGAACGTATTGCCATAGACAAAAGACTTGAGGACAAGCTGATGGGCTTTATAAATATTTACCTGTAAAGTGCAAGCTAAAAGGTCTGCTATCATGGGAAAGTTCAGTCTGAGTGATACGTGCTGGCAGTCTCATTCTGCCAAATATCCTCAGGTGTCTAAATTCTATAGAAGATAATCTTCAATTCAAAAATGTTGTCTCTGTCACATGGGAATTCTACAGTAGATGCTTTTTTGACAGCTAGAGAGGAATTGATCACACAGTTCAAAAGCCCTGGGAGTTTGTGTGCAATCTCTTCCACAAAAATCCTCTATTAAACTCACTTTTTTCCCCAGCAGTTCATTTGTTTGGGGCACAGAGGCACGATCACGTTTCCTCCACAGTCCATTGGGCTGATACAACTTAGTTCTCAGTGTGGTTGGCACAGTTGCACGCAGTAGTCAGTGTGTGAGTGGGCGTGGAGGTGGGACAACAGTGCTTTTGTAGACTTTCAAGTTCCAGCTCTTCAAAGGGAGATGCCACTGAGTCACAATATTTTGCTTGTCACAGAGTTCATAACTCAACAAAGCTGTTGTCTCTCTCACCAAGATCACGCACTGCTGAACAGCAAATTGTGGGTATCTTTTGTTCGTTAAAGCAGGGTTCCCAGACCCTCACTGAGTTTCTCAGGTGGGAAAGTGTGGATTCTCCATGCACTGAGGAAGAATGCCACAGTTCTCATAGGCACAGAGGAGCAGACTGCCTTCAGATCTACAGCCCAGCTGCACTGAAAGAAGTTAATGATGAGTTCTCACCTTACTCTATGAGCAAGAAAGCATGTAGATTACCGAACCATGCAAAATGAGGGAGTCAAAACAAAGGGAGGTGAAACTGTGGAGTTGATACTCATTAGTAATAGTTCAAAGCAAAGAAGAGAAATCATCCAACATTCAGATAAAAAGGGTACTTATGTGACAAGTTATAAAAATGCTAATAGGGAAAAAAAAAAGCAACAAAAAACCACCAAACCTAAAAGAGGAGGAAAATAGGAACACAGCGGGATTAAGGATCCTCTCTTTTCAAAGAGCAATATGTTGACAACTGTTTGGTCAGCACAGACTCATTGGGTGCCCAGCGGTGGGGTGTGAGCATGTTAATGGTCAGGCTAATAATGGCTAGCTTCAACCCATTACAATGTATATAAACAATAAATGAGATGATGGATGTATACGCACAAGCTGTGTGCCTGATCTTGCTCTTGAGCCTCCACAGCTGGTAAATGATGCCAGAACAAAGGTAACTTCAGTGCTACACCCTCACTCATCAGTATTTGCCTCTTTGCAAAGCAATTGTGCCTAAGCCGGTTTGTTTTGCACCTTGCCAGAACATTTGACAGCAGCTGCTGAAGAAGTCTTCTTACAGTTGTTGCTGTTCAGAACATAGATGTTGCCTAAAAATGATAACATTCAGTATTAAGATGTGAACATAGGGCATACTGCTCCAAATCACCACACAATCAGCCTTATACTACTTAGCCTGTTCAGAGTAACTCTGTATGATGCTGCATTGCTCTATGTAGATATAACTTCAAGTGATCATGACTTGATCATGTGTCCTCTGCATCTGTGAGCTCTCTGCTTTATACAAGCAGTTTTACAGTGTCACTGAGCTGAAGACAGCTTTGACCATATCAATTGGAGGCAAAAAATCCAAACAGAAAAGCAGGAATAAAAATAAAGTTAAAAAAAGATCAGAACCCTGCAGCTGAAAATGAAATCATCCCAGCTATAAAGTCAGACCTTGGCGATAAAATGAGATAACATTTTATTGAGATATGAGATAACAAAAATAACAATATTAATTAATGTCACATGCATTACATATAAAGGAACGAAAGAAGGGATATTGAAGAATATAAATTAGGACATAAAACTGTAGGAACCAGTAAAGGCACAAGTTAAACTACATGGTCAGTGGACTTCATGATAAAAAAGAGATTGTGAAAGTAAATTTGGAACAAAATAATGTGTAAAGTGAGGGGTTTTTTAAACAGTAGATGATGTCTATGGAATTGCCTACAATATGGCAGGAAAGACAAGCTTCTCTAAATGTTTCTTTTTCAGGCATTGAAGAGCAGTCAATACGCTGTGATGGCAGTACATCTTCTAGTGATGATGATGACAATGATGGCGTATTTTCTATTCTGACAGTGACTCAAGGAAATGTTAAAAAGCAGCTATTGAAGTTAGATATTTTAAAATCAGTAGATCTGGATAGCTTGAATCAGAGAGTTTTAAAATGCTGTTTGAGTATTCTTAACACTGATTTTCAATAAAATTTGGAACAGGAAGCTAGTTTCAGAAAACTGAAGGGAAGCCTTCACTTGCTTATAATGCTTCACTTTACTTACAATGCTGTAAGTAAATCTGAAAAAGGTAAAGTGGGCAGTCTGGTGGGCTTACTGGGCCTTTCAGGTCTAAAGAATGGCCAAAGCAAGGATGAATAATAAAATTATTTCTCATTGCCAAGGATTCATTGACAATAGGTTGTGCTAGTTGACTTGATATATTTTCTCAATGAGGTGATATATTTGGTTGAAAAAGTAACAGTGCTGATGAATGCACAAAGCCTTCTAAAATTTCAGACCACATTTTCATTAGAAATTAAAATATTATGAAATAAACAAAATGCACATTAATTGGGTACTTTTCAAACCTGAATTGAAAACTTAATGTGTGGATCTCAAACTACAATCATCCAATGAGCATGACACTACTTAGTATTTTTATTAACAACCTACTGAAAGGATTGACAGATGATGTAAAAGTGGGAGAGTCGTAAACTATGAAGATGACACGCCCCACAGCAAGTCTGACACTAAGACCCCAGTAAGTAGAACACGAACTGTGTTCACTGTGGCTGAAGACGATTTGGGGGTCACGGCAGATAGACACAGGAAGATGAGCTCATGCTATTACTGTTATATGGTGTTTGCACATATTTCCTCTCATTGGCAAAGACCTGAAGTGTTAATAACTAAGGGTGAATTTTACACTAAGAATTGCTCTAGTGGGACACTATGAATGTGAAAACAAGAACGTTCTTTTGAAAAGGATTTTGTTAAACAGCAGACAGTACAAAGAAGGCACACGGGAGGGATGAAAAGATTGAAAATCATTCTTTATACTGATACAATCAAAGATCTCTGCTGGCTTAGATTTATGCAGAGAAGATTAAGGGGATGACTTCATGTAGGTTTGTAAGTACTGACACGAGAACAGAAATCTCATAATAGTGCCATGCAGTACAGCAGATATACGTAATAAGATACTGTCCTGGTTTTGGCTGGGATAGAGTTAATTTTCTTCCTAGTAGCTGGTACAGTGCTGTGTTTTGGATTTAGGATGAGAATAATGTTGACAACACATTGATGTTTTAGTTGTTGCTGAGCAATCTTTACACTAAGTCAAGGACTTTTCAGCTTCTCACGCCACCCTAACAGCAAGTACGCTGAGGAGCACAAGATGCTGGGAGGAAACACAGCCAGGAGAGCTGACCCAAACTGGCCAAAGGGATATTCCATACCATATGATGCCATGCTCAACATATAAACGTATAAACTAGGGAAATCTGGCTGAATGCCGCTGCTCAGTGGGGGCATCGGTCAGTGGGTGGTGAGCGATTGCATTGTGTATCACTTGATTTATATATTCTAATTCTTTTATCATTGTTGTTACTATTGTTACTATTGTTATTGTTATTATTATCCTTTCCTTCTCTGTCCTATTAAACTGTCTTTATCTCAGCCCATGAATTTTACCTTTTTTCCCCATTTTCTCCTCCATCCTACTGGGGCAGGGTGAGAGAGAGAGCAGCTGTACAGTGTTTCACTGCCTGCCAGGTTAAACTACAACAGTCCTTTCTAGTGCCCAGCATGGGGGTTGAAGAGTTCAAGATAATGACAGATTTGATTGGAATGTGCTAGGCTGAATTTACAGCTATTATTGCTATTTAGCTATTAATTGGCAGGCTCCTGTTCTTGCCATGGGGCTTGTTTGCCTTACTGTAAATTAGAGTCTAGTGCTCATTAGTTGCTGCTTTTTGCTTTCGCTGCTTGCTGTACTGCTGCACTGCTTATCATGTTACTCCACAGTGCCTGGGAACATTTTGATAACAGCAATGGCTGGCAGATGGCCAGGGCATCGCTGCTGTTTCTGTGCTGCTGTACTGGACAGGCCGGAACTCCAGTATGATCTCAAGTCAAAGGGACTGTGGCCTGTAGATGAGTCCATGTGGGAGCAGGACACACTGAAGCATCTGTGGCCATGGATAAGTCCATGCCAGAGCAGGTACATCTTGAAATCTGTGTGGCTGTGCATAGGGTTATGCTGGAGCACCCCAAAGCACATGACCCTGTACAGGTCCATGACAGATGTGTTGGCTGGAAACCAAGGTAAGATGAATCAGATCAGATGAAAAAGACGCATTAAAGCCATTGGACTTATCTGTTGCTGAGGTATGTCCTTGATCCTCAGAAATTGTTTAAATCAAACCTGCTTTACAGGGAACATTTCACTCCACTGAATAGCTAAACCCTGAATTCATGAACCATGATTTCCCCAGGAATTTTTAATGCTAAGTCAATGCTCTGGACTTTGATTTTCATAGGAGTCAAAGAAGTGAAAGATAGATGTTGGCAGGTTTTTCAGTGTGTTCCTAAATTTGATGCTATACATTCAGGGAATTTCGTTTTAGGTTTTACCTGATATCATTTCAGAACACGTTTTTATGCACAGCTTCTGTTTCTAGACAGGGAACACATGGCTGGAAGCCCATGACAGCATAGGAGCATCTTCAGCAGGGCAATGAGTGACCATAAGAAAACAGAAAACTGAACCAAGGTCTAACTTCTTTGCGCATGCATTGCAAAATTCATTTTTTTCTAAATGTCTCTATTGTCATCCTTAGCAAATGGGCAGAGGACTCCTGAAGCTGATTTTTTAGGCAGCAAACATGTATGCTTAGATGGTGGACAGGCAAGAAGTGATCTGACATTGGTCCAGTGGAAAGTACACCAGATGGGAGGTAGGGAGAGCTACAGCTTTGGTCTCTGGTCCTGAGTCCTTTTTTAATCTTCTTCCACAAAGAAATCCATTCAGGAAGACTCCATACTTTTTTTGCTCCCCCCCACCCCCCCACATCCATTCACTTTCTCAAGGAGTTGGTGAAACAGTCTGGATTAAGCTACAACATAATCCAGTTAGGATGCAGTCTAACCCAGTTACAAGTAATCATGGTAAAAGAGAGAAGACAAGGGCACAGGCTGACACAACTGCCCCATGGGAAAAACAAGTAATTAAAAATCATTTCTAAAGATACATCCTCAGTCAGTGTTAAATTTTCTATACAGGCAGAATCCTTCCAAACTCTTCCTGGAGAACAAAAGCAAATGGAAAGATAAAAACATGAAGATGCCTTTCCCTGATACATGAATAGCTCTCATTAGCATTAATAGAAATTACCCAGATGCCTCATAGACTGAACAAGCTCAATATTTAAATTGGCTCTGTGTGAGCTGCTAGGTACAAAGAAAACCGCACAGGTGGCTCCTGGAATGTGTAACACCACAGCTAGTATGAGCTTCCTTTATTTTCTTAGGACCCCCATAAAGCTAAATATGTACCTTGGAGGCTTAGTCTTGATAGTATTGCTTATATAGACAGGAGGCAAAGCTCTTTTTTCTATTGGAGGATGGAGACCTTAGTAAAACCTACTGAAAATGAAAACTAGAAGATAAAGAAAAAAGTATCATTTAATCTGTGAGGTACATTTTTCAGCTATGTCAGTTACTATACAAAAAAGTAAAGTGATGGTTTTTCTCTTTTAGTTCTTTGTTGTGCGGATATTTTTAATAGTCAGAATATAGTGGAGACCTATTCAAAAACAAGACAGCCTTTGGAGGGAGATGTCTGTGTTACTCTAGAGAAATAATCTCATGCAATGTATTTCTACATTGGTAAAACCCACTTACATGTTTCTGTGTTAAAAACTTATGTTTCTTCAAATTCATCTATTCTGCTTGTAAAATGAAGTAAGTTGCTTCCCAATAGAACTGTCTTGTAATTCCTTTTTGGAACAGCTGTATAGAAAAAATGTAATGACATATTTTAATTTTGTTGATGTATTTAACCAATAAATGTGCATTTCTTGATTACTGCTGAATGAATACATTTTAATTGTAATACTCCCAAAAATGTTAATATAATCAATGTGGTAAAGAAATAAACTTTATAGAAAGAACTACCAGCTGGGTGCTAAATACAGTCTTTTGCATGCATTTTTGGTTAATTTTTTAAGTATTAATGAATGTAAATGCACAAACTAAAATTAAATTCTTTTGGAGGTATAGAGTGAATAAATCACACAATTAAAACATGCTTTAATTATTTCTCTTGATCAGTAGCCCATACAAGCACTTTCACTGACTCAGAAGGAAGCTATATGAGCAATTTCTGAATAAAGGATGTGCACCATGTTTAACTTTTAAAAATCACTGTTGTAATTTCTATTATTACAACTGAATAATTGGGTCAAAATTTCTGTCAGGCTACAAGCTACTGTAAAAATAATGGACTTGTAATCTAACTCTCTTCATTTACTTTGTTGAAATACTAATGGTTTATAAGATGTATCTTCATTAAAGTTTTGCTCATTTTTAATTTTTCTGTTCTAAATGTGAAATGCAATCTCATTGACAAAGAGCACCAAATGTCATAGTTATTTAATATTTTACCAAGTCAGTTTTCACTAAAAATGTCAAATGGTTACAATGTTCAGTATCACTGAGAAACAAAACAGCACAGAACAGGAAAGGAACAAGTAACACTGCTCTTTGGCAAACTGAATCTTTTCATAACTGCTGGCCCTGATGGATTTCGCTCAAGTTAGTTAAAGAAATGACTGAAGCAGTCTCAAAACCATTTGGGATTATTTCTGAGAACTTCAGCAGGGGGAAGGGTAAGATACTGTAAGACAAATATAGCTCAAGCTTTTAAAAATATTCTGGAACAAAAATAAAATGATCTGTAAGAAGCCTTAGGATAATAAGGAGATGGATAAATTATGTCTAACTGCTATAATTTTCTTTTGTAATGGCATGATGGGCATCATGAGACAATAGTAGTACTGAATGGCATATGTCGACTCATTTCTGGAAGCATCTCATACAACATTCTCACATGAAAGGTAAAGAGACATGGGCTAGGTGACCCTCTTATAGGGTGGATGTAACGCTGTTTATGTACTCATTCTTGAGGAATAATTATCAAAGATCCACTCCCAGAACTAACAGACATACCAAGCGGGATTGCACAATATGTTGTTCTTGGTCTAGGATAGGCCTTAACACTTAGGAATAATTGGCAGTGGAAGTACAGGATGGGATTCACATGGTGAATAGGCAGTTCTTCAGGACAGGAGGGAAAGCCACCACTTCATATGGTGTTACATGGGTCATTTAACTCAGAACGCGTTCTACAAGATAAAGGAGGTAGCCTTTCCTCTTCAATAAGGATCACAGCATTCATTTTTAGGCTCTGTATTTCAATACATATGTTGAGATACTGGAAAGAACTCACAAGAGAGCTGCAGGGATAACTGGATTCCTAAAAAATGCAGCCAATGGGAGAGTTAAGAGGCTTGTAAAACTTGGAGAAGACCAAGGGGAGACAAACAAGATTTTCCGATTTGCAGAAGTTGTTCCTAAGAATAATGGAAGAATCTGTTCTTCTCTGTGATGAATTCTGGCAAGAAAAGTTCCCACTAAGTACCAGGAAAATGTGCCTGATTGTAGAATTAGTAAAACTCTGTGATAGGTTGCTTAAATATAGTAGTATGCAGTATAGCATACATGCCTCGGTATAAGTAGGAACCGTGCAGATATGGGGAGTTCTGCCTTTGGGAGGGGATAGACTAGATGAACTCTGCAGGCTGGTATTTCACTTTTGTTTTCTATGATTTGCATGCTCACCTGAATTTGTTAATGAAAAACAGAACTGGGAACAGTTAGGCTGCTGATGTACTGAAGCCTTTGCCTAACACATCGCGTATTATTTTTCTGTTATTTTTCCTGCCTATCTATATCCATTTGCAATCTCTTGATTTATCCTAAGCTTATAAACCTTCTGGGGCATGATCTGCCCTTTTTTTCTGTGAATGTACTGTCTAGTGCATTGGACTACACTAGATTACAGTTATTATAACATACACAATTACTATATTGATCATTATCATCACTGCAGCTGTGGTGCAGTCTGAGCCAGTGTTTGGTGCTGGTACAAAGCATAGATAGGGAAATGAACAATCTAGTGATCATTGTCCTCTCCTGAGATTACTGTGGCCAACAGACTTCCATAGGGTTTAGAAGAAGTCATCAGAGAGTGCAAACCTAAACTGTATGAGAAAATTATTTTGGGGGGATTCCTTGGGAAACCATTGCTTAACTAATAAACCTCCAGGAAAGTACACAATATGTATTATTTGCCCATGGGACTGGTGTCATGTAGAGAAGGCAGGTGAAAAATCTTGAAATAGCAAGCCATGAGAATGGAATCAGAAAGAAGATAGAAACGAAAGATCAAAGCACTGTTTACTGTTGCAAGTGCCATACAGACCCTGCCTAAAACCAGACCAGTATTTAAAAATGGATTAGAATGATCTCCATGCAGGATCTGAGAAAAGTTTTATTATCTGGAAGACATTCTCTCTTTTGCAATAGTACCTTGACCTAAATAAATTTATCTGATTTTGCGATGAGCATGACAGAATGCCAACCTTCAGTAACATCAGTCTTTGAGGTTGTGTTATGAATAAATGATAACAATAATAGATATAAGAAATCTAAAATGGAGCTAGCTGGGAAAAATATTATTTTAACAGAAATATTCAGGTTTGAAAAGTTTTTCATTGTTTTCCAAGAGGAAGAAATATGACATGTTTTATTACTTCTCCTGATCAAATGAGAAAGGTTTGTCGCATAATAAGTAGAGCCCCAGGATCAGAGGACTCACTTGGAAGTACCTGAATTCCTTCTGAGCAACTTTATGTTTCTGACAGAAGACCGTATTAGAGAACATTTTTAACACTGATATCTTGAATCAAAATTATTAAATGAGGAGCAAATAATCTATTCTGTTCAGTCTTCACTGGAGGAGTGCTGCTTCATCCACTGGAGCACCATCAAAGTCACTTTTTTCCACCTGAAATATGGCCTAAAATATGTTTTGAAAGGCATGCATCAGTTTGTAATTTTTTAATTTTTCAGATAGCAGCTTTAACCTTGAACTTTATCTATCTGGCCAAATTAGTTGTCTATTTTAGGATGAGATAAATGATACCTGAAGAGCAACTGATTCTGCACATTGAAAGAAGAGCCCAGGACTGCCTGAAAGACCACAAATGAAGCCAACTTTTAAAGGCAGCGGCTGAGGCTAAGCTTTTTCTGGGTACATTGAAATGGGCAACGAAAGCAAGCTCTCAGGAGTTTACAGCCTGGAGCCCTGATCCAGCTGGCTCCTGTACACATGCAGTCTGATAGATAAATCAAAAAGTTAAAATAAAGCATGGGAAAAAGACAGTATTATTATCTTTCCTACATCCCCAAAAGATGTTAAACATATTAAAACTCTGGGTTGATCATGTTCCTTTTAGCATGGGATCTCATATTAAAACTCACTGGGCAACCTTGTGTAGTCAGAGCACTTCACACCAGCCATCCCACTGCCTCTGCAGAGCAACTGAACTCTTAAGCCAGAATGAAAGTCCCTGCCTTGTACCAGTTTGACTCCCTAACCAAGTCATTTTGCCAGCATTCACATTCTATTAAGGAACATCCTCTAACTGTTTCATTCTTGTTTAAACTGCTTTGGATATATATTAATATGTACTTTAGAGTAGGTTTAATTTTGAGTGATTAGTTTTTTCCAAATCTCTTTTGTGTAAACCAGCAATCTCCCTTTCCAGGAAAGTAAACACTCAATTTAGAAACCATGGCATTTGAGGGGTATTTATAATTACAGTTTATCATTTTAGCACTCCCAGCAAGAAACGTTAGTAAGACAACCTGACAATAGACTTCAGTGGAGTTCAGAAAGTTTGCTCCCTCACTGCAGGGCTCTGCACTACTTAGTATAGTCTAAGCTCTGTAGGGTCTTAGCATGCATCATTATAGTATTATAGCAATGTTGCAGAATAGTGCATTAAAGTGGTAAGATTAAGGAATAACCATTGAATGCTAACGATCAAGGCTATTCATAGTGCTGCAGCGAATGTAGACCCTGTTTGTATGTGCACAGGTATCTTGTATGCAATAGACCATCAATCAGTTAGTTTTACAAAGAGGTTCCCTTTGGACTACAACCCTCCATGTGATGGTAACTACCATGATAGTCTTTACTGACAGAAAACAGTGCCCAGGAGGGGTACTGAAGACTTACTGTTCTTGGAGGGAAACTGCCGGGGAACAAGAGATAGCAGTCCCTCAGTACTAAAACTCTGCTGCTTTGTGTCATGTACGTATCAAAAATACTGGTCTCCAAAGCCTTTTATGACATGCAGCACCTTGCTTTGATCCTTGAAATGCTAATTTTCATTTCAGGGCAACAGTCAGGTTTAAAGTTGATGCTTTTGATAATGATGGCTTTGATGTAATTATCAGGGATTGACTTGAAATGCCAATTTATCCATACAGTTCTAAAGAGGCTTATGTATTTGAAAGTTTTTTCTGTTTATTCCAGCTATATCTCCTAGTCTAATTAAAGATAATATTTCTCTCTAAAATCTTGTGTTCTTGTATCCATAGACCCTAACAGCCATAGGGAATCTCCATCCTTGGAGACTTTCAAAACTCAGTTGGACAAGCTAATCCACCTTTGAATATGGTTTTGTTTCGAGTAGGAGATTGAACTAAGCGGTGCCCAGAAGCTCCTTCCAACCTATATCAAGCTGTGACTTTATAAAGCTTACAGGTAATATCAAGTCTACTCTTTTTATGTCTTTGTAATGAGGGACCTGATCAAATATTTTAATTCTGGTAGTATCTTGATCAGTTAAAGAAGGCAGATTCTCAGAAATCTACAAGGAAATAAGAAGTAACATGAGTTGAATTGCCAAGGATACTGTGTGGTTTCTTTAACTGCCTTGGGCTTCCCAGATGGAGAATGGATTTCCAACTGGAGATGGTTTTCTACAGGTCTGACAGTTTTTCTCTCAATGAAAAGAAGAGTTCAATAGACAAATGCAGGGTAGTAGATACATTTAGTCCAAATATATATGAAATGCGTATATACAGTAGGATATGCAGCAGCATGGCTTGAAGGTAAGGTTAGCTTGTCACGTGTGATAATGCCTCTCCCTCACACTAGAAACAGATTTGGGTATGGAAGGCAGAGCTGTAAATTGTCATGGCTGCATTACATGCATGTGTCTTTGGGAGTGGTGGTTGGACAGAGAGAAATAATTTTATCAGAGGATTAAGGTATACTTTATTTTTACAAAAGACCACATACACTATCTTCAACTACATCACCGATTTGAATTTCCACGACAGAAAAAAACCCAAACCCACCAAACCTAGTTATATTTGAAGGAAATTTTAGTCAACTTCTAGTAAGAGTTTTCTAAACTGATAACACAACATCTTTTAAACCACTGGAGTTGAAAGGGAGCTTTCATTTTCTGCAAGTAGTTTGGAGTCTAATAATTAGTGTTTATAATATCCATATCATATTTAGCATTCACTTTAATGGTTCAAATATTTCCTTAATTAAAAAACAACTCCAGTGCAGCAAGGGTAGTTGAGATTTTTACTTTAAATAATGTTTTACTTCATCTAAAATTAATGGTGATTAGCAAGGGTTTATTTATATAGTAGAGT
Source organism: Falco rusticolus (assembly GCF_015220075.1). NCBI lineage: Eukaryota > Metazoa > Chordata > Aves > Falconiformes > Falconidae > Falco > Falco rusticolus. The sequence continues at coordinate 78,259,679 of NC_051187.1, read as the reverse complement.
GTAACGAAAAATGATGCGCTGATTTGGATTATTCTCTATGGCCCAGACCCTGCATATACACGAGACCAACTTCATGCAAAACAGTTTTTACACTAAGTTCCACAGAAACATTCAAGCATATAAATAGGCTCAGAAGAAGTGTTTTTAAAATTAAGATATATATAGACATGTTCTAGTGCTCAGGATTCATATTGCTCTTGCTGAACATCTTCACCTACTCAGCATCAGTAAGAGTCAGTATTCTTAGTTCATAGAAAGAACAACAAACATGACCTCTCCAGCAAGGATAGGAGTTGAGGTGGGTGAATCAATGGATGAATTTTTGTTAACCAAGATCAACTGGTACCTGTGGCTTTGATTTAAATTAACAGATTGAAATTCAATCCAGAATTTCCAACCAATCCAGAACCTTGTGAAGCCAAGATTATTACATTCACATCAATCTCCAGATGTCTCATGTGAAAAAAACCAACCAAACAAAAAAAAAAAAAAACCACAGAAAAAAAAGAAAAGAAATCCGGTGTTAGACATTTACAGATCTTGGCTCGCATCTTCTTGTAGCACAAAGCAATTTGGCTTGGAATTTATTGGATTAAATATGCCTCCTGACACTCTGTGTAGGTGATGGAAGCTACAAAAACGTATCTGACAATATGAGCTGCCAAAGAGAATCAGTTTCAGAATCTTGTCCATAAACTGCCAGTAGGATTTACTAGGGGCATGCCATCTGGTGAGGATATTAGGAATTTTTAGGTCATCAGTAATGAAAGGCATCTCTAGCAGTCTGTATCATATGCAGAACCACATGTTGAAGCCCACGTGGTGTTGACACATGAGCTCTGAGCTAGAAGACATGACCCAGCACCAGTCTACTGAGACTTACTGGTTGGACATGGTCAATCCTAAGTTTATCTAAATGGCTTTGAGCAAGAGATAGCCCCCATAAAATACTCAAGAGACCAGCCACAGTAAGAATCATAGAATGGTTTGGGTTGGAAGGAACCTTCAAGATCACCTAGTTCCAACACCCCTGCCATGGGCAGAGACACCTTCCACTAGACCAGAGTGCTCAGTCTAGCCTTGAACACATCCAGGGAGGGGTATCCACAACTTCTCTGGTCAACATGTTCCACTTTCTCACCACCCTCAGAGTGAAGAATTTCTTCCTTATATCTAATCTATATCTACCCTTTTTCAGTTTAAAGCCATTACCCCTTGTCCTGTCACTACATACCATTGTAAAAAGCCCCTCTCCAGCTTTCTTGTAGGCCCCCTTTAAGTACTGGCAGGCTGCTGTAAGTTCTCCCTAGAGCCTTCTCTTCTCCAGGCTGAACAACCCCAACTCTTTCAGCCTGTCTTCATAGGAGAGGTGCTCCAGCCCTCTGATCATCTTTGTGGCCCTCCTCTGGACTCACTCCAACAGGTCCATGTCCTTTTTATGTCGGGGGCCCCAGAGCTGGAAGCAGTACTCCAGGTCTCATGAGAGCAGAGTAGGGGGAGAATCACCTCCCTCAATCTGCTGGCCACGCTTCTTTTGGTGTATCCCAGGATATGGTTGGCTTTCTGGGCTCCAGACACACATTGCCAGGTCATGTTGAACTCATCAACCAACACCCCAAAGTCTTTCTCCTCAGGGCTGCTTTCAATCCATCCAGATCCAATCCAAAATTAGTTTAACTGTTTGCATCAGACCATGTAGATGTGACTAATATGTCCTTATCAGCTTCCCAGACCTTACAGTCTGTGCTTAGGATTTTGCATGTCAATTCCCTCCCTGTTTTTTCTGTACAAATATGATGATGAGAGGGACCTGGTTTAGCTGATAAAACATTTAAAAATGCATCTGATTATAACTTTCATAATTATGCTTATAAAGTCATAGACTAAACAGGAAACATGACTGATTCCCTTCTTAACTAAAAGAAAAAGGCCTGCCCAACATATTCTTTTCATTCACAGCACACTTAATAATGTCTGAGCAAACATTTCCCTGGGCTTCATTCTGGACCACTAAGCATGAATAAGCACCACAGTGCTTTTGCTAAATGACCAGACTAATACAGCATCAACATAGTTAATGCATCATTTGTCATAGTCACAAAGATGGAAAATACTCTCATGCATTTGTTTTTATTCAGGAACTATGTACCTTCAGAAGCCATACTCAGCAGGAAAGCTAAGACTATTAGAGCGCATCAAGCAATCTTTGGCATCTACATAAAAAATAAGAGATGTCTGTATCACCTTATGACTAAGAAACTAAACTCCTTGCAGCTATCTTAAAACACACCTGTGCACTTTCATCAGTCTTGTTTTGAAAATATTGTATTATTCTTCAAGTTTTCTGAGCTTTGGTTTGTGTATCTGTTAGTGTTAGAATCTCATTCACGTTGTCTGTATGCACATTTTTTGACCAATTTTACACTAGTGACACACTCAAAAAAGTATTGTGTGTTTATTAGAGATGGTCAAGTCCATGGTAGGCATAAATATTAAAGTGTAAAAGGCCAAACTAAATTATGTGCATTTTCAGAAAAGCCCAAGCACGTTCAGCCACACCTACAAAAACATATTACTCATTTGAAACGGTGAACAGGTCAGGAATAACAGTGCTTAAAACACAATCAGAAATTCAGTGATATTAATAGAAAGGATTCCAGTAATTTTTGTGAGCTTTTCATAAGATTTCAGGGTATTATAGCTGCAAACTAAGCAACAGAGATTTAACGAGCGCCTTCTTCAAGGACATAAAACTACAGCTACTTCCTTTACAGTAAAGAACCTTCCCCTTTATTTACTGCTTGAGGGGAGTGAGGATGCTAGGTGCTGCAGTAGCCCAGCCCATGTTGTTCAAGCTATGCAGCTGCTTGCTGCGCTTGTCTCCTGCTTGCATTTCAGCATTGCTCAGCACATCTATTTGGAGCAGAATTAAAGTGTTCACTCTCAAAGCGAACCTGGAGGAATGCAGAGGGAATGAAAAGGCCAGCAGGATTCCACTCTGAGCAGTGACTGTGCAGTGCTTGCTGCTGGTTTTTTCTATTTCCTCCCATAACTTCTATATTAAAGTATTTTGATTTTAACTTCCCAAAGAGTTGGGTGTGCATGTGTGTGATGTGTGAGTGTTCATTTGTGATGGAGGGAGTTATAGATAGGTCCATCTCCAGCTGTAATTCCTTCACTTCAGACCATTGTTTTCTCTTTACCATCCATTTCTCCTCCTCTTAACTTCTTTCACTAGGGATTTTCCTTCCAGTCTCCCAAGCTACCAGACTACCTCTAGTTCATGGCTGAAAAACAAAACATTGTATTTTTCCTTCTCATCTTTTCCCACTTTCGCTGCTCTGTTCTTCAGATGGTGGGTTTGAAGGAAATACAGTGATCTGGAAAAGTTATTTTAACTTTTTGGAAGTTCTACCCTGTTGTTTACAATACCCATTGCAATTCCTGGCTGCCTTGCTGGCTGCCTGTACTGGATGTACAACATACCACTGATTCCTTGGATCTTGCAGAAAGGTTTGTTTGCTTAGGCTTCATTGTTGCATCTGAATTCATTTATCAAAGACAAATGCTAACCCAGAGATTAACATTTGTTAGGAACTTCCTGGGCCTGACTGGTAAAATGATTAAGGAAAATAAAAGATGTTTTATGATGCTACAGAAAATGCAAATCTTAATTTTAGCACATCTAAAATCTAAAGCTGAAATGAAATAACATTTTAAATGGCCAAATTGAATGAACTGCAAAATGCACCATCCGGAAAACATGCCATCTGACTCCCAATTAACATCTTAACTAAATAATTTTAGTAAACAAATAAGAAACAGAATTGAAAAGAGACAGATTGAAAGGGAATGAAAATGGCTCTATGAAAGCTGAATCCCATAGTTTTATGAATTACAGCTGACATCAGAGAAAAGCGATAATTACTAAGTAAATCTCTCATACTCATCAAATGACTGGAAGGTCTTTAATGCTGGCAAAACAACTACTGATCTTCCCCAGTCAACTTCCCCATTTCCAGAGAAAAGTGATATTTTTCATCTTTGCACTATTATGCAGTTATTTCATTGCCACTTTGATTTCTTTTCTAATCTATCGATGAAGGAACTATCCTACAAATATTGTGATTTTAGAATCTTTTATAGTTAAAGAAACAAAGAGAAGACCCACTTTGACATCCCAGTGAAACCTACTGTGATTGCAATGAATTCTTAAAAAATCCCACTGACTATCCTCATCTCTGAGGGCCAGCACCATGTCAGTATGCAAGCCATGGATAGCGATGCCCCCTTATTGCAGGGCCTTCCACTGCATTTGGTGTGATTGATCACCTGGTCTGTGTTCATGAAATCATCTTAATTTATTTCCCACTAATTAAGCACCTTTCTGTAACATTTCAAGGTTCATTTCATTATTTGAAAAATTAGGTACTGTTGACTACAGGTTGGTGGATAACTTGTTTACATTTTTAACTGCCTTTCTGATGAAACTAGCAACATCTCTTGCTCCTGAGATTCTTTACCATCTAAAACATCTTATGTAAGTTTTTCACAGAAGTGAAAAGTTACCTTGCTTTCAATCCCTAAATTTTTAATCTCTCCCTTGACAAATCATATTTCCTTTATATATATGTAAAAAAATATGCCTGACAAAGAGTGGATAATTGTAGTTGTCTGGCATGGTGGCTTCTGTTCTGTATCTCTGGTTTTAACCTGGGATGTGTATACCACTTAGGGATTTTTCTTTCCGAACATTAATGGATGTACTTGAGTAATTTCATATTCATTGCTTTCTAGCTCACCTGAAGACATTTTAGAGCAAAAGAAAGCTGTGGTTTCTGGGGTTCATCATGAGTGTAAAATTGGAAAATCCTGATCCAGTGGTACTGAAATGGAAAAGTTTCTCACTGACTTAAATAGTCATGCCTACAATAACATGGCCCAGTGGAAGCCCCCTAAAAGCTTTTGTCAAGCAGCACATTGTTTTTCCTCTGAGAAAAATGCTAGTCAGATCTTCCAGGAACAGTGACCAGCCCTGCATCCCCAAAAGAGAGAGTCATGGATGTGCATGTCCCACAAGCAAGTGCATGCTACATCTACACCACGTCTGCCGCAGCTGGCACCATTCTATACTGGAGCTGGCCCCTGCAGGTGTGAGGCTTGTCCCTGATGGGAATTTCAGTGAAGGTTGCTAATAAAGCATTGGAGTTAAACTGTGCAGTGGTTCAGAGGGAGAGTGAAAGAGTGCAGGAAAAATATAGTTCTTTAACATAGAGGGATTGGCTGCTCCCTTCATCGTCAAGTCAGATGCAATATATTCTGTCCTCAACTGTTTTAATACTCCAATAGATTAAACCTATCAACCTTTACTTTTACTGGAGCTCTTTGCTAGAATTATTCTCTTTAATTGTATGTTTAATGCTTGACCACTGAGAACGATGAAAAGAACAAGTTCACTACTTACTACCTTCCTCAATGAAGCTGATGAAGATTTTTCCCACCTTTGTGCTTTAATAGTTCCTTAAATCTTTGTAGACTAAGGAACGGTAAAAGCTCTAGCTTCGTTTTAGGCAGAAAAAAACCCAGCATATATGAGGATAAATAATTTCATTTAATACATCTCACTTCTTACTAGATAATGTTAGCACACTATTCAGATAAATGCTGGAATGCAAATCAGTTGAGACATATTAAAGTATTAAATGCAGTTTGCCTGATATATTTATTTATCTTTATGATTTCCACATAAACTACTTTCAGGGGAGAATCTGGGTGACAGTAATACAGGGAAGTGCTAATCAAGATACCTGTGTGAACACTGTTTCTACTTCAAGTTGATGGTCAACAGACAGTGCAAACACATAGTTCTTTCAATTTATCCTATGTATGGCAAAATGAGTTTTTATGTAAGATATTAAGGTGACAATGTACTGAGGAAGTGTTGATTTTTTTGCTATGGCTTTTGCAGATTAAAAGGTTGACTTAAGTATACGTTGCTAGAGGATCATTGTTTACAAATCAAACATTTACAAAAAAAATAGCATAATTTAGATTTGGATTTAGTGAACATTCCTCCATTTTAAGTGCAAAGACAAAATCATGGTATTTTCCAGTGCAATACCTGCTGAAATAGCCATGATTTCTGAGATGATTAATATGTGTGGTCTCATTTTAACAGTTTTAACTCATTTTTACTAAAGAGTTTTTTAAAGGGTTTGTGGGTTTTTTTGATAGATTTTGGTAAAGAAAATAAAATATAAAATCTTGCTTCATTTTTTTCAGGCACTTTCAACTTCAACTAGAATCAGGAAACTGCTGCATTTTATTTCTACATATTCTTTCACTGTTGATACCATTCCTCCTTCTTCCTGTGCGTGCATGTGCGTACACACACTCACATCCAATTGCACGCAGCCTCGGTTTTGGTGGGGTTTTTTTTCCTCTTTGGAAAGGAAAGGAGGCTGGAAATCCAGGGCTGTTAAAGCCCATTCCTTCCCCTGCCTCTGGGGGGTTCCAGTCCACCATTCCTCCCTCACAGGACGGACTGTCACCTGCCAAAACCCACGAGCAAGAGGCAGAAAGGGGATTTTCAGCTCCCTTGCTAAAAATGTTGTTTAAGAGCAAAAAGTAGTTTGGTCAAGGGACTAAAGGCAAGTAAGCAAATCTTTCTCAGTAACATTTGGGGAGGTCAAAGGGGAAGAAATCCAGACAGCACTTTTTACATTAAGGATCATTGTATTACCAAAAAAAACCCCAAAAACATTAAAAGTCTTTGAGGGAACAGTACGCAAAATAGCACCTAATTCTCCAGATGACAGGCAGCAAAATGCTTACTAGTCTGACATAAAAGTATCTACTTAAAACTAAAAAAAAGCCTCTGCCAGAGAATCAACCACAGACCTTGAAATCTCAAAGCACAGCTAGAAATGAATTCATAGAACAATCATTGATTCTAACAAATGGTGGTACCCCCACCATCATGTATAGGTAAGCATGCTGATAGAAAATCAACAATACTATTGTGTTTTGCCGGAAAATATTGATTTCCATAGCTTTTTCTGAAGGAAATAATTAAAATAAAGCATCTTTATATGAATAAAACAAACATGTTTGAATATTTCAAAGAATATACATAAATTCTGGACTTGCGGCTTCATTAATTTTCCCAAAATTTGGCAACATAGGCCTAAACATAGTGCTGGAGCAATACCTGAAGCTTAAGCAGGATTTACTGTGGCATCTCCATTGGCACAAGACATCTAGGTTTAGACAATTGAACCAAGCCCTCTTGTCTTGTCCCATTAGAGGACAAAACCAACAACTGAAAAATCTTTAAATATCCTGTAAGATCAATGTCCAAAATTTTAACTCCAGTGTAGAAAATAAGTACTTTCCACTAGTAAGTTGACTGCTTTTTTACTATAGTCAGCTGAGAGCCACAATATTGTAAAATTACAGATTAAACATAACCATATTCCTTGAGTATTCCTTGGACAATAAGGACTAGACTAAATACATATGTCTACAGTAGGAGAACCTCTCTTATTATCAAACATTCTACAAAGGCATTACATGATTACATATGAACCTACTTGTCTTGGCTGTGATGTTTTTTATTTCTCCTGAAGAAGTAAACTGTCCAGATCATTTTGAAGACATCTTTCTTCTTAATGTCTCCAATTTTAAACCATCTTTTCCAGTAAATGCAACAATCATGCAGATTGCAGGGGACATTAAAATGTCAATAATTAAACATTGTTGGAATAGGAATTTTGAATGAAAACAGTTCATAAGGCTTGCTGCTTTCTGTCTTCAAAGTATTTTAAAATGATTTTGCAACAAATTCAGGGGAGTTGTTCTTTCTATCCTTAATTTCTAAAATTAATGCAGAAGATCCATTAAAAGGATATATATATATATATTTTTTTTTTTAACCCAAAGAAACACCAGAGTTCCAGGAACAGCTTATTTGTGCTTATTTATACCTATTACCGATCTTGAGATGCTTTATTTTGTGATAACACAGCTTTGTGTAAAAGAGGTTGATGAATATAGGATTCCTCTACAACATCAATTAGATTTATTCCTGTTAGAAGGGCATTGCTTTCTTCATTGGTGAATATTCATTCTCCTGAAACTCAAGATTTTATTATTTGATGAATTTGACAAATATCAAATCGAGGAGTAATGCAAACTTGTAAAACAAATGTTTGCCTTCACTTTTTGTTATCAACATCAAATACTAAAGATATTTGAATATCATTCTATTCTCTTCAAGGTATTGAAATCATGAAGTACAGCCTGATGACATTTTCAATGTTGTTCATTCAGTATCCTTGCAAGTTTCAAAATAAGGCAGGGTGGGACACATTCAACTAAAATTCATTATCGAGTTCTTGAACCATGCATACTAATACACTCTAACTGGCTTATCCTGACTATTCTAAAATATTTCTTCCTATTCCTTTTAAGAGTGGATAAAGGTCTTTGCATATTGATCACCAATGAGAAGCACTGGACATACACTACTTTAAGACAGTATGCCAAGAACAAAGCAGCACTACCTGCCATAGAAAAGATATATCAGAAATAAAAGGAGATACGGCAACAAAAACAGCAATCTGACTCTTCCTTTCAACAGTGAATGTAAAACATGGGTAAGTGTTGTTCATTTCACTAGCAATGAATTCATAAATATACAGACATGGATCATTAGCATTTCCAAACAAACATTACCTCTTCCAAGAGCTGAGAAATTCAAGTAGAGTGAATGATGCTTTTCGTATTACAGTTCAATATATTTCTTATATTTCTTTTATATTTGCTTTCAAAATAAATTAGGACTGCAATACTATTAATATTGTTCTTTGAAATATTTTCCATAAAGGTTCATGCTTAGTCATACAATCTGATATTTCAGTCTGCTCTTTAAATTGTTCCTTTAAATTTCAAAGATAAAAATGAAGGTAACAGTCCAGCATATAGTTTACCAGTAAATGTTTTTTCACAAGACATTTTTAATCATAGAGTCTATAGGAAGTCACAGCAGAGGTTATTTCTTTTTCATATATGTATGGCCCATTAAATATTCTTGGTAGTCACTGATACTTTCATTGGAAAGCCTGAATTAAAAGTGTCTTCTGTTGTAACCTACAATCATTAAGGGACAGTCTCCAATACTGGTCAAGTCAGTGCACATCCCGTCATCCTATCATTCCGTTCTTTTCTGGGAATTATAAAATGAAGTACAGCCAGCTGACTTTTCCACTGTTCTGTCTCTTCAGTGATCTCTTTGTGTCTTTTAAAATGTGTCACACATTCTACCAAAATTCAGTTGTACTTCCTGAGCCTCATGTTTCAGGGTGGTTGGTTAGGCGCCTCTGGAGGCTTTCTTCTTATTTAGTCAACGGTAAATTTGGGTGGTATTTAGGTCTTCCAAATACAGTCTAGATTACTGACCTCTAGCATTACACTAAGGAGAAATGTTTACTGCTTTGCTGTTCAGCAACACTTTCTGCCTATTGAGCAAAAGCTTGGACCTTTACCCTCCAAACGAGAAAAAGGAGCACTACCTTCTCCAGACCCCCAAGCCCCAGGCTGAGTTCCCCACTACACAGCACCATACCGGGGGCTCTGGCTGCTGCTTAGGGATCAGGAAACCGTCCTTACACATACGCTCCAACTCATCTGACACAAAGCAGGGTGCTTTGGCCCTGCTATGCCTCTTAGAAGGGACACGCGGTGTATCTATACACGCCTTAGGGACTAAGAATTGGGTGATGGCAGAGGCACATCAGACAACACACCAGAATGGCTGAGGGTTTTTTCAGCAGAAAATCACCATGGGCAACATTACTGACCAGTTTGTTACCACATGGAAGCACACAAAGGGCTTTTCTTTCCTGTCACTTTAGTATAAACCAGAACAAATCCTGTGGAATGTAGTCAGTTTAGGCTGACATTAACCTGGAACAAACGTCTATATCAAGCCTCTTTATGTACACTGAGAGACAGGGCTTTGTTGTTGTAATTACTTTTTTAAAGATGTGAGTTGCATAAATCTCATAATCATTTCCTCTGTCTATAATGGCTGTAATCTGCAGTTCAAGAAGATTCCTAATTAATATTAATTCCCACCCTGCGCACAGTGTGTTTTGGCAAATAATTAGGTCTGAAGGGATGGCCAAACACACTGATCTTCAAATTTTGAACAATTTAATTACAGGCTTGTTTTCTGTGTGGAGCTGCATAAGCTATGATTTTAGTAGAGAGCATCAGTGCTGTCCTGTTAGTGAGGCTGTCTCTGGAGCGAACAGCAGAGAGTGCTCTGCAGGAGGTAGGGCAAGCTACTCAGATCTGCTGCCCAAAACCACTTGATTTAAATGAAAGCCAAACTAGCAGCTTATGTGAGTGACTCTTTACCTGGAGGCTGCTCTGTCAGACTGCTGAGTTTGCTGCAAATGCCTTCCTAAGAGAAGCTGACTAACAACTGAAAGCAGAAAGTAGCCATTCAAAAGGAGGAACGTTTTAAATATAAAACGAGTTCATCAGCAAAGAAGCTGCCTTTGTCACAGATTTGCAGAGTAATTTTGCATGACTCTGCACATGAGAGATTATCATTTTTACTCTCAGAAATCCAGCCCTTTCTTAGATATTTTTTAATTTATTTTTTAGCATTTTTTACACATTCAGCTAAATTGGCTAATGCTGAGGCCACTTTAAGGACAAGTTACAGATCTAGATAAGGAGGAAACCTCACCTGTCTCAACCTGTCATTCACTAGATGTGAACATTCACATGTTCTAAAGAAAAACTGAAAATTAACATCGGTAAATAGTTGTTAAATGCCTCACTCAATTTGTCAGAGACAGAAGAGAATCCAAATTGCCTCTGCCTAGTCAAAGGTGTCATAACAAAGTGATCAAAGTACCAGAAGGAACACAATTGCTAACTTGTCAATGACTTAATTGATGGAAAATTATAATACATGAAAACATCTAAATGTATAATGGTAAGTAACAAATGCTATATAAAGGATCAAATGTGTTTTCACAGGTGCTTCAGAAAGGCCTTACTTTTAAACTCTTTACTTGTAACCTAATTGTAATTGTGGTGGATGTGAGCCAAGATTTGCACCTGCTGAAATTGCTTAATATAAATAGCATAAGCCAGAACATCTGTCTGGGGTGCTCATGTATAAAGATCAAGAGAGAAAAAAAAAAGAAAAGAAAAAAATATCTATGATGCATTGGTATTTCCTCACAGGATACTCCCTGCACAGTCAAGCATCCTTGCCTACTTTCCTACGCAAATTATTTATTCACTTAAATAATTTCACTGCTGAAGAATAATTGATCTTGAATAGGTGCAATAAGAATGTATATCTATTTGATCCACATTGACACTCTGAGTCCCTACACTTGACCCTGGTACACTGCAACATCATTACTTATGGCTGTGTCTTCCCCTGACCACTCAGGAATGCTCCTACAGGGAGGCTAGCTCTAGGTGGGCAATGTTAAGAGACAGGAATTTCTCACATGTCCCTCTGTAATGGACACCAATTGTGTTTGAACAGGAATGTGAGCCTGTTTAAGAGGAGGAACAGTTGGCAAATGTCACAGTGTCCTGGTTGGCCGGGATAGAGTTAATTTTCTTCTTAGTGGGTGGTACAGTGCTGTGTTTTGGATTTAGTATAATTTTGTTGATAACACACTGATGTTTTAGATGTTGCCAAGTAGTGCTTACTCTAAATGAAGGACTTTTCAGTTCCCCATGCTCTGCCAGTGAGCAGGCGCACAAGAAGCCGGGAGGGGTCAGTGCCAGGACAGGTGACCCAAACTGGCCAAAGGGATATTCCATACCATAGAGTGCCACGCTCAGTGTAGAAACTGGGGGGAGTTAGCTGTGAGGGGCTGATCTCTGCTCAGGGACTGGCTGGGCATCGGTCAGAAGGTGGTAAGCAATTGTATTGTGCATCACTTGGGCGTTTTTTTCCCTTGGATTTTATTCTTTTCTCTCCATTCTCCTCTTCATTACAATCATTATTGTCATTGTTGTTGTTATTACTGTTATTATTTTATTTCAATATTAAACTGTTCTTATCACAACCCACTGGTTTACCTTTTTCCAGTTCTCCTCCCCTTCCTGCTAGGTGGTGGGGAGGGAGGAAGCAAGCAACCACATGGTATTTGGCTGCTGGCTGGGGTTAAACCACGACCTGTGGTATGTGTGTGTTGGTATTTAGTGTTTATTCTGGTACACTTTAAGTAAACATTCATGTCAAAGTAGGGGCCTTTTCTGCACTGAGCTCTGAACCAGGCATTCATGATTCATGAGTACTGATGTCAATTCAAGAGTTTGAGATAAATTTTGATTCCGCATAGTATTGATAAAACTTCTTCAGTACAATTTTTTTCTTTGTACAACCTATAGTTAATTTGTATGGCTCCTGTGTTTGTATTTTCAAGACTGAAATATTGTTATTTAGCTGAATCTTACACAAGCAATGACAAGCAAGTAGAACATAAATAAAGGAATGTTAAATATTGTGCTAAACCTGCTTCCATTTCCAATGGCTGCATTAACTTAAATGATCAAGGACTGGTGACAGATACCATAGTTATTAATTTATTACATTCTTCCTACTGTTAATCAATGATTTCAATAAGTTATACCTTTTTGATCTCCTGAACTTTCTGTGAAGTTTCAATCAACATTTCCTTTGCATGACACACAAACAGCAGGCTACAGTAGTACTTGATGCTACTCCTCCTGTGCATCTTTTGTGAGTTAAACTATCTTACTTGTAAAAGCCTATGTTCACCACATTCAGCAGATAATTTGTTCCTAAAGGTACACTGCAATTTTTGACGTTTTACCTAATATTCTTGATGATTGCCATTAGCTTAGATACAAACATAAACTACTGCACACTGCAGATATTGAAAAAAACAGATAAGATGAGCAAAACCACAGCACACAAGTTCATACTCCTCAGATGTTTTGTGAAGTAAAGACGGGATGAAAGAAGCGGTTTCATCCCTCCCTCCCTCCTTTCCTTTCTCCCTCATTTGCCTCCTCTTTCCATCTCTTCTTTGCTTTATCTTTCTTACTGGCAAACATGAGTAAGCATGAGTTAGAGGAATTAAGAATTAATTTTATGACACCTTTTCTGCTGTGTAAGATGCTTCTAATGAGCCATTTTAACTTAAAAACTTTTCTGACACCTAGTTATTTACTGATATTTACTGATTTGTCATTTCTAAATATAAGGCCCCATCCATCAAAACACAGAAGGACATGCATAATTTTAATTACATGCTTGAGTTTGAATCCAAAATAGACAATAAAATGTCAAATGCATCTCTGACCTGGAGGTGATTCTCCAGTGGATTGCATAAAGCGTACCGAGTGATACCGTTACAGCAGGGAGGTAGTGCCTGCTAGAAGTCACTGTTCCCAAATCATTTCCTATTTGGGGCTCCTTTCTGGACTATGCACCTTGTAATACAGGATGGAAATAATCTGAAGTCATCAAAGAAGTGAAATATTACAACACAGACAAGAGTATCAGAATTCTTGGCAATATTTTAAGTGCATGGGTGAAAATGACTACAATCTAATATCAAGCTGGAACAAATGAATATGATAAGGAAAAGAGAAATACTCTTTACAGGGCTTTTACTGGCCCTTCCTAGCAAGGTTCAGTGAGACATCAATGGTGTGTTGACTTGATAGATAGAGATGCAGTGTATATACAGTCAAGGCTCACTTGACAGTAATGAAAAAAAACTTCTTGATTGAATTGTCCTTTTTTGTAGAGGGCCACTATTCCCTAAAATTAAGTACATGGAGAAATGGTGGATCTCCTCTGACAGCATTAATAGAAATCAGGTAGCTCTTTTCTGTATATGATGAAATTCACAGACACTGGGGGCATATGAACATCAATTATAAATAACCACCATGAAAATGAAAAGACATGTGAAAAATATTGCAAGAAAGATTAATAGTTCTAAAATGAAGGATGAATACATAAGGAATGATTTTCAATTGTAACATTCAAATAAGCTTTCAGATATGGCAGAAACTCTGTTTGACATTATACAGAAAGAATGGGAAGCCATTTGTAAATTTGATATCAGTACAGCAGAGATTGTTCTTTATTAAAACTAGGAAAGAAGAGTGTATTAGCAATGCCACATGGGATGCTATTACAGAAGAAAAGGCAGGATAAGTTAAATCTACTCAATGCATAAAGGCCAGAAGAGTAAACAAAGAAAAAGGGAATATAAGAATAAAGATAAAGCAGTAAAAAGATCAGCCAAAAAAGGATGAAATAGATTCTGTTGATAGACAGACACTGAAAGCAGAAACAGCAGCACTGAAGGGACACATGAGAACAAGTTATAAAATTGTTTAAAGACTTACTGGAGATTTTAAGCCACAACAAGGGAAGTGCAGTGATGAGTAATGACTGGAAAAAATTAACCTCACCTTATTTTAGGAGAACCGAAGAGCAGAAAGGCAGAACACCTCGCAAATGCTGCAAGAAAATACATCTTATTTTCCTAGTGAAAGATGGCAGAACTTGATGCCTGTCTTGAAATCAAATCTTCATAAGCTTGAAGTAGCCTCTGAAAGAGAAAAGTATGCTAAATTAACAAATAGAATTTGAACCACTACAGCATAGATATAAGGAAATGAAAAGGCCAACATGATATTTAAACACATCCCTAAGGTTTCATGGGAAGCAGAAATACTACAATCTGCTCTTGTTCCCAAGGAAAGACTGTAGTCAACTATACTGCTTTGAAGTCGCCACATTCATAGCAGACACAGGAAACATGCCAACATTTGCTCTAATTGATCTTGTGCAGACAAGATCTTCCTCCTGCAAAGCATCTTAGAATAAGGTACAAGATGATAGATGCCTCTTCTCCTGAACCTCATGGGGTTTGATTTAATGATGGATTATCATGGCAAGTAGTACTACCCTTTGAAATCCCTTGGCTGGTGATTCAAAATACTAAGCAGAAGTATGCCATGAAGTAGGTGCAGCTGGGAGGTGATGAACCTTGGTGACAAAGACTGCATCCTCTTCTCCCCCACCCTCACTAAAATTCATTGGAATGGATTCTGTTACTTGATGATTTTTGTGGAAATGGGTATTTCAATATAAATGAAGAGAGCAGAGATGCAAGAGTTTGCAGCCAAAATCTGTCTCCTAACTAAATCAGTTGAAAGTATGTCATGAAAAAGGCTGTCGTACACTTATGCCAAAAAGGCCTTACAATTAATAAATTAGAGGTAGGCAATGCCACAGATGATAAATTATCTACACGAATTTTTCCCTATTTAGAAGCTTAAGCTTTTACAAACTTGCATAACCTCATTCAGCATGCAAATAAATGCATGCTTGATATAAGTTCAGAACAATAAACTAAGTGCTTCCCATACGTATTACCGTGCAGAAGTCTTGCATGATTAAAAAAAAAACCACTGAAATCAAGGGGAAGAGTCCTCAAATACAGTGCAGAGTCCTAGAAAAATAATGCACTCATCCTGTGCAAATGGTACAGCTATCAGTACACGTGTCTGTGAAGGTTATTTAAAGTACTGACTTAATAAATAAGAAATGAAGATGCCTCAAAATGAGTATAGATAATGGAAACAGTACAAATAGGGAAAAGGAAGAGAGGGGACATAGATTTATTTTCATAACTCCCCAGAGAATCAAACATATACTTCTGTGGTAGGCCCAGGTTCAGTTCCAAAGGCCTTAACCAATGGCACTCTGCAACGTTATCCTGTTACAAAGGCAAAAAAGACTTACAGAAATGAGCCAGGCAGGATACGGCTGACTAACATTATTTGACTTCTGGTTTATGGTCTTACCAACAACAATGACATTGTTTAGTAAGAGCATGAAAAAGGGTTACAAATATATGACAGAAGAAAAATTGCATTAGGAAGCTGAATGAATAACTTTCTTCATTCAATTTTAGCTCAAGGATAATACTAACTTCAACATGGCAATTAAGTTTTAGTTCCACATCAAGGAAAAAAATAACAAATAAACTGGTTTTGATTTAGTCTTGGTCCCTTAATTGTCAGTGAAGCATTGTTTCATACAGAAGAATTAGTTTCAGACAGACTCACTTCAATAAAAAACATTGTACTAAAACCCAAAAAACTGAAAATGATGTTCAGGTCCACAGATTGCTTTAAAAAAAAATAAACTGCCTTCCGAAAACTGTTTAGGTTCCTGTATTCTGGTGAAATATTTCAAATATTCACAAATAAATAAAAATTCCTGTAGTATTATTTCCCCAATCATTAATTCCCATTTTATGGAAGGCTTTAAATAAATCTTTAGGATTTAAAAAGACCTTGTGAATAATTTTTGGGGGGTCAGTTAACAAAGAAACAACACAACTGGTCCAAATTACATTTTCAAAGAAAAGGTCGGTTGATGCCTAGATTTACAAAAGAGTTCAATTTTCATTTGTCCATGGACAAATAAACAGATGCATCACAATGAAGCAGCTTGACACAGGTCTTTTGAAAATTTGGCTTTGTTTGTGGATACTAAAATTTTACCCTGACCTCCTTCAAAAATTTACAGGTTAATGTCCATTAAATGCTATAGAATGTCACAGTCTTTCCCTCGATAAAAGTATTCAAGTTTTGAAGGATGCAAACTCCCCTCCAAAGTAACTGTTGGTTTCATTATATTTAGTTCCTTTCTTTTGAAATCCAGGACAGGCTACTTATCCTTGACCTCTTATTCCATTTTGCTATCACATGGTTTGTACTGCAGCTTATCTCGTTAACTACTTACAGAGATTTCCGCTAACCCATTCTATCAGATCATGGCATCCTAAGCAGATTTATAACGCAAATCACGTCTCAGAAAGTATATAGATGTACAGAATGTTTTGTCAGCAGACAGTTTCTTGTATGGTTGTTAAGACTGCATAATTGATTTGCCTATTGATATAAAGCTTAGTTTGAGAGATTAGAGAGCACTTCCAGATGTTTAGTAAATCAGACTGTCCTATAAACCTTCTTGTTTATCTAAGACACCTTTTCATAGCCACAAGGGAGAAGTAAGGCACCCAGGTACCATTGAAAATCAAATATCACCCCATTTATTAAGAAAGCTGACATATTTTCTCTATAAGTAATAACCTTGTTCCTTTGAGGAAGAAGGGATTATTAAAAAAAAAACGCACTGAAGAGCATTTAACAGTGTGGTTACAACTGTGATGACTTAAAGATATAAAGTATAACAAGACAGGTTTGCAGGAGGGTGTAGTATTTTCCACTGATATGTTTGGGAGAAACAAATAAGAGAAGCTTTCGGGCAAGTTTTTCTTCAGTTCTTGAACAGAAGAGGCAAAACATGTTTGGAAGGGCAAACCAGCTAGAACACTTTTTTTTTCTCCTAAATCTATGTGCATGCAAGCACAGCGTGCACTTGTGACAGCACTATTCAAAGCAAATGTTCTTATACAACCTAACAGAAGCCTAAAGGTTTGTGTGTCAGCACAGGAATCTTTCCACCAACTTCAGCAGCTGGGTTGATGTCAGCTTCAGTAATTGTCCCTGAGTTTGCTTGTGGCAGCTTTTAGTTTTCACAAGACATAAACCCAGGTGCAGGTGGCGGGTATCTTTGGCCATCAGTCTTCTGACTGCTCAAACTGAACTAAAGGTCAGTCCAACTTCAGAATCCAAATGAAACCCAACAAGAATTAGCAACAACAAGCAATAAGAAATAGTTCTGCTCCTGTGGGATCTTCTCAGCTTGCTGTGATGGGAGGTTTGTAGTGGGACACTGGACAAGGGAACCAGAGCAGCAGCAGCAGTGTACAGTGGATGGACAGGTATAGCACAGTATCTACTGGATTACTACAGGAAGAGTGGGCTTGGATCAGTTTAAGCCAGGTCCAGTTTATTGCCTTAAAGAGCCTCAACCAGCCTCTAAATTCCATTTTTTGATTAGTGAGAGCCTGTTAATACCTACCAAGCATGAGCTCAAATGCACAAAGCCAATGGTTAGGAACTGATAACTATTGGGAGGCCAGTTTTGAGGGTGAATATAACATAAATGCAGGGGTTTTGAAGGAAAAAAAAAGCAGCAAGGTGCCAACCTATTGTGCCAAGTTTCTATAAACCTTAACCTTTGTGTTTTATACCAAACCACTAATTTCCAAAAGCACAACTATATTTGATTTATCTGCTGTCGTTCACCCTGCTCCTACCATTGTCTCTCAGAAGACCAAGCAGATTTTCATGAGGGTAGATTTCTTTTATCTATGCCCATGCCTCATTCACCTCTCTGTACACGAGCTGGGGTGACATATGGCTATTTAAGCAAAATGTATCTCAGTTACATACAAGAAAACCCAAATGTTACTTCCCTGGCTTCAGTGGAGTTACATACTGAATTGTTTCACCATCACAGTGCTAAATTCCTTAGTACAAAAGAAACCACAACAAAACATGAATATTTTGCTCCCAATTTTTTATTTTTTTCTATATCCCAGTTGGCATTTCCTCATTACAAATGCCAAATAATTGCTCAGACATTTGCTTGTCTCATTCCTTTTGTTATGAAACTTCTGCATTGACTTATTTTGAACAAAGTTAAGTCTTGAAAAGCTTCAAATCTTTTAATCTGAAGCCCTAAACCATTAGCTGAAAGTTTATTTCAAGTTCCAGTTCATGCAACTTCAAGAGCTACATTGTCAGTCTGTCTTCATAATTGCCCTAGTAAAGGAACTGAATATCATGGACCTTATATACGCCTTTTTTAAAAGTTCCTGAATCCCAAACTTTTGTGTGATTTTGCAGTTTTATTTAGTGTATGTTAAAACCCAGATGGAACCAGGTAGATCATACATTCTAGCTTTCTGCCTAACACCAGTCACATCAAAGGTTGGACTTAAATTCCTGCGCCTTGTCCTCTCACTTCATAGATAACATTATGAAACTTTCGACTATGAAGGACCACAAATATTAGGAAGCTGCTTCAGTGGTTATTCAGGTTTCATGTTAAAAATCTGTCATTTACTCCCTTTACTAACCTCAGCTCCCATTCATTTAACCTTTCTGTGGCTTTGCAAGCTTTTTTAAAGATCCCTCCTTATCAGATTGCTTGCCTATTTAGGAGGACTTGAGAGGGCATCAGATTTCTATTTGATTTTGCTCTATATGTTACACTTCGGTTGTTTAGGTGATTACTGCATTTCAGTCTTATTAGAGTTTGTTATCTGGCAAAGTTTGGTTTCAACATTCTGTCCTTTCTGGCTCTTTTAGATCCAGTCACAATGTGTTTGTTAATTAGGTATCAAATAAAAAAAAAAAACAAACTTCAGAGTAAATTGCTTACAAAATAGATTAATTAGATCATAATCTCCAGAGGAATTTTCCTTCCTATCAGAGCTAAGCATATGCACTTCCAATTTTTCATAATCCAGTCCACGTACCTATGCAAACAGAGAATAGAGAAGCCAGCGCTGGTTGCACCAAAAAGGTAACTGGAATCGGAGTATCCCCTTATCACTCCCCAAAGCCACAGGCTGTTCTATTTCAATTTGTGGATAATATCAAGTATTTTATTATTTTTAACATTTTACCGTGAAAGAGAAGTTCTCTTGGGTATACGCGCCTTCACTACTCATAGTTTTACATTATAAAGAATACGATCCTGGCAGTAGAAAGCAGAACGTGTACTCCAGACTGCGACTCTCCCACGACCTAGTGACACTGCATGTCTGGGTCCAGACAGGGCACAGGAGGGAGGCACAAACCAGCTGCTCTGACTGGGAATGCCCATAGGCAAACCACCAGGTTCCTCTCTTTAGAAGTCAGCAGGATGATGATGAAGGAGTGCAGGCAGCTCCGAAACTAGGTATAAACCCTGAAATCCAGTCAGGCTGTGGTTTTCAGCACCACTGTGGCCTGCAAGGTCTGTTGTAAATATCTACCTCTTTTACTGAATCTTTTACAGTGTCACAATGGGAAAAAGCACCCATCCCACACAAGTCGGTAACGTTGCCACACAGCATAAGAGGAATACATTATTCTGGATTAAAAGTAAATTAACTGGCTACGGATGAATTCATATTCTGGCTCACCTGACATGAACACAGCTAATCCTGTGGTTAAGGTTATGCCACTATTGTCAGTATTATGTAAGCACAGGCTCTTTGCAGCATGGCACAAGGAAAGCAAACACAGCAGCAAAGAGACCGGTGAGGCGGTCGTTCCTTGAAGAACTTGTGATCCAAAATCCAGGCACCAGGGTGGGCTCCCAGAAGAGGCACATTGCACATATGGTCGTTCTCTTTACCGTCACCCTCATCTCACGGTGTCCTGCTGGAGGAAGACCTGGGGGCTGGGGGATGTAGGGAGAGCAGATGGAGGAAGGGGCTTGGGAAGAGAGAACACATTCTCCAGCACTGCACAGCGGCTTTCCTCAGGACCACATACGACCCACAGGCTACACTGAACTTCTTCTACCCTCTGCTGGGCCAGTGCAGCTAAAGAAAGAGTCATTAGAATGGCCCCGACTTTCATTTTTACTGTCAGTTCTCACATTTTCTTTCCAAGGGAAGGTAACCTAAGTCACAGGGCTGTCAGCAGAGGCGGCCTGAAGCCCTGTCCCTCAGACCCCTCGCAGCAGGCAGGTAGAGCGGGTGGGGGTGAGGCTGCCGGCAGGGTGAGCCGGCCGTGCCGCCGGCTGCTGAGAGCACCAGCCGCTCCTCCAGCTGCCGGAGAAGGGCCGGAGGTGCAAACGGCGGAACGCTGCTCTGACTTCCCTCAGGGCTTTGTTTCCCGCATAATCGGGGCTTCTCTGCTTTCATGGCTGAACGACACCCCGAGGAGTTTTCCCCCTGCTCCCCTCCCAAGGCAGCACTTGCCCGGTGCAGGCTCGCACGGGTTTCGGGCGGAGAGGCGTGTGGCGGAGGAGCGGGCTCCACGCGGGCGCGCACCGGCACCGCCACCGCACCTCTGCTCCGGGGGCGCCGCACCCCCGGGGCGGCCCCGCTCCTCGCGCTCCCCTCAGGGCGGCGCGGCACCGCCGGACGCTCGCGGCTGCCGCCTCGTGCGGGCGGGCAAGGTCGCCCCCTAGTGCGCGAGGCCGGCGCCGCCGGCGACGACCACCCCGCCGCCGCACGCCGGGAGGCGAGAGCCGGGCGCCGCTTCCCACGGCACCCGCCGCTCGCGGCCGGCCGGGCGGCCGCCCCGGGGACGGCTTCCCCTCGGAGCCGCGCCGCGGCCGGGGGAAACACCTGCTGGGCTGCCGAGCGGGGCCGGCGGCCGCGCCGGGCGGGCGGGGAGCGGCCGCCGCGACCCCGAAGGCGGCTGCCGGCCGCGGGGAGGGCAGGCCAGCCCGGCCGCGCGGCTCCGCGGCTGCCGGCGCGGGGGAACCGGCAGAGCGGCGGCACTCGGAGCGCTTCTCCGCCCGCCCGGCTGCTCCGCCGGGGCGGGCGCGGCGGCCGCACCTGGCGGGACTGAGCATGCGCGGCGGCGGGGCACGCCGCCGATTGGGAGCGCGGTGCAAGACTAGGACGGAGCCGCCGGGCAGCCGCGACTTCGCCGAGAGCGCGCTGCCGCGCCGCCGGGGTGGGGGCGCCGGGCGCCGCTCTCCATGGGATTTGATGCCGCCGCTGCTGCCGCCTCGGACCCTGCGCCCGGCGAGGATCCAGCTCCCGCGGGGCACTCCTGTCGGCCGGGCGGCGTCTTCTCCGGAGCCGCGGGCTGCCTTGAGCCGGGCATGACCGGGCGGGCGGCGGGGGCCGGCTGCGCCCCGCTTCCCCCTCGCCGGGGGCCGGGCGGAGGCGAGGCTGCCGCGCTCCCTGCCGCGCCGGGGCGGCGCTGCCCGGCCCTGCCCTGAGGGGCCGGCGGGGAGGCGGGCGGCGGAGCGGCCGTTGGACGGGCGGCGGGGCGCGATGAGGGCGGTGGGGCGGCGGCGGCGGGGCGGCGGGGCGGGGCGGGGGCTCCGCGGGGCTCTCTAGGACGCCGGCGCCCCGCACACCCGCCATGGATCTGCTGCTGGTGGTGAACACGAGCCTGGGCTCCCTCAACGAGTCCCTGGCGCTGCCCCCCTCCGCGCCGTCCGCCTCGGCCCTCCCGCAGCCGCCCTCCCCCTACTCCCCGGCGGCCGTGGCCAGCCTGGCGGCGGTGGTGGGCTTCCTCATCGTCTTCACCATCGTGGGCAACGTGCTGGTGGTGATAGCTGTGCTCACCAGCCGGGCGCTGAGAGCCCCCCAGAACCTCTTCCTGGTGTCCCTGGCCAGCGCGGACATCCTGGTGGCCACCCTGGTCATGCCTTTCTCCTTGGCCAACGAGCTTATGAATTACTGGTACTTCGGCAAGGCTTGGTGTAACATTTACCTGGCGCTGGATGTGCTCTTCTGCACCTCCTCCATCGTCCACCTGTGTGCCATCAGCCTCGACAGGTACTGGTCGGTCACACAGGCAGTGGAGTACAACCTCAAGCGGACCCCCCGGCGGATCAAGGCCATCATCCTCACCGTCTGGCTCATTTCAGCTGTCATCTCCTTCCCACCGTTGATCTCCATGTACCGGGACCCCGAGGGAGATGTCTTTCCCCAGTGCAAGCTCAATGACGAGACGTGGTACATCCTGTCTTCTTGCATTGGCTCTTTCTTTGCCCCTTGCCTCATCATGGTGTTGGTCTATATCCGCATCTACCGCGTGGCCAAGCTAAGGACCAGGACCCTCTCTGAGAAGCGGACAATGCCAGAGGGGTCCTCCCAGACTGAGAATGGCTTGAGCCGCGCTGCCGGCGGCTGCACGTCCCTGAGGATGCAGCTGGGAGAGAACGGACATTATTCAGTGCACCACTGGCGCAAAGCCTCTGAGCTGGAGGACATTGAGCTGGAGGAGAGCAGCACCTCAGAGAGCAGGCGGAGGCGGAGCCGGGAGGAGCATCCTCGAAAAAGCAGCAAGAGCCAGTCCTTCTCCTACTCATATTCCTCCAAGCACTCCAGTAGCCGTCTGTCCCGCTCCAGCAGTCGCTCCATGCAGTTCTTCTCATATCGCCGTCGCCGGAAGCGTAGCAGCATCTGCCGTAAGAAAGTCACCCAGGCCCGGGAGAAACGCTTCACTTTTGTGCTGGCCGTGGTCATGGGGGTCTTTGTAGTTTGCTGGTTCCCTTTCTTCTTCAGCTACAGCCTCTATGGTATTTGCCGGGAGGCATGTGAGGTCCCCGAGACGCTCTTCAAGTTCTTCTTCTGGATTGGGTATTGCAATAGCTCCCTCAACCCAGTCATCTATACCATCTTCAACCAAGACTTCCGCAGGTCCTTTAAACACATTCTTTTTAAGAAGAAGAAGAAGAACTTCCGGCACTGAGCTGGAGGCATGGATTTGCCTTGAGCAGGAGTAGAGTTAAAAGAGAAGGAGAAGGCTCCATGCTGAAAAAGAAAGGAGGGAAGAGAACATGGGGTTTGGGCTTAGAGAAAAGGAAGAGAGCTCGCCCCCTTGGTGGAGCAGAATGATGCTATGGGGTACAGGGATAGTGCCAGGGAGGCTGAGGGCATTCACCGCGGTGTGGAATGGTGACACGGTGCTGGAGGAGCGGTGCTGGAGCGTGGATGGGTAAATGGGGAAGGGAATGATTGTCTTTGAACCCTAACAGAGGGCATGGGTAGCCCACAGAGGAAAATAGGCTAAGACACTGAGTTTGGTAGGCAGTGGGCTTTTGTGGGCTTGGAATTTTGTGGGGAAACAAGTAGAGACATCTAGAGGAAGGGACTAAGTGGCAGTGGTGGTGGAGATTTGAGTGTTTATAAATAGAGCAGCTGGGGCCTATGGTGGGCTTGTCCCAGCAAGAAATTGGCTTTTACTTCTTAGGTGAGGAAAGAAAGTGCAAAGTACCAGGCACTGACAGTGTTTTGAGTTACAAAAGGATTTAAATGTTTGCCAAAAAACCCTAAAGAACAACCCAAACTCTTTTCTAAATAAACCTTTGTACTGTTAAAACCTTCTGAATGGTGATTTTACACAGGGCTTAAGTCAAACAGTAAGCATGGGGTTTTCTGTTTCTTTGGAGGAGTCTTTGCATATAGAGCTGGATGGGAAACATTTTTTCCTATCTTCCCATAATTTTTGATTTTTCAGTGAGACAAACCTGGAAGTCTTGCATGTTTTCATGAAATATGAAAAAGAGCACATGTGCCTCATGACTTTATTTTCCCCTGTTGGATCATCCAGCCCGTGAATTCCTGCCCTGTCCCTCTCAGATCAGTGTCCTAAGTACCTTGCTGTCCTGGAGCAGGGAGTGAGAAAAAAAAAAAAATCATTTTGGTGAACTCAACATTTTCTGAGTTACAAGAAAAAAATGAAATTTCCAACCAGCTCAGCTTGCATGTGCCCTGGGGAACTTCCCCCCCCGCCCACCCACCCCCTCCTCTTTTCAGGTCCCCCTCAAAAAAGCTTTTCTCAGGCTGGATGTGTGCTGCTCTCATTCTCAGACATGCAGTTGGAGGCAGTCTGCTATGCAGATTTTCAGAGGAAGAGCAATCACCACAGCACTAAGGTTTTTAAATCCTTCGTATTTACAATCTTAGAGCAGCTAAGTCCTTTATATTTATTTTTTTAATGTGAAGCATACATTGCAGATTGTCAGTGGGGTATATGAACAAATCTCAAAAGAAGGAGCAGCTGCTGTTCCAAACCTTTAATATTAATGTTGCTTTTTTTCCCTTTTCCAGTTTGCATTTCTAGTTTATGATTTCAGAGGATTTTGTTGGGGGGAGGGGGAGGAAGAGGGGTGAAGAGTTTAAATAGTTATTAAAGCAAACTATATTTCTCATGGCTTTATAAAATGTCATAAACTGTAATGAAGAGAATGAGAGATAGGGACTGGTGTCTGTACATTCACCACTGAGTGCATACTGAGCGTAAGACTCAGCTGAGCATTTACATCCCTTCTCCAGCTGTCCTGCTGCAAGGTCTGTATTCTGTTTGCAGGATAAATACTACTCTATTTTATGTGTATTGCTCCTTCCATAGGCAGCAGGATTTGGCATCTGCCTCAAACCTTTCCATAGTAAACAGCTCTTTGAAAAATGGAACAAAATCTAATCTCGTACAGTTTGCTTCTTGAAACAGCTAAACTGAATCTATACCTGAGAATCATTGGCGATCCCCTTCTTTACTCCCTCTGTTCTGACAGGTGTCTGTAGCCTCTCTTCTCTTGAAATCGGTGGCATATGGAAAAATGACAGAGCAGTCACTTTGTTTCATCAGTTGTTCATAGTAAGCATTTGGTTCACTTAATCCTGGAAAAGGAGGCTGTCGGTGGCTACAATTCTGGTGTTAATTCAATAGACAATTTAACTTTAGGGCCAACTCATGTGGAAGTTCTGCTGAAGTAAGGGTCAGATGATTGCACCAAGTACATTAGAAGTTTGCTTGATTTCACTAAAGAAACAACTGAGACATTTTCAAAATCCCAAGCCCGTAACTTACTGGTTCCTTTCTTGAAATAAGGCTTGGAGTTGTGAAAAGATTTGAGCTTTGTTTAAATATCTGCACTTAAAGAAAGGATGTTAAGACTTATTTTCAGGAGCATCCCTTTATAACTAACAGATGGTTTGGTACAAATATATTCCTGAGACAAATAAATAAGAGGAAAACATAGCAATCGATAGGAGGAAATTACAAGCCATTTTCTCTTTTGCAAAACGGACAATTCTTTTTAAAGTTACATCAAAAAGAGCTGAAACAAGCTCCTATTATTTGTAGGTAACGATGTAGCTAAAAAGTTCAGGTTTGTGTAATCTGAAGAAACTATGTGATTGCCAGAGCAACCAAAGCATCATATGGTACATAGCTACTACCTCTTAGCTACTGGATGGCTTCATTAGAGATACCCACCCATTCCTACCAAGAGGAAGGTCTGCTTTTTCACTTCATGCTTGTTTAGAGTGGTTTCCCAGTCTGCAGATACACAGCAGTTTCACTGTTGCACTGCTTTTGAAATGAGATTTGTTTGCCTGTAAACACAATCCTTCCCCTTTGTTTTTCCTTGTAGAATTCAAGGAGTCTATGGAAATGAAATTTAGTTGATACATTTTAGTGGACATGAAGTATAAATGGAATGACTGATGTGCCTTAAAAGTAATTTCTTTGCTAGAAAATTGTTCTGTGGTCATTATAAACGTAAAGAAAATAATGCTTCTATTTTTGTTTTTCATTTCCAAATGTCTAAAACAGATTGATGCAGATACTGAACATCTATGTGCAGCAGCATACTTAAAACCAAGGCATTTTCTGTGGTTTTAATTTATTTCTCATCACAGTTACTCATCTGATTCAATGCCTCAAGAGGGTCTTATTTCTTTTGAGCTAGATAAAAAGTAATATTCATCAATAAAGATGTGCAGTATACCCCCCCTTTTAAGTGCATTTCCCTCTAAATTAGTGAATACAGAGGATTTCTATAAAATTGTTTTTAATGTAACTACTGAATGTGCTTCAAGGAAGTAAAATGAGGCTGATTTATTTTTTTAATTACATTGTTCTCTTGTAATAGCTGAAGACTGGAATTTGTTTGTAACATGTTGTGTGGTGTTAACTTTTCATAAAAAGTTATCAGCTCTGCTGCTCACACTGTGGTTGTGCTTCCACTGTAAGATGGCTAATAGCATATAGAGGGGAAAATAGGCAATGCAGCTTTTGCTTAAAGAAAAGGAGAAAAGATATTTCAAGTTTTGAACGTGTCCAGTTGGGTCTTTGATCACATCTGATGAGCTCGTTGAAACACTCACTCTTTTCTATTGTGGAAGAATGAAATGTTGCTGTGAAGCCATATTGATTGTAACAAGCGCCTGATCTTTAACCCTTCATTTGCTGATTTCACCGTGGAGAAAATTTTCTCTCAGTCTGAAGTGAGAAGTTAATGTTTTATTTTCAAAACCAGTTTTCTGAACAGTACCACTATTGGTTGGTTATTGAAATATCAAACAATATGACTTAGCTAGCATGCAAACTCAGTGCTGCTGTCCTTCAGCCTTTTTCTTCATGAGCAAGAACTGTGAAATTAGCCCCTTCAAGGCTTGAGGCAGATGGAAGGGGCCTTATATAGAGAAGATTTGACATGATCACAGCTTTAAATCTTTGTCTAAATTAAGAATCAGACCCTTGTTCTGTGTGGTCTCTGTTCAGAAGAGTCATGTTGCTCCAAGAGCACTGGCAATTTCTGAGAAGTAGACCCGAGATGAAAGACTACATGCAAGCAGCTTTGCCCACATTGAGCTGTATCACCCTTTTTGAGTAATCCCAGAAAACTTCGCCAGAGTTTACTTGTGAATGGGGGAACTACTCAGTGCAAGAACTTGTCCGGTGTGGGCAAGGACAATGCCTCTTTATCAGTAGATGTGCCTGAGGAATTTAAGCAAACATTTGTGCATAAATGTACAAGAACTGAAAGAAAGTAGTCCTGTCTGCTTAACTGACTACTGTTCAAACCCATGGAAGGTGTGGGTCAAGGGGGTTTTGACTACATAACCAGAGCAACAAACCCTGCTGTATATTTTCAATATAAGCTGTGTGAAGAGCATTGTCTGATTGCATCTGTTTTGCAGAGAAGAAAATTGTTGGTCTCTTTCCTGCTGTGTGGAAGCTGGTATTGGTTAGAACAGCATCTGAGATGTGTAGAGGTTTTGTAGGAAATGTCTGTAATGACATGCATTTCAGGAGAATGTTCTAACCTTAAGATATGACTACAGTCAACAAGGACAGAATACCTACAAGCTGTGCAAAATGAAGGCCAGATGCTATCTGTGAGTGTGTTTTCATGGTTGCTTTTGTGACCTTGCTGGTGAGCAGAAGGCAACTAGATGCTTCAGAGAAAAAGCTCTAATTTGGAGGGATGAAAGTGCATGAGGAAGAGACTACCCACAACACTGGAAGAATTAATATTTACTTACCTTCTTTGCACTGTAGACAAGTTCAGCAGAGGAGTTTGCCTTTTTCACTGCACAATAACAATGTTAATTTGCCTTCCAGATATGTGGGTCAACTAGGCCATACAAAAGACACAGGCAAAGGTAGGGATAGGGGATTGCTCACTTCAGTGTTCAACACCAAGCTTAAGTTTGTCCTTTGTCCTTGAAATTAAGCCAAAAATAGTTTGGCACTTGGACCCAAAAGGCCACGTAGCATCAATAATGCCACAATGAATATAGTTTAGTTGTATTATACACCCTGCGCATCTCCATTTCAGGACAGAAGTGGGAGAGTCTGACACTTAAGGCACGTGAAAAAGGAGAAATCAGCAGTTTGAAGGATCATGGATGTATTGTGAAATTTCCCTAGATCCCAGTCTGATAACTGAGCTTGCTTTGATTTTATGGCTTCCCAATTACTTTGGACTCCTACAAAAGACTTAGGGAGGTATGTAATGTGGAAACAGTGGAAATACTGCTTCTCGAGACAGCAAAAAGTGGCAAATTGCTCAGAGTCAGTGTTCAGATGGTTATACCAAATGCCCAGTCCTCCACTGGGTGGATAACTCTGCTACTGGTTTTAGTGGGAAAGGCTGAGGTATCAACTCACAGTGACTATCATGCTTGGTCTGAATTTAGGTGATGCCTACAGCTGGTGTATTGCCTTTGTTTGTAACGGCAGCCCTTAGAGTATAACAGAAGACAAGTAGTTTCTCTCTCTTCTGGTACATGTCCTTTACTACACTATCCCAAACTTTTTGTAGTTCTACTGCAAAACAGTTGGTAAGGTAGAGAAACATTGCCAGTGTCTCACAGATTAAAAAAAAAAGAGAGAGAGAGCGGCATGGAAAATACTAGGAATCGAAAGCTGGTGTCTTAGTCCTAGCCTAACATCTTACTGCGATACCAGTCTTCCTCCCACTCCCCCTTTTTTTCTTTTGGAAAACAGAAATTCATGCAAAAATGAATAAGCTTGTTTTTAATAGACTACACTGATTACACTAGAAAAAAGAGCTTTTCTGTCAATAAATGGCATTCTGCTGTAAAGGAATTTTCTTTGCTATTCTTCTCTGAAAAATCTAATGAAAAGTAAAACAGCACTTAATTCAATTTGTCTATATGTAAATTCTTAACAAAAATGCTTTGTTAAAGGTCCTCAGTGTAAACTACATAAATCAAATATAGCTGCCTGCTTCATCAAAATCAATTAGTTGTGTTTCAGCATTTTTGTGAACAGCAGTCATTTGTTTTGCATGATACTCTTTCCTGATAGCTCTCTCCTGACAGAGAAAGCTGTACACCCTGTTGACAACAGGGGAAAAAATGAGGATTCATATTTCCCTCCATTAACTCTGTTAAGTCTCCTCTAATAAATTAAAAGGCACGCCACTAAGATTAGGTCTTTTGGTGTGATGTCTAGGTAGTGACACGAGTCAGAGAAATAATAACCTGACTGGTTCTGAGATGTACAGCACACTTAATAGAGAAGCTAACCCTAGGCTGCAGGGACACACTTCTCTTGGTTTTGTTCTCAATGCCTTTGACCCAACATGTCAAATTATTTCCTCTGTAGCGTAACACTTTCAGCACAGCATGCCTTTCAACCTAGTCAGCGTAAGAAATTAATACTGAGGTCTCCCACTTCCTCACTGAGTGCTTTCACCAATAGACTATTTATAAGGTGATGCAGCTAAAGTGCCTTCCTTTAGACCACATAAATGTTTTATTTGATCTAGTTTTTATCTCCCAGTAGACTAACGCCCGTTCCACAAGGACATCCTCTATCTGGAAAGCAAACACATGTCAAATACTGGGAAGAATATGAGAAATCCTGAAAAAAAAAAAAAAACCAACAGCCCCTTCAGCTAAATTTGAAAGCAAAGGCCACAGCTGAACTAAGGAAAAGGCTTAATCTTGTCTACGGTGGAGATGCCCTCCCAGGACACCACCTGCTCTGATGTGCCTCTCATCAGATTTCGGTGCAAACATGTGTGGAGCATTCAACTGGGGCCCTTGCAGCTGTACTGAGAGGAGCAATTTCAAGTGTTGAGCAAAGATTAGAGTATGAAAATACATGTTTATTGAGTTACTCCACATTATGGCAGACCTCTCCCTCGTTTGTCTTTCTGTTCCCTTTCTGCACTCTAAATCAGACCCCGCTTGCAATCTGAGTACAATACACCGCACGTGCTTGCCAATGCCTTTACCTTTTATGCCCACCGTGTCTGAATCTGCAAAGGGTGGGCAGTGCCTCCTCTTCTCCAGGTGTGCTGGGAGGATTCCCCAGAGACTACCTGCGAAGTGCTTCAGTGCAGTGTTGTGCTGTATGTAAGTACCTCTAGCGGAGTAATAGGAGTGAGTGCTGAAAATTCTTGACTCACTCCAAGCCATACTGTGTTTATCACCAATAAATGCTTGCACGCAGAGTATTGAGTGTCTGGAAATTGGCATTCACTAAGGTGGGTGCTGATTTGTTAAGAGGAGACTTTTGTCATCCATCAGACCGCTACTTTTGATTTACCACGTGGTACATCAGAGGAACACGATGCATTGTTTTAACACAATTAGCAGATTTATATTAAAGAGTAAGATTCCTGGATGTCATGTTTTTCTGTCAGAAAAATGCCAGTTTGGTGAAATCTGATCTTTCCTTAAAGATGTTTATTTTTCCTCATATATAATCGAAACCAGGAGTTCTTTAATCGCTTCTGCTGGCCTGACTGCTTACTAGCTTGTCTGGCTGGCTTCTGGGCAGGCTGCTGGATAAGGTGCCAGAAAGCCGAGACTTCCAGGCTCCTGGATCATGGGCAGATCAGGCCCTTGGTTTATGGGCACTCAACTCTGAGCTCCATTATCACAGTATCTAAATGCTTCATAAATTTGTTACACTCAGTCTGTCAATGTCTTTATGCATTAAGGAATGACTACCGTGCCCTTTTTGCTGATGAGAAACCAAAAGATAATGGCTTTTAGGTAGGTAATCTAGGCAATCTTTGTGTTATGTGGATCCTTCCAGTTGCGAATCTATTGATTCTCAGACCCCGCTAATCTCCAATGTATAAAGTTCTGCCTTGTGCTTTAAACTTTTGCTTCTGGCTCTGTGGAATACTGCATGTTCACAGAACTTGCACATGCATCCTATCAGGATACACAAATTAAATGTTTCTCTCCTTGCCTAGCTTGTAGGTCATGCAGTCTGGGTTTTGTATGGTAGAAAAAAAGGAAGGCCCTACCTCCAGGTCTTGAAGAGGGGCTGACATTTTTTTTTTAAGGACTATGTTTGTATTTTAGTCACCAGTGTTGGATTCACGCTCCCCATTTCTATATGCCTATGGTTTTTCCATATATTAAATAAGTACCTCAGGGCATAACTCTAACCAATGTTTTACTCCCCAAAGAGGTGGACTTTTTCTGTATGCTGGCAAAGTAGAGAAATCAGAAGTGCTACTAGAAAAAAAAATAAATTATGCAAATCCCCATAAAACTAGCCATTGACACAGCTGACCTCATTTATGGGTCAAGGCTCAAATTCAGGTAGAAAAACAGACATAAACTCAGGCATCTTTCATGTCTCCCATTTTCTTGAGTGACTGCCAGGTGTCTTAGGATACAATGTGGATCACTAGATCATTCTTTTCTCACACTTCGAAGGTCACTTCCCTTGAGATTACTGAACCTGTCTTCAATAATCCAGAAATTACCTAGGAACTCAACAAAAACTAATGTTACAGAGTCAAGAATAACATACGTGATTCTGTTAGGTATGATGGACTCCGTAACTGGCAATATGCCTGTTGGGAACAAACATTTTGGGCTCTTGAGCAACTCTTGTGTATATTTTTCAGGCAAAGGATGACCATAGAGGGAACTGAATGCCAGGTGAACATTTTGTACAGAGGAGGCTTCCTGACAGTATTTGCCACCTACAGAAATGCCAGTCAAAGTCTATTCAGACTCACTGTCTAACTAAGGGAAGGATTGTCCTCAATACATGTATTAAGGGGAAAAAGTAGGTAGAAGTAATTTTTAAAGTTGTCCTGTATAGTAAATGTGGGAGAAGGAACCTGTTTGGTTCCTGGAGAAGGAGTTCAGCAGCAGTTCATTCCGACCTAATCCTGCCATCTCCAGCTTGGGATAACTGATAGTCACATAGGTTGAGCTGCCCTCAGGTTACAGTATTTTTAAAAAGGGTCATAACTTTTGTGTGTTAGTTCAATTTTTGTTGTGGTAACAGTACTACTAATTAATGACAGAAATTACTTTTTTTCCTCCCTTTCTTTCAGAGGAGAAACAAACAGAAAAGATATTTTACAGGACTACAAGAATAACTGTTCCTTTTCTATTTTGGTAATGCAAAAATAAACATTAGGAATAAACATATTAAAAAGAGTCATTAGGACTTTTGGATGGAAATTAACCATTTAATTCTCTGATTAATCAAGCACAACTCAATTAATGCAATGCACTTACTTATCCCTGAGGTTTTATATGTCATGTAATAAAATATCTCAGTTGCCCAGAAAAGCTGTGCGGTTTTCAAGACCCAACTGGACAATGCTCTAAGTAAGCTGGTTTGACCTCATAGCTGACCCTGCTTTAATCAGGAGACTGGACTAGAGACATCCTGAAGTCCCTTCCAACCTGATTTAGCCTATGAGTCCAGGACCTGTCACAGTTAAACAAAATGATAGTCCTAATAATTGGATAGCAACAAAATAATAGTCTATAGAAAGATGCACATATATTGCTAGATGTGGGCAAACTTTGCTCATCTCCTCCTTAGGCCATTCGAATCTCCTGATCTTTACAATGTTTCTATCTTCCATGGGCAAATTTTGTCTAAGATATATTTGGCTGGGTCCAGGGCACAAACATTGTCTTTGTTTAGAATGAATTTGATAACTAAAGACCCTTACAGCATGTTCCCCCACCCCAGTACTTTAACACAGTAAAGGCACATGCACATACAAATATTTTACAGGCATTTTCTTTAGAAGTCCAGCCAAAATATTGCTCTTGAGTTTTTTTCTCAAATAAAACAAACTATGTTTATGTCCAGCAAGTCAAATGTGTCTTCATGATCTACTGACTTTGAAGTGGTGAAGAATATAGATCATAAAGCAGCAAGTCATGACTTACATCATAGCTGTCATGAGCAGGATAAAAATAACAAGGAAATTAGTATGTTTCCATACACAACTGAAGACTTTAGTTAGAGCCTGAGCAGTGGTGAGCCTCTGACAACAACACATGTTGCTTCACTCCTCATTCATTTTTGCATGAAAGGTGCCTGACCCTTCTGTAAGAAGTGGTATTTCAGAGGATCAGGCGCTAGCTGATGAATTCATGAGTATGTTGTTACATCAGGAAAGAAAAACAAAAAAGGCAAATCCTTTCCTTCTTTCAAAATGTCAGTCATGTTTCTCTGCAGTTATGATGCAGATGCTATTGTAGAGCATGGCAATACACTTGTATATTCCATATAAGTTATAAGGTTTATTATTTGGTTGCCACTAAATATATTACAGGGCTAGAAAATGCTTTTACCATACCGTTATACTCCTTGGTGTAGCTTGCGCAAGTACAACATAAAGTATCAGTGTCGATCCAAAAAAGAAGATTCCTGGGGCCAAATCTGCAGCAAGCCGGTCTTGCTGCAGTCTCTGGGGTGCAGACACCACTGAGGCAGCTGAAGCCCACCTGGATGGGGGCGTGGTGAATCAACAGCATCATGAAGCCACAGGCTACATTTATTCCTCACAAAACGTGTTCATGGAATCAACAGAACACAGGTCCCATTGCTACAGCTGATAAAGGTGCTCTTCTGTTTAATTATCAAACCAAATACTTGCTTTATGCCCACCTCCACTGTCTTTTACGAAGCTCCAGAGGTGTTCGGTACCACTTGCACTCCCACCTGGCTTCAGAAAGTTCAGAAAACTCTCTGGGGCCCTCTGTCATCATAGGGACTCCAGAACCACTTTAAAATGCCTGCAGTTTTATTTAGCCTTTGATACTATTCAGATGGAGTAAAAATGCTAGTTCTGGGCCCAAAACTTTTAAAATTGTTTTATGAGAAGTTAACAGCGAACAGAGGACATTATTGAGACCTGGATGTGGATTCATGTCTAGTTCCACTCCTGACACCTAGCCCAGTGCGCTATGTGCTTTGAACCTGTCATTTCAATCTCTTGCCTCTTTTTTTCATTACAGGATACGCACAACAGTACTTCATTCATAAATATTTTTGAAAGTTATGAACCAAAAAAAAGTGCTACAGAAGGCCTAGATCAGTATTTTAGAAAAACTTAAAAACTTGACGATAGTCACTGAGGTACTACTTTTTAAGGAGTTCATCTGTCCTCTATTTTTTCTTTGCATGACTTGAAATTTGAGGTTTGCAATATGCATCTTCAATGTCTACTTTTATAACTAACTTTTGCAGCTTTCCCAAACTCTTATGTGCTGAAGTAGCTCTAAAATCTTTGAGTTTGCTATTTTGTATATCTAAAGAAGATATTAGAGAACTAACAATTTATCACCGTGTATAGGTCTCTTCTCCTAAGCAACAAGCAATGGGACGAGAGGAAACAGCCTGAAGTGCCAGGGGTGGGTTAGATTGAATATTAGGAAAGATTTCTTCACTGAAAGTGATTCAAGCATTGGAACAGGCTGTCCAGGGAAGTGGTTGAGTCACCATCCCTGGAGATATTTAAAAAAACATGTAGATGTGGTGCTTAGGGACATGGTTTAGTGACGGACTTGGCAGTGCTGGGTTAACAGTTGGACTCCATGATCTTAAAGGTCTTTTCCAATCTAAATGATTCTATGATTATAGCTAAAGGCCAGAACAATTTTTAGAGGAAAACTTTTGCCTTATACTTTCCTGCTTAGCTTAAGTTCATATTATTTGCAAATATTCAGTTCAAAACCTCTCACTGTCTGTGGTACAGCATTGGGAAGGAGGTATTAATCTCTGTGGGAGCTGTGACTCTGGGAACAGAGCTTGCATGGAGGCTTTGACGTTTCTGAGACAGGTCCTGTTTTGGGGGTTCTTATATGCAAGTTCAGTGTCTAGAAGCATGATTCCTGCCCAGGATACAAATAATGACAAATTGAATGTGGAAAAAACTGGAATGAAAAATGTCAACATTTTGTCTACATATATCCAGAAAACTGCACTCATGAGGTTTCTAAATCAATGTGCTCTGTTTCTGTTCTTTGAAGTTATTTTTATAACTATTTCCCAAGCAGTTGCACATCCTACAATGAGAACTACATATGTCCCAAGACTAAAATATCAGCAATAAGCCATTTTAAACCTTCGATGCTCAAAACAAATGACAAGCATGTTCTTATATCTAGCTGAATATTCAACTCAAACAATAATTAGATTGTGAAAAATAAGTACAGTTCAAGATAACTGTATGTTTTTATTGGTGTCATTAAAACCGCAAATTGCCCCCTTAGATTGATTTATGTATATGTAAATTTGTCATGGGTGTTTAAAAGTTTGGTTTTGTCTGTAAGTTCCATTTTTATTCATTTTTAAGGAGCAATCAGACACACACACATAGTCAGGTAAATATTTCCATGAATAGCCTCAGGGTTCCTTGGCAGAATGTAATTGTCTGTGCACTGACTCTGTAACTGAATTCCCTCCCTTAATAATGGGATATGGTTTTACAGGCCCATGACTGCTCCTTTTAATACCATTAATTATAATTTTACTTTTTTTAATGATTGTTCCTTTCTCTTTTTCTTCTTTCATGTTTCTTATGTTTTTCACTGTTCAACAAACCTGCAAAGTGCAATGAGTGCAAGAAAAGAAGCAGCAACAGGGCTGTAAACTGGCCTTTACAGACTGCTGTTCCATTCAATAGATAACTCCTGCACTGCAATTGAATTAACTGATGTTAGAGCTCTGAAAACACAAGCAGGCTCACTGCTATCACTCACAGCTCCCCTCCCAGAAGTAAAAGCGATGCTATTGCCTTCTTGTAATCTTTTAGAACCAGAGACCTGTAACGCTGAAAAAGAATTCTTTCTTTGGGTAAGTGTATCTGGGGTCAATTTGAGTAATACACAGGAAAGAACACAGAGAACACCAGTGCTGCAGTGTGCACCAGCTACAGATGGCTACTAGTCCATCAGCCTCAGCTTCCCAATGGTGCCTAAGAGAAACCAACCCATGAAACAGGCATCATTTCATCACTGAAATGGGTTCCAGTGCAGATTACTTAGGTTTTCCTCTAGCTTTTTAGAAAAGTTTCGATTCTGTGCTGGAAACCAGCGCTTGACATTTCAACCCCCAAAACTGTTGATAAAATTAGTGCCTAGGTCAACTGAGCTATTAAAACTGTAACTACGGTTTTGCTGGAGTGACAATTGCAATATATATAGTCCAGTAGAAACAAACAGATTTAGCCTATGCGACCACAAAATACAATTCTTGTATTACTGGCTCTTCCAAAATCAGGTAGAGAAATACTGAAGAATTTATACCTTCAGCCTTCTTTTGCTGCAATGGAGCCTCATGGTATTGACCAGTAAATCCTGTGGAGAGACTGTGGAGGAGAAAGTATCATTCATTCATGAAATGGAAATACACTGCCACAGAGCATTTATTTTGCATGGGACAACTACTCATAAGTCTTCTCAAAATGATTCATCATTGTACTTGAACTCAAATTCTGGGACTTAGAGGGGGGAAAGGGAAGGAAATCTTGCCTTATAAAGGTAGAGTATATTTTTACACACCTACTGTGTTCGACTGCCTTAATAGATGATGCCTCCTCTACATGAGAACTGTATGACAAAGCTGATAGAGAGTTTTGCTGGAAAAGAGCACACAGACTTTTGTGATAGCTAGCAGCAGTTTTCAAGAACACTGAAAGATGTTGGAAAGGAAAGGAACTGAACTGAGTGGGCTGCCCAGCTGACCAAAACTACACCTCTGAGCCAGGTTAGCTGGTGATACTGTCTGGCAGGACCAAGCAAGGAAATCCCTCAGGATAGGAGACAGGATTCTGCTGAAACGTCTGCATATTGTGAGCAGGTTGGAGAGGTGGGTGGAGGTGCTACTAGAAGGACCATCTGATCGGTGGAGGGAGAGTAAAGAAACAAGCTACCACTAAAGTCACTGACAATGGGAACCTTTCACTTCTGTTTGTATAAGTATTCTTTGCTGTATCGCCCCAAGTTATGGTGTGTTTACTCTCCTAGTAATGGTTTGTCTACATATATCTGTAATGCTAGCAAAATGGGGAAAATTTCCCTCTACACCACCCCACATTTTATGTTCCATTTCAAAGGCATTTTAATAAAAAGAAAACTAATTAACAAAATTAAACCCTTTTTCATACCAATGGCTACCTAGCAAGAGAACTGGAGCTAATTTTCAGTAATATTTCTCATTCTGTCAACATTTTTCATGGAGTTATAATATTTCCTATTTTTTTTTTCAAATGGAAAAGACCAATGCTGGGAAAAACTCTCACAATCATATGAACTTAAAGCCCTCTTTTCTACATATTTATTCATTTACACCTGCCTACCTACTTGTACATTTTTTCCTATTTTGCTACAGAAATATGGAGAAAAGTAAAAATCCATACCTGCAAAAAATTAAGAATTTCAGATTATTTTTTCTTGAAAAAGTTCTTAAAATCCAAGGAAGACAAACAGTAGGGAGATTGGAACGAAAAATTCTGATGACTAATAAGCCACTTGTTGGCAGAGATTTTCGTATATCAGGGTTTCTAAACTAGTGTTTTCCTTTTGAGCTTAGAGGTGATAATGTGAATAGCTGATAGGAATATTTCTGCCTTTGGTTTTATTCTCTACTAAGAGTAAATTTTGTAATGCTTTTGTCAGAACCTGGATTTCACCAATGTTAACTAAACAAACCACAACGGCCTGGCGGGAAAGACTACCCAAACATGTGGCTACAACTTAGCAGTTGCTGGCTCAGGTGATGAGCGTTCGTTGTTTTCAGAAAGAGATGCTCCATTAGCATGGCAAAAACGTAAGCTTGGAATTTAGGTATCTTCAGTCTAGACTAAAGAGAGTAGCTGTAGACAATGGGTTTTGAAAATCATGGTTCCATGCACCTGATCCCAAGCAAAGAGCACTACATTAAATCTATTTGCTTGGATTAGAATCAATTTCTATTGTTACGGTTTAGCATCTTTTTGGAAATCATTTCAGGGAATCTTTTGTTGTCATAAAACAATACCTTTCATTATTCAGTCCCCACCATCAACAGGTTTTGTTTTCATAATATGTTCTATCAATAAAACATTTATTAATACTCAAATCAGTTTAAACTCTGTTCAGGCTCATCTATTGTACATGTCTTGATGAAAAATTTGTGATAGTTCTAAAGCCAACTGATCAGCAAGCTGATTTTTTAATCATATGCATGGGTGAAAGTATTTTACTAAAAAGGAGACATGAAAAATAAGTAGATCATTATTAATGAAGCAGAGATTGCTTTATATTTTTATCTTTTGAAATGCAGAAGAGAAGATCATTATTAAGAAAAGAATGTCATTTTTCAAAAGAATTTGTGGCAGTAACAGCTAGTGAGGCATTTTCTTATTAGCTTGAAGAGGGAATGCCTGTTACATAATACTACGGTGATTGTTTCAGGGCACAAAATTCAGAGCTAGATGATGAGGATGAAAGATTCGAGAGGGCACAGATTCAGAAATCTGGTTTAGAAACTACAGAATTGGCATTTACAGATTTCCCATCTACTGTATAGTGAATAATAAAGATGACTATTGCTCACATACAATAAGTATATACTTTTATTACATGATGCAAATACTTTTACCTTGCCCTGATAGGTATGGAAGCTGCTTCTCAGTATACATAAATGACATTTTAAACTGTATTAATAATATATTAGATCGGGGCTGGGGGGGGCGGAGGGGTGTGGGGTGGGGGCAGACTCCAAAAGAAATTAAAGAGAAGTTTTTGTTCTCAGGGCAGGATGTGTAGAACAGTTCCCTTTCCAGTATTGAGGGGGAAAAGTTAAACTTCATTTACCATGGTGAATGCATGTTTCAAGCTAAGCTAATTGAATTTCATCTCCTTGTCTGCCAGTAGTCATGACACTTTCGGTTCTTTTTTTTTTTTTTTCATCTTCTCCCCAGTAGACTTCACTTATTGGCACAGATGTATTCTGATATCAAAGGCAATTTTCAGTTAGCTTTAGGACAGCTGTTATTTAATTGTTCCCTTTAACTGTCTTTTCTCTGTCACCAGAAGCTTCTGAAAACTCCTGTATCTAAAAAAGGCTGTGGGGCAAATTCCCTGCTGGGATATTTCTATGGAGCTACATCAATAACAAATTTCACCTAGTAAATGCCACTCTCACTGCAGTATCTTAAATTTTGTATCTCTCCACAATAGCCTGTAAACCCTTTACAAAAATAATCAACACTGATACCCTGCCCAAACCCCATTAACTACCTAGCAAGCTGCAGCATCCATCACTTCTCCCATAAACTACCAAGCAGAGTTACTGGAAAGGGGCTCGTGGCCTGGGGTCGCAGAGCAAAGCTTCTTGGAGGAGACAGGCTCCCTAGCCTGAATGAAGAAGGACGTGCTGCTTTGCATCTCCTCACATTATCACTCAGCACAGTAAGAGGGCAGGCAACAAGAGGGAACCTGCAGCATCCTTCAGTTTACCAGCCACAATTGTATTAAGAGACAATTGCCTAGCAAGGTCAGTTGATCTCTGCAAAGGGATAAAATCACAGGAAAATGGTGAACCCGCACACTGGATGTCTATGGCATCTCAGCAATCTCCACACCATGTTCCATAGCATGAGGCGAACATATCCTTAATCATAATTCCCAGGCTGAACTGCTTTGGGGACATTGCTACTTACCTTGGGACACATTGTACTTATGCTGGTAGGAACAGGCGTGGTGTCAACTATGTCACTGTAAAAATCATTGTTTGAGTAGCTGGTGGAAATGAGAGAAGAGACAGTTTGTAATCCTACCTGCTTACCTAGTCAGAGAGGTTTTGGGAATAATTTTTTAAGATTTGACAAATAGCACAAAGGGTATACTGAAGACAAAATTACCCCTTTCCCAACTAGTGGATCAAAATCTGCTTTAGCATTCTGAGGATCAAGAGGGCATGAAAAAAATTCAGAGTAGATTTAGACGTATCCTGTAGAATATGATTACAAAATTTCTTTGTGCACCTTAGTTATTAAAGAACTGTAGATTGACAGATGAGCAGTGTGTGCGTTTGTGCTTCAGAGCACTATGGTGTGTGAATAGGTGAGCAGTACCTCACCTCACCACTGAAATATTTTGCATTCAACTGGAAAGCTGAAAGGATAATTGGTCTTGACTCAAAAGGAAACAGAAGCTAGAACAGGAGAGAGAATCTGGGGATATTGTATTAACAAAAGGAAAAGAAGGTCAATTCTCTGAATATATTTCATGCACATACTGTAATGTAAATCTGACAAGCCATCAGAAAAGCCAGACACAAAGCTATTTGCATTTCTAAACACATCACGTGCTTAAAAGCTATTTTTTTTTTTTTCTGTAAGATCACGAGACCTTTCTAAATGAAGTCTATGCCAAGAGCCACCTGGAGGAAACATCTCCATTAAGAG
This sequence comes from Falco rusticolus, assembly GCF_015220075.1. NCBI lineage: Eukaryota > Metazoa > Chordata > Aves > Falconiformes > Falconidae > Falco > Falco rusticolus. Next base: position 78,219,034 of record NC_051187.1, on the reverse strand, counting down.
CTCTATTCTGAACCTTTTTGCATCAGAGCTTTATTTATGTCATGTGGTCTTGCATACATGTTCCCTGCTAGCTCTGGAGTGCATAATCAGCAATCCTACATAAGATGTATTCCCAGGCCACTAAGCAAGACTCAATTAAGGATACATGTCTTGTGTGTTTAAAATGGCCCTGTAGTAATCTTTATTTTCATGCTGACATATATGTCATCTCAGTAAATCCTTCAATCACATTTTAGATATAAGCCTGTAAGCAATATAATCCTATGGACAAAGAAACATATAGATTTAAACTTTAAAACAGGAAACCTTTATATGATACAATGGTAACACTCACAAATATAGCCATGTGGCATTGTTCCTTTACAGCTAGCTCTCTGAAGTGACTTGGGTATTGGCAGTGCTGAAATTTGTGCCCTGTGCTGAACTCCGGTGATTCATAAACTCTCAAATTAAGCCATTTTCTCCCCTATACATTATATGAGGGCAGAAAGCTCATGTAATGAGAGTGGGAAAGTATGAATGAGTGACTGCAAAAAATGCATACTGCTGGAAAAATCTGGGAGGGATGGGTGGGGTGGAAAGACATTTTCTCAGGGTGTCAGGCAGCTAATTGGTCTTCGGAAGCATACCTCTCTTTCCTTGGTATTTACAGGAATACCATGAGATAGATTTGGGGTAGAAATTGTGCTTTGTTCCCCTGTTACTCAAGTTCTCTGCAGAAGAAATGTGAACCTTATTTCTCATGGCTTTCCTCTAATCACAACTCTGCAGGATAATCTGGCAGGGAAGAGCTGCTCTCAATCACAAGGGGAAACTCTTCCTCCATACAGACAACAATTTTAGTATTTTGCCCAGAGTACAGTGTAACCCAAGAACTAAGCCTTACAGCATTCATGAATAGGAAGGGACCTGAGCTTCAGTCCTGAACTCTCTAATGCTCAGTCTAAAGCAGGAAGAAAATCACAGTCTCTGTGGCCCAGCAAATATGTAATTATATTTGGCAGGGAACAGTTCTGACAAAACCAAATAAGAGGCATGCAGGCACACATGGGCACAGAGCTTAGGGCAAGGCTGGCTGGCCAGGCAGCAAGTCCACTTGAGGGCTGGAAGAAAAATCTTCCACAGCCCTGGAGAGCTGGTGGGAGGAGGGAGGTATTAACATGTTCCCATGTGCTTTTGTGTGAGTAATGGCTGTGGCCCCAGTTCTGGCTGGATTGAATTTGCCATAAAGGGAGAATGAGGAATGGCCACTTGTGAGCCCCAGCAAACCACCCCTGTGGCTCAGCCCAGGGGGTGGCAGAGAGCAAAGAGAAACGCGGGTGCTTAGGGAACTTTCATGTGAAAGTCTTGCAAGGAAGATAAACAAAAAAAATCTCACAGTACATTAGTTCCTGCATATATTAGGTGAGATCACACAAGGGCATGTCTGATAAGGAGCCTCAGCCTCACACTACTTTCAGGTCTTACAGGCACAGGAGATGAAACCTGGCATCTGCAAATGCTTACAGCAGAGTCTTCACATGCAAAGCTTGTTTGTCCAGAGGCTGCACGCACAGGATTTCACCAGTGGTCTGATGGCATGTTCAAAAGGCCCTTTATGAAGGATATATTCCACTACTGCCTTAATAAATATTCCCTCTGTATCACAGGGAATATTAACCTCTAATACCAGTTCTGTCCCTATATTTTTCTCTCCACCTCCAGAACAGGCTTAGCTGTGTACATTAAAAGAAACCTTATTAAATAATAATAATTTTTAAAAATCTTATTCTTTATAGTCCTACTGTTACTGTTTCCATCCATCAACTGTGGTAATGAAGTAAGGAAATTAAATGTCTTTGGTTTTGAGATTGCAATGTGAAATTATGCAGACAGATCATTTTCCAATCTTAAATCTAAATAATTCAGTTGCCATAGGATCAAAGTACATGTTACACTGCCCTCAGTTTTCCACGCATTGATTCATCCTTATTCCCCTTAGCACATTTTCCCTTTGATTTGATAATGCTCATAAAGGCAGTTGGCAGTGAGCATGGTCAGCATCCAGATTGCTCATTATCACACTTATTGTTCTAAGCCTTATGTTCTCCTCCTCCTCTTGTAACCATTTATGCTTGAGAAGTAAAACCTTACCTTGTGTGTACAGCTGTAGAAGCATTCAGGAGAAAGTCACATCTCTTGCATTCATACTGTAGCATACAAAACCAAATATTGCAAAATGGCTCGATCTTTGTTGTTCTAAACCAAAAATCATGAAGTAAAATACAATAACATAAAATCCAAACTCAGTCACTGGTGATGCTTATACTCAGCTTCTTCTGATATATCAGAGCAGCTGCACTCTGCTAGAAAAATTAGACTTCTCAGAGTGAAGGTGTGATTTATTGGCTGTATTTGAGGACCTGATGAACTTAGGTGTTGCAAGCCAAGGACCTTTTATTCACCATTGCACCTTTCACAAAGCATTATTCTACAGAAGCCTACAGAGTTGCCCCTCCTTAAGAAAGGTGTGAATTAGGCCTCAGCAATGGTACCCTGTTATTTGCTAGCAGAGGGGAAAGTATTCCTTACATCATTCTATAATTCTGGTTTTCAGAGGCTGTACTTTTACAGACAGTCCCACATGGAGGGACACACTCAGATGCCTGGTAAGTATTTTTTAATAATGTATTACAAAAGCCTCTTTGTGCCAAAACCTTTCAGGCAGTTACCCTAATCACCTTACACTATCCTTCTGTGTGTGAATATATACTTTTAAATCTCTTTTCATCCTTTTTTCCTAGCAAAGAATTATTTTCTATTTGTATCATACCTAACAATTAGGTCGCAATTATATGGAAGCCTCTTGTTTCTATCAAATTAAGCATGAATAGCAATAAAACCAGAGTCTTTCATATGACTTCTTCACCCAGTTCTAACCATAAGGTACTTGAACAAACATATTTTTGGCTCTCATGATGCAGATTTTAATGCTTTTCCAAGAGTGCATTTTTTTCCTATTAGCTACAAAACTTATTCTTGTTACACAGAAAGTTTCTAATTCACATTTGTGCAGAACCTTGCAATTCTCTAATTCAGTTTACCTTAAGGTGTGCTGAAATTTTGTCTGGAAGAAAGAAAAATGAGACAATATTTTATCAGAACAAAATATATTTCAGGTTACAGCTCTATTTTTAGCTTCCACACTAGGTTTTGTTCAAGTAACAAAATTGGTTTAATAATTGTCAGATCTACTTGGAAGAAAAAGGTCTAATGTTTGATTATACCCATCAGCTGGCTTTGCCACTCAATTGTCTTACTTGTCCTATTACAGAGACACCTAGGGGGCTTGGGCACCTTGCTGGCATTGCCACAATAGATGTACCAAGATGGAAATTCTGAGTGTTGTAATGCTTTTGGGGAACTGTAACGTTGAAATCCAAATGCTGGAGGTAGGTACAATAGTGCTGCAAGAGGGACAGAAAAAAACGGGGAGATTGCTGAGAAGGGAAAAAGCAAAGCTCGCAGCTCCACCTTCAACTCACCATCACAGCACCAGGTATCATCACAAGTATTTCTGTCTAACAAGCAGCACTTAAAATCTGACGGACAGCAGACGGTTTCCTGCTTTAGATCCACATCAAAAATAACCTTTCTCAGCTCAAAAGTCATGTAGCAAATCCAGGACATACGAGTGCCCAGAACTGAATTGCTTGTCAAAGTCAGGACTGTTCTTCCATGGAACAGGCTTTGGTTTGGAGGGTTAATTTTGTTGGTTTTGCTCTGAAATATTTAATTGAACTTACACCAGGAAAAACAGTCTTTCTGTGTACATTAAGATGAAACACTAGCTACTTGCGGTTTGCACAAACTAAACCATAAAACCAAAGACAGAAACTTCAAAGGATTGTTTAGGCCACATCCCTGGACTTGTGCAGCATAGCTGCTCCTGCGTCAGCCCTCACAGATGCTTGCCCAACTTCTTGAAAGCCCTCAGTGACACGTCATCCTGAGTTGTGCTTTTCCCTCCCTCTCAATTACAAAGTTTTTCCTAACATCCAAGCAGAATATTCCATCTTAAACCTGTTTCTCTTTGCTCCTCCCAGTGGGCATGTAAAACAATTGATCGCTATTCACTTTCTGTTCAAACAACCAGGACTAGTAAACATTTCACCTAAACAAACACACATGCTCATCTAAGAAATCTCTCTGATTCACTGTTTCTCTTTTCGATGGGAAGCTGGACTATCGCTAGCTGATGATTTTGAGACCTTTGAAGAATTACAATCTAGTCTAATTTGTAAATAAGATTTCAAAGTTAGGAAAAAAAAACAAAACAAAACTGGGTATCCCACATCAGGCACCTACCCTTCTGTATTCTTGAAATGCAGCCAGCAAGGACATAAATAATGAAATAAAGTCACGTTTTGCTGCAGCTGTTCTACCCCAGAATATGCCCCACACTGCATATTTGCTGTGCAAAGCTGTGCAATGCAACTTTGTGTCTCTCTACAGCATCTCCTGCATCTCTTTAAGCCCTGCTCATCAGGTCATTTCAGAGGTGAAGGTCAATGCCACCGTGTGAAAGAAGAAAAGCAGAAGTGAGTGAGCTGGGATTCCATGGTTTGTTCAAGCCACCACACAGGGAAGATTGAACAAATGTTTGGAGGTATCTGGTAGTTTCTTATTTCTTCTGTTGAGCCTTTGAATATGTGCACTGAGGCAGATGATCATGAGTAAAACTGATTCACACTGAATTGGAATTTGATTACAAAATTCCAACAACTACAAGGAGATTCTGCTTTGCATTGCTTTGTAATTCTCATACTGTAACCTTCCCTTTCAAACAATTAAGTACTTCTTTTTTAGTGGCTACATTCTGAAGTTATCAAATCCCTCTCTGTGTTCAACCTTATACATCAGAGCATAAAGGGCCTGATGTACACAGAACCGAGGAATCTCAGTTTTCAAACAAATCACTCCACTAGCATAAATCTGCTCTTTCTTTCAAGACTACAGATGCCATGCAGTGTGTGGAGATGGCCACTTTGCATCCAGCTCTATAGCCTATAGAAGACAGGCAGGTAGAGGACACCCATGCCAAGGGAGAGCACATGCATCCTGTTTAAGATGCTCCAGGAGGTTCGATGGCTCAGATGAGGCAGTAATTCATTGATTCCATTTTTTGACTCAATCACTATATACATAGCAAGAATACATAATTTCTTGATCAGATCTCATTCAGTTGTTTGTAAAGCAACTACAAACCTGGAGTGAACCTGTATTGGGTGTCTGCAGCAAGGTGTTGGCAGTAGAGGGCTGCAGGGGTGGCCTCTGTGAGAAGAGGTTGGGGGCTGCCTCGTGCCAAACACAGTCAGCTCTAGCCAGCATCAACGGACCCACTGCAGGACACAGCTGAGGCCATCAGCCAAGTTATTGGTGCCTCTGGGAAAATGTATTTAAGAAAGGGAAGATGCCACACAGCTGAGAGAGTAGTAAGGGAAAAAAAATAAGAGAAGCAGCCCTGCAAGCTCCAAGGTCAATGGAAAAGAAGGGAGAGGAAATGGTCCAGGCACTGAAGCAGACACTCCCCTGCAGCCCATGGAGGACAGGATATGATCTGAAGGAAGCCACTGCCCATGGAGAACCTATGCTTGGAGCAGGGGAAAAGCATGAGTAGGGAGGAGTGGCAGAGAGGAACTGTTTTGGACTGACCATAAGTATCCATTCCCCATCCCCATGTGCTGCTTCGAGTGGAGGAATTAGAGGAGTTCAGAATGAAGGAGTGAAGCTGACCCTGAGAAAAAAGAGTGAGGGGGAAAAGTTGAAAAGTTATTTTAATTTTGTCTTTGTTTCTGACTATCCAAATTATTTAAATTAAATTAATTCTTCCCAAGTCAAGTCTGTTTTGCCTGCAATGGTAATTGGTGAGTAATCTCTCTGGTTTTGTCTTGACCCATGAGATTTCTTGTGTTGTGCTCCCCCTTTTTCCTGTTAGGAAGGGAGAATGAGGGAGCAGCTGGGTGGGGTGTCTGGCAGCTGGCCAAGGCAAACCCACCACAGAATCATTGCACTTGGTGCTTGTAAAAGGTTATTTTTAAGTATTTTTGAAGCTGAGTGACAGGAGTCAGTATACCTTTTGGATTCCCAAGATTGGCCCACCAGCATTTGTGCATGCTATTGCATTTTAGATTTTTTTTTACTTACCATCACTTCTACAATCAGCTTCTGAATTTCAAGGCATTTTATCTTTGAAGAGCACACACCCCTTTTCTGATCACTAGTAGATTTTTTCCCTTTGATCATCTTACAGGTAGGCTTGGTAACATTGGTAACATCTTGGATTATAAATTCCTGGTTTCAGTTGCTTATGACATTGCTAACCTTAAGCTTTTGGAATACATAATATCTATAGTGCATGTATACTGAAATATTTTAGAAACTATAAACCAATGTTTTTTAGTCATGTCTGAAAATGAAGTCATGGAAAAATGTTATTTTGTCCATCACAAAGACGGAAATATGCAGAAGCAAGAGTCCTGAAAATGTTTTACTAAGGATCAAAGACAGGTGCTCCACTAACCCCAGCCTTTCTGAATCCACTCCTCCTTGTTGATGCACTCATTCCCCAACCTCATGTTTAACTTCTTGGGGAAGTAATACTTTCTTATGATGAATGGAAACCAAAAGCTTTCTGTTCCTTTCTTGGCACTTCATCAGAACCATTATCTTTTTAAATAGTAACTGTATTTCTATTCCCTGCTTTATTTTAAAACAGCTGTTTCCTTTTCCCCATCTTTTATCTGACCTGTCAATTATGTATGTATCAGGGCTGAAATGCTACCTGTGTGTTTGTGGAATGTTTATTCCACTAAGCCTGTGCCTTAAATTGATAATTTTTGATGTTGTCATAAAAATATAATCTGGAAAATGGATCAAGACCTGGAGAGTCTGGATAGCAGAAGAATAATATGAAACGAGGCACACTGGAGTTTATCTGAGCTGCATCAGGAAATCCGTGCAGGTGACATGAAGCGGTACTTATCACTCATACAGGTTTATCTATCTTCCTTCCCTGTAATACTATAGGATCTGATACAGCAGGGATGTCTTTCTGTCTCTTACCATGCTGTTAAATTGCACACACAGCTATCAGAGGAGGGGTTCACAGCACATTGTGATATATCTGATGCCTTTCAAACTGAGATTATTAAAAGGAATAGTAACACTGGTAATGGGTAATGTAACATCTTATATGTAGATGATCTTTAGGGTGCTGTAACTAAGGAAGACTCAAGAACTTTTTTCTTTTTTCAAAGAAAATGTCTTAAGTTGTCAAATGAATGAGGAACTTTATATATTGCAGCTTTGTAGACAGGTAAAAATCCTAATGTTAAGTTACAAAAGGCTGAAAAATATTTGATACAGTACTTTGGATGAGATTTCTGTGGATAGCTTCATCATAACCTGCACGAGGATGTGGAGCACAGATGGGGCATCGAAAGAAATCCTAGTCATCATCAGCATTACACATTCTTCTGTAAGTATAGAAGACTATAGCATCACAGCTCAAAACAAAGATCTTCCATGGACTAGCTAAATGAAGCACTTTGTCAATTGATAGTAATGTAACAATCCAGCCTCTACTTTATGAAATCTAGTTTAAAGTTGAAACTATCATATATTTACACGGTACATGTTCTAGCATGTCCAATATACAACTACAGAGCACCGTACTTATTACTAATTTTCCTTGGTACTAGGAGTACTGGATGTCTGATGGATAAATTCACCAGAATTAATGCACAGGTTTAATCACATCAGTTATTTCTAACCTTAAATCACACACACTTTGCTTAATGTAAGCTTATTTATAAGCTGTTGGATATAACTGTAGGGGTGCAATAATGAAGAAAAGCTAACCCAAGTTCTGGTAATTGCTTTCTTGGCTTGAGTACTTAGTACAATGTTTATCCATACCATTACATTATAGCACTGAAGCATACTAGTGCTTTTACCAGCTGGTTTTCCGAGGTGAATGTAATGATTCATATTTTGTTGGAATGGTAACTTTAAAAGAGACCGTTGTTTGAAAATAGTCTTCTTGTCCAATATAAAAGGCAAACAGAAAGGAGCTAGAAAAGTGTTATTTGAACTCAAAAAATGAGCTTTAACATGAGGGCATAATGAATAACAGTCTATTTAGCCTGTTCAAAAGAAGGTTAAAAGACTATGATCACAATCAGGTAGTGTCCAATTGTGGAAGAATTACGACTCTTCAGTGCAGAGTAGAGAGATTCAAATTTTAGAGGCTGAAGCTTTATGTACTTCAATACACAAATTGTAAGTGAGAATAACTAGCTGTTGGAACAACCTATTAAGGGATGTGACAGCTCTTCTAATCAAGTTAGAGTGCTTTTTTAAAAGACAGATTATAGCTTAGTGTTACAGCCTTGATACAGAAATGATTGGTGAAGGTCGTTGGTCTGTGTTGTTCAGTAGAGTCAGGCTAGATTATCATAATGGCCTTTACTGTCTGTAATAATCTATGCATATAAGATTTCATCATGGCTAAGGGCAAATGTGGGTGGCATAAGCAAGTAAGTTCTGCTTTAGAGCCTTTGTGTCAGAGGCTTTTCCCTGCATTCTCCCCTGCCTCCCGTGGGAGCAGGGGGAATGGTGTTCTTCATGTTACAGGTTTAAGAAGAAACAAATCAATTAAAAAACCCTCCCCTTCATAAATGTCTTGGAACATTTCATGAGAGATGTTAAAAGTATAAAAATCTAAACTGTTTGAACTAGTTAGACAGCAATGCTGAGTGCACAGAAATGAAACAACCTGCCCTCAGGGAGGTTTCGGTATGTTCTTCGATCCCAGTTCACCTGCAACTTTCTATTCATTTCAGGAGCAATCTTTTAAGTCATCTAAGGTAAAGAAGGGATCTTAAAGAACTCATTCACTGCTTTCCTCAGCCTAAAGAAAAAATCATTATGAGCCATCTCTGACTAAAAACCTGATCTAAATGCTTTACTGAGGGAGATTACAGCTTATTGCAATGTTCAAAACACTTTGTAAGTTTTTTGTCCTAACATAATGACCTTTGCAGCAGACTTTATTATTTTTCTAAGTCATTAGTATCTGATAAATAAAATTATGCTTTCAATACTAATCACACTGAATCCATATAAAATAGCAATAAAACCAAGGCAAGGGCACGTACACATAAAGAAGATGAAGGCAAAGAAGAAATATGAAAGATTTTTCTTTTAATCTTTTGTGGAGATTTGTAATCGTTGACCCCATGGTCATCAATGAAATTCAGATTTTAATTTCTCTTCCTTTATATATGATGGGAAAATTCTTAAGAATTCACTTTCTGTTGCACATCTCATAGATGTAAATACACTGAAAGGGAAAAAAAGGCAGGTTGAGAAATATATCTGGCTTTGGGATGAGCTTGTCCAATATTTTTAAAGCTTTCCAAAGAAGGGAAACGGGTGGTCTTTCTGAGTAAGAGGATATGACCATATTGAACTGTGTATGTAAAAGATGAACTGCGCTCATTGCTTAGGGAAAGGGTTAGAAATTGAATCAATTGCTTTTGGAAACAAAGATACAAATGCTTTCTATCGTGTCTTCCTTGTGACCTTTTATGCCATACATACAAATGCAGGAGGCTGCTAAGAGCTAGTTTCACTTAAGCCTTCACAGTTGTTCACCAAGATGACAGCTCAAAGGAAAAAAAAAAAAAAGTGTATTGTCAGATAAACAAGCAGTGGCCTTTGTGGGACAAAATGGCACTAAATATTTTCTGTTTAGGGACAGAGGAATGCAAACATACAAAAAGGAGAAATCCAGACCTGTGAAAGACGTTGTGAAAAGAGAGAAAGGGACAGCGCATAAAGAGCATCTTTTCTCCATCTCAGAAACCACCGTAAAGAAACAAGGGGAGACTGCAGCAAGGGTTACAAGGGGGCTGCTGCTGGGCATAAGCAGCGGGCATGAAAGGAAGCAATGTTTTGATCACAAGGTACCTGGTGAATATTCTTTCATATGTTTTCTCAGCATCCTTTTACCTCCTCTGTAATTTTCTTATCTACTGGGAAATACCTGTTTTCTGGTTTAGGTCTTACCCTGAGTATGTAAAGGGGCAATTTTCTTTCTACAAAGGTCAGACTTTTCTCACTGCTACATAGTCAAGGTTTAGACCCCTAATAACAGGCATAAGCCCATTAAACCAGAATCTTATCCATACTGCTGTCACTCCAAGAAATTCCTTCTGATACCCAAGGCTTGGAAAATTATTCAAGTGGTTTTAAGCACATTTGAGATTTAAACTGGAAGGCTTTGTGCAGCAAGGCTGAAAACCTGACAGTCTCTTTCACAAAAGGGCCTGAAATCATATAGCAGATTTTAGGCTTTTGTGAATTATAAGGGAAAAGAGATGGGGCTGGTCTGCAAGGGATTGAGTGTCTAACCTACCCAGGCTGATTCATGAGGTCCTCTTAGTATTTAAAAGAACAAGGTAAAAGTCTGTGTGACGCTTTTAACATTTCTGAAAGACGAAAATCTTAGAAAGTCAGAGTGTAATTCAAAATCAAACTTTATTCTATCAGCTTATTGGTTTCCATTACTATCTCATTTCTTTCATCCCATGGCTCCAGCAATGAGTAACAGTGAGATGATTTGGTTCTGATCCCATCTGTTATCTTCAAATAATTGGTCTTTTGGGGAAGGTCAGCAAGATATCAAGATATTTGCCTCCTGCAGTTGTAGTAATTATGAATTTCTCCTTTAAAACCTAAGTGCTAGGTGAGATGATACAGTTGGATCATTTGACTTCAGAAGATGGAAGATACTAAGGACACCTTAGTTTAAACAGCACTTCACTGTATGGCCAAGAATAAAAAGGCCCTGAAAGTACTCTGGGGAAGGCAAATACTGCTTATGGTTATGTTCTAATGGAATCAAGTGACACTTTCAGTCCTCACTGAAGGATGCTGGCCTTGCTTTCAAAGAATTTAAGCACTGTAATTTGTGATTCTTTCCACCAGCTTCATAACACACTTAACCAAACTATTAAGAAATTGTATTTTTGTATTGATTGTAACTTTCTTTTTATGAAGTCAGTTTGACTTTAGCAGTACAAAAACATCATGATGGAAGTGGTAATTGAATCTTTAGGTTGCACTGCAGCATTCAGAGAAAGCTTTTAGTCCTTAGGTAAGTTGACAAATTTAATTTAAGGTTTCTGGTTTGGGGACATGTTTTTGTGATTCCTGCTATTCATTTTGTATTATGCTTGCTGCTCCCTGGTATTCTATGTGGAAGCTGAGAGTTTGAAAGTTTTATTTTACTTACAGGCTTTGCCAATTGGAGGGAGTGAGTGAAGGGGAGGAAGGTAAACAGACAAGGAAAAAGAGACTTACAAGGGGAATAGTCCCAGCAGCTCAGTACACTGAACAACCAAAACAAGGATGCTTGTTTGGTGACTATGCAAGACCTGAGGCCTGATCCTTTTCCTGTTAAGACTGGTGAAAATTTGAATTAAGTCTGCTGAAGACAGAAATGGAGGGAGAGATTTCTGTGGCATACCTAACTGAATGGCTGGTGTTACAAAGGGATATGCCCCTAACTCCGGTGCTGAGAGTCCGGTACCCTGCTGCTCCAACAGCCTTTTTACTGTGAACCTACAAACCACTACACTGGGCAAAATTTGGTCTTTCAGTGTCCTTTTTCTTCCACAGTTGAATACTTCTCATACCACCCAATAGAAGCCTTTCCTACCTATATGTATGTAAAACACACGTTCTATACACGGCATTTTGCCTTACATTTGCATATTGTTATACTATGTGCACAGTCACTAATACACTAAATAACAGGTAAACAAGTACCATCTCTTTTTTTGATGGAAACAGAACCTGAGAAGCAACAAAGTATCAGGTGATGCACAAATCCAGAAACTGGAATTCTCATTTAGCCTGGGATGAAACAAAACCCTGTGGGCCAGTACACCCTTCCTTCCACCAAAAAAAAAAAAAAAGTTTCAACAATCAAGAAAGCAATTTAGGAAAAATGTTCATCAAAATTGTCTCATTTTTTACAAGGTCTTCCTACCCTTAGCATACATTGATACTACTCACAAAAGCTAAGTGGTCAATTGCAGGCATAACCAGAAATAGTAAAAACTGATGTAGCCATTTCTCTCCAGGTGAAGTCGTCTTGTTGTTACTGAAATCTCGGAATGAAGAACTTATCGACACCAATGTGATGTAGATAAGCAGACACTTCTTTATTTACAGCCGGGTGCGTGAGCGAGTCATCTCACGATCAACGCACACCAGGTCCCAAAATCAGATTCCATATATAGAACTTATTCATACATATTCATAACATTTCCTGTAAATCATTTACATACTCTCCTCCTATATCCGATTATGCGCAGTAGAGCTTAGAAAGGTCTAGAAATGGGTCTGGGGTACGATTTGGGTAGGTGGTATATGAGTCGGTGGTCGCTATCTCCCCCTGCCAGAATTACCTTTTACTAAAGTTCACGGTTTCTTGGCAGGCACCTACAAGCTGTTCCAGTCGACTCTCCCCAGTTCCCATTAATCTCATATTCTGACATTTCAATACACCTCTGCATACAGAAGACTGGTTAAATACAATGGAACCTTTCAACCCTAGAGTTATTACAATAGTTCCAGGCCCTTCTTCTAGCCTTGGTACAAGACGTACAAAAGATTCCATAACAACTCTTACTGTGTAGCTGTAAGTTTCCTATAAATTTTTTTTTTCCTTATCCTTCTATATTTTAATTCTATTAAATGATTTTATAAAATCAATTAATTAATCAAATAAAATCAATCAATTTTAACTTATTAACAAATCGGTAACATTGGGGCTACCAGATTTCTGCTATGTGTTCTTTCAAGAAAGATTTCTGTGCCCAAGTTTCATGTGTGTAATTAATGTTTATATCTTAGTACTAGTCACTTCTATCAGATAGCATTAACTTAGCATTAGCTTCTGGTAGAACAGTGCACTAAACTCAAAAATCTTACCTATTGACACGGGTATGCAGTGCAAATCGATCCACGGCATTGGCCTTTGCAACATAACACAAATCAAGACAAACTTCTGCCTCTCTGCATCGAGTTCCAGTCTTTGAAGCCTAAGGCTCTTCTTTATGCAGTCAGTGTGAAAGCTACCATGAGCTTCACTGCAGCAAGGCCCAACTCATGTGCTTATGTATCTTATATATCCATGCATTACTGTCATATGGAACATTTCCCACAGGCCTCACAGAGGACAGATTCTGTACTGTTGCCTTAATGCAATTTATCAACAAATGTACTCAAGTCAATACATTTTCCTCTTCATCATAAAATTCCTTGTGAAACTGATTTAAAGCTTCAAAATATTTGGTTTTCATAGCTCTTCTAGCCTCAGTTTATATTAAAATAGATTGCAGTTTGCCCAGCAATGTCTGAAACCTTTACAGCATGAAATTTCAATGTTTTGCTACTAATACAAGCACTGAAGATGTCTAAAACTTAAAGCAACTCAGTCAGTGTAACATCTAGTCTAAGCAGCCTTGACACTTGAATGCACGTTGATGAGCTGGGCCTCCGGGACTCCCAGCTCTCCTCTGTGGTCATTGACTGACCAAGATCCTGCACACACAGGGAGGACTGGAGGATTCCCTGAAATAACTGACTTGTGGCAAGGTAAGTAGGGCTACTTGCAGTTATAAAGGCAGAAAGTTGAAATAATTATTCTGTTCTCCAGTGCATTCAGCTGGAAAACAGGACCCACAATGTTTGCCTGCTTCTTAAGGGGCTGTAAGGCTTAATTAATTAGAATCTGCAAAGTATTCAGGGATTTTTGCTTGAGGGCATTTTGCAGACACAGCGTTTTTCCTTTAGTGTTCTGCAATTATTAATTGTCCTATAAAAGCATCAAATGTCATAAGCAGGAATTGAGCTCCACCTCAAAGTCACCTGGATAGTCTGCACAACCAAAGCTAGTCTACAGTCCAGTAATTTCATAGCAAGATAAAGGAAATGTGCATGGGGGGGTGGGGGGGAACGGACGGACGACAGTCACAGAAACACTCCTTTCCGTGGGGCTAGAGCAGAGCTAACTAGTTTTAAGCTGGTTCAGTTGCTTTGGATGTGTAGCTTTCCCTGTAAATTAGTAAATTTGAAAGTTGTATTTTTGCCTTTCCAGACCTCCTGTATTGAAATATTTCCATTATCTCTGGCTTTGTTCCAACCTATTGCACGCTTCTTTTTATTTCAGACCTACATCAACTTTAAAAACAAATCTACGAACATCTTTATTGTCTTTTTGTTAAACTTGAGGTTTTAATATCAAGATTAAATTTTCATTTGTTAGTCTTCTGCCAGGAAAGCTATCACTACGATACCTCCAGAAAAACATATTAAATATTTGTTTATGAATTTGACATTGACTTCTCATCCTGACACTTGGCTAAAAAGTATAAACCTCCTACTTCGGTTAATGAATGGCTCTGAAGTCATGAAGCAAACCAGCATCATTCAAATATTAATTTTCTTATAAGATTTATGGTCCAAATGCCTGGGTTTTGGCTCAGTTTTATTACTAACTTAGTAATAAATACTGCATCACTGTGATTAGACAAAATTAAGTTTTTAATTTTCATGATTAGCAAACAGAAGGCTCTTGATTTGCATTTCTTTTATTACCTTTATATAATATTATTCTCTGCTGTTACAGCTGAAGATTTCTTACTAATTTTTTTATTTTTCATTCAACAGGAGCATTTAGCATTTTGACACAGTTGAAGTAACAGGAAATAAACATCCACTTCAAAATCAGAGCAGAGGAAACTGTATAAAATATATTAAGGATTATCTTTCTTAGGATTGGAGACTAGCTTGCCATTATTTTTTGCCTGTCTTTTCCAAATTGCATCATTTGACTGGTGCAGACTAAAACCCAAGAGGCATGGAAGATAACATTGACAACTAGTTTTCAATTTACAGTCTGTAACATTTTGAAAGAGTAACTGAGAAAAGCAGACTTATTTGCTGCAGATTTAAATTCACCATTTATGTGCCTGCACCCCTGTTACAAGTTTTAGTGGATATTTAGGAACTGCAAGATAAACTGCACATCAATGATGTGAACAGACTAGGTGCAACACGTTAAAAAGTCTGGCTGAAAACCCCCAGATTCTATTTCATAGTACCAAGACTTTGGATCTTGGAAGTATTACTTTATTCTTTAAGAAACCAAACAAATAGATTAAAGGAGATCACGGAAGTGAGAAGCAAAGTCTTTTGCAGTCTGCCTGCTGTTTAGTAAGTTAAGGTTGAGCTGATAGCTTCAAATTATTTCTGAGACTGGCAGGGAGGAATCCTTAGTGATGTTCAGTCGATCACTTTGCCACCAAAGCTGCATATTCTTTGTCAAAAATATATATAACCTGTACCTGATGAAAACCCCAAGTGTCGGCAACTAAAGCACAGTTTTTTCAGCCTGATTTGGGAAGGTGAGAATTAAGCAGGTGGTAAGTGCCAAATACCCTTTATTTTTCATACAAGAGATTTAGAAAACCATGAAGTCAAGCCTTGCGGAGAGGATTGTCATGGAGAAGACTGTGTTCTTATTATGTTCCTCCCATTGGGATGAAAATGTCAGGCTGTGTTAAGTGTAACCTGGAAGATATCTAAACTCACATGCACAGAGGTCTACAGGAAACTTGAGGGATGAAAGTGCCAGAATATTATTTCCCAGCAGCGGCAGCATGTAACAATCCCCTGAGTTCATGCAACTTCAGAGATGTTTCTCAACCGAAAAATGGAAAAAAAAGGAAAATCAGAAAAGCTGACAGCAAGACCAGAATATCACAGTCTCTTTCAAAAACAAGTTCCTCTCCTTCCCGCCTAAAAACAGCCTCACCTGCCTGTCTCTGAAGCCACTCTGGTTCTACCAGACTCTCAAAACTAACCAAGATCTGAGGGGAAGGAAAGCCAGCAAAATGACAAAATAAGGGATGGGTCAGTTTCTTTGACATGAAGGCTGTAGCTGATTAAACCCACCGAACTCAGTGTTGTACCAGCTTCACACAGGTGAACCATGTAAAAAAGCATTAGACAGGTTGAACACACAGGTCTGTTTCCTACTTCAGGTGCAGGAACTAAGGGCTCACCTTTCACAGATTTAATTGCTTCATCCAGATAATGCTGGTCTTGTGTACTGCAGCACTGCTATGGCAAACCAGATTTTTTTTGTCTCACAAACAATCTCACAAAAAAAACCCACACAAACAAAACAAACTCAGGGGAAGCTCTGAGCCACTGAGTGGACAAAATGCCATTAAAATAAATGGGCCTGCATCTATTTAGTAAACTTTAATGTAACAAGAGATTATTCTTTACCCTTTTCACACTAGAAAAAATAACCACAATATGAGGGAACTTTGCTGGTTTAGGCCATGTTTAATCTAAAGTTAGAGCAGAATTCTAGAAAGCCAATTAATTGCTTCAAAGCAGTAAGAGCTAGTTTATTCAAGCAATCAGTCTTGCAACAAATGTGTTCAATTTTTAAGAGCTTGTAATTTATATGTATATAATTTAATAATTTATTATTAAAGTAGCTCTGATTTCTGTGAGAGGTTCCAGGACATTTCACAGGCAGCAATACACATCCACTAATGCTTCACAAATGCTAGCACATGAAATGTTGTTACACATGCTGTAGCAAAATGTCTTGAGAAGTGATGCTAAAAATGAGAATTGTGGATCCCATGACTATAGCCAGACATCAGCAGAAGGTAAGTTACTGTCGCTCTATGGGGTAGCCACGTTGTGGTTAAGGCACAAAGCTTCAAAGCTCTAGTAAGAGACTGGAAGGTGTGATGGATAGGGAGAGGAGGGACTCTGCCCCTTGCTTGGGGAGGAAGATGTCAAAGGGCATGATATAAAGGCCCTTTGGTGAAGGGGGCCCTCTCTGGTATATAAGGCCTGAGAAGATTAACAGATAAAGGCTTTTAAAAAGCATACATCTGAAGAGGAACACAAGCCAACCCAAGCACAGCCAACATTGATGGAGGTGACAGGCAGAGGTTGAAAGGCTGGTCCCCAATCTTCTATGCCATGCACAGAAGAACTCCTCTAATGAGCCAAAAAAGAGGGAAGTTCATGCATGCCTATTTGAGTTCAATTTTGACCCTTCCGTTCTTTTGAACATATTTTAGACTCCAGCCACTTTCCTGGAAAGCTTTTAAAATCAGGAGGTATTTTCCACCCATCAAAATAAATAATTAAATGCCATGATTTTTAAGCCAATAGCACGATTGTTATTCTTTGTAAGGGAGAATATGATATGATTCATTGGTTTTGAGCTTGTGGAGTCAGCAACACTATTAAAGCCACTGTATAAAACTCAGGAGGTAGCTACAGCATTTGGCTGGTAAATTGTACATAAAAATACTTCTGAAGTAAGATTTTGCAAGAAATATTAATGTTATTCAATTAAATTTTTAAGAAAAAAAATCATTCATCCCAGATATTTATCTAATTTTGTATCATAACCCATAAAACTCAAGTTTGGTTTCAGCCTATGCAGTACATAAATGTAGATAATATTTTTCCTTTTCAAATAGGCCTGATTTGAGCATCTGGAGCCAATTTATTTTTATTATGTTCTGTGTCATAAAGTAAGAAATCTCCAAGATGCTTTGTAGCCATAATATGTTGGCCCACGTATTTTTAACAAGGCATTTTTTCTTTTGCATGTTACTCACTACAGAAATGATGGCTTTCAGATTGGTTGTATGATTACTGTAACACGCACTGTTGTACTTATGTCTAGAGGCAGGCTTCAATATCATGAACTTTTTTTGGAAATCTATGCTAAAATGATTAATAACATATTTGAAGCAAAATTTGGTATAGCAAGGGTGGGTTTTTTTTCAGATAACACCGTCTCCTACCAAACTGAAAATCAGACCCTTCTGTAAACGAATCAGTGAAATAATTTTGCCAAACCTATTTTGTGCTATCTGTTACACACAATTATTCCTCCATGGTAACCTCCAGGTACTAGAGTGGATGTCACGTGATGCGCTTCAGTTCTGAGGCCAGATGAATACATGGCAGCCCTTGGTTCAACCCCATTCTCTGGCTGTTTTAGAGAAAAGTTGGCTAAATGTTCCCCATATGAGTGCCCAAATCTCTGGGCTGTGGATTCACTCCTATTCTGTTTCTTCCCAGCCAGCTTAACTGTTGATTATTGAAATACTGTCAATATTTCATGCAAACCAAGGCACGAGTATACCCTATCCCATAAGAAGTGGTAGCCTTCTGACTGAAGTATTCCCAGTGGGGGTGTGGGTTTGCTTCCCCCAGGCAGGGGAGGAAATTGAGCAAAGGCTTCGATTCAGCCAAAATTATTCAGAGAATTCCACCCACATCTGCAAATATAGGATTCAACAAAATCATTTCATTCCTTTCTGCTCCATTACTGCGAGGTGCTGTGAGAACATCTTTTCAAACTCTCCATCATCCCACACCGCATGCAAGGCGCTGAGTAATGCCACTCTGGATGAGTGTCGTGCAGGCAGAATACCTTTCTTTCCATACTGATGTCACCTCTGGCGATAAGGTATCACCCAAATAGTATGATGGCTGGCTGCAGTCTAAAGGTCTATTTTAAAAAATCATTTCTAACCAGTGATATATCCACATTAAACATTAAGAGGCCATCTCTGGGCAGATAATAAATTGGTTAATTTTACCTGTACATTAAGCAATGCTGGATAATACTCGATTTCTTCATTTTTAAGAAACATATGCATAACAAATATCTAATTATATTCAGTCAGTATTTTGACAAATGTGTTAGTGTGTTAAATAAACAGTTAGATCTTCACAGATTATTGTAAACCCTTAAATCCCCAAATTACTGTATTAAGCTGTTTTCATAGCAGTGTTTCATTGTTGAGGCAAGCAGCACTGCTAGGGAGTTTCTGGAGCCATGTCTGATGTGTTAGTGTGAATAAGATGTTTGAAAGGTGACTTCATACTGGGAAAGTTTTACGTGATAGATTTATTATCACGTTCATCTTCTCATTTTGTTTTTCACAGAAAACTTGTCAATGTTAATACAAAATATTCCTCTATCTGGCATAATAAATCTTCTAACTATATCATGCTAAGCCTGTGTAATTCCTTCTAGCTAGTATATAGGGTAGTATATATCAGTAACGAAAAATTACATTCACGAAAACACTGTTGTTACAAGCTCTATTTGGAAGATTCATGTTGTAGTGGTTATTAGATAGGCACGCTGTTACTCAGCAGTGCATGCATCTCCACCCACAACAATGGAGACATTTAGCTGGAAAACTACTTTATATTAATAAATTGATTAGGTTGCTTAGGTAAATAACAGTACTTCCCAACAGTCTGATGGAACAGCTGGTACCACCAGAATTTACAGACACCTCTCAATAGAATGCTTCTGTAATCTCACTTTTAACAGATAAAATAAGGCAGAGAATTGCAACCACCAGAAATGAGTAAACCACCAGCTAAGATTAAAATTAATATCATATCCATCTTTCTGTATTCAGCACTTGCAGCACATTTTTGAAAAACAATCTTCTTTTATCCCTTAGCATCTCTACTGGCTTGGGGAGCTATATAAAAAAAAATCACTATTCAGATCTATTCAGGGTTTGTTCCTCAAGTCCATCTTGACCATATCTCTACAGATGATACCTAGTTGATAATCACTGTGTTAAAGTCAGTCTGACTTGGTCACAATGAGCAGTGATCCGTGTTGCACTAATTCTTTTCTATTTGGCACCTACATCACATACCAGATGGGATTGGGACTGTATGGAGAAAATACATGATCATGCAATCTTATCCAATACTACAGTGTATCCATAGTTCAGGAAAAGTTCAAGTGGCATGAGAAACTTTTATTCTTGCTGGTTTATTATAATTTCCTAGGCTTTCTTTTGAAGAAGAAGACATAAGAAAATTGCTTTTTCAGTCTTTTTTTTTTTTTCCAACTCAGAAAAGTGTCAGCAGAGACACCTGTCATTTCAGCCAGAGAATCAACTGCATTAACTAGAAGGCTGACAAAGGGAGAACAGAACTGGCCCCAGGGTAAAGAGAAACTTTACTCATTGCCCTTTTTCAGGTCTGTGTAAAATTTTGGGAAGGCAATAGGTTGGGCCTGGAGACTTTTAGTGGTATTTCTTGTCCACAAAGGAGTCTCAGAGAGGTGGGAACCACTGAAGTACATGCTTCATATAGCATTCAATATTGTAGCAAAAGCTGAACACCTGTAACTTGAGCATATTCTAGAAAATATTAAAGACTCATTAATGTAGGAGTTATGAGTATTTTGCAAAGAGAAAACTGAAAGTTTACTGTATTGAAAAGTTCTGGCTAATCTAGTATAGTTTGGGAGTATCTTTAATAAAGGTGTGCATGGCTGTAGCGGTATCCCTTCCAGATTATTATATGGCAATCCTCAGAGCGAATCTCACATTCTGGATATTGCCACATTCAAAACCACAAACTGAGTCACTGCACAGAATACAAAGAGGTTCTGAATCTTCTATATGCTCAGTGATCACTGCCTCTGTGGTAAAAAGGAAAAACCAATATAAAACAAAGCTGTGGGTTACTCCAGATCAAGTCCAGTCCATTCAAAATAAAGCTCAGTGACACCTTTCCTCAGTCACAGTTAGCCAACAACTTAAAATTGCCTAAATGTGAAAACTGCATATGAAATATTGAAAAGCTGCACATTATCCTGCTTTTCTCTTAACCTCTGATGGGCACTGATGCAATAAAAAGTAAAAATGCTCCCTGTTCTTGTTCTTTTTATTCTTTCCAAAGGAATTTTTTAAGGATGACGTTATTTTGCAACATGTTTTTAGATGTATTTATGCATTGCTCTCATAGCAAGATCTGGAGTTGATATAAATATAAGCTCCAAAAAGATCTGCTTCTCTGTCTAGTATTTCAACTATTCATAAACATCTTTGGAGCATTTTGAATGAAAAATAAAAGCATCTAAGTGACATTTGCATCATGGTGAAGTCCTACAGATTCTTTGCTGTAGGAGTAATAAATTAAATATGTAAAAAAAGAAGTCTGATGAAAAGCCTGTTGCAGTTTGTTATGAATGTAACAAACACACTGTGTAAGAGATGAGAAACAGAGACTGCGAGAACTGTTCTCTCACTAAAATAAGGGGAAAAAAAGGAAAAAGACACGTAGATACTCAGTCAATTTATAGCAAGCAAATGGGATCTGCTTGAAACATGATTTATGTGGACTTATTACACAGAAGCAGGACCTGTCAGCTCACTAGTCAGTTAACCACTTTTTCCTTTCCCCCATTACGAAAAGATGATCCAAAAATGTGAATGTCTAGTTCAGATACAGCCCAGAAACGAACATGCAAGAAGTTTGATGACACAGGAGTGCTATGAACAAGATGTGAGACCACTGCTTTTCATGAGGGTGCCATGGCATTAGCATGGCCCAGTCAGTGCCTTCTTCAGGCTCTCAAAGACATTGGCATGTCCCAGTACCTTCATCAAAGCATTCCTCCTCCTGGTTATGCAGCACTTGACGCTCCAATTACCTGTGTTATGAGGCTCCCACTCTATGAGTGGGTGGACTTCAACATTGAGGAGAGAAAGTCGTGTATGTTCAGAAAGTTTCTGTGTTCCCAATGAGCCCTTCCTCTGAGAAAGCGCGTAATATTTAAATATCAGACAGTAATAGTAGGGAGATGTTCCCATGTGCCAAATGCCACAAGAAGTCAAGATCTATTTTGGAGTAAAGAAATTATGGGTTGTCTTCACCAGGTAGACAAAGACAAATTCTAACAGCTCCACTAAGCCCAAAATATGTGTAAGGAATTAAAACCATATTGTCTTGGAAAGTAGCTCAGCACTGAGGATTTTGAAAAGGCTTCACCACTCAGACAATGCTGAATGGATCAAGTTTGGAGGAGTTAACGCAAAACTAAATGAGGAAATGGAGCAAGTCTTGCTCTCAGTTCAAAAAAATTTAAATGACAGCATATTTTCTGAGGTTTTACATTAAACAGTCAGGGCAGAATTTGTCCCTGGTGTTAAAGCTACCTGGATGTAAATGAGGGACAATATAGCTTGGTACCATTTTTCTATGCTTTTATTTTGAGGAAAAAAAAAAACCCACTTTAAACAGTTTCACAGTTGTACTTCTCTGTTAACGCAGTTGTCAAAAATAGACTAAATACCTTACACAAATATTTTCAGACTAAGTCTCTTTTGAGGTTGCTGTTTAGCAATTGCTTGTACGTCTTCCACCATCCAGATGCTGATAGGCACCAGTTTTATGCGGTTTTTTCTGAGTCTAAATGTATAGCAAGTACCAGAAAAAGTTGTTCAAGCTGCCTTCTGTGGACAGCAGGTTATTGTCCTGATAATTCTCTCCAACAGTAAGTAGCTAAACATTGCCCATTACCTTCAGGATTACTCTTTCTTCCTGATTATTTCTGAAGTTCATATATTTCTCAAAGACACACATTAAGGATAACTGGTATATTTAGCCTGAATATCAAACCCAAAACCAATTAGTTTTATAAACAGACTAGTTCAGCTTTATTGCCTGAAGTAGAGCAGTGAACAAATGAAATATATTTCCTGTCATAAAAAAGGACCTTTTAGATTACAACACTGTTTTGTGAACAGGGAGGGACTGAACAAGCACAATTATTTATATGTCAACATTTTGACTTTTAACTTCAATATTAAAACATGTTATGTGGATATTTCATCTGAGTTTAAAATAATTTTCTCTGAGGTTCTGATGACTCTAAATGCAAATTTAAGCCAAGCACAATATGTGGTTATTAGATGATTTAGCAAAATCATTATGTTACAGATTGATATAGGACACAACACATTGCTTGTCATGAGTTTTAACACTTTCTGGAGTCCTCACTACCTCCCAGGACTCACAAAATCCTCACACATCTGTTAATTCCTGACTGATCCATCCTTTCATACAAGTGGAAATATGTACTGCAAGGAGCTCTGGTGAGTCCTACAGCTCACCTTGCCTGCTCCACACATGCTGAATGAATCAGTAGATTTTTCAAAAGCATGCAGTGACTTTAGCACAAGAAAGCTAGGTCACACACTGAAGTTACAAATATCCCACCCCAGAATCATTTTCACCACATCAAGGCAACTTGTTAAAGAAGCAATAATGAAAGCAACAACTGATCAAGTGTTCAGTTCGAAAACCTTGCTACTGCAATTTTTATAGGCATGGACAAATTTTCTTTGACAATCTCTTTGTGCTACACGCTGTGATGATTTCTGGTTTGAAACACACTTTTTTAGAAATAAAGGAAGAGATCATTCATCGTGAAAGTATCTTAAAACTATTCACTAGCAGCATGATAGATTTTTTTTTTCCTATGTGCTCTGAATCTGATTATATCCCTAGAAGTTAACATGAGCACTTTGGATACATGTACATGACATGTCATGCTACGATGATTTTGAGGGCTGGTCTTAAACACTGAAGTGTGCTTTTTATAATATATTGCTTAGAACAGTCTGAGATAATTTGGATGCATGTTTACAGGAATATGAGAAAATTATTGGAAAGCATCCAGCTGAAACAAGTAAATTCAAGATTCTTTAAATGTGTAGCTCCAAATTCTGTTCCAAGACTGAGATGTTTCTGAAACATGTGCAGCACCCACTCACCCTTAAAGCAACATTAATAAGCACCTCTATCCTAGCTGACAGCAGCCAAACAGTCTCAATTGCAAACCACCCCAATTACGTTAACAGAAACATGAGTAATCCATACCAAGGAATGCCTATGAGTCAGTAATGATGTGAAATTTTACAGTGCTAAAATAGTGACCTTTAGTTCATGAACTAAGTTTGCTATATCCATTATAATTTTGCTTGAAATCCACAGTCCTGTTGTTATAGTTTAACCTTGTCAGCCAAGACAGTGGATGACTGACTATCTCAGTGCTGCAAAATCCAAAGCCAGCAGATCTCTTTCTTTGACCAGAGGATTGGATCTTACATAGCATAAAAAGTTTTTAACTACTTAGGAATCACAGATTGAAACACACCAGTGTGAACATTGGTGAAACAGCTGAAAGCAACACCTTCTTTTCTGTAGTTCTTGATTTTACTGTCTCCCAGGTAGGTCAGGATTACTGTCATATATGAACGCCATTAACCATAGCCAAGACTGAAGAGAAGTGAGGTGGAGGTATCTAACAAACAACTTCATATTTTGACACCACTCTTCAGTCAATGTCTACAACATGCCCTGCTAGAGCTGGAATCACGTCATCCAGTCCTTTACGTAAATTCATCAAATTCCATAGTAGATATCCAGGATTATTACTTTACTACTGCACTGCAAAGATTGAGAGAAACTTCTCCTTTTATTCATGGGAGCTTTGTATTTATTTGTTCTTGAAATAACATCAGAAAATATATGCAGGTCTATTCCATGCTGTTATTGTAAACTACAAGTACCTGATTTCTTTGTAGGATGGAGAGGGACTGTTTATAAGGGCATGTAGTGACAGGACAAGGGGGAATGGCTTTAAACGGAAAGAGGGTAGACTTAGGTTAGCTATAAGGAAGAAATTCTTTACTGTGATGGTGGTGAGGCACTGGCACAGGTTGCCCAGAGAAGCTGTGGTTGCCCCATCCCTGGAAGTGTTCAAGGCCAGGCTGGATGGGGCTTGGAGCAACCTGGTCTAGCGGAAGGTGTCCCTGCCCATGGCAGGGGGGTTGAAACTAGGTAATCTTGAAGGTGCCTTCCAACCCAAGTCATTCCAGGATTCTATGATACACAGATTAAAATATCTCCATGAAAGCTGTTGAGGACTTTACTCAGTCCCTACCAATTCACAGTTTTCCTGTGTGCCTACAATGCAGACATCCCCATATACAAATAAAATGATTAAAAACCTGGGGCACTTGGAGAAAAAAAAATCCAGAACTATGAATAGTGGTTATGTGCAATACTAGGATTTATGAGATCACTCAAGGCTATTTTCCATAAAATATTCTGATTCACTCATACTGCATGTAAACCATAAATCACTGGTCCCCACTGATAGACCTACTTCTGAGATGGGCTTGAGACAGCTACTGTCTTAGAAGCACACTCTGGCTAGTCCTAACCATTCGTCCTTTAAAACTGCCAGGCTTCATCCTGCTGTGCCTAACTGTACTGTCACGAGTAAGCAGAGAAAGCAGCAACTTTGGTGATGCAGAAGTTGCTGCAAAATGACTAACCGAGATTGCAAGCTGTGTAAAGTCACATATAGAGTACCTTCAAAAATAGCCTGCCATATTAAGAGATGTCTTCCTAGACTATTTCTGAAATAATTCACAAATTTTATATTGCAAATTCAGTTCCAGTATCTGAAGTTCTGCCTCTGAAAATATTCTGAATTGAGGCAAAGCTGGCAAAGTAAATACTCCTAAACTCATCTCAATCTTATATTCGGTAGATGGAAAATTATAAACTATCTCTTGAAAAATCTGAAAAAGTCAGTTCATCTTGCCAAGTAATGACTCTATTAAATTCCTTTATAGATATTGTACATTTATACCTTTTTATTACTAGTAATTATATTACTATTCCTCTCAATAAAAAGATCATTATTATAGCAATGCCTAGCATATGACTGGAGGAATGTTTTTTATTAAGAGGATTTGTAACAGCTGACTCAATTGACATATTTTCTTAATGAAATTAAAATGCTAGTCATTTCATTCCAGGCCAACAAATAATTTTGTGTTAATTGAAATGAGGGGTTTAATTTCATTTTTTCATTAAGGGTCCTTAATTTTTAATTAAAACTTAGGTCAACTTTGATACAGCAATGCCTTATCAGTATGAAAACTCATATCTAGTTTTAAAAGTATCAGTATGAAAAAATATGAAGAATTTTGTTACCTAGCTCCCTTCATATTCCCCTCCCCCAATATTAAATGAACTCAACTAAGTGTCTAAAACTGGTTTGGGTATGAGTGGCATTGAATTTTGGAGCAAACTTACCATAAACTGAAAGAAAAGGAACAAAAATGCCTACTTCTAACCTGCAGGCTTAATTAAGCTTTTAGGTGTTTCTTGGCAGAAGACATTGTGGAAGTAGATAGAAAATGGACAAGTTCTCCCTTGTAAAGTCACGGTTTATGGCTTAGATCCTGCAAATTTTAATTTAATTTGATTGTATATATTTTATTTGATTTACTTAAACTCTGTGTAGGACCAGGACTACAAGGCTTTTCCAAATCTACAAGCCCTTGTAGGTATCTTGCTCAGTACAGGTAGATACTTAATTTTTTTTTTCTTTTCAGTGTATTTTGCATTCTTTCATGCATCTGAACTAGCCAGGCACTTACCCTGTGCCTGAATGCCTTTGCAAGTCTCAGTCAAAACCCTTCAAGAATGAAGACAGGTTTATGACAGGAGAGAGTTGGTGAAGCAGTTACTGAGATGTAGAACTGGGAAAAAGAATAGAATAAAATAACATTTTGAAAATGGAAATTTCACTTGAGAGGAATCTTGAGTATCCAAATATACCTGCACTTGCACCAAATGTCTCACTTATTGTCCATTACATCCTGAGTAGGACTGAGCACCTGCTCTTCTTATTGCTTGCAATGTGAGCTGTACGTGCCCTGTGCTTTCCAGTATCAAACTCCCAATGGACTGTACTGGTTATCAGATGCTTAAAATGAGACAGCTTAAAATGAGCTTGGGTTAGGAGTCAGCCAACCAAGTTAACATTACTTTGGTATTACCCAGGACAGGACACCATGGGAAAACGTAGTTACTCAGGAAAAAAAAGAAAAAAAAAGAAAAAAACCACAGAGATAAGTCTTCAGCTGTTGAGTATGTCCAAACAACATGAAGGTCAGCCTTTTTGCTTATGTTCAGAGTAGGTTTTGCTCTTTGAATTTAATGCATATCAGAAAGATTTCATTGGGAAATAATTTGTTTTCCCCATTTTGACTCCCCTCTTCAGAAGAACATCATATAGTTTCTTGAGTTATAAACAGAGAATGACTTTCCGATGTTTCTGCTTTTATCAGAAACAGGAGGCAGGTCCCTATTTCTGGGTTCCCTTCTCATGTCAGAGCATGGAGAAATTCTGGCTTGCTTACAGTGTTGGAGGTTCCCCCAGTCTTGATTCTTGTCCTCAGGAGTAAAAGAGGAAGGAAGAGTGCTGCCACCTCCACACATGTTCTTCTGTTCTCAAGCCAGCTCTAATCCTGTCTAGAGTATCCTCTGGTCAAAAAAACAGGGTTGGCTACAAAAGCCAGCCTTCCTCCTGACACAAGTCTACATGCATCACTTGAAATGAGAATGTGATGCATTATGACACAATACTTCATCCAGTTTATACGCAGCACTGACTACGTCAACAAAAATATGTGCAAAAAAGTTGTGTCATACTTTAGCAGAATAAACACGAGGTCATGGAGTTAAATGGAAAGGCAGGTCAGGCGATGATAACAGTGTAGGTGGAAATGGCTTAGCTAGTAACCTCTATAAATATCTTTGTCAAGGAAAGGAACTGAAAGAGACAGGACATAACCACAGCAGCTCTTCCAGAGAACAGGCAAAGAATGCCTGGAGAAAAACGTATGCTTTCCCACTTCTTAATGTCAAAGCCTATAGCTTGCATAGGTGAGCAGACAGAGCAGATTCAGGTGTGTAACATAGCTGAAAACATGCCTCAAAGAATCCAGGAAAAAACACCTCTACTTTCAAGAGCTCTGTAAAAAGCAGAGAAAAGGGCATTAGTTAGCCCATTCCAGCTGAGGGACTTAATGCAGCCACCAGCACTCAACTTTTTAAATTTATTTATATGGAAATGCCCCATGCTTGCATTCAAAGAGCAACTCCGTACTTAATTCTCATCAGCCCTTCAACAGCCTTGTCACAGACTTCAGTAAAATGAGCATCTTAGCTTAGGTACATTAATACAAGTGTAACCATAGTCCTTCATTCTGTGATGACTACTGATGTATTTTTACAGCTTTAATGCATGTTTTTTAGAGCCAGTATTCTACCAGTATCTGAGTACAATATTTTAAGATGATCTTAGGTCTAGAGGACACTGCAGCTTTGACTGCAATTTAGAGATATTTTAAGCCAGAGAAAATTATTCCAAAAGAATATTAAGCCCACTGCATTTTCAAAAGCATGAAGGTGCATGAAGATGTTGTTTTGAGTCCTGTTGGAAGTTTTTGGTGCTAATGCAGCTGAAGAGCCCAGCAATTTTTGTTACACTCTAGGCTGCAAAGTACCTAGGTCAATTGTGACAAACTACCAAGATTATGTACTCAATAAAAGACGAGCAGCTTTGGGTCCCACGTGTCAGACAAGTAGCCCTTCCCAAGAATGGCGGGGCATACCACAGAGCTTCACTCCCCTAACATATGGAGATGGATTTCTGTAGGTGGAGATGTGGAAGCACATCACCAGTTCTGCACTCAAGAAAGTCAGCTGAAAGCCTTGAGTTAAATCCAGCTTCTGTGCTGTGTCTATGCTAACAAAGGGCCTACTGTGTTAATCTGATTAATGTCTTTAAGGAAAGATAAAATCGATACTAACGATGCTGGATTCCTGAGAGGTCCAGATTACCTGACCAGCTGCAAACTGCAACAAAGAACTGGAAGCCCTGAGAAGCCTCAGAGGTCATCTTACATACTACAGATTTCAATAAACTCCGGGCAGTTTATTTGCAGTGCGGTCTCATCTTCGACTTAGCAAGTGAAGGCTGGCTACTCCTCAGGGACAGCAATCCTTTCTTTTAATCAAGCACCATCTGACCTATCCATTTTTCCTGAGCACAGAATTTCTCCAGAAAGTCATTCAAAATCATAATGCTCATACACACTCACATAACACATATCAACTCAAAGATTGTCCACAGGTCCCAAATTTTCCAGCCAGAAAAACCTCATTTGATGATCTCAAAAACAATTCACAGGATATTCCTGCTGCTCTGCAGATGCCCATCTTCTGAATTCCTCAGTGCACAGGTGAGCTTTTCCAGTCTCTGACTCCTTATCTAGTCCCCTCCTTAGTCCCAGGTAGCCCCTCGCCAGGCTGACTAATTACTACAGGTGCTGCCCAGCAGCTGTGAACAGGCTGGCTCTCACCGATGATAAATGTGCACTTCGCAGCCTGGCCTGCCTCCTGGTACCTCAGCTGGCAGAAGGGTCTCAGCTCTGCCTAGAGCCTCCTTTTTTAACCTTCATCTTATGTAAAATACAAATAACCACAGCAATGCCTAATTAGCAAATAGTAACATAGAAGATCTTCCAAAATTCTACTACAAATGATAAATAAAAAGGTACAGAATGCAAAGCAAACAAAATATCAAGCTGCTGTAGCAATGCAGAGCCTAAAGATTTCAAATGGTTTTACATTATCCAGCATCTAATAAAGAAGGCCAAGCAGGATAAAAAGAGCATGTGTAAAGTTTCAGATTTTCCAGTTGCAAACCAAACAAACCAACCTAGCAAGGTTTCATTAACATCAACTGATTTTTAGTATGTGGTTATTTTAAAAGGATTCTTATACTACATAAAGCTTTTCTTCAACTATAAGACAGACAGGGAACTACTGGAGAGGGTCCAGCAGAGGGCTATGAAGATGAGGAGGGGACAGGAGCATCTCCCTGGTGAGGAAAGGCTGAGGGAGCTGGGGCTGTTTAGCCTGGGGGAGAGAAGACTGAGAGGGGATCTTATCAATGTCTACAAATACCTTAAGGGTGAGTGTCAAGAGGCTGGGGTCAGGCTCTTCTCAGTGGTGCCCAGCGACAGAGCAATGGGCACAAACTGCAACACAGGAAGTTCCATCTGAATATGAGGAAAAATGTCTTTACATTGAGGATGACAGAGCACTGGAACAGGCTGCCCAGCGAGGCTGTGGAGTCTCCTTCTCTGGAGAAATTCAAAACCCACCTGGACATGACCCTGAGCAACCTGCTGTAGGAGAACCTGCTTTATCAGGGGGTTGGACTAGATGATCTCCAGAGGCGCCTTCCAACCCTGATCATTCTGTGATAACCAGTCTCTGGAACCAGATACTGCATATTTTGCCATTTAACTCACAGGTGCAACTATTTCATGTTCACAGCCCTTGGAGAGGCTCCCTATTAGAGGACAAGGGTAGGAAATACTGTGATTAAGAAAAGCCAAGTGGCAGCGCACTTCCGCTATCAGATTTGCTTAGGGAAAACTTATAATACTCAAAGAAGCCTTTTTATTGTTATTCATCTTTATTCTGGTGATTCACCTATTACTAAAATGTACGCCTTCTAGGGGAAGTGTTGCACTCACTGATGTTCTTTGATAGTGTCTGTAAGAAACAGATTCAAAAGGCCACATCTTTGCACCTTGTATTCTGTATTGCCTTTGGAAAGCATGGACACAGCAACCAGGACCACCAAAGGTCGTTAGTAGTCATGGCAAATAACTTCTGTCCACACCCATTGTCTCTTAGTCTGCAGCTGGCTCTGGAGTCAAAGCATGGTAACCACTGAAGCACTGTCCTCCAAATGCCTTTGGCAAGGAATTTCTAACATACAGCAATTTAGTTAACATAGTTCTTCAGCACTGGAGAAATTCATTAACCCTGTCCTCCCAGGTAAAATTGGTATTTGAGAGGTGACTGATGTCAAAGAGATACATTTTCATGGGAGGGGCAATATATACCAGTGCAGGTAAATAAAGTTTAACACCTCTTAAAAAATACAAAAGACGTCCAAATAGCTTTCACATCAAATTCTCTTCTATCTGGCCCACCAGTTCCAACTTATATATTAAAATTTTCAGCTGCTACCAAAAGCTTTCCCTGTTTTTTCTTTGTTACATAAAAATTAATACATTTGCATTTCCCTTTACAGGATTTTCTCTGATGAGAAAATCTTAATGAGCTCAGTTCAGCTCAAGAATTATACCCTGTTTCAAAAAGGAATACAATTCTCTGCTGAAACTATATCAGGTAGTTCAGTAAACCCACCAAAAAAAAATCCATTAAAATAATTATGTACTAATGTTGCGAGATTTTCCCAAGAAACTTAGAAGCTTTACACTTTTTAAACTTGTTTTTAATTGAAGACTACATGCTGAAAAACAATTCAGCAATACAGTGCAACTAGTTGATCAAACAGGAATTTGTATATCCCTTTATAAAGTAGGACATAAAAGAAAGGAAAATTCCTTCCAAGTCTTGCCTTTGAATTTCTGCTCCCCAGGTTTTGGACCACATATATTTAAACTTCTATTTTTTTTTTCAGTCAACTGCATTTGAACCATTTTTTAAACCTTTACAAAATGGTTTTGCCCAAATTAAGCCTGAATGGCCATTCTCCACACACTCCTATCATTTCTCTCCCACCTTGCAGAAACTTCAAAATCATCAGCAGTCAAAACCATTTAAAAATCCAAGATCAAGATGTACTTTCTTATGCATCTTGTGGGTCAAAATCATAGCACTACTACTTTAGGTCACCACTGCACTTTTACTTGTCTCCTAAATAACTTTCCTTCTCTTTTGATGAGATTTACAGCACCTTTGCCTCATTGCTTATGGGTCAGAATATCATATACAGCCAGGTCTTATTCCACACTCACATCATATTGGCATTGCCTGTGCTTTGCACGTTTTTTTCGGTCTTTCTATTTGCACAGTGCTCAGGCTACCTGTTACAGACAAGATGCCATCAGCCAAGAGAAAGTGGGGACAACTCTTCTCAGAGTTTGTTACCACTAATTCATTTGGTGGTCAGGTTCCTCACAGGACACAAGACACTTCTTTGCCCATCACAGGGCAAATGAGGGACAGACTGGTCTCTAGTCAGTGGTAACATTAATGACTGAAACCATCAAAAGTGTGTTCTTCTAATCAGTTGGTCTTTTACCTCAAAACACCTACTTCTCCTGATTGGGATCTCAAAAGCCAGTACCTCCGGACACCTTCTACTGCAGGAAGTCTTTCTGCCAAGTCCTTGAAGGTATGTAACATTTAGAGTTGATTGTAGGAAAAATTACGGGTGCTCAGTACCTTTCAGCATTTGACCTTTCATTGGGAAGGTCAGAGGACTTTTTGCTATCAGCAGAAGAGCCTAAACCTTTACTATAAGTGAATGCCAGGAAACTTATTCTTTTTCTACTCCTAGAGTTGCTATGGTTAGAGCTTTCTTCAAAAGTTAAGTGCCTAGAAGTTTGTAGGCAAAAGCCTAGTATGCCTTTGTTATAAAAAGATTTTCTGAAGTTCATGGCTGTGAAGTACCAGTGTGACTGTGCCCTTACACAACACTGGCTCTAGAAGCTGTTTGAAGAACACCTGTTTGTTCTGCCTCAGGTGTTTTCAACTGCATTCAGCTCTCACTGCCTCTTACCCAGTTTTTCTGTTCCCTACAGCAGTACGGTAAGTACAGACATACTGCAAAATGTTGCTCCTTTTTTTCAGGTTCCAGTATTTTAAGAACTGATTTTGTCGAGGGTTTTCTTTGCACAAAGTTTCCCCTGATCCATACCAGGTATTTGAGCACATAAAGAAGAACACGGAACAAGCTATCCCCTTTGTAATTAAGTGACTTGCTAGAAGATCAGATCTGGCTATAAGAAAGCAAGAAACATACCCAAATAAGAAGTTCCTTAATGTGATCCATAATAGGTGAGTTACCACCCTAAACCCATCACATGCTATAACTCATAGAAATTATATCCTCCAAACATAACTTTTCAAACACGAGGGATAGCTGTCTGTTAGAATCTATGTGGTGGCAATGGTTAACATTTACTACTGACTGAGGCAGAAATCTCTACTGGCACTAATAAAGGCTGCTGTCCAAAAATGATGGCATTGTATAGCTCCAATACTTTTTAATCCAGCACAGCATTAGACGCCCATTAAACCATAAGCATGTGCCTAAGTGCATTGCTGGATCAGAGCCATAAACAGACCCCTGAAATCAGGCTGGAGAAGGGTCCCATAAATACAGAGTTGACTGACCAGAGTCCGAGCACCAAGAAATATGGTATTTCCTGTGAATTTATCTATGATCAAGCATAATTTGGTTAAAATGGAGATGGTTTTCGGCTAGTCTCACACTGATCACATGAACACACTTGGCACAAAACAGAGTGGTGCACCCTGCATGACAGGCTCTGTCCTTTGAGATTTACATGTTGCAATATTCCTTCATAACAGATTGAAACTGAATAAGGACACACTTCCCCTGCAAAATTTATTTACATTTCTCCTTTTGAAAAAGATAAAGCATAGGAAAAAATGAGATTTCCCTTGTCTGAAAGAGAAGAGCTGATAGAATGCTTCTGAGATGACAAATGTGATTACCATATTAATCACATTTAGTATAATATTATTATCTCACTTTGCCTACTTTACAAAAAAGCCTAAGCGAGATGCAGGGATGCTTCTCTTGGCAACATCAGTGCTTATCTTTATGATGTTACAGACTCAGAAGCCTGCACTTTGACAGCAGGCTTCTTAAATTGGTCAGGAGTGCTATGAAAAGTAACCTGGGAGGATCTAATTGAACTCCAATAGCAACAGCATGTAACAGAGAAAGAAAAATTATCAGAAAGTAAATTCAACCTTCAGAGATATTTTTTTTTCCATAGTAGGGAACAGAGATTAAGTTAAAAAACGTTACTGATGCTATTTTCAAGCAATGGAAGTTAAGCTGTGATCCCCATATCCATTATGAATAGTCATGAAATGTGAACACACAAAAGCTAACTTTTTCTTCAAAGCACTATGAAATGAAAGATTGAAAAACACCACTCTACTTTAACTGGAATAATATTCACTCCTGACTTAATCTGTTGGTTTAGCTTTATAACGTGAAAACGACCCAGGTCTCAAAGAGCTTTAGCAACTGTGCCTAAAGCCAACTTCCAACTTAAATATTAAGAAAAAATTAAAAGAAAATTAATAGTTATAGAAAATGATAACTATAGTAAGACAATATGATCTTAGGATATAAACTCATGGCCCCTTTAAGTATTTGTGGGAACAGTAGCTCAGTTTGAGTTAAGTTGTTCAGAATATCTTGGATATTGTAAGGCCATTGTGCCTGCCTTCCTCTTGACAACATTATTTTTGAGACACTCAACAACATCATGCTGGCATCCACTTTGGATACTGAAAGGTTTCTTTCACTTTGGAAATTCCTGAACTGATGGGTGTCCAGCACAATGGATGAACAGTGGAGCAAACCCCTCGCACCCTGACCCGTAGCTACATATTTTCATGCTCTCCCATTAGGTGGGAAGCACAAGTTTATAATTTGTCTGACAAGCAGCATTGCATCATATACCCCTTTCCTCCTCAGTTTTTCAGATTCCTCTGCTGTAGGGGGCTCCTGCTCATCATGCAGGTGAATTAAAGCACTTTATTCCCTCCATGCAGTAAACTAAACTTGCACATGGCCTTCCTACAAATTGTTTCTGCATAGTTTCTGATCCCTCTAAGTCCACAGAAGGAACCCAGAGGATGTGAATGACAGCTAAGTTTGGCCTTCACACACTTAAAGACCCAAAACTTCAGTAAGGAGGATGTAAACATTTTCTCCCACAAGCTGCTAAGGAAAAGAAAAAGTATGATCAATCTGTATACAAGAGGTAAGTGGGCTATAATCTAAACAAGCTGATTTCTTCTACCTGCTGCTAAGGAACAGAAAAAGGGAGGAGAGGAGGAAGAGCGACAGAAAGAGAAATTAGAGGAGTTTCAATACCAGTGAGAACTACTTGGGTACCATTGTTACAGGCACAACACATGGACTGGGATAAATGAAACAAATCATCAGCACATGTAACTTGATTCTGAGCCTCCTGTTGACGAAATAATTATACAGAAACTTTTCCTTTCACAACAGGATAAAATTGCCCCACCCTCTTGAAGTCTAAAGAAGATGTAATTATTTAATTGATGTTGGAGTGGCTCCAGATCTTGGCTGAATTGCAAAGAAAATAAAGTCTACTCTCTGCTTATGAGTTCATGTGCACGATTTCAGTTTCTGCGCAGGAAAATGAGAACATGATTTAAAATGTCCCTTTTGCAAGGGAGAGACCAGCTACTCCAGAGTCAATTTGTAATCACTAGTTGACTACAGCCAAGATATGCTGATGACGTGGCTGATTAATTAAGAAAAATGAAAGCTACCTTTGTTATAACAAGGAAGTCCAATTGATCTTACGTTAGCAAGATGCATCCATTTTACTGGCTGGCAATCAGCATTTCATTAACACAGTGAAAAAATCCATTACAATGGATGAAAACCCCACCACCAAATTTACAGTCGGGAGGATTTTGTTTTTCATTAAAAAATGAAAAAAGAAAAATATTTCATTTAATTCAGAGTAGGTGAGCCCACAGGAGTTTTCCTCTGGGGAGCTGTACTTAACAAATTCCTGTTATTGCAAAGACACAGAGCACTAGGAAAGCACTCAGCCTTTCTTAATGCCTTTCCGAATGTACTTTAGCTTCAGCCTGCTTCAGTCTAGGTCTTTGAACAGGTTTGCTGATGGCATCTGAAGCATATTTTCCATTGAATGCTATAGACATTTATTATATGACTGCTGCAATTATAGGAAGGGTATTTTAATATGCCAAACCCCTTCCAGTCTTATGCTTCTACGATTGTAGATGAACTACTAATTAATAGAAACAAAGCATCCTTAACATGTAGGTAGTTAAGGTTATGTGCTCATCATTTGATTTATCAGAGGAGCGGCTTTGATAGAGTTGACATGCAGTTAGACTGTAAAGGAAATTTTGTCTTACATTGTCAATTATCATTTTACTTTCTTCTTCTGTCTTGCTTTTTTATTTGATTATTATTTGAACTGGTGCCTGGTACTGCTGCCATGATTACAGTTACACTGACATTTCCATTAAGAAGGTGCTTAGAATTTGACTGCTCACATTTAAATTTTGGTAGATTGGAGAATACATCTTCTGCCCACCCACATTATTTGTTTGTTTGTATGTTCACACCTTACATTTTAGCTTTTTACAGTAGCTCAAGCCTGTCAAATTGTCTAATCTCTCATTTTCAAATAATGACTTGCCATTCTCCTGTTTTGAAAAACAAACTAAAAATCACGTTCATTTAGAAGGCATTAATTGTGGAAGTAGTGTTAGATAGTAGATATTTCCCTACGGGCTAAAACTGATCCTATAACTGAACTTGAAAATACAATAAATATACATTTGTGTGAGCTGTTTTGCAAAACTGTTTGTTTACTAATCATCAGCAGGCCTAACTCTGAAATGTTTAATTGCCGTGGGCATAAATTCTGGTTTCAGTTACAGTTATGTAAATCCAAAATAATTCCAGTGAAGCCCTGTGTGGCCAAAAGCATAACCAAATCTATAAAAGCCGTACTTCAAATATGTCTTAGGAACTATCATTGCTGAAGTCTCAATATAATGACATGTCACCATGAATTAGTAGCTCCTGGTGCTATAACTAGTTCTTTAGGAATGCAGCACCCAGAATGCCATAGGTGGCTGATAGTCAAAGCTGCTGAAAAACGAGTCACAAATTTGCAGTTCAGAACCCTGACCAAAGAGGCCATCAATGCACACCTTTGCTCACTGGGAGTCTTAATGCAATGTTGATTTCTAATAGAAGAGCTAGGAATCCCTATGCAGCCTAGTCCAGGGGTCCTCAAACTACAGCCTGCGGGCTGGATACGGCCCCCCAGGGTCCTCAATCTGGCCCACGGTATTTACAGACACTCCCCCCCTCCCCCCTGCCGGGGGTTGGGGGGGGAAACCAAGCAGCCGCAGATGACTGCCTGCCACTGCATCCGCACGCCGGCCCCCTGGTTAAAAAGTTTGAGGACCCCTGGCCTAGGTCATGTGTTTCAAAGGTAGCTCTGGCACCCACATCAAAGTCTGTACTAGTGACTTACTGACAGAAATTATATCACTAGGTGGGAGGGCAATACTGGTAAGGTAAATCACTAACCAGCATGAAAAAGGGCAGCAGAATCTAGTTTGCAGAGTAGCATGGGAACTGCTCAGGGTCACATACCTCACCTCGGCATCTGGCAGAGGGTGTCGTACGCAGGCAAGGATTGCCTCTCATGTCTGAAGCAGAGAAGCACAGCTTTCAGCCACCTGTGGCTGGTGGTTTGGTCTTAATGGTTGCCTTGCTTAGGAAATTGGTCAAGAGACTTCAGAGGTAAGCACATTACATAGACAAGACTGTTTTGCCATTTACATGTAACTGTCTACACCAGAAGCTTGGTTTCATTTATTTACAGGAATATAAACCGAAATTAGAATCATTGACTCAAAAAGCCTTCTTCCCCAAAAATAAAACAATCTCAAAGCCAGTGGTTGCAAACACAGAGCTGGAATTTATAATCTGAAAAAGGGAAACCATTTCTTTCTAAAACCATGTGTGTGCTTTAACCAATGTGTTCAAAACATAATTTATGCTTGAATATCTATTGAGTCCTCAGGCTGGAGGAAATGGAGACATTGAATTTCTTTCTCATGACTCCATTTCATTATTAGTATGAAAGGTCAAGTCAAGTGGATTGTATATTCCAGTCTTAAAGTGGTTATATTTGGGATCGATTTCAGCTTGTTTGGAAAGGAGACAGGAATACTTTGCCAAGAGATTTGTTTTCAGGAGCTACCACTTGAAATCCTGAGCTGACAGAAGTTGAACCATCAGTTCTGAAATGAACCTGACCACTGAGGAACAACTAAATAATTGGTTTCTTGATTAACAATGTTTGTCTAAAATGACTTCTGTACGTGATGTCCTCACAGGGCTTTGCAATGGCTCCTCAGAACCCTGCAAAATTTCCAGATACCTCATGACATTACTCTGTGTCTGCCAGTTTCTACATTCCTGAAGAAACATCCTCCACTGAACCCAACCTCCTCACAATGCTTCAACACTTCTACTATTAGTGCTTGGGATGTAACAACATCACCAATAGTATTCTATTTCTACTGACTTTATGATACTATATACTACTCCTTACTTGAAACTGAACACTGATGTCTTCATTAGAACTGTATATACATGTCACCTAAGAATCTGATTCTTAAGTAAGCACAGCAACATACCCATAGTTTCATTATTGGCATGACTGTTGTTGATATTATAGACCCATCACTCAGAATGCTTCTGTTTATGAGACTTGTATGCAAATCATTGATGTTACACTCTTCCCACTACATATTATGTATTACATAACATCTTCACTTTTCTTTATGATCTATATTCTGCCATGTCTTACAATAAAAGAAACAAAATTATTTACAAACAGTATCTAACAGAATTTTTTGCAACAGCAAAATACCTATGTAAAAGCATAAAATAAATATGTGATTCTTTAGTTTAATAAAGTGATTTTTGTTTCCAAAGATTTTCTTTGATTGGTGTTGAGTGACTTCAATGGAAAAAGGTTTTATGAATATAATAAATCATTGATTTAGTTTCATAAATCAACAGGGCTTTCCACCAGAATGGTATGCTGACTCAGCAAAGTATTCCTGGAACACAGGGGAGAGAGATTCAAATGCCTCCTTCCTTAGAAGACACAAAGCTAAAACTGCACTATAAGAACTTTTCTAAGAGATCAAGGACCTAATAAAAAACCTTGTGATTTCATAGAATCATAGAATCGTTTAGGTTGGAAAAGACCTTTAGGATTATCAAGCCCAACAGTTAACCCAGGACTGCCAAGTCCATTGCTAAACCACGCCCCTAAGCGCCGCATCTACACGTTTTTTAAACACCTCCAGGGATGGTGATTTCAACACCTCCCCGGGCAGCCTGTTCCAGTGCTTGAAATGCTTCAGTAAAATGCCAATGCTTCAGTAAAAGATTCAACAAAAAGGCAGTTGGAAGCACACTCTGTCAACAGGCTTATTTAATATAAATTCTTAATGCTTTAACTTGATGGGTCAAAGACCGTTTAAAGAAGATACTGTTTCCTATAGTAAGAAGTACATAAATATAGACCTATTCATGTGGCCTTTCTTTACAAGAAATCTTCTTTCAAGTTAATAAATTCTAAGCTGAATTCAACTTCAAGTTCTGATCAGTGTTTTTGCATTAGATTGAAATTTGTCCTCTAGTGCCTGATGGTTACATTACTTGTTGTCTTTAGAAATATTAGCCAGAATAACCATAGAAGGCAGACATTACAAGGAAACTCTGTAGGGAGGTATTAGTCTACAGTATCACTTTCTGTTCTTTACTGGGAATTATCAGGTCATTGAAGCTGTGTTAGATAGCTT
This sequence comes from Falco rusticolus, assembly GCF_015220075.1. Classification (NCBI taxonomy): domain Eukaryota; kingdom Metazoa; phylum Chordata; class Aves; order Falconiformes; family Falconidae; genus Falco; species Falco rusticolus. Next base: position 78,179,653 of record NC_051187.1, on the reverse strand, counting down.
TACCTTTAGCCATGTTTCAGAGCAAAGAGAGATTTTCCTTAGTTATCAGGACTGCAGTTTGGATGGGAGGAATACACTGAGAAGGACCATCCTAGGCAGCGTTACGAGACTTCAGACAGCACTGGAACACCCATTCCATTCTTAAATTAAACAAGCTTCTAAAGGGAGAAAAAACAATGTCTTGATGTTTGGAATTCATTTGAAGAGAAAGAAAACAAAACTGGATTAAAGCATGCCAGCCCTCTGTCATCTTTGTGAGTTCATTCACCGTGCAATGAAACTCCGAGCTTTTCAGCTTTGCCTGTTGCCTGTGAGATGACCTTGAATAGGTCATTTGGCTACTTTGCTACTATATGGTCTGTCTATATTGTTCTTCTAGAAGAGGATCTCCTCATCTATTCAAGCCTTAAAGATAAAAGACAATTTTTCTTTCTTTCTTTCCAGTCAGTTAGACTTCAGCACACTCAGTTGCACAAGTTCTGCTCTACTAGATATTTAAGTGTACTCACAATATGCTGGCTGTTCACAAAACAAGGATAATTAACAAAAACCTAGATAGCTCTGCTACTTGGAAATTTTGAATTTTGCCTTCTTTTTCTCTTCCTCCCACTCCCTTCTGTTTATCTCTCTCTGAAATATTTCATGCATTAATTTTGTTATATGAATTCTTCCTCTGCCTTTTCCTTTCTTTTCCTTCACATCCTTATTTTTGTTTTTTATCTTTTCTTTTCCTTTTCTTTCCCTTGACAAGACATCATTCAATAGACTCTCAGGCTGTCACTGGCAAAACTGCTACTTATTTCAGGGCGCACAGGACTGGGTCCTTTTCTCCACCTCATCATCACCACCTCTTTACTTGATAACCTGGTGGTCACATATTCTGTGTCTCCTCCTCTGCCTCTCTCTGGTCTCCCAGCTCTGCACTTTTTCTATACATGCACCCACTGCCTCAGGCAGGGTTACAGGTTAACTTTGCCAGCCAGCCTCTGCACAACACAAGCCATAAAGTCTCTGATTAAGGGTGCAAGGTTATCTTTCCAAGCTATTTTCAAGACTATGTCAGTTTTCACCCCCTCATAGCTAACATCATGCACCAAGAGCTGTCAGAACTGTGTCACTCCACTGCAGTTAAGTCTTGGATAATGTGATCTTTGACAAAGATAAAAATGTAGCTATATATATATAGCTTATATATGTCCACACACACAATGCATAACTATTTTCAGGTGGAAAATATGGACACTATTTTTAGAAGTTTAAACTAATTACATGCTCATGTCCATACATACACACATCCTTCCCATACCATGGATAAAAAGTAGTGGTGCACTAAGCACCAAAACAAGGAGCTCTAATTTTGTTCTCTCATTTGTTTCTCTTCTTCAGTGTTATACACTACATGCTGTTCCTCAAGATGACAGTCTCCAGTTCTCTTTTGTATTGAGTAGGGGAAGGGGAAAATAAATTTTAAAAAAATTGCATTTCCTTTCCTACTTTCATCAGAACTGGGTCTTAATCTGCTTATTTACATAAGGTCTATTCTAGCAGAGTTAACAGCAACTTCATGAATAGGGTAAAATTGTGGTTCTGTTAACGTTGGCATCAATTCAGTCTGCCTTACTGAGAATTTGCTAGGTACTGCTAACCTGAAAAGGCTCATATTTTCCTGTGGCATGTGCCAGCTAGCACCATGACTCTATAATACAAGGGCAGTTTACAGTGGCTTGACCAGAAAAATCATTCTTTCTCTGCCTAGCCCCACCTTGAATTCTATAGAGCTATTCAGAACCAAGGATGGTAACATCTTAACTCCCTCATCAATATTTGGCAGAAGCTCTCCATCAGATCCCTTTGACTTTTCATGCTCCAGAGACTCCCCATCGACTGTACTGCCAAAGTGCCCCATATATGGAGACAAGCGATGTTTTTTTCGCACTTGTTATACATTGGAGGCAATATTCTGCACACATAACCTGATCAGTTATAACCATCTCAAATAAGGAGCTTGGGTTTCAGAAAACTGTTTTCTCATCTGTGATAATTTGCACAGTAAGAAGCCTATCATGCTACTGTAGCTGCTATTGCAGAGATGCCATGTGGCAGCACTGAATGGGGAGGACTGGCAGAACAAGGAGAAAGCAGGAGCTAAAGAAACAGTGAGGGCCTCTATTAAATAATTATACTCTTACTTCAACATGTCTTTCTGAAAAAGACAATGTAACTGCACAAGGAGGAGGAAAAGGACTGCAGACAAGTCTTGAATTTTCTAGGGAAATACTGTCCTTAACCCCAAAGGGTTCTGGAAGCAGTAAGAAATCAAGGAAAAAAGCTTTGCTGTGTTTTGCCTATTTGTGGCTCCCTCAAGCTGCTTTGGAATGAGTTATCACCTGCTCCTAGAGGGTTAAACCATATAACAAACATAACAGCATTTTCTCTAGCATGGAACAAAGAGGAGAGCATGCATGGGAAAGTGGAATATCTGAGGAGCCTGGGGCATTTGTTCTTCTGTGTAAAGAAATCATCTGAAAGTGGCACTAAACATAGCTTGTCCCAAGGAACTGCTCAAAGGGTCAGAATCAAGCTCCACTGGCTCGAAAGCCTGCTTAGTCCAACAGGAAACAAAACATGAAAGTTCAGAGATTCAGTGCTAAAGATGGAAATGCTGCACTTTTCCTGCAGAGAGAGCTCTGGCCGAACGCCTTTCTAAGTTTGGGATAACGACGTTCCTGTATCCAGACTGGAAATAGCAGCCGCACGCAAGTCTTCATCTCATGAGATGTGTAAGGACAATATCCTTCCTACAACTTTTATTTGCTAATCTCCTGGGTAATTTACAAGGGTCCTTTCCTGATACAGATTTTGAGTAAATATGAAGAGATAGAACAAAATAAAATAAGATTGAGGCTGTGATAGACAACAAGATAATAAGATCTGGGCTGATGGCAAGAGGAAGGGGAGCAACAGAGTTAAGGAAGATGTTAGTTCTAATGGCAAACATTACTGAGATTGAGCATATGCATTTCAGATTGTTCTTACACATTTGATTACTTGAACTTTGATACAATTATCTTATTACTTATCCATACTTAGAATGGAGTTGAAATAAGTCTGAGGAAATAATAAAATCAGTCAAGCAAATGTTTCTTTTAAGTTTATGAGCAGAGAAGCAAAATGTACTCGCTGGCCTTTTACCATAATGGATAAGGATGATGAGAAAACAATTATATTTTACTCCCCTCAATAAAAGAAGTGCCCAAGGACATGTATGAATAGGATTTTGCAAAAGTGAAATTAATAAATAAAAGAGTATAACATATGGATAGGTGCTCTATTTAATAATGCATGTTGTCTTTACTAAAAAAATAATGGCTTGGTTTTTTTGCGTCTAGAATATATGAAGCAAAGATAAATACTTTCTCAACCTGGAAAAGGAACTTCCACTCACTTCCCTGAAGGCTTGATTCTGCCCTGTCCATGGTGATGTGCAGCTGGAAAGAGTTCAGCTGAAGTCAATCTACTTAAGTGACAGAGATTGAAACCTGAGGTTTTGCTAGTATTAAATACAATTGCAGCAAGCAGAGTTAGTACCTGCAGACAGTATTTTTTCCCTTGGAGAGTGTTTGCATCAAAGACTGTGGTTGTGTACCTGTGTTTTCACCATCCTTCTGCCTGTAGTTTACTTGTTATAACCCGTAAGCAACCTGGTACCAAGCTTCCCAGATCCCTGATGCCTACCAGGAGAGTCTGCCCTTCTGCAGCTCACACACAGGAAGGAAATTACAGCTATACAAAGGAGCTGTGAATTCCACAAAAGTGCATTTAGCTCACATAGAAACACTTCAACTGAATTCAGAGTCATCCCTAGTTTTCCTCGCTGTATCCTGCCATCAGGATTGTATAGCACCAACGCTGTGTCGATGGGCCACCCTGTCAGAGCTCTGCCGTTCACTGACCCAGCTGGGACACCAGACTGTGGTTCCTCACCAGCATCTGCAGGCATCAGTCCAATAACAAAGGGAAAACAGAGGTGTTTAAATATTTTCTCTTGGGAAGTGAAACTATCTGACTTCCTCAAAGTCACAATAAAAATAAAATCAAGGCTTTATACAACTCTGCTGTCATCAAAGGATCAAATCCAAGTACAGTCAGTGAAAGGTAAGCCCTCTGAGGCATTGCCCCAGCCACACTCCTGAACTGGCTGACAAACCATGCCAATTCTTATCCAATACTTTCCCACTGAGAAAATACCAGTAGGAAATGCCAACACATTAAAATAAAGTAAATTCAGTAGGCACCTGTCTGTTGAATAGGATAACAGAGACAGAAACCTTGTGTGTGACAAATTCAGGTGAAAAACAACCAAAAAACCCAACTAGAAAACATTAATCAAAATCAGAGGCACATTCTAGGGATAACAAAATAAACACAGAAATTTTCAGGTATTTTTCACAAACAGGTATGGCAGATGAAATGCTTTTGCAGATCAAAACAGCTCTTTGGCAAAATATCCAAGGTCCAACAAGCATGACATACATTTATTTGAATAAAATTTGATACCATAAATCCTCTGTTTATAATTTAGTATTTTTATGACTTTGATTTCCTGGAAATCAGAAACTCCAGTCATGCTCACTGAAGAGTTTGTTTCATAACATGCCACAAATACCTGATAGTCTAGTGCAATAATTTACAAAGTATCCATAGTCTGCAATTAGTTGCTTGAACTGTTCTGTGAATTACCTCTGAATAATTAATACATTTGGGGCGAAAAAAGGGATCTAATGTATCTATCAGTCCATATATCTTCTAACACTGAAACATGCAAGCATTCTTAAATAAACCACAGAGAATAAAAAAATATTTGCTAGATTAAGATGTAGCAATTCAGTTAGCTCTACCTGCAAATTATTATTACAGGTTATTAAAGACAAAAATCAGTGCAAGTGTTCTTAAAATTACAAAAGTATTTTGGCCAAGCTCTTGAAAATTAAAGCACAAGTAGAATATGATGGGATGCTGAATGCAACTTGTTCATTTAAAAATAAGATTTGATCAAGTAATATCTTACTACTGTGGGAATTCAGTATCCCGTTGCACAAAGATGACATACTGCAGGGCTTCACACTGGTGGGAAAAACACATGTAAGAAGTCAGTTTGGATATGGAAAAACACAATTAGCAAGTGACTAACCATGACTAACCATACCTTTTGCTCCTGAGAACATAGAGAGGCTGAGGTTTTTGTCAAGTACATGAATACGAATCTATGATTTGAGGTATCAGAGAAGAAAGTTTGAGAAAAAACAGGATTTGGGATTTTGGGGGGTTGTAGTTTTTTATTTTGTTAGCAACAGAGAGTGAAAATGGGAGCTCCTAGCTAGTTGTAATGCCAGGCAATTACATCTGTCACATGCCTCAGCCTGGATCCAGATACAAAAAGTCACAGCAATAACAAAATCGCTTGTTTAGGGAAAGCTCTTTTTCAATGAATCAAATGCTTGGAGATAGTGCCAGAATGACATTAACTGAAATGAATTATTTTTCTCCTAAAACAGGTGTACAACAACCCATGCACAGTGCAAGCTTACTCCCACCGCCCTTCTGGGGCATTTGAGGTGGTGATGAGAAAGCTGCTATTAGCAAACAAACCAGTAACTCCCCAACTTTTCATGCTTGATACCCCTTACAGAGCCAGCGTTCAGCTATACAAACAACCTCAGCTTAAATTTAGTTGTGGAGACTGTGAAACATTTGGCTCTGGTGGGCATCATTCTCCACTCACACATGTACTTGCAGCCACATGAGATCTGGCTGGGACACTGTTATTTGAAGTAGGAGAATAAAAGGTATTTCCACCACCACATCAAACCGCAGCTAGCTCTGTAGAACTGAGAGTGCTTTTTCAGATATAAAACCTGACTTCTGAGAAAATTTGAAAAAGCTTCAGCTAAGCATCCAAACACTGAAAACTTGTTCCAGCCCATTTCGAATCTCAGCTGATACGGCGGTATGCCAGTCTTCGTGTTGATTCACATCACTTGCATCCTCGTGTACCATAGCAAAATACTAAAGAAAGGAGTCTAGTTGCAAGCTTCCCCTTATTATGAAGGGACAAGTAGCGAGATCTAAGAATCGAATACAAATTCCTTTTAAATATCCTTTGGTAACAGGAGTTCAACTGCCTGCAGAGACTGAATAGGATCTTTTTCTTCTTGGATTAATTTACAGTGTCAGATGCCATTTTATTTCCATCCCCAAATACAAGACAATGAGCCACCCTGATACCACAAAGACCAGAGAAGTGAGGCCACATAGTCACAGTCCTGCAGCGAAGGAAAACTTAGGAGTGTCTTTCTCCACAAAGAATAGATGCATGAACAGATTCTCTTTTGCTTTCTCCTCAGTCTGAGGTATCATTTAAAAAATGACAGGTTCAGATAGTATATTGCAAAACACATCAGATCTCTGCCTTGATGAATATGATTTTAACACAAATATGCAGCATTTATGTCTGTATTAGTAGCATCACTGAATATCATTCTTCTAGATGGCAGGCATGCTGTTATTAAAGTACAATATCTAGAAAGGAAACAGCTCACTTAGGGTTTTCAGAAGGTATTTAATTTAACTCCTCTTCACAAACCTCACATCCCATTTGCTGAACTAAGAAAAAAGTTATGAATGTTATTTCAGGATGCTTAACCTATAATTATGTTCCTGTTTCAATGGCATTGCTTCTAAGGAGACCTCACTAGCTGCTAAGCAAACCTCTTTCTTATTTAAATTTCACTCATCTCCATCCCTATGACTAACTAATTCACAGGATCTCTTCCCAACCAGCCCATGTTCCTCTCCTTCCCTTGAAGAAAACAGGTGACTAGGAGCAAATATATGATTTTTGGACTCTGTTTTTGAGGAGGGAGAGAGATTGTTTTGCTTTGCCTTCATTTTTTGATTAACATTTTTATTTGCAATGTGAAAAATCATCCAGTTAGCAAAGACTCTCTGGATTCAGTGAGAGCTGGAAGAGACTCTAATTACTGAAGAACAGAAATAAGAACTAATAGGCAGACTGAGCAGCTCCCTTTTTGCTGCTTCGTACTTCATTCCTCAGAGCGCAACTGAAAACAAGCAGAAGTCACCATTTATGTGGATACACACAGTCTGTTCCTAGGACTGGGAGCTTTTTCCTCATTTGGATCTCAGTGTGTCTTGCAGGGTCACATTTCAATGTGCATTCTTATGACAGCATGCTTCCCAATTTAAATTCCACCTTTCCTACTAATTCTCTTTCCTAAATCAAACACCTTTTCACTGTCCAGCCTAGTAAGTGCTTCTAGGAAAAGCTGTAAATACCACAAAAAAACAAACAAACAAACAAAACAAAAAAACCCACCTGGGAAAACCTAATTTCCTCAATTATTTGTCCTTAATACCGTGAGGGGGTTCTGAAGGATCACAAATAACAATTTCAATGAACCCAGTAACTAAGCCTTTGCACTCACAAAAAATCTAGACAAATCTATGTTCTTACCTCTCTCCAAAAAGCTTGCCAGGCTTATCGACTGTCACAGCTGTGACAACACTGTTATTACCAAAAAAAACTGTTCCTTTCAGGCTTACAAATTGCACCACCCCTACCAAATACAACTGCACAAAAATGTTCCAGTTATAACCCAAGTCAGAAAAAGAAAAATCTAAAACCAATCCCTCATATATGAGGAGAAAGTGGTTATTATCATGCAATACATAAGCAGAGGTGTAACAAGCGCAGAAGACAGCCATACTGTGTCACACAAAAGGTCCATCCAGACTGGAACTTTGTTTTCAGCGCTGACCACTGTTTAAGATGACACATAAGCAACAGAGAATTAATAGAGTAGTCCTTTCCCCATCCCTTCCTGCTTCTAGCAATTAACTTCAAATTCTCCTTTGAGGTAGCATCTCAACTGCTAAACTGCATACTGCAATTGGATGTATTTATCTCCCTTTATACCATAATTTTACTTGTATCCAACAGTGCAGGAGGAAAAAAAATAAAAGAAAGAAAATCCGTATTTGCCGTTGACTAAAAGGACAGTTGAAGGACTCTTTTAAAACATTGTCTGTACTCTCAAACTTCAATTCACAAGACTTCACTGAATAGAAACATATATTTGGGAATTATAAACACTGAATTATTTCAGCTTCACAGAATATACAGAAATTTGTGTCCTAAATATTTGTGTGACAAGCCAGTGCTAAGCAAGCCATGCCCTCGCCTGCCATTGACTCACATCCATGCTGTGCTTCTCTGGAAGTTGCAAATTATGCTGTAGAGAGAGCACGATGTGGAGCAGAATCAGCAGAGCTCAGAAAAGGCTTCACTTTTACCCTCCTGCAAAATAAACACATGCTCATTTATTAAAAAACTGTTGGGACTTTTGTCTCTGAGAATATCTTTAACACATTACATTGATGCTGTACATCACTAATGAGTTAATAAGTTTATGCAGTGGGAGAAAAAAAAACACAGACAAGAAGGGGTAAGAAAAACTCACTTAGGGGAGTATCAATAAAAGGTCTGAGACACTCCTACAGTACACCACAAAACATTATATAGTAGGAAGTCAGAGCAGTTTTTTAATGATGATAGACACAGTGAGAGAAAAAAAATAATGAGCATTATCAGGGGAAAAGAGAACATAATGAGTACACTGCAATCACGTGTTATTTGATTTGTGGGGGTTTCTAAACACACTGTGTTGTAGTGCTTCACTGCTGGCTTTGGCATCACTAACCTAACCTAGAAAACATGCTAGCAATTACTTGGAAAAATAATGAAAGTATCTCCAATTTGCATGATTTTCCTCATCCCAAACCCTTAATAGCTAATACTGACTGAGACAGTGTTCCAACTCTTTCACTCATTTTTCCTCATCCCAAACCCTTAATAGCTAATACTGACTGAGGCAGTGCTCCAACTCTTTCACTCATTTTTGCTACTAAATACAGGTAATTTACCTGGTATATCTAATACCCAATTAACAATCATCTGAATTAGTCAAAAAGTATTCTTACTTTCTCTAATTTCAAACCCATTCGAACATCTGCTTTAACTCATAGAGGAATATGGTGAGGTCAGCCTTTGTAGAAATTACAGGAATAGAATCTTGATGGTGCAGACAGAAGGAGACGTCCCAGACACTGGGTTCCTGAAGAGCAGGCAGAAAGAGAAAAGGAAAAGAGATCCGGGGGCAGGGGCGGGGGGGCAGGCAGGGAAATCCCACAAACAGAAAAAAAAACCACCCAAGCCTACACCTTAAGACATATTATTCCTATTATTCTGAATTTTTGTCCTTCATCTTTGTGATTATACCAGCCATTTGAAAGCTCATTTAGGGCCTGTAGGCACCTGATACATCTACTTGTCCCTCATGCTAAGGTTTTTCTATATTTCAAATGCTTGCTGTAGCAAAATACTTTGAAAAGTACTTGTGATATCAATTACCTCCACTTGAAGGCTTCTATCCACCAAAGCAGGGTCAAAACACCCAACTCAATCTTCTGATATAGACGTTTAGCAGCTGATATTTTATTAAGCACTTCAAGACTAAAATACCATGTGACTGGGCTGCTGCTGTTACTCTATAAAGTATGTCCTAACGGTACTTCAACTTTGGGAGTGTTTTTCTTCCATTCCTAAGTTAAAGGTGGTCCCTTAGCTAGGAAATATATCCTTGCTGATAAAATCTTCTTGCCCTTGGAGGGCAACCCATATGTCAGGGAAGTGGAGGCAATTATTTCAGCTTGGTATCATGCACCATGAAACCAATTTGTGAAGATGCAAACAGTTGAGCAGTCTGAAGGTTATTCTTATCAGTTTTAGAAGTACTCAGAATCCCTTGACATCAAAAGGAATTACAGCTGTCCCAGACTCATCTCAGTGTTCAACAGTCAGAAGATCTGCAAATGCATTTTTGGGCTCTGGGTTATACATTTAATTCTCAAATAAGATTTAAATCTTCTTCAAAGTACTGTAAAAGAGAGGACGAAAACCAAGAAAATTATGGGAGTGTACTGCAGTTCCATTAAAAACCAAAAAACATAGCACAAAACACAGGCATCACATCTTTTGATGCTAATGAAAAAAACTTTTGAAAGCAAAGGAGACCTCACAGAGATCACTAAAAGCCAAGGCCATTCAGGTCCACTTTTGACTTTGCTGTGTTGTGATACCCTACAAAGCCTGTTAAGCACTATCAGAACATTGCAAAGTATCTGCAAGGCTTGAAAATGCTCTGTCTAACCTTATGCTGCATGCAATCTATACAATTTCACCCTAAATTTTCTATATAGTTTGGAAGTCTAAAAATGGCCCCCAAAAAATCTAGGAATATTTTCTTGCTCCAAAAGGAAAAATGCAGATCAGCTGAAGAGAATTGATATCAGAATGATAAAGTGAGCCTGACAAAGAGGGAGCCAAAACTTGGGTCAATATGTGGAAATGCACTGGGAAATCAGACTGTTCTGGGAGCAGAGGGCTCCCTCTTTTAGTAGAGCCTAGTACTGAGCATAAACCATGCCAAGTGAACAAGTTAAGATGGGAGAGTAACCCACCAGCATCACAGCTGCTCCCAGGCTTAATAAGAAGGCACTTGAAATCCCATGTGTTTTGCAACAAAAGCAGCCAAAACTTTTATGTTAAAAAGTACACAAATTGGACACTTAAAAGACAGATTTCCAGCTGCTCTTGAAGTCCCTGTTCATGACATCCAAGCAACTTGGGGGGGGGGGGCGGGGAGAAAATAGTATAGTGTCATTTCCCTGCTCCCCAATCCTTTGCTGCCCACACCAGTTTCTGTTCTCTGATGACTGAAGTAGCAGCAGTGGCTCTCTGATAAGTACCACACACCATGGTCCCTGACTTGGAAGAACTTCCTGTATTGGGTATGTACATATATGTACATAGAGATAGTTGCCATCCCTGCATAGTTTTCATTTAAATACACAAGGGGCAAAAGCCGGGATGAACAAGTACAAGGATAGGAGGCTGTGGCAGCAGTGGTGTAACAAGCAGCAACACCAGTTGTAACACCAGTAAGTAAGCAACATATACTTACAATAGAATACAATAAGTATACGTCTAATAAAGCTTAAAAGTTAAATTCTTTCCGTTTCTTCAACTCCTTTGCACTCATGGTCCAAGCCTGTGAGAATACGAAGCTCTTGTATTTCAGAGCTGAAAAGTTCAGGGCAGTAATTCAGAACATATGAAACTGATGCAATAAGTACATATGCTAAACAAATCAAGAAAGTCAAAATTGGAAACTCCAGCACACCTCCTTCTCCAGTCCGCCATCCACCCCACCCCGCTGCCCTTTTTCTGTGAATGTTACAGTGAGAGTAAAAACATTCTCTCATTTGGAGAAATCAAATGCCCGATGGGATTTGAGACCATGGTACCCACTCTCAGAACTTTATTTATTTTAAGTTTTCACAGAGGCACCTTCCCTGTGTCTTCCCAAGAAAAAGAGACATATTTATGAAGCACCTTTAAGAGTGTGTGTAAAATGCATACCACCAGAGTAATGCAAGAGGTCTGGGAAAGGGCATGCAGCTCTTAGGTAGGCAGGTTATGTCAGTACAAAAGGCAGCTTCTTCAAATCCAGCATTTACCATAGCGTGGTGCAGAACTTGCCTTTGAGGTTCTGTACCAGACATGAGCTACTAAGGTTAGTGGTTGGTGCAAAGAGACTGTTTTGTGTCTGCTACTGAGGGCAGTAGTGCTGTTTGGGTGTGTTTTTCTATCAGTCTGAAGGCAACCATTACCTCCTATGTTTACACAGCCAGTTTTGTGGGGGAAAATAAGGGTATTTTTGTTCTGTTTGTAGATAGCACAGTACACTAGGGACTGGGTCAGTTTTTATTTCTTTGTAACCTTTCAAAAGGGCCTCAGATGGCATGCTTATTTTCCAGCATGCTCTAAAGAAAAAGCGAGTAATGGAACATTTTTATATTTCATTTGAAGTTTGAGTCTTGTAGTCTGCAAAAAAACAGATAGTTAGGCACTGTAGATCAATCATCATAGAATGGTTTAGGTTGACAGGGACCTTCAAGATCACCTAGTTGCAAACCCCCTGCCATGGGCAGGGACACCTTCCACTAGACCAGGTTGCTCAAAGCCCCATCCAGCCTGGCCTCGAATAAGCTTTATTTCCTTTCAGTGAGAACTGATTTTCTTTAGTTTCATTAAAATGTCTCAGAAGTCCTGCAAATATTTTTCCTGCACCAGGTAGGATGTTGGTTTCCCATATTACCCTGAAGCACATAGTACCTGCCTGCTGCATCACCTAGCCCTCCATTCAGTTTCCAAAGCTGCTGATAACTCTGGAGTTAATAGTGCTACTTAACAGCCCCAGAGTCCAATAAACCATTGGTTTAGCTATAACAATCTAGGGCCATAAGAGATACAAAACTCATAGGAGGAAAAAAGCTATATTGTTAGACTAACCAATGTTGCCAGGGGTGAAAAATATAAGCAAACAACAAAAAGGACAAACTTTCAAGCACACAAGCTTTTTTTCAGGCCTACAACAGCAGTCATCTTGCTAAAGACAAGCTGAGAACCGCTGCCTGACATTTATGTTTATCGCATAGAATGGAACTTCTTAAGGGAGGGAGAAGGGAGGGATTTGGTTAAAGTGAGGTTCTGGTGTGCTGAGGAAACAATGATCTGCAGCAATAAACAGGTCAAACAAGATGAACTAACAAACCCTTTGGCCTTTGAGGATGTGAAATGTGAGAGAATTCCAGAAGAAAAAAACTGATTTTTTGGTTACCACATAAACAAATTCAAGACTAATCCTTGAAAAAAGACACCTAATTTATAAATGCTCAAAAAGACAAAAAGCAGTTCTTTCCTCCTCCGTGTTGTCACAAGTGAGATTGATAGCACCATTATAGCAAGCCTCAGGATTGGTAGCTTAGATGTAGAAAAAACAGACACATTTCTGGGTCTGATTCAAGATCTAAGGAAGAAGATAGCCTGAGATAGCCTCACATTACCCTTACTTTTCATAAGGGGGGAAAAAAGGAAAAAAATGGATTTATGCTTCATTTTGTAGTTGGAATTCTCGAGATTTACATTCTTACTCATATGAAGTCATGTGCAACACTGCTGAGGGAATAGTGCCAGAAAATCTGACAAGATGTCCAACATCAGAATGCATATTTAAGAAGAAAGAAAAGAAAAATTAGGTATTCATACTGTTTTATTCTTAGCCAGCAAAGACTGAATGTTGGTAGCAGTAAAATATATTTCCATTAAGAGCCATGGTTTATGTATAACCAGGATTTGCAAGTATATAACTATACACAAAGAAAGGTGTGAATTTACAGATCTTTGTTTTTTGCCTTGGTACTCAATGCAGATAAGCTCAGCATGAACTAAAAATTACATCAAACAAGGTAACTCACCTTTCTTTGAAAATGAGGTAAGTGCAGGATAAATGCAGTTGCCAGGGCTTCTAGCAGGGAGAGTTTGAACAGATGAACTAGCACGCTACGAAACCTGTGCCCTAAGTTTTACATGTCCTCAACATCTAAGAATGCAAGAATGAGAGAGTGGCAAACAGATAGTGGCTTAGGGTCAAAACTTTCCTTGGTTTTGTGGAGACCTGGGTCAAACGTTTCACTCCCTCACCACAACAGCAAGAAGTGCATCAGCAGGGGCTCAAGACACTGGTGCTCAAAACCTTTGCCCTGTGGCAGGCTTCTCAGAAACAAAATATTTAGGGCTAGATCCATGAAAGAGTACATTCCCCAAGATGGTAAGTAGCTCACAGGCAAGTGAGGAATGATGGGGATTGCAATGAGAATACCCAAGTGCAAACACCTGTATTTTGAAGCTAGGTGAGTGCCTGCCATTCCTTGGTGTACTATGTATGCATGCACCTTGGGCCAAGGCCCAAGATCCTCCACATATTTTATCCCAATGGCAGGATTTGGTGGGTGTTGTGCCAAGAGGTTTAAATGATCTATGGAAGATGACTGTCTTCCCCTCCAAAAGCCATGAACACAAATGTAGTTTGGTGTATAAATTCCATCTTTTCCAGATACTCTAAGCCACATCTCTCACTGGTTACCCTGAAGACTGTAGCAAACAGTTTCCTCTCTTTCCCTTTAGTAAATTTACTTCAGATGAAAAACAGAGTCAAACCACCACCCCTCATGGTTAGAACATATACAGTCTGGGGAATAAGATGGGGGGGGAAAAATGAGAATAGCATATGGAATTCCTACCTGTCTGTAGAAAAATATTTAGCATCAACATTAAGACCTAATTGTTCCTGTTCAGCCCTTGAGCATGTTTTGAAAGCTGCAGGAATCTAAATCCCAAAGTATAAATTCCACCTTTTCTGGGAGGGAGTTTTAAGATGCAGTGTAATCCAAGATGTAACCAACATGAAATACTGAGGACGGGCAACTAGGAAACTTTATTCTGACAACAGTAGGTGTACTGTGTTACAGTTTCCATTATAACCACTAAATCAAAGCCTTTTTTTGTGTAACAGAAAACACAATGTGAGATGAACTCATGTTTTTTACAATAAACTTGCTAACAATATTTTGACAGAAAGGTTGCCACTACAGAATTTATCATGTCAGATTCGGTGTCTGATGTTCTCCTACTGTCAGCATGAAGTCAGCTCTGTGGTCTGGCTAATTGAACAATCAGCTGCGCGCCCAAACATTAGAAACAGAGAGTCCTAGGATAATCGAGAATAGAAGGCACCTCAGGACGTCTCTAGTCCAGTCCCTTACACATAGCACCATCACCAATGAAATCAGGCCAGGCTGGTCACTGTTGTGTCCAGTTAGGGCACAAAAACCTCCAAGGACCAAAATTGTATGACTTCACAGGGCAACCTGCTCCAGACTTGACTTTCCTTACAGTGAAAAAATGTTTCTCCCTATACTTCTGTTTCCAATCTCTCGTCCTTCCACCATGCACCACTGTAAAAGACTGGCTACATCTTCTCAATAACCTCTTCACTGGAAGACTGCTATTTAGTCTCCCTGACCCAGGCTGAGCAACGCCACCCCTTTCAGCTTCAAAGACCAAAGATGTAACACGTGAGAGGTCCCAGGGCAGGTCACTGCAGCTCTCCACATACTGCAGGCTTCAGGCTGAATACAACTGCTTAACCACTACCCTCCGAGCCAAATCATCCAACCACTTAACCAACACACCTAGATGACCCAGACTGTGATGTCCCAGCTTGGACACAAGAATATTGTGGCACACACCGCTGAAAGCATTATTAAAGTCCAGGTAAGTGACATCCACTGCTCTCCCCTCATCACAAACATAGTCATTGTATCACAGAAGGCAGTCACAGTGGTCAAGCACATCTTGCCCTTGGTAAATCCATTCCAGCTGTTCCAAATCGCCATCATCTTCTCTAATCACACTCATAGCAGAAGATCCAGTGAGACACAGATTTGGTACTGTTGACCATACAGCTGTAATAACCAGCTCTCTGCTCAGGATCCTAAATTTCCCCACTTCCACCCTGAGGCAGCTAGCTGTCTTTTATCGTTTGAAAGAAATTGGATCCCTGACTGAGGGTTGGAACCTGCTGTGCAGATTGCCTTGGGCCATCTGGGTCACCTAGTTTCCCTGTGCCTCAGTTATTCATCCAGCAGCACTTCAAAACAGCTCATAAAGATGGACCAACACATTCAGAGCTCTGATGCTGTCTGCAGCGCTAGTAGCAATGCAAGAAAGGCAGAATCTTATTTCTCCCCCTCCTCCCTGACTGTATATGAGGACAACAGTAAAATATTTAAGCCCATTTAATTTTTAAATCCATCCACTTTCTGTTATGGTCCCTATGCACAGATATTAAGCTTCCTTAAAAAACTGGCTCTGCTTACCTTCGAGACTGTTTATTTGATAGTTACGCTTACCCTCCAGTATAAGCCCTTCCCCACTCAGCACCAAGCACCTGACCTACACAAACAAAAGCAGACAAGCTACCTCCTGGCTTTTGTTCTCTATTTATTTTAAATTATTAACTATTCTTCCACATGCTTCTGGATTTTTATAAATTAGGTCAGTTTTATCCATGGATCAATCTTCAATTCCATGATATAGTAATAAAAAATGTTAGATGACCTTCTCAACTAAAGGGTAAAAAAGTGTTAAAACATTTTATTTAAGAAGACAGAAAGTAGAACATACCTTTGTAACAGTACTTACTGTGTCTCTGTATTTTGGATAATGCTCGAGAATTGCTAATGCATCACATTACTCAGGAAATACAAATTAAAACAAAGCTTGAAAATCTAGGTTGGAAAACAGGGACCTGAAAAGTTTGGGAATTTCACCCCAAGCATAGGATGCAGCCAAAGGCCAATACTTAGAACTGGCAGAGGAGAATGGAGAGGTTGGAGACAGGCCAGAAATACACAGTCCATGTTTTTATAGAAGCTGCAGTGAACTGAACAGGAATGACACCATTCCAGAGTAGGGGGACTTTAATGTCACTCTTTCAGTCTAAGGTAGCATTTTATGTATATGCAGAAAACACTCACATGCACGTACACATATCGATAGACCATGAAAACCTTGAAGTAATGGAATTATCTAAGAGGAACAGAGTCAAAAGATCAAATAAGCTGCCTGATTCATAGTACATTGCAATATGAAAAGGGAATATTTTGGCAAGCAAAGACTGCAAATATGGCCTTTATTAAACATAGCTGTGTTTGTGCCATTTAATGGCAGAAATTCTTTTCCCCCTTCATTAAAAAAAAAAATCCATCTATAATCTTGGCCTTCAGCTACAGAAAAGACAAGAGAGAAAAAGCCACCATACTTCTTAGAAGCACTGCTAGGAGGCATGGTGAGAGCAGGGTCTTTTTAATAGTTACTTTTATATTTATATATAAATATTTAATAGTTAAAATTGCAAAATACACTTCTGCTGCACCTAATTGTGAAATTAGATATTTATTTTTTTTGTACCTACTCAAGCGGCACTAAAATAAAGGGGTTATTTTAAAAGCACAGCATCAAAGATGTTGGGAAGAAGTTACACTCTTGCTCAGATTATCCCCTACAGCCATTGTGAATTTTAACTTGTGTCACCCAATTAAAGCTCTTCAGTTTTAATATTTTGAAAGCTGGAAGGGGGTGGGAACCAAGAGTAATTTTATCATTAGAAGAAAAAGCTAAAAAAAAAGGTGTAGCGGAAAAATGGTAAATTTATCCCGACTCCCTTGTCTACAGAAGCCCCAAGGGACAGTTTACAAGGACAACTGGACTATCATTTCAAGCATGTGAACAGCAGACTCTGTACCTCTTCCACGACACAGGGGAGGTGAAGTATGAAGTGACAGATCCTGTGGCTCAGAGCAGTCAGAAGAGCCCAGCTGCCCTGTAGGGCTCAGGAAACAATATATTCCCCACCACAGGCAGCAATGGTAAGAAAGGGAGAGACCAAAGAGCATAAATTAAGTAAAAGCACTGCAAAAGCTAATTTCTGGTAAGAGGTTGATTGCCCCAGATTGATAAAACACTCGGTGAGGGGAGACTCGTCCCTCAGAGATGTTCCAGAGCACTGAAATTAATCTTCTCCCATCACCTCCTAAAGCATGCTCCCCCGCCAGCAACTGTTGTGAACCACAGAAGATGAAAGTCCATAGTCTAGTGCTTGGGTTTGGTGACTCCTCTTGCTGGGAGCTGATCCCCAGCACAACGTAAGACAAGTCAATCAGCCTCAAAAATGGGTGTCAGGAGGTATTTCTGACCTTTCTCCTCACACGCATATTTTTTCTTTTCCCTCATTGCCAGCCATGCTCAGCCACAACTTAACCCAACAGATCTGGCAGCTGGTGAATGCCCCTATGAACAGATTCAGCTCAGCAGCCCAGCAAAAAAACCCAGATAATGTTTCTGCTGTGTTAGTGAGCTAAACTAGCATGTAGGAAGGTGTGGCACGTTCTGGGGCCACTGGAAAGAAGGTGGCAGCACCACATTGCTTGGAGCAGGGGAAGCTGAAGCAAGCAGTGGCAAACAGATCAGTGAAACAGTTGCCACCTTCTCCTTTCTCACAATGCACGCTGCGACTTGACTTTGGCAGCTTCTTTCCAGGCAGTGAACAATTCAGGTGTAGATACTCATTTTATGGTCAGCTGTGAGTGGTCCCCAAAAACAAGCACTAAGGGGCTCAAAGCAAACCTTTCTCTGTGTAGATAATTAGAATTGTAGAGTAACTACTCAGAAGCAAGACAAATGCAACCCCAGTTTTAAGACAGCTACAAACTACCACTTTGCAGTCTAAAATATTATTTTCAGACTTCTTTTAAAGAAACAAAACCACAATTGCTGATGTGCGAGAAGCAAGCACATTTAAATAAAAAAGCACACTTTGTTCACCTTTTTTCTTACTGAACTATGACAAAACCTGTCAGACTGTACTGACAGATAACAAAGACAGAGAAAAACAAACCTTTCCCCAAGATGTCACCTGTCTTTCATTGTAAGAATATGGCCTAGTAATAGTTTAACACGTTCATATGAAAGAAAACAGCTAAAAAACCTCATGGTGATTCCCTCCTAGAGTTTTCCATTTATCATGCTCTATCACTACTGGACACATGCACAATAAATCCATGCTCTTGCAAAAGCCATCCCTCTAGAGAGGTATAGACATGGGAGCAGCACTGGTTAAGCCAACATGCACAAAGAATTGGAGAGCAGCTTGAAGGGCACTCACACGTTCCTACCTCCTACCCTTTAAGCTGTACACAGTACTTAAAGAATCATATTTTGCATCTCTCTTAATAAACTCTGTGCTGTCTAGATTACAAAAAAAATAATGCAGCAGAAAGGCTGGCGAAATGCTTTTATTATTATTAATTTTCTCAGAAGCAAAGCTCATTTACACAAAATCTCACACAAAGTCTGCAGCTAAGCAAATGATTTCAGTCAAGCGCCCCCTTAGACAAGCACACTTAGCTGTACATCTTGCTTTGGGGCCTGAAAGGAATTGATCCCTGGCAGTTATAACAATAGAAGTGCTGACTTTGTGAAAACAAGAAATGCTTTCTGATTTCTGAAGTTTTAGATAGGAAATCTTTTCATCTTCACAATCCAATATAACAGTTTTATTTCTTCTTTTTAAAGTAGAGCTGTGACAAGTTTTACGTTTTCAAAGCTAGAAAAACACCAACATAGAATGTCTGTATAAATGGGTGATAAAAGAATAATGCAGTATTTTCCGTAACAGGAGGAGTGCTTTTTGCACCAGGTATTTGGTGGATAAGATTTATTCTTACCACCACACACAGATAAAATTGTGGCACTAGAAACAGCTTAAAGACAGAAGTAGCAGGGGAATGGCAAAGCGTCCTGGGGCCTTACTCTTCCCTTCTGGCATCAACATTAATTGGAGTTTCTTAAGCTTGAAGCTTCTGCCAAGATCTGAGGGGAATTTATAGTCTGAGATCCTATTGGAAAAACAACAAACATACTGAAAAAGGGAATTACATCTTGCTTGTGTCAGCTGCTAACTTTATTTACACAATGAATTAAACAAAAGGAACAAACAGACATTGAACAGCATAAACATTTCTTGAAAAAGAATTGCTTTCTGTTTTATAGCTACTTATTCCATTTTGTTGTACTAAAAATGAGAAGTAGTTTAACCAATTCTTAATGAAACCTAAATCAAACTATTTGAAACTCTTTCTCTACAGGAAAGAGAAATAACTGTTTATACAAATAAAATAAAGCAGGCACAGTCCTAAGGAGCAGGAGTTCTACATGTGAAACTTCTACAGCAGTTCAGAAGTGCACATTAAGTATCGTGGTGATTTGCAGATGTTTGCAGGAGAATTAAAACAGAATTTGTGACACCATAACAAACCTAGAGGCTAAAACACTATTCTACAAATATCTCTTCAGAGGAAATGCTACCGATAATGTTACAGCTTAGGCAAAGGATCAGAGAGCAGGTGGAGAAAGCTAAGACTGACAAGGAAGAAGCCAAGCGATTCCCATTCAAGAAACAAACTTACTACCTTAGTTACTGGAGGCCTCCATTCTCTAGCAGTGAAAAAAATTGTGGAAATTCCTGAATTTCTAGCTAATGTCAATAAGACAAGCATACTTCAATAACTTATTATACAGCTTGTTTTCTAGTGCACATCAGTGGTTTGTCACATAAGTATTCTCCTTTGTCACACAAGTTCGTTCTAAGGTCAATGCTGAAACACACTGAATGTAAATTATCTCTTTCCTGCTGAATTAAAGGATAATTAAGAGACACAAGACACCTTTTCTACAACATTTTCAGCCAAACCAAGGTAGGAGGGCATGGAATTGAGGTCCATTGATTCAGCAAGCTGTCATTAGAAATTGTTAGTCTTCTTATTCTGGTAATTGAGAAAATTCTAGTAAGTGGGCAACATTCTGATTTACAACCCCTACTCCAAGCACAGTATCATGCAAATCTGAAATATAAAGAAGTAAAACAAAACAGCAACACATCTAAACTGTCAATAACCAATAGGTTCAAATAATTCTGTTACTTAAAATTTCTTCTGCTGTTGACCATAAGTTGTTCGTGAGCTCCTCACTCCAAGTTTTCCATCAAATCCCAAGTTCCAAATGCTTACTCCCTGAGATGTCTGGCAACTATTTAAAAAAAAAAAAATACAGTCATGTGAGAACTTGTCATATCTGACAACACTTGATAGAGAAAACGAAAGTGACTATTTCCACTTTCATTGTGATTAGAACTGTTTTGAATTTTTCTGACGAAAATATTTTACTATCGCTTGCTAAAACTGAAGTTAGAAAAAGGTTTCACAGGACCAAGGTATATTACTTCCAGGCAGCTTACATATGAGTCACTATTGAGCTCAGACCCTCTACATTTCAGGTCAAGCTAGGACTATAAAACATGCATCAAGGCACAAAGACTAATGCAGAGCTCAGGATTGCCTGAACAGCACAATTAAAGGGGCTGGGAGTTCCTGTCGTTAACGTTACATAAGCAGTCATGGACATTAGTGTTTGTTAAAAAAACTAACTAACCTTCCAGGGTCTTGGGCGTAGAACAAGACTAATAAGTGGGATCAAATTCTTGAGCATGATGGCTGATTGCTATCCAGATGGCAGCAGGAGTCTCTCTTGCAAGGATCTTTGACTAGATTGTGTAAGACTCCCTGAACCACTGTTTTCCTGAATTCTTGTGACTCAGCTGGCCTGTGGTCCTACATGGCCGCCCCAATGTATAGTGGATCCATTGCTACAGATCATTGTAACTACATAGAAAAACTGTTCTATGTGACCATTTTTGCACCTGCAAGACGACTTTCTGCTGACCATGTATAAGCATCTTACCTATGTACATTTGTTCAGTTTTGCAACAGGAGCCTCTAGTGGAGTTTCTGAGAGGAAGGGCCAGATTGTCCACCTAGGATGTTAATTAAATTTTCAAGCACAGGAATTGGCCCAGGCACAGCAGGACCTTCCTGGAAGGATTCTTCAGGTCGTTCTCACTATCCCAACTAGAGAAGAGCTATTGCACCAATTAACCAAATATTTTGCTAAGAAGGTGGTTATCTGCACAGTCAATCACCCCATTTCACAGAATGATCTGGGTTGGAAGGCACCTCTGGAGATCATGTAGTCCAACCCCCTGATAAAGCAGGTTCTCCTACATTAGGAATAAAGGTACCTGCCGGCATTCCCCAAATGCCAAGGTTCTGCATGATCACAGGGACATAGCACACAAAAAGCCACCAGCTGGAGAATCATGTTTTGTGCAAGACAGTTTGGACATTTCCAATTTTTTACAGCTTTATATAAAACCCTCCAACATTTAAACCCCATGACGAGGTAGGCCATCACAGGATCACTCTTTTACAGGCCTTCAGATTTTGGCTGTGGCCCCATGAAGACTAGATACACCCATACAGCTGTGGAGGCAATGGACCTGCTCTTAGCAGCCTGCACCCTTGGCAAGGCAGCTCTGCCTCAAACCTTCCTGTAAAACCAGTCCTCCATGTTTCAGGCAGCATAAGATGCTACTAGAGGAAAACAGGAGGAAGCTGTGTATTTCTCAGCTCTGGGACTTCAAAGTCAGAGCTGCAGGACACAGTAAGGAAAGATCAGTCCTGCTGCTTGTGATCAAAGAGCATTTAATCTTTTTTCCAGATGACTGCATGCTCTCTTCCTCTCCCCCCACCCCCTTTGACTAACCTCACTCCCAAACCCAAAAGAGAATCTGAAAGAGAAATATTTATGTGTTTACACTGAGCATGCTCACATGGCTATCTCCCTCAAACATTTAATGGAACATTAAAAAAAAAAAAAACCAAACTGTTTTCAAAAATATTCTCAGTGAGAAGAGAAAAACAAAAAAAGGGAAAAGCAGTGGTAAACTTACAGCGAGTCTCCTACCTATCACATTTATTGTTTATTCACTCAGTAGTCCACAGGAATTAGCATACTCAAACTCACATATTATCCTACTTAAATCATAGTAGTTAAATAAACACTAGGAGTTCGGGCAGATCTTTTCCTCTGCTTTACATACATCAATAAACATGTTCAGATTGTGATGAGTTTCCCATGCACAGAAGATGTGCTAAAATGACAGTCACTGCTGCCTTAGTTTGCATTTCCTATAGTATTCTGCAGTCTTCCTTGAGATAGCAAGAAATCACTAGTCTCATTAAAATGAAGGCAAATTTATTATTAGTTCTAACAGACATTTTATTCATGTGTAAATGACAGGATAATAGAACTGTTGTTTGACATCTTGCTGAGAAAATTGTAGCTTTCATCGTCTTAGATGACAAATTTTTCCTAAAATAAAATGAACACTCATGGAAGAAATTAGAATTAGGGTTTTAGACAGAGAAAAGAATATAACAACTATTTTCACAAACTATTTTCACAGTTTCTGTGATCTCACAGGAGGCAAAAATACTTTGGTTCAGAAAAAGCCAAATTCAAACATCACTTGGCAAGATAAATATTAGAACTGGGCAAAATATTTGGAGAATTTAAAAAGCAGTAAACTCACTTTCATATTCTTAAGGCTCATTAGTTTACTGAAAACAAGCAATTTTATACTTTTGTTGTCCTCATGTTTCAGAATTCTCACACAACTGTGTGGGTTTTTTGGGGTTTTTTTGGTTTGGCAGCTTGATTGCAAAAGCCTCTTAAGGCTGCTAAACAACATCTAGTATTTATTACAGGATTTTAAGCCTTGGATCTGAGGAGGAATACTTTCCTTTTTTAAAAAAAAGTTATATAGGTGGTTTTAAATATTTTTAATAGAGAGGACAAGGAAATTCCAAGACCTCCCAGAGGATATGAAAAATAAAGTGCTAACCAATACGGGAAGTACAAGCTTCTCTTTGTGGAAAGAACATTATTGGAAAGTTTTCTTTTCACATGTCAGTCTTGGCATGGAGAATAGAAAACATAAGCATTTTTACAGCTGCCAAAAATGAATTTGAAGCTGAAGTGTTTTGTTCACAGTGGGGAAAAAAAAAAGAAAAAGATTAGTTTGACCTTAAGTAAATCATTACGTCAAAAAAAAAATGGTTATTTTGCATTTAAATTGACTAAGCTATGAAAAAGAATAGTTTCTGCAAGTAGTCCACATCAACATCAATTCAATCTACTCAACTTTTCAATTTGCAAAGGTGAGGAAAACCTTTTCTTTCCCCAGGCTTTATCCCCAAATGCTAATCTATGGGAAAATGGGAAATTAAGGCATTTCCCAAACTCATCATACACTTAGAACTTCTTTGAAAATCATTAAGACACTTCTGTAATCACCAAACAACGAAACCAAAGGAGAACATCAAGCATTATTTTATGGTTATTGTATTTTATGGTTGTTGTATCTTATTTTAGAATGGTTATTTTAGTCTATATCAATTAAGCAGCAAGTATTGATGTGTAAGAATATAACATATTTACTGTTTACTGCCAAGGCCCACCCACAGGTTTCCCAGACCCTGGAAGCAAGAGAGGAAGTCTGGAGAAAGGAATATCTTCCCTTGGTTGAGGAGGGTCAGGTTAGAGATCATTTAGGCAAACCTGACACCCACAGACCCATGGGCCCCAACAGGATGCACCCCTGAGTACTGAGGGAGCTGGCAGATGTTATTGCCGAGCCACTCTTCATCACCTTTGCAAGGTCGTGGAGGACAGGAGAGGAGCCTGAGAACTGGAAGAAAGCCAGTGTCACTCCAGTCTTCAAAAAAGGACAAGGACGACCCAGGAAACCACAGACTGGTCAGCCTCACCTCCATCCCTGGAAAGGTGATGGAACAGCTCATCTGGGAGGTCATCTCTAAACACAGAGGAAAAGAAGGTTATCAGGAACAGTCAATATGGATTCACCAAAGGGGAAATCATGCCTGACCAACCTGTTACCCTTCTAAGATGGAATGACTGGCTGGGTAGATGAAGGGAGAGCAGTGGATGTTGTCTGCCCTGGCCTCAGCAAGGTTTTTGCTACTGTCACCCATAACACTCTCCCAGGTAAGCTCAGGCAGTGTGGGTCAGGTGAGGACAGCGAGGTGGATTGAGAACTGGCTGAAAGGCAGAGCTCACAGGGCTGTGATCAGCGGCGCAGAGTCTGGCTGGAGGCTGTAGCGAGCGGTGTTCCCAGGGTCAGTACTGGGTCCAGTCCTGTTCAACTTATCCATCAGTGGTCTGGATGAAGGGGCAGAGGCACCCTCAGCAAGTTGTCTGGTGATACAGAACAAGCAGGAACGTCTGCTTCCCCGGAGGCTGCGCTGCCATTCAGTGAGACCTGGGCAGGCTGGAGAGCTGGGCAGAGAGGAACCTCACGGAGTTCAACAAAGGCCAGTGTCAGGTCCTGCACCTGGGGAGGGACAACCCCATGCACGAGCACAGGTTGGGGCTGACCTGCTGGAAGGCAGCTCTGTGGAGAAGGACCTGGGATTTCTGGTGGGCAGCAAGTTGCCCATGAGCCAGCAGTGTGCCCTGGTGGCCAAGGCGGCCAATGGGATCCTGGGGTACATTAGGAGGAATGTGGCCAGCAGGTCAAGAGACATAATCCTTCCCCTCTACTCTGCCCTGGTGAGGCCACACCTACAGTCCTGTGTCCAGTTCTGGGCTCTCCAGTTCAGAAGGGACAGGGAACTACTGGAGAGGGTCCAGCAGAGGGCTACAAAGATGTTTAGGGAACTGGAGCATCTCCCTGCTGAGGAAAGGCTGAGGGAGCTGGGGTTGGTTAGCCTGGAGGAGAGAGAAGACTGAGAGAGGATCTTATCAATGTCTACAAATGTCTTCAGGGTGAGTTTCAAGAGGCTGGGGACAGGCTCTTTTCAGTGGTGCCCAGCAATAGGACAAGGGACAATGGGCACAAACTGAAACACAAGAAGTTCCATCTGAATATAAGGAAAAATGTCTTTACATTGAGAGTGACAGAGCACTGGAACAGGCTGCCTAGAGAGGTTGCAGAGTCTCCTTCCCTGGAGACATTTAAAACCCTCCTGGACATGATCCTGTGCAACCTGCTGTAGGAGAACCTGCTTTATCAGGGGGTTGGACTAGAAGATCTCCAGAGGTGCCTTCCAACCCTGACCATTCTGTGATATGTTAAAACTTCATGCTAAGTCTAGGATCCCCAAGCCACACTCAGTGGGTAGCTTTCTCTTTTTTTTTTTTTTTTTTACTTCCTCAGTTTTCTCAGTCTTGAACCCTGCTCTAGACTCTTATCTACTCGGCTCCAGAAATAAAACAGAGGTGAATCTAGGTAATAGTAATGGTGGTGTTTATCAGGCAGAGTCAGTATACCTACACAAAGATAATCAGACTTTTCAGAAAATACAGTCACTGTTGCTTTCATTTCAAAACACAAGTAGAAGACACCTACTGCTGTTGGTTTTAGTCTGGTAAAGAGTAAATTGTATTTAGACCTGCTCCATCTAAGCGAGGTTGTTTCCATCATTATATTCTCCCCAGCTGACATCTGGACAAGACTCAAATCCTACCAACACACAGATGTTAGCTAAAATAACACCTCTGTGACATTTTGCATCTGTTGCTGAATTTCAAAGGTTTATTCCACATCAGAATTCTAAAGAAGCTGAAATTTTGGATTCACACAGAACAAATTCTCAGAGACCTGACTGAGAAACAATACAGACCTTTCTTACTGAGTGACTTTGCGTATACTTTCAACCCTCTTCTACACCAGGGAAACAGTTAATTACCCAGGGAAGAAAAAAATAAATAAAAAAACCCAACCCAAACAAAAAAAGACAGAACAGACAGAAAAATATGATACTGATCAAGTGAGTGAATTCAGAGGGAATGAACTAATGGGACAATTGTCAGAAAAACAAAGAATATTCCACCCCAGAATGCTGCTCCCCACTCCCCCTGACAATGGAATTGCCCTTCATATTTGGGACTACAAACACTTCATCTGTCACGTTTAATTTTGTCTTTTCTCCTATTGATTTTGCCAACCAAGAACGTTACCCATTTCAAATAGTAGATATTTCTTCAACTTAATTAATTACTTCTGACTTGCAGATGTTCCATTACAGAGGCCAATTTTAATATCTGCTAATGTTTAAAACTCAGTGCTGTAATAGATGTTGCTTGACGTGCCAAGGGACCCAGTGAAATATTTGTTTGGTTACTTGAAATATTTGAAAAACACCCAGTTGTCTAAAAAAATGTGTGTTTTAAACGGTGACATTTCCGATTTACAGATATCTCAGTTATTCTTAAATCTCATTCCAAGGTGTGAGAGAGTATACTTTTTTCCTCTTGCCTTAGAACTGACAATCCAGTTAAAATCAAGTCTAAAGATAGCATGGTTGCAGATACAGATTTAGCTACAGATAACTGCTGTCTGCACAATAAACAGCTTGGAGATACAAGGTCAGTACTTTCTTCCTCCTAGAGTAGGCAGGAACCTTCACCTTGAACCAGCTTGGGAGCTGTCTGCACTGGGAGCCAGGTGATGATACGGCATTGCTATCAACAGCACACCACCACTTTGATACTCTGCTGGACTCTATACAGAAAACCAGAGAAACACAGTCTCCATCCTAAATAACTCTGGAGGCAAAACAAACAGATCTAAACACAAAGGGGGAAGGCAGCAGCTGAAGGCTGTGACTGTCCCTGGCTATAGTCATATTCATATATTAACTGTGATTCAGCTCAGATTAAGAGATACTCATGTGCAGGAGCAACTTCTCCAGGTGTCATGGCACATCATTCTTGAAGGTGCCACTGTCCTAGTTACACACTGTGGTAAACCAAAATGCAGCCTTAAGAGACAATTGGAAGTGCAAGCATCCAAATGGACACATGCTTGAAAATGCAACATGCGTTTTCATTCACTAAGTAACAAACTATTCTCAACAGTGTTACTAGAAGTGGACCACCGTTCAAAAAGCATTTTCAGATCAACAAGACATGGCTCCAAAACTATTTAACCTCAAAATCTCATAAACAATTTTGCTCAACTACAATTTATTTTCTTCAAATAGAAATGGGGCAAGAGTTTAAGATAGACATGAACAGAAAATGCTGAAATAAAGGTTGCAACCTTTTTGATTTAGCAACAGATAGCAGTATTAAATGAATCCAGATTTCATGCTAATTTGAGTTATTTTTGGCTCAAGAATAATGTTTCTCTCAGAAGATATCATTAAAAACAGTATTCAGAGGCAAGAGAAGAAAAACAATTTGTATAGTAGCTGTGGTCACTTCCAGGAGGAGGGAAGGGAGGTGGAAAAATTCCCCAGACTCCTAAGTCTGAAACAGCACTTTTATAATGGAATTTAGTTTCAAAGTAAGATATGAAGCTACAGCTGGCTGTCTAAGAGTTCAGAATAAATTAGCTCACGTGAAGAGTACCTCCATTTCAGAACACAGAGAAATAAAGCAGAAAGAGATATTAAGGTATTAAAAAAGAAAAGTGTGCCCTGTGTCCTTACTAGAATATTTACTAGGAAATAACAAATACCAGAAGTTGAACTACATTATGCTTCACTCCGATAGTACATCTGAAGCCCTATCACCTTGAAATCACGGCCAATTCATCACAGCTCTCCAACAACTTCTCACTTCTTCCATGCATGCAGTTATGCCCCATGGAGGCAATTATTTGAGTGACCAGTTTCTGCCAGTCTAATTCTCTGATCTCAGAAGGTTACCTTCTAGTGCAAAAAGCACCATATATTGTTCCCTGTGTTTTCTTTGTATTCACAAAGGCTGTCCCTGGATATTTAAAAAGAAATGCCACCACAACTAAGAATTTAAGATACAGCACTGACATAACTGCTGGATAAAATCTGGACAAATCAATAGCAACTCTCTTACTTCAAGAGTGTTGCCCACTTGAAAAAGGCATTGGTTGAAGAGAAAAACAGACAACCTGAACTGAAAATTCTTTTATCCAGTATTTGGACACTAGGTGAATATTTTAGTTCTAAGATTCTTCTCTATACAATTTTTTTTCATAAGTTACATGAGAGGGCAGGTAAATCACTCCAGTAAACCCAATTTACTCAGCTGTCACCTCTGCGGGGTGTGGAGAACCAACCAAACAAACAAAAAACCACCACACAAGCAAAAATGACAAAACCCCGATCCCTTGTATTATACTCAAGTTTCCTCAAACCACATCTCATAGCTACATGTTCCTATCCCAGCAGGATGCTAGAATCTAATGAGTAGCCCAGTAGTGCTTAGTATTTCACATGCTTGCATTAATTTCTGTCTTCAAACACACTGACATCATCTCTGGTGGACATGCCAGATCAAGCAGGCTACGAGAGCCTGCAGCAGTTACCCTCCATCTCATACCAGCTGAGGGTAAGATATTTGATTACTCATGCTGAGAGTAGGAGAGGAAGAACACATCTGTAAATATGTGTATTTACACGGGAGGTGATGGCTTGGTCTCAACAGTTACCATTCTGGGAGACAAGCAGCACAGGTTCATGGATCCTTCGACAACAGATGAAATAAAATCCATGGCCAGTGACCAAATCTCACAATTACAAGCTGAAAAAAATTTGCTTCCCCTCTCATTTCCTCTGTCTTCTGTTTAGTATCATTAACCTTTCATAAAACTGTCCTGTCTCACTTCTAAAAAGGTTTTGTTTAATCCTAAACATGAATTTCATGCTTAGAAAAGGGAGGGGGGAAAATCCCTAGATCAGTATTACTTATTTTCTTTTTCTCTTCCTCTGATTAATGGCTAAGCAGAGCTCTTTCCACAGCCCTTCTAATCACCAGCTGCTTTGTGACTCCCACTGCTGGCTTCAAACAGGCCTTGTTAACCCCTATTTAATTTCTGAAAGCATAATCCATTCCACTTTTTCCTGGATGAGATAGGGGGTCATGACAGAAGAACCAGCTGGCATTGAGCTGCTACCACCTCTCAAAAGTGCAGACAAAGTGTAAGTGGGCTGTGGCAGGGGATGGACACGAGCCAGCATTGCTCCATGAAATGACCATAGACACAGGTCTGATGAAGCCTCAGGTAAGGGGAAGCAGGGACTGAACCGTGACCACAGGCATGTCTGAGCAACGTAGTAATACCTAAGGTTGTTAAACATTTGGTATGGGAAACAGTCTAGCTACTGTCCCTGTTTTCTACCCAAAACTATTAGGAGAGTTTAAGAGAACACATGGATACCCCAGAGGCCCAGAAAAACAGCTGGCTCTGCTCTAGAAGGAAAGCTAAGCAAAAGCATTGGCAGATTTATAGTGGCTTCCAGCTCACAGGGAAGAGAGCATACACTAGATTGTCTCAAACAGTGACTTGAGGAGGTCAGCCACAGAATAGCTCTCTAGATCAAAAATGCTCTTCTTAAAAGAGGCAGAATTGCACTGCTGCTTGACTAGTGGGAGAGCAGAGTATTTTTTCTTCTCATTACTGGTATGCAGACTGACTTGCATTGCTGCTGTGTTTCAAAATGAGAGACAGAATGACATTTTTCACAAACATGACTGTGGCATCCACTGTCTAGGGTCACTGGAAAGCCTCATCAGCCTACAGTGAGAAGCCAAGTTAGCCCATGAAAAGCACCAAGTTCACATGGCCTCTTCCTTCCATGTTACCTTGAACAGCTTTGTAGAAACCTGCATTGGGCACAGCTACCTCTGACTTGGTCTTATCCCTAACTGGCTTTAAATCTTTCCTTTGATTATATTGCAAAATATAAATAACCCAAGTGTAACAATAATTTTTCAAAAATCCCAGACATTATATTTTCTAACACTACAGTAGCACCACAAGTGATGTGTTTTCAAAGCCTGAAGGAAAGTCATACACCCTTAAGGATTTGCCAGCAGAATGACACTTTTGAAGACATTAGCACTTAGCAGCTGTCTCAGAGACAGCATCCCTTACCTTTCAGGCTGAACCTTGAGCTGCAAGCCAAGAAATCCAAGACAAATTTTGAGGCTCTCTCATGAAAAAAAGAGTTAACTCTCATTTTCTGATAGTTAGTATGTAACCCATTAATCCATTTGGATTAGGTTAAAATAAACTCTAAAAGATGTTTGCAACTAAAGGTCTCCTGTCTGGAGTAAGTAGAACAAGTGCATTGGTCTAAGTGCATGCTAGATACATGAAGTCTTCAGCTCTCCTTCATGATCTACAATTTTATAATCCATTCTGATGCTGAACCCATTTTAACACTTTAAAAATAAAAGTAACAATATGAGTGCAGGTCAAATCAATAGGATTTTAGTTGAACTACTCAATGAAGTAATTTAGGAAAAACTTACTGTGATTAACTTTCCTCTCTTCCTTCATGAGCTAGTGGGATACAAACCTAAGGCAAAGAGAGTATAAAAATACTACTGTTCTGTTAAACACAGTTGTTGACTGCTGAAAAGAAAGCTTCAAGACAGAGCAGATCACTTTTCTTGAGGACAGCAGGAAAGCAGCCGCATGTTTATCCTTAACTGTGCATGAGTTGTCAATGGAATTTATACCAAGTAAGAGAAACCTGAAGTGCCATGTTGTAAGCTAAATTTCAGTTAGAAGAGCCACTCAGTCTCTCTCCCAGAGATGGAATTTGTCCGTCACTGCTACAAAAAGACAAAAGTTTGACGAAAGTAAAAGGAAATTGAGCTTTCCGGTCTAGTAAAAAGATTCTTAGTTTTACAGATGAGCTACAAGCGTCCATAAAATACTAAGTGTCTGAGAAGGTCATATAAAGAGGCTCCCATTTCAAAGGCATAAACAAAAAAAAAAAACAACAAAAAACTCAAAGAACAAACACTCAGATCTCAGAGCTGGATAGTGATATTTAGATTAATCAAGTATAATATTAAATAGAAAATGCATAAGGAATGTCCTTTAAAAGCAGCTTTGAAGTTTTTCCAGACTTTCATCTATCTGGACTCCTCCCATGTCAAAATTGTGGCTAACCATGTAATTCCTAACATGTTCAGTACGTGTCAGGCTGAAATCGCAGAAGTACAAGTCATGCTCTTTAAAGGCAGAGCAGGTTACTCTGCAAGACTAAACCACTAAAACTTCTCTTAAAAAACAAAGCTATGCCACATAAGAACCTCTAAGCACTCTCCCTCCTTTATTCTGAAGTTCAATGAACTCTAGTAAGAGTCTAACAACTTCAGAGCTCCAGAAAACAGCATGAGCTAAGGTCTCCTCTTAACTTTCATCCCAAGAAACACATGCACACCCATGTACTTGCACCCAGTGGAAGGTCAGTGTAGCTGTAGCAGGATACACATCACCTAACTTACTCTAAGGCATACAAAGAAGGGTCATGTTTCAGCAGACAGTCTCACTGGTTACACCACAGCACACACTTACACATGTCTTCTACAGACTTCCGAAGTTTGGGGGTTCTTAAACTAAAAACACGTACACATTGAGGCTGCAGAGTTGGGACTTTTCAAGAGGCTTTTAGTGTAAAATTAGCTCTGCAGACCTGCACATTAACCTGCTCACACAGGCAGCAGGAATTGGTGATCACACATACACTAACAAATACGTCATGCAAAACGTAGGCCATGATGTAGCACAATGATCTCTTTTTTTTTTTTTCAACAAGAATTCAGCCATGCTGTGATCCAGAGGACAAGACCACAGACCTAACAAATAGTCAGTAATGGTCTTGTCTTCTGTAAAGGCAAATCATAGCAGCAGGAGTGACACCGCACTACCAGCTAACATGCAAGTTTGTACTTCTGACATTTAAAACTGATAGACTCCCTGCCAGGACATCACAAGTTGGAAGCTCCTGCACTTCGCAGGTCCTTACTGGGTAACAAAGGCGCAGGAATTCTGGTTAAATTTCCAGGTTTTAACTTGAACATGCTCTCATTTAGCTCTTTTCCTCTCCTAAAGCTCCTTTGTCTCTTTTTTTAGTGGTTTTTAAACCCCATGTCCTCTTCCCTACATAAATTCAGCCTGGGGTGGTTCTGTTTGTTCTCCCCAGAAAAGAGCAGGCAGGGAGGGAAAACAGTGGTCCTTATGCTGGTGACAGTTTTTTTGAAATATATCAGCCTGTCCCTGAACACTTGGTTGACTACTCTTTTCCTAATAAACTCTGACCTCTGAAGGTCATTAGCTGCTTATCATAATTGAGACAGACTTTAATAAGCTCTAGGTAAAACTTACTGAATCTGCTATACCTGGTCCTCTTTCCTGGTGCTGAGTGTAAAGATTAACAATTATATACCTGCTTGTACCCCGCAGTCTCAGCCAAGACTGTGCAGTCAGGCCAGCTCATGACAGTTGCATTGAAATGAGGAGATGTGCTCAGGTGAAAGCATTGGATATAAATGCTGCTGCTCTCCAGCGACCTGCACAAATCCTTCCACCTTCCCCAAAGGAGTGCAGGGCTCTGTATGAAGTGTGAGAATCTGGCCATGTTTCAGCAGACTTGAACTGGGGGCAAGGGGGGGGGAAGAGGTTCATCATTACAATGTCCCCAAAGCTTCAGGTTGCTGCACCAAATTATGGAAGGACTAGATAATCCCAACAAAACAGTGTCAATATTTACTGTGGACCATATCACCAATGGAGAGCATTCTATCACACCAGTCAAGTACTGCAGACTTAGGTAAGGGCTGGCTGGCCCTTTTGGGTTTTTTGGGCTGGCCATAACCCCACTATCATACTAGTGTGGAAAAAAAAATCCTAATTCAGCGCATAGTCTAGGTATTATTGTATGTGATCTGAATGCCACTCCAGTGCATGATGGACACATCATGCATAGCATGTTATCCGCTTTAAAATTCATGGTGATACACAACACACTTGAAAGAAGTGGCCAGGCCTGTACTTTCAGCAAGGGGAAGACATGGAAGTGTCTCCAAAGCATTTGCCACCTCTTCAGAAACCAAACCAGTAGAGAGCAAGTTGCCCAGAAAGGTGATAGATGCCCCACCCCTGAAAACTTTCAAGGCCAGGTTGGACAGAGCTTTGAACAGCCTGGTCTAGTGGAAGGTGTCCCTGCTCATTGCAGGAGGGCTGGACTAGATGTTTTTTAACAGTCTCTTCCAACCCAAACCATTCTATGATTGTATAATTCTCAATTTTATCCTTATTTCTGATTAGATCTTGAATTTATCAAGACTGAAGCACTGGCTAAGCAATAAAACTAGTCTACTTGCTTCTAGCTTGCTATTAAAATTGTAGCTAATAGGCTAATTCACTATTCACTAAAAGACCGTGTGAAAACTCATTTGATGTCTTTCTTGGGTCAGATATCAGATTAATTTTCTGGGCACAATTATCCAACTGGTTTGGCTTTTCACCCTGTAATTTAATTACATGCATATTTGCAAAAGTGTGATGCAAGGGAATAGCAAAAGCTCTGCTAATCTCAAAATGTGACATCTAATGTGTCTCCTTTATCCACTGGCCAATTACTCTGTGACAGAAGGGAACTGGGTTGAAAAAATGGACCGTGTTGGCAGCTACTCATCTCTGATGATTTTCCAGGAGCTTACAGATGGTTTGATTTTTTCCATTCCAGAATTTTTCTCTTAATTGAAGTTAAGCTGGCAAGTCAATAATTTCACAAATTCCCTTTCCTTATAACCTGTTCTTTTCTTATTCTTTCATACCCGACCAGTTCTGTACACTCTCCAAGACATTCAGTTACAGGTCTGAGAATGGAAACTTAGAGATCCAGATGAAGAAGAGATAAAGCTAGGTAAGCCCAGGAAAGTTTGTTTATATTGACAAAATATATTGACCAAAAGAGGGCCAAGGACCTTTGGGCTCCAAGGCCAAGCTGCACAGGCTGATTCATATCCACACAACTAAAATTCACCCCAATAACACAGTCACTGCATCCAGGTTGCAAATTATTGATAGCCAGCCCTGGCTCAGAGCAATTCTGACATGCTTTGGCCCTTATCAATCCTCACAACCCCATGGGTGGTCACACTCACTTCAGTCCATCGATGAAGCAGACAGCCAGGTATGAAACCTTTCAGCACATCCTGTTCTATGCTTGCAGGCTGGAAATCTGTGCTGGGCACCAGTTGTGACAACGTTGTGCCACCTGCCATGAATATTCTGCCTGTTCCTGCATTTTTCTCATTATGATTGGCAGACGTCTTTAGATGCCTCGTATGGCACATCTATGGTCCTGCTCATCCTTCAGGCTGGAGCCAGGCAAGCTGTCCTCAGTTAAAGGCTCCACAGAAAATTAATTTCACTTGTATCTGGAGTTCCCATGGGACCTTCTAGATTGGGGCAATAGCAGTGCTCCCAAGACATGCTCTTCCTGCCTAAAATTACAGGTAGTTGCTGGGAACACTGTATACTGTAAACCACAAAACATTGCTTTCCTTCTCTGACCATAGGTCATAGGTCCAGTTGGCAACAACCACCGTCTCAGTGGAACATGTGATCAGCTGGTTGACCACAAGGTGGTGAACACTGAGAGACAGCCTAGAAATTCATACTGTCAACAGTACTCATAGTGCCATTGCCCACTGCACAACCCAAATGGTTCATCAGCATCCTCATGCAAGACAGGGGGATCACAGCAGGGCTTGGCCCTCCAGTGCCCGTACGCACTGCCTGTCCTCACTGGCAGAGATGGCCATGCACACTCATCTGCCTCTTCTAATTACAGAATTGGAGTTGGCAATTTGAATGATACATATTTCCATCAGAACCCTCACGAACGCTTAGCAGCATTCACCTCCTCCTTCCTCAAACACAACTCCTCCTCTGTCTCTGCCTTGCCTTCCCACAATGCTATATGCAAGGAATAGATTATATTCATGCTGACAGTCCCTACTGTTAACTCTACTTTTTTATGAGTCATGCTGACCACTGTTATAACTGAGGTTCTACATTCTTATCCACTCTATTCTTCACATTTAACCTGCTACTGCCTATCTACTAATGCTACTCCTACACAAGCACCTGCCAACATCGCACCAGCAGCAGCCTCTGTAACTGCCCAGTTGAGAGGCTATGACACAGCTTTTAGCAACTTCTCTTCAGAAATAGTCTTTTGGAAATCTATTTCATCACCATGATGAACCATGATAACCAACGGAGGTTAAAAAGAGAAA
Organism: Falco rusticolus; assembly: GCF_015220075.1. NCBI lineage: Eukaryota > Metazoa > Chordata > Aves > Falconiformes > Falconidae > Falco > Falco rusticolus. Next base: position 78,144,042 of record NC_051187.1, on the reverse strand, counting down.
AACCAGACCATATTTATCTACTATTTAAAAAGATATCACTCACATGTGTATGGGGAATTCTGAGTAAGAGAGAAGTATTCCTTCCCAGTTTGTATTTCAGCAGCCTGGAGCTTCAGTCCCACCTGTCCAAGTACATCAGCACTGCCTAGCTGGGCAAGCTGCTGATGGCTCAGGAGATGCCAACACACACGTACCTAACCAAACTGCTTTGTCTCCCAGAACAGCCAGTTCTCTTTGAGCAGGACCTGGTCATGTCACAGAGGTGGTCTGTGCTTATAAGAACAGTACTTTCCCCATGGGTCCCCAGGAGCTGCTCCAGGAATGGACCCAGCAGCTACTTCCCTCCTGTCAATCCCTGGGGATTTGTCAGGGAGAGCAAGCGCAGAAACTATAGCATCTCCCTACAGCTCTTCCTGGGATTTTACCGCCATGCTAGGTGGCAGGGTTAGCTCTAGTGACAGGACCAACCCAACTAATCATAGTCTTTCTCCTTGGTCTGTCACCCAAACACTTTGGTAGGCAATTCTGGGATCCAAATCTGTTTTCTTTTTAGAGCTCCTAGCCTCATAGAGCAGGGGTTATTTAATAGCACGGGCATTGCCTTTAACTAACTTGTTGCTCAACAAAGCAGTATACCAAGCAGTAAGCTATCAAGAAGCAGACCTAATCTTTCTGCCAAAAACAGCTTCATTCCAGAAGCCATGAATTATCTCTTGCAGAACAACTTAAACTAAGACTTAGAAAATCCATATGCAATTCTGGGCATTAACTAGGATTTATTAATTTAATTAAACTGCTGCATCATTTAGGTAGGGCATGCATATCATCATCTAAGCAGAGATAATTGGCAAAGCAAGACAACCTATTTTCTTACAAAAAGAGTGATAAAATTGGAAGAGCTCCTGTTTTAAAGGCTTGAAGCTACCAAGTATATTAGACCACTAACACAAGTGCACAAGTGGAACCTACTGGAAAACGCCACATTTGAAAGAGTCCATGGTGTAAGTAGGAAGAGGAAAGTCATGAAAAATATGAACGATTAACTTCTTTTCTTGGCTTCTATGCTGACCAAAAGTGTAACTGCTACACCATGGTAATGATAAAAAATGAATACCAATTTGGAGAGTTAGAGCTTAAGCAGTCCTTCAACAAGTGTTTCCCACAGACATCTGGCCCATTAACTTCAGGTCTCTAACAGTAGAGAAAGTTTTTTGCATTGTTATTCCTCACAGGATGCACAAACGCCATGTAGACAAAAATAGACAAAAAAATTGCCACTGAAGTCCATCATACAGCACAGTTCCCCAGCATCACCATCTCAGTCAGGCCATAGTTAAGCTAGCTGAACTATAAGAAAGTTTTGAATTGTCATAACTTGGGTTACAAGTAATGTAGAGCTCTTGACAGTTAATGTTGGAGCTGTTTTGTCAGTAGCATAGAAATTTTACCCACATCAACTGCAGAGTCTATATGGACCAGGTTCAGGATTTTATCCTTTTTCTTTACTCTTTTAAAATAACTGCAGGACTGCCATTGCATCAAACTTCTGCCCAGTATCAGCTATACAGGCTTATGCATTGTTGCTGCTGCTTCTATACTAGATCTTTCATTTATTTATTGCCATGGAAAATTTAGGACTGTTCCTAGAATCAAGGAGCCTTGCCACCTGGGTATCCCTTGCAATGACTGATAGCAGTCCTTATACCTCATGGTATAAGCTATCACAGACCAGCTGTGACATGCCACACCAGCAAACAGCTGTGCTGTCAGACACACAAGGCACTGAGAGGCTCCTTTGCCAAAATTTTCTCAAGAACAGTTTATCTAATACTACCTTTAGCTTAGGGCGCACATTCATGGCACAGCTGATCCCACAGAATGCTGAGATACTGTGATATCTTTTGTCAACCACTAAATGAGTGAAAAACTCCTTGGTGAGGGTACTTCCATCATTGAGGGACTATGAAGTATTAACTATCATTTCAATTAGACACCTCATCGAACGTGCATGTCCCTAGAACATGCTTTCCCTTGAACTAAGGCTGAAGCGTGGTCAGTTTTGCCAGAATTTCAAATTTTTCCACAGAAAATTCCAACCACTGATGTTGTAACATCTTTTTTCCAGAATTGTGTGTTTCACTTCTTTCAAAATACATTGTTATTTATTCCCCATCAAAATCATTTCAAGTATAAAATGCATGATTTCCAGAGAACACCTACAACAGATTGTCCTGCAAAGAATCTGGATGCTTTATCTTTGCTGGAATACAGAACGATGCCAAGATTCTCCCTCCCCCGCTGCAAAGCATGACCAAAAAATCCACCCAAACACCAAGCTGCCATCCTTCGTGGTACTGTACTCGCAGTTCATGTAGCACTCCCAAGAGTGGCCAACAGCAGATGGTCTGGTAGAGTGAGAATGGGTATAGAGACAGTCAAATTTTGTAAAAAGGTTTGCACAATGTGCACTGCTGTGCTGACACATTTGGCAGTTAACCTACAGACAAAACAAGCTGTTTTGTAGGTGAAGCAAGGCTCTTCTGGAAGAGTTGTCCTTCCAAAGCCTGCCATCACCTAGTTCTCAGAGGCACTTGCATACAGAACATAATCTATTTTATTCAAAACTGAACAGTCTCCCGAGACTTTCAGGAGATCATATGTTCTATATACATTATTTTTACAGTGTATGTTTCCTTGAATTGCTCTTTTTAGCACAGATAGACAGACTAATGTCAGACACCTGGGTTTCACGAAAGCCTTTCTAGTATGCTCAGGATATCTAGAATCCTGTGAATTTTTCCATCAGGAAGTACCATTAAGGCTATGTGAACACAATATTTTCAATTCCAAAGAATACATCTCAAGAAGGTGGATATTCCCTCTGCTTTCTAAGACAGAAACCCTCTGAACTAATGTCTGCCTAAAGACCATCAGCGGACCCTTCATTCTAATAAAATACCTTAAAACATTTGGGTAGATGAAAAAGGTCCTCAAATATGTTGCTCAGAATTTACTTCTGTTTCAAGTGTGATAATACATCTTTTAAAACATTTTTTCTTGTTTTAATATACAGTAAGATTTTATTAGCTACCTACAACCTAATAGGAAGTCAAAAGATGCTTTCCTTCCCACACTTCTGCTACTTTAAACAGTGTTGGCTTTTGTATAAGGCTAAACGGAACAAAGCAAGGGTCCACATCTCTAACATTTTACCCAAAGGAGGGGATACTGGTGTGGTAGGAAAAAAAGACCATGCAGATACCTATCCATTTCTGTTACCTTTTTAGTTTCCTTATTAATGTAAGTCTTACAGCCTTTCTCCTTCAGGATGCCAGAGTCAGTAAAAGCCAAACACAAGAATTAAAATAAGTTTATAATTTCTCTTCCAAAAAGGCTTTTAACATTTATTATTTTAGCCCATGGAATAGTCTTAGTCTTTTGGGAAGAGGAGATAAAGTTGTTCTTGTTTAGACAAACAAGTTTTGCCTTGGATCAACTTCCCAAACACAAGTTCTCATTAAAGTTTTGCAGTACTACAGTAAGAGCCCTTTAGTGCCAGGTACATTCCCTCCATAAAGGCAGTTATACCTGGATCATCTTTCAAGACTGGTTAAACCCATAGACAGCTCCCCAGTGTTCCCCTAAGGCCACTCTTCCCAGTCACTTAGAATATTTTTGTAGTTTTCTTCTGATCTACTCGAAGTTTCTGACGTGCTTGCAGAGCAGCAAGACCCACAGACTTAATGAAATACTACTACTTTCTACTTCACAAATGGATCTTGGAAGTATTTTAACACTCCTCCTCACCCATTTACTTTGATTCCTAAAGACAAGGACAGCACAGAAACACATAGCAAGAGTTTTAAAAAGAGTGTTCTTTACCTTTTGATCTGCCATTTTATATTCAGGAGGGATACTTTTCCAGAACTTCTGCTTCGGCAATTATTGTGGATGCCTCAGCAATGTGAAGAGAATTTAAGAAGTTTTACCTGATGTTGCAAAGCTTATCAGCAGTAGGAATGGAACTAGCATTGCATCCTTTGCTGTTACAGAGGGATACAGCATGCATCCCTGTATTTCAGGACCACTTGAAATACAAGTAAATAGTTTCTTTCTCGGTTTCTGATACAATATATGAGAAATGTGAATTCCTACAGCTGGTTTCCATTGAGGGCAAGCAGCATCTTTTCAGTCTCGTCTAAGAATTACTGTTCAAGTTTCATTACTTTCAAGAAAAACAAGGAAAGAATCATTGTGTTGTCTGGGACTCGATCCCATCCTAAACACCAACAGGCAAGGCTGGAGCCTCTCTTCTCTAAGTACATTATTTTTCTTCTTTTGACTGACACTTCCAAAAACTGGTTGCATAACCAGGATCAAATGACACCCTGTGACATCCAGGCTTCTTGCTTGCTTGAGCATCAAATTAGAGTGAGATATATTACTGGCAATTAAAAGTGCTTTGGTAGAAGAGGACAATACTTAAAGCAGTTTTCAAATACTTAAACACTTGATGCATTATTATGGAAATAAAAAATACATTATAATAAGCATGCAAATTCCTATTATCTAAAAATAATATTAACACTTCAGTCACTGAAAATAGCAAAGACTCCAAAATGAACATTAAAAGAGGATTAAGACAAACTTTCAATGGCATTGTAACAGTCCATAAAAGGAGGTTCAAACACCAGTTTTAAATATGATTTAAAAGATTTAAGCAGCACAGTTGTTTGTTCCCAATATTAATGTTTTATGTTCCTTAGCAGAATTAGCACTAGCAAGAAGTATACCTTCGTAAGTTTTATTCCAATTGACTTGAATTCCTGTAGTACTCTTATGCACTGTAGAATTATAAATGAGATTTCCTGTTTCACTAAGATGAGGAAGGTCCATTCCACAAAAGGCAGGTTGCTGCGACCACACAAGAAAGATCACCTCTCACTCTTTCTCATCCTTTCCAATTAAACTTCAAAGCTGTTGGAACACGAAGTTACAGCAAGCGAAGAAAATCCTTGGATACTTGCAAGCCACAATAGATAGTCGGAACGGATTGGATTTGAAATTCTAATTCTCCTGAACTATTTGCTACATACACCTATTCTGTTTAAACTTTTCCTCCCTTCATTTCTCCTAGTAAATCAATGTAGACAACTGTTCTTTATAGTCCATTGAACAGCATCAGACACATAGTAAATGTGTGGAGCAAGCATTTTGGAGAATTATACAGGTCAATATATTTTGACTTTTGAATACAATGCTGAATCATAGCAACAGGCATTAGAGATTAAGGAAGATGTAGCAAGCATGCCTCATGCATTTCTGATTAATTCTGGATACCTGTTCATTCAGATGAGTAAGGAAAGCCAGACAGTATTTCTTAATTTATTTACAGATGCCACAGCCGGACACTTCTTTTGCCTATTAAATTCTTAAATCAAGTAGACTACAAGAGCTAATGATCAAAGCCAATGCAGAATCACATACTGTAGCTTAAATGTTTATTAACTTTGTCATTAGAGCAGTTCAGGATTCTGATAGTTTTTCCAAACAAAAACATACAATGATTCCCTACACATCATTTATATTTGAAGTGATTACCATATCTGTTAGACAGACAGGATATCAATATAAAGCCTAATTGAACAAGACAAATTCCATGTCAGACCTGCTGACCTTTTCAGAGTTACCTTTGTAATCTAATGTTCCTACTGGCATTGTCATCTTTATAAATACCAAGACATACAAAAACTAATGAAAAACATCCTGAAAACCAAGGAAGGCTGCCTTTCAATCTGATGGAATTCAGTTTTGAGACAAAACAGCACAGTATCAAAATATGTATATGAAAAGCAGCACCGCTAACAATTTTGTAGCCTTACAAGTCTCATCTATTAGCACCCACATCTCCATACTTACATCTCTTCACTTCTGATTAACTAGCTCAAATAATTTAAGCAATCACAACACCACAATTGAAACCTGTAAGAAGCATATGCTTAGCTACATTCTTCTAATTACATTTGAGGTGTCTAATTAAGCTAGCACAGTTCTCCTCACACTAAAGTGAGTTCCTCTTCCACTCAGTAAGGTTTATCTCCATGAAAAACAGGGCTGTGTTTTGGTTTAAGTTCTATTAAAAAAAAAATAACCTGCTCAACTCTTGTTTAAGAAAAAAAAAATATTTTGGCTTAAAAGCATAACTCTTGTAGACTACTGGCAAGTAGATGTGAATAAGCAGCCAGAGAAGTAGCTGGACAAGAGATTATTTAGAAGTATTTGGTCACTCAGTGCTTACAGTTTGAGTTCACTAAGGGACTCATAACATATGAAATATTACCCAGAGAGACCAACTGAATTCCTTGCTTGAGCATGCATGAAATAAAGTGGAAATCACATTGTAGAAGTTGGAGTGCATTTGTGTCAAGGAAGACTAACTGTTGGATTTTTCTATTCATAAAATTACATTCTGGTCAGCTTAAGTAATTACAAAGAAGTGCATCACCAAACAGGTACTGGACTTAATTGAACAGAATTTTGCGGTTATAAGGAGTAATGGGGGGCAGGAGATGGAAAGTACTTTGGTTTTTAATAGCATGCAGGTTGCCAGTTAAAAACTTCCATTTAGGATCATTTTAAAACAAAGAAACACATAATCAACTCATTGCTATTCGATAGCATGCACACAATTAATCTGGTAATCTGCAGCAGCCCAGCAGGTAATTGTGCAAGCTGAAATGCTGTGGCCAGCCAGACAGCCTGCCAGCACTTTCCTGGTATTCACCACAACAGACTGAAAGAGAGCAGCTCATTAACTTGTTGTTCTGGTAATGCTTCTGCTACAGCTATCAACAAGTAGTTCCTCCTCTGATATCATGCTGCTGGGTCTCTGGTACTGGAGCTGAACAGCTTTTCCTACCACATGAGCAAAGCTGATCCATCTGTACCCAGCTTTTTGTATTAATGACATTGGATATCCTAGATAGCAATGAGAATTCAGAATAGAATAGTTCAGTTGGAAGGGACCTACCTCAATCATCTACTCCAGCTGCCTGACTACTTCAGGGCTGACCAAGAGTTAAAGCATGTTGTTAAGGGTATTGTCCAAATGCCTCAAACACTGGCAGGCGTAGGGCATTGACCACCTCTCTAGGAAGCCTGTTCCAGTGTTTAACAGATATACCTCAGCTGGACCTCGTTTGAAATAGTTAGAAGGTGGGAAGGACAGGCAGCAGAGCAAGCAGCACTTGCTTGAGCTATTAAGAAAATGAAAGGTTTCTGCTGAAAAAAACAACAAACCACTGAATTAAGCTACTTGAAATTAATGAGAAAGTTAAAGTCGCTGCAAGCCTCAAATACACCTGCGTGTGTTAAAGTCAGGCAGGTGACATACTTTTTTTTTCCATAAGTTGTGATAATTTTTTTCTAATGTACGCTACCTAGGTTTAAAGCTTAAATTACATTTAACAAAACCTGTTTCCATTATTTTTCACAAAAACAAATACTGAAAAGAAATCAGCATACATTCATGAAAGAACTAGTTGTGCATAGTCGTGTCTTGTCAGATACACAACAGTTAATTAATTGATTTCTTTCCTTTAATGGAAATAAGCAAGCAGCTTTCCAGCAAGTAATCACTTATCTATACAATAATTAGTCCAGAATGAGGTTCTGGAAAGAGTTCAGTAGAAGTGTAGTTAACACTAGTGAAAACTGCTTTTGAACAACCCAAGGTAAGTGTTCAGTTCTCGAAGTTTGAGCACAAAGACTTGAATCAAAGTCAATGGTAAATAATTCCAACACTCTTGAGTGGTGTTACAGGCTAGATTTATTAAAGGTCACTAAAGAGAACATTGTTTATATACCTTGAACCCTGTGTGTAAAACTAACTAAAGAGCCCTTGTATGTGTCTTCCTTCTTGTTTATTGAGGGCAGGTCCATCAGTAACACAACAGGAACAGACTTGGACTTGAAATTCCCTAAAGTGGCCAAGAAGGAAAGTGAATTCTTCCCTGTGCACACACACACTGTTTCTTGTAGTATTCCTTAAACCTCCATCTTTATCACTGTTGGGTGACAGACTATCACTAGGATCTCTAGTACTGCAGTCAAGTCTAAATCAATATCGCTAAGGTAAACCAAACAGACTTACCTGTAAGTCTGAGCATAACTTTAATCCGTAACCAACTCAAAAAATTTATATTAGATAGAAGCTGCAAAATGCCACCTGGAAACCAAGTATGATAAAATCACCAGTAATTGAGAGCTCCACAATATTGTTTTGAAGTCACTATGTATATTAACTTCTATTATTTGTCCTCAAATAGATTTTTCTCTAAAACATAGCTTCTCTTATATCTGGTAAGTTGAACGTAGCCCTGCAGATGTGATTACTTGGTAAATATTCACCAACTTGTTTTGACTAATTCTAGTTTGCATGATATTCCAGCTCTTTGGACAGTGTTATCAAACTAATTTGCATTAGTAGTTGATTAATAAGCATATAGCACCCCCTTCAACATGGTTTTTTTTTTCAGTTAAAAGAGTTCATGAATAATTTTTTAATACATACCAAATACTTGCCTATAGGATCATCAATAATTAATACTCTGGTGAATCATAATGCCCCTGAACAACATTCAGGCACATGAAAATATTCACAAGTATTCTTTTTAATTAACTGGCTCTACTCAAAGCCCTGCAAACTCATTCTGAACTTGAAAGTCAAGTTACAACCTTAAACCAGCATCAAGTGCCATAACTAAACCCCACTTGCAGAACTCAAGAACTCTGGTAATCATGCACAAGCACATGCATCAATAAGCATGTTGGTTTCATAGCACAAGGAACTGTAGGAAAGTGAAAGAACAATTTGATCTTGCCCACAGTCTAATCATGGGCACACAAATCTTACTTGTGTTCAAGAACCTCGTTAGGAATTTCAGCCTGGGAAACCTCTGGCTAAGAGTGGTTCTTGGGGACAAAGCCCAAAGGTCATGCTCATGACCTACAGGTCAGCGCCATGACATTATCTATGCATGCTATTGTGGTGCTCCTTTTAAACAGGAATATATCCCACAATCACTTTGATCAGCTAAGGTCTTCCCAGTGTAAAACTGGGGATCTATTACAGCATCATTCAATACACATGAATGCTAGGGGGGCAGAGCCCAGAGAGTGCTGAATGGTCAGAAGCCTAAAAAGCATAAGGGATGCATAAAGTTTTGCTGCTATGTAGCATTAGGAGAGATAACAAAGAAAGGACATCACAGTGTTCTAGTAAGAAAAAGCAGTCAGAAATAAAAGAACCAAGCCCTACCCCAGCCAACCGCTTCTGCTCATCACAAATAAGCTTAAAAACTTGTGTGTAATTCTTTTTTCCTTTCAATTTGTTAACATTTGGAAATTCTTCTGCTGAATTTAAAAAAAAAAAAAAAGTCTCACAAACTTAGGCAGATAATGTAAATCTATTTATAGACTTCCACAGATTACAGCCAGTCAAAAGCGACACAGGCATAGTTAATTTTATTCTGTATTGAGAGGGATCAAGTCTAAAAAGGTGAAAGCCTAACTATTATTTTCTTTTAAATGAAACAGCTCATGAGACAAAGCAGTTCTGAAAAGCAAAAATGAGACCTACAAATATAATTTGTTCACCTCTCCCAGTAGTCAGCTTCCCTGCACAGAAAGGGATCAGCACATTTTTGAAGCTATAGGCAGCACAGAATTGCAGAGAAACTGGTTGGCAATTGTTTCTCACCAAAAATATGTAAGCCCAAACTATTAGTGATTTATATTGAATACACAATTGCCAAAAAAAGAAATGCTGTGAGAAATAAACTCAGTTTCTAAATATTCCCAACAGTCTTTGCAGCTGTATAAATCATTATGGAAAACAGCACATTGAGAACTATATCTCTTCTCCCCCTACCTCCATCAGTCTTCCAGCCAAATGAATATTCAGAGACTCCCTTTGACCTAAAGTTATTTTCTTGTTACAAAACTAAAATAACAAGCCACAGTGTTTTTAAGAAGATACCAAGCAAATCCATTAGCTGTTTAATTTGGGGCCTATTGTTTAGGTTTCTTCCCAGAGGAACTTGAAAAGGGAAGGGATCAGACTTCATTTGTGGTTTGGGTGACATTCTTAAACTGAAGTGCAGAGAAGCAATAGACTATAATGTCTATAGTCTTTCATGAAATAGATGAAAAATTCCCCTGAAAATTCAGCCTTTCCTTGCAAAGTCCTTTGGGTTTTACTGAAATAAGTGACCAAGCAGGAAGCACTTTAACCAGTTTTGTAGATCAGTCTTTTCTTACACAAGAGGTATTGTCTCCTCAGTTCTTATTCAGACTCCAAGAAAGTGTATAGAAACCCTTGCCTGGCTGTATTCTTCATACTGTCCAGTTTGCTTTCACAGGTTTTTCTCTCATTTCCATTGTGCCATCACTGTACATGCTGCAGCCTGTGCCAGAACACCACACTGTTTTAATCCAACCAAGAAAGACAGGAACTCAAGGGAGATATGCAGAAGTCCTTACTATGTTTAGTTCTACTGCACTAAGCCCATAAGTCCCATTTCCATTTTTATTCAGCCATTCCATTGGCTCCTTGTGGGCTTACATGTTAGCTCAACTTTACTCAAAAGAGTTTTGGGGTAAAAAGTTCAAGAGCAACTATTCCACTTGAGCCCCTTGAGTCCCCAACGACATTTAGGAATTTGCCAGTGAGGGTGAGTGTCAGAACAACCTATCAATTAAAGCACATTCTCTTTTGCTTTTAAGAGCCCTTGAAAAGTTATAGAATATTTTCCCCTTAGGCATACCAATCTGTGTTTTACATTAAAGGTTATTTTACTACTTCCCTACAGCAGTTTGCTACCTACGCTATGAAGTTTTGCTATTTAATTAAAAAAATTAACCAATCCAATTACTGGATCACCTGGATATTGTTATAGCCTCATAATATATTCAATTCTCTACACCACACAATGACTAGACGCTCAAAAGGTGAAAGTTAACTCTATTCTGTTTCCTGGAATGCTGCATTTAAGCAGCTTGTCTCAATGTGCCTAAAGTTTAATAAAACAAACCATCTTCTTAACTGCAGTTTTGGCTGTTAATCCCGTATTATGCCTCTGTTAGCTAAAGCCAAATAGTAATTTAGCAAATAAAACCTAGATCGATTAATATAAATATGGGTAAGTCTCGGTAATACTTTAGCGTTGCCTGACGACATTTGTTGCTACATCTACCTCAGCCTGAGTTGTCATGCTGAACTTTCTGGCAGCACCTCTTTGTAAAAGCAATCCACTGGCTACGTCCTCTTCTCACTTCAGAAGGCAGTCTTTCATGGAAAAGGAAGAGCCATTTTAAGGGAACAACCTGATTTTGAGAAGAAATAGGAGACAGAGCTCATTGATCTCCATCATTGCCAACAGAAACAGATGCAGCTACTCCCACCAAAGTCCCTAAGCCCTAAAGCCTATGACATCCTAGCTGGTCATTCAGTGTTTCAAAAGAAAAATATCAAGAGACAGCAACATTGCTCTGACTGTAGAGACTGTACTTGGACTATGTTACCTATTATTTAAATAGTAAGTACTTTATGCAGTCAGACCAAGGGCCTATCTACTTTACACACTCTCCTCTTCACCTAAAGCCATGTTGAAAGCTTAGGGAAAAGCAAAAGCAACATATTTCCCCATCACTCCCAGTTTCCTACAGCTTTCAGCTCAGTAACTTCCCAGCTCAGGCAATTTCATGCATTTAACATCCCTTTGTGGATTTCTTTTTTCATTAACTGGTCCAGCTTTGTTTCATGCCCTGAGTAAACTTTTAACTTCTACTGCATCCTGTGGGAATAAGGTTCTGCAATGAGGCAGATGAACAGAAATCAACATCCACAGTTTGCACCACATAAATTAGTCTTGGGCATCTCTAATATCTGTGTTTGGGCTACACTTTTTGTCATCAGCTTCCACCCTCCTCAAAGACCAGACATGAGCTGAAAGAAGTGACATACCCTCGTGCTCCTGTACGGACACCTGGCCAAAAATACCACCAAGAATGCTGAAGTCCTGACAGGGGCATTAAAGTTATTCCAGTTTGCAATCTATGAGTGGAAAATCACAGAAAAAGCATGCAATACAGAAAAAGAAGAGTTTTGGAAAGGGAGTACATACCGCTGCTGCATTTCCCTCAGTTTGCAGATGGCACCAAGCCGGGGGGAGCGTGGCTGTGCCGGGGGCAGGGGGCTCTGCGGGGGGCTCCGGGCAGGCCGGGCCGAGGGGCCGGGGCCGGTGGTGTGGGGGTCCCCAGGGCTGAGCGCCGGGCCCTGCCCCTAGGTCACACCAGCCCCCGGCAGCTGTGGGCTGGGGGCAGGGGGCTGGGAACTGCCCGGCGGGACAGGGCCCGGGGGGGCTGGGCGGCAGCGGCTGGGCATGAGCCCCCAGCGTGCCCAGGTGGCCCAGGAGGCCAGCAGCGTCCCGGCCGGTGTCCGAAACGGTGTGGCCGGCAGGGCCGGGGCAGCGCCCGTCCCCCTGCCCTGGGCACTGGTGGGGCCGCCCCGCGGGGCCTGGGCTCAGCGTTGGGCCCCTCACGGCCAGACAGACACTGAGGGGCTGGAGCGTGTCCAGAGCCGGGCAGGGGCTGGGGCAGGGGCGTCAGCCTGGAGAGAAGGGGGCTGGGGGGGACATTACTGCTCTCTACAACTGCCTGAAGAGGTTGTAGGCAGGTGGGGGTCAGTCAGTTCTTCCAGATAACAAGTGAACAGACAAGAGGATACAGCTTCAAGTGCCAGGAGAGGTTTAGATTGGATAGTAGGAAAAATGTCTTCACTGAAAGGGTGGTCAAGCATTGAAACAGGCTTCCCAGGGAGGTGGTAGAGTCACCATCCCTGGGGGTGTTTATAAAAAGCACAGAGGCAGTGCTTAGGGACATGATCTAGTGGTGGACTTGGCAGTCCTGGGCTCACAGCTGGACTTGTTGTTGGGGGTCTTTTCCAACCTAAATGATTCTATGAATAATACCAGGGAGGGCAGAGGGAAGAACAACATGCACAAAATACTGTGAAATTAGAGGATTCAGAACAAGTACATTGGATGATCATGGTACAGTCAGATGAGAGTGAGCCAATTTACTACCAGACACAAAGCAAGTGTTGCAATTAGTATTTCTACAAGCATACACTCAAATACAAGGAGAGAAGTAGTACGCACCCACCTCCTCCTCACCTCCCTGCCCATCACTCCATGTGTACTGAACCAGGTCCTGGCCTGTAGTCCTTACCCCAAGTACTTTTCCAGCTTCCCAGAGGTTCACATCAAAAAGGGAAAACAGGTACAGAATAGCAAGTTAAAGTCAAAGTTAAAGAAAGCAAGAATCCTGAAGCCTTTGATGGTGATTCAGGCACAGAAAGTGGTGATACAAAGAAAAGAGGATACCAAAATAATAAAATAAAACCAAAAACAAAAGACCCCACTCTTTGTAACAATATCTGTTTAAAGAGTAACAGATAAATTTAAGGAAGTCATTATCCTACAAGAACAAAGTCCAATTTTTATATTTAAAAAAAAAGAAAAAAAAAAAAGAATCGTTCCTTTATCTCCCCAGCTATGATACAACATGAAAGAAAAGAAAAAGCCACAAAAATGAGCCATACTGGAGTATGCATCAGGCCCTCTTTTGAAGTAACTTATGTTCGTAACAACTGAAAGTGCTAACTATTGGAAAGTGCAACATCTTTGCAAAGACTGGTTGCTCATCGGAAGGGAACTGATACAAGAAATCCAAGTTCTCATTACATACTCATTTCCAGATGCATTTTCACACTTGAATTGACACACCATACCTAAACTATTTCAACAAGCCCATATCATGATGAGTGTGATAGCAGTAGCTGCCTCAGATGGATTTCTAGGGTCACCTCAGGCCCTGCTATCACAGGTGACGTAGAACTGAGTAGGGAAATTCACTTAATTTACTGCCAGACAACACAAATGTCTGGAAACTGGTTTGAACACTAAGGACAGACATTTAACAGACACCAATATAAGCATCTATACTCACCTGTCCTTAAGCTCAATTTCGCTTGGTTTTGCAATGAGTTACACTTAGTCCAGCCAGACTCCCAAGGTTAAGGATGCAACACATGGCAAAGGAGGTTGAGGAGCGGGATGGCGTCTTCTGCCATGCAAGGTTTAACGGCTTTCCTGCTGTTCTGGTCCATCAGCAGCACAGGCTGCCATCCCCCACTCTGACATGGGCCATCATCCCCTCATGGGCATTTCTGCCCTGGTACACCAGCAGTTCTCTCAGAAGCATCCTTCCTCTGGTGTGGATTGAGGTCCCCTAAGGGTTCCACCCACCCGCAGCCTCCGACTGATGCACTGGGGGGCCACTGTCCCCTCATTCCTACGACTAAACAGGATGGGAATCTAGAAGGCTGATATTGCCCTCCCACAGACAAGCTTCATCATTCCCATAATCTTCCAGTTTGGTAAAGTACAGCAGCTATTTCTTTCAAGCAGGAAGCCTCCACAACCATTTTATAGTAGTAATACAACAGACCAGAAAGGAAAAGGTATTCATCTCTCACAGGCTATGACAGCCAGCCTGTGTTCATGTGGTAGTTTTGACATACATAGAGTTTCTGCACCAACACCAGCGAGAGGGAGAGATTCCTGAAGAAACCACAGTCCACACTGCAGAGTAAGCAACTGACTACAGCAAACCATCAAGTTATTGTTTGAAAAGGTAATTAATAGGAAAAAGAAAGTGATAGATGCAAGAGAAGATTTGACTAAGAGAAGTAAAACATTTCCAAACAGCACTTTCAGGTGTTTACAGTCTTTTCATTGAGGCCTCATGCAGTAAACCTGCTGGTAAACATGGGGCAAGTTGGCCAAGTCTGCAATAGCCTGACAGTCAGCGTAGTTGGAGCTGTGGTTAGAGACTGTGAACAGCCAGTATCATTCAATAAAGACAGGTCATGCTTTGCTTATTCCTCCTCCTGTTTGGTTAACACTTGCTTCAGATGTTGATTTTTTTCTTAGTTTGGAAACAGGACAGGCCTATTACAGGCAAGCACTTCACTCTTAGCAATCTGGTTACTTGAAGGTGGGATTTTTCCTCTATTTAAAAAGGAAAAAAAATCTCCTCCACCTTAGTTACAGCATTCTCTTTGCTCTGTTCAAAGCTCCACTTACCAGCCTCAGGCTCCACAGTGCATGAGCCCCTCCACATCCCCAGTGCCTTTCTGCTGCTCCCCATATGCCTGTCTTGAGAAGTTTTCTGAGATGTTTTCTAACCCAGGCCTTCATCAAGGTATCAAAGCCTGCCCCATCAGTTCTGACCTGAAGAAAGGCCACTGCTTGCAGCACTGTATTCTTTTGGGGGCACTTCCCTCCCTCCATAGTTGACTTCGGCAGCATGGCTTCCCCCCAGCATCTTTTGGTGGTGGCCAGTCCTCATCATGATTATTCCCCAGTTTTCCACATGCTGGGATGCTGCCCAGAAAAGCAAGCCAGCAGCAGCAAGGATGGGACAGACCTGCATCACTTATTGTAAAAAAACAAAGCTTGAGCAGAAAAGAATGTGGTTTGTTTGGTTTTTAAATCATCACTTCATGTCATTTCTCTCCCTCCTGCTCCCCTGAGCCATTCACTGAAATAGTCTTGGGTGGTTTATTCCCTTGCTAACAGGTTTTGGCTCCCCAGCTTCTGTGTACTTCAATTAACCTGAAGAGCTGCCACACACCTGGCTTACCGTGGCAGAGAAACAGGTTTCTGTGTCCCTGGGAAGCTGCAGGTATTACTGCAGAGGGTTTCATTTGCTGTCTTATATAGATTTTTGTTCAAAAACTCTTCCCTTCCTTCTTGTTTCCTCTATATGCTATTCCACATGCCCTCCAGCTCTGTTTTAGTTAGTACCCATAAAGAGCCTGCTCTCTTATCACAAAGAAGTAAAAAATAGTATATTGCCTTCCCAACAGGAAGTATAGCATGACAACTTAACAGTCACAAGGCAACAATAACCAGAAAGACTCATCTATATTTCTTTACATTAAAACATTGATGGAGAATGCCTACATGGACATTTTTATGCTTACAAAAAATTCAATTCACAAAGATCAAGAGCTGATAACACGGGTCTCAGAAGTCACCCTGCTATTCCATCACCTCAGGCAACTCCTATCACAACTTTTTTCTTCTAGTTTCTTTCCTCACATTAAGCTTTGTGGGAAGAGGCATGGTCCAAGTATTTAAAGATAAATAAATAAATAAAACCACCCTCTGATACTGATTTCTAGCTTGAGCTGAGGCCTTCAGGCACACAGAGCCAGTAAACCAGGATACTCACCAAGGGCTCCTCTGCAAGACAAAGCCAGGCAATATTGTATACTCACAAATACACTAAAGCCATTACACCATTGATCTCAACTACAAATATTTTCACAGAAGTGACACTGTTATCGAGTATGTTCATGCATTAAATGGATTTTATGTCTGGTTCCCTGTTACTCAAAGTTATTTGACCTGGAAACTACCTGCAGTTTTCTTCCTCACTTTCTTACTCTCCTTCAGATAAAAGTTCATGAGATTTAAGGTAGAGCAACCCAGAGGCTGTTCTGATGTGGAGACTGGAACTGTTCACACAGCTGGGGGGTTAAAGAAGCAAGGAAATGGGAGCACAGAAACATGGCTTCAGAACAGCTGCAAGACAACACATCTGAACAGACCAGTACACATGTCTTCCTCCCACCCTCAAAGAAGTTAATGGGTCACAAGCTCAATCCAGCCCCTTAGAAGAAGGTATTACCATTGCAAAGATGTTCTTGGAGTTTTACTCTTCTATCAGAAAGATTCATCAACAAAATAGAGGGAAAAAGCCAGCAGATTATTAAAGCCACTCATATTGTCACCATGCCTTTCCTTGCTCCTGTGAAGGTCCCTGCAACAGTTTAGGCAGGCAAGACTAGACAGACAGCGATTGATAACTAGATGGCAGAAAAAGGAGGCTGTCTTGAGGACAGAAGACCTGAGTTCATTTCTTCCCACAAAAGTACCTGTTTGTACTTTGGCAAGACAATACGTGCTTTGATTCCTTGACTGAAGGACAGCCAATCATACTGAATCACTCAACCACAAGAAGGCTGGAGAATTAAATACCATGACCTCCCCATATGTTAGTGGGAAGCATTTAAGAGTCTTATACAGAGTAGTTTTGTGCACATGCATTGTCTTATCCTTCCAGTCAGTCAGCAAGTCTTTGCTCCCTCTTCCCCTCTGTGGACTGGAGGCAACTGGTCAGAGCTGGCTGCGCGGCTCAGGTAGTGACCTGCTTTGCCTTGGCATGCCCACACCCAGGCAATAACCAGGACAAGCTGCCTGACTGGTAACGTCTCCATCCTCAGCTAGCTACAACAGGAATCCAGTTATACTTTATCAGTGTTGGTTTCAACACTCACAGATCACATGCTGTGTTTCTTTATTACATTTATTAGCTGGATTCTTAGAAAATAGCTTGCATGTTCCAAGCACAAGCCTATGCCAAAGACTAAGCTCTTTTCACTAAGATACATTTGCACTATTATTCGTAGTTTATCCAATTAGCCACCTGCTTTCTTGATTCTTCCCCTTAAGAAAACTCCCTGGACATAGGTCTACATTGTCTCCTATGAGACCACATCATGACACAAATGTAAATTCAGTCACGGGGCTTTGCACTAGACTGCTTAACCCAGCCACTGTATGATACTTGGAACTGAGAAGAAACAACTGCACATTGGAGCCACACACCATGCTCTGCTTGGTATAAGACTTGATTATACAAAATGCAATGCTGTACAAGAGATCCCAGCTCTAGTTCCAGTTTGAGTCAGTCCTTAAACCGTGACTAAACAGCCTTAGTCAGGCTGCTCAGCTGCCTTATGCTTACAGAAGTGCACATCTAGTTTGCTCTACACATACAGTCTCAGAAAGCCTTGTGTCTCTAATCCAGTCCAGATGCGCGTATCCAGAGGGAAGGTGTTACAGCCCTCAGATCTCCTCAGTTTCAGTGAAGCAAGGGCCGAAGGCTGGTTCTCAGCATCTCACGGGCCCATGCAAAAGTGGCTCCCTTAACACTGTTTGATCAGTCTGATAAATCATGACTACAAGATAAAAAGAAAAAAAAAAGTCTAGAAGTAAGACTGTTGCCAAAACCATGATGTCTTTCAGGTCAATGAAAACAGTTTTCCAGGGATCCCAGCTTGCATGGTGAAGCCTCATGTCCCCTTTTTTCTATATGCAAAGCTGACTGGCTCAGCACAAGAACCTCCCTGGCTCTCCATTTTAGTTGTGCTACACAGTGGAAGTGCAGAGCACCAGGCACCACACAGTGATAATACCATCAGCAGTATGCACAAAAGAGTCAAGGTTATGACGTTGCTTTACCATAGACCCAGAAGAGTGAAAAGCAGCTTTTATAGAAAGTAAGCAACAATTAATCCTGGGGGAAATGCAAAGCATGTGACGTTCCTTAATTGAGTCAAGTAACTTTATATTTTGTGCTGCATTTCTCTTTCATCAGCTGCTGCTAATTCACACTGGTGTTTGCCTATTCCAAGTGCTCTGCTTACAATGAAATAACAATAGAGTCTGACTGTATTTAATTCATATTAGCCAGGATTCTTAGTTCTGGATTCTCTCAGATACTGCTTCTGCTTCCACAAGGCTTTGTCCCTATTCAAAGCAAGTAATACAGTGATAGTATATAACAATAATGTAACTTGAATGAGTTTGTGCTCATCAGCACAACTATCTCAACCCTACTGTGCTGAAACACACAGGTAACCTCTCCAATGACATATCTGGCTTCCTTAAGAAGGTAGCTATCATTTTTTGCATGATCTCTAGTGGAAATCTTACCTTGAAATACAGATATATATGCACAGTTGCTAGGAGCTTAGAAGGAAGAAACATGATTCAGAAACCAAGAGATCCACAGAGCCTCTTGCAGGTCCTTGAAGAATTAGTGACATTCCTTCTGCCTGTACATGAAATATTGCTTTCATGCAGTGCACCTGCTTGAGCAGGGCTCAGAGAGAAGAATATCAGAATATTCAGAATAATTCCTACAAGGAGCCAAAAGGGTTAGATTAGGACTGAAATAGAAGAGGGGCAGATCACAAGTTTTCAACTATTATAAGGAACACTAGAGCTTCCCCCAAGACTCAACCATCAAGCTTTTTGAATCTGCAGTAACCTGTTGTTCAGTAGCTACATTTATATTAAACAAAGTTAGTGCAGAGCAACATCCATCACCACTGGACATGCTAAGACCAGTGCAGTCTCACACATTACCTATGAGCTATCTATTTCTTTTTTTGGTTTTCGTTTGTTGTTGTTGGTTTTGTTTTGTTTCTTTACACTTCTTATGTATTGCAGATTTGCAGCACAAACCACAACTTCTCTCCTCCATAATCCCACTTGCAACTCCAGACCAGCTGTAACAAACATCTAGTTTCAGTGGACAGCAGATAGGAGAGAAGCAATAGCATCCCAGTGACAGAGCTCTGCCTGTTTCAGCAACAGCCCCACCTGCAGCAGCACTTCATTGCAGAGCGCCTCACACAGGACACTGACACACCTGCAAAATGGGGAAATAATCCCCCCAGACAGCCTCCTTCTCATGTCAAGAGGGACCACTCAGTTCCATATCCTTACTATCTCTAGAAAAAACAAACAGAAAAGGAAATCAGTGCTAAGCACACAGGAGCATCACCCTCTGGAACTCCCAAGTCCTTGGCAAAAACTGTAAAGCTGAGGCAATGTTCCTCCCATGAGGCACCGCTCAGACACTTCAATCCAAGTTTGGCAGATTATGCTTTCCTCCATTCCCACAGATCCTCAATTCAAACCATTTCTTGACCTTTAGGGGAATGGCTCTTCCATTAAGTAAAGAGTGTTTCACTCAAAAAGGAGTGGAGTTGGGGGTGTTCTTTGTTTTGAGTGTTTCGGTTGGTTGCAGGAGATGCAGGTGTTTTTGAGGGGTTTTAGGGTTTTCATTTGTGGTTTTTTGGGTTTGGGTTTTTTAAGTTTGCTGTTGTCCACAAAAATCTCACAACAGAAATCTCAATCATCTTGGCTGTGGCTGTTGGTGGCAATGGAATCTATTTGTCACACAGAGCTAAATACTTCAGATAGCTTTCAGCACATAATGCTGGGATTTACTCTTTGAAAGGCAGGCTTTTTATAGAAGGTGTTAAGGGGTTTTTTACCCAGGACTTGTGACGCTTTGTTCTAGACAGCACTACCGTTCCACGCTAGAGTTGCTTTTAGCAGCACCAAATTAGTCACATCAGGCAGGACTCCATATTTCTTAAGCTACACAGGAGAAATCCAGGTATTTGTTGCTTCTGCAGAGGTACAGAGGAAGCATCATGGTGTAATCCCAGAAGACCCAGTCACTGGGAAAAAAAGAGCAGAGGAGGAGGGAAAGCCCTTTCTACTTGCTTCAGCTGGGTTTGGATCCCTCTCTACTACACCAGGCCTGCAGAGAAGAACCTTCAAGAAAAGGCTAAAGAAATTCTGTCATACTTTATACAGCAACTTGAACACCCTGAGCCAGATCTCTGGAAGGTGACAGTATCTTGACTCTTCTATTCCTGACATCTCCAGAATAATGCTGAAAACTATTTTCATTGTAGATCTTTATCTGTAAGAAAAATCTGCTAACAGTACAAAAACCACAGCTTTCTCAGCCTCCTTTTCTTGCATAGTCAAGAAATAATGGCTCCAGACCTTTAACGCTATGAAAGCTGAACTTTACTCGTATGGTAGTCAATAGCTTTATACATGTGAGTAATTCTAGATACATGCTCAAGTGTTGATGTGCTCAAGGTCTAAATTAAGACAAAGTACATTGGCACTGAAGATAAGGTCTCAACGAAACCACAGTAGAGCGTAACTAATCATTTGTTCTACATTTGCCACCAGAGAGAAAAGAGAGCTGAAACACATTCTATTACTCTGATCTTAACTTCTTGTTCTTTATCCTTGAAAACTTAAATAATGAAGAGCAACAACCTGCAGATATAATGGGCTAAATTACTTAAAATCACACAAGTCTATACACAGCTTTAAAGGGAAGCAGGAGGGGTTCTTCAAAATGCACATACAAAGTACCTGCACCATAAATCACCAGCCTGGTGCAGTACCACCCAGAGGTACAAACGATCAGGAAGGGGGTGGAGACAAAAAACAGAAAAAAAGAGGGGAAAAAAAAAGTAGTACAATGGGGTTTTAAATGCCAATAAATTTAAAAGAAATTCAAAGGTAATGATTTTGTATTGTAAATGGTAGAATGCTTAGATGTTTTCTCCTATGAACACTGAATAATCAAATATCCAGAATGTAAGTTTTTGCTATCCTTACTTTGTCTGATGAAATATTTCTTTGAAGGTATGCTACTTACACCACTTCAGTGGTTTGTATCTGGCTGAGTAAATTGAGGATTGGACCCTACGATGTATTGCACAGTGCCAAATGCACCTGCCTCTGTGACATGTATCAGTCATTGAGGATTAAGTTATGTCCGTTTCACTCAGCATTCTGTGAAAACTTGCTCTCTTCTCATACTCCTTAGGCAGCTACATAAGACACCCAGTTGCTGCACGTACCAGGAAGCCATTTACATCCCTACAAGTAGGATATTCCAGGAATAATCCAAATTTTTTCTAGCTCAGCTTTGCTAGGTAAAGTGAGCTGCACTCCAGGACACTGCAGCTTCAGATGATCAGAAGACAACAGCTCCACTTTGAAAGCTGCTTCTTCCTGCTCCACCACCTCAGTGACTCAGGAGAGTAGGGTGTGTACAGCTCAGATACATAACCACCCAAGCTGGGTTGTAGAAAACCTGGATCCAAAATCTGTCTCAGATCTGGATGTATAGCCAGCCCCAAGAGCCTTACCACCCCAGTCCCCTCCCCTCTCTCCCTTTCCAGATGCTGTATGGTAGGAGAGGATATATTTTAACTAGATCAAGATGGAACGCTAGGAATACCTGTTTCAGAATTTCCTACCACGTCTAACTATGGCTCTGGGTCTAACTATGGTCAAATACCACCTGAGAGGTCCAGAAGCAGGGTCAGAGCTACTTCTGTATCTTGTTTAATTGGCATTGTATAGCTGTATATATAACCATATCACTGACAAAGCATACATCAGTCACCCAGATAAGACATGCACTACTCTTTTTGCTACCATATCCTCAGGTTTTCCACATCAGCATGAGAACTGGTGGATACACAATCTTCTCATATTCACACCAGACTTCTCCTCTACTCCCACAGCTACTTTAAATGTGATTCTTCATTCTTTCACTGATCCAGTCTCTATTTCATCACATTTTCCAATTAAATAAGCTGTGCACCTGACCTTTCTCCCTAGCACTACCATAATCCAAGTAGGCCTTTACCCATATACAACAGAGGGGGAAAGAATAACAGGGATTCACTCCCCCTTGAACACCAACAGATTGATGCGCATTTACCATGCACATTCCTTAAATGGGGCAGAGACATCAGGAATCACATAGGAACTGTCTCAGCAGCCAGGACCCAAAGCACTATACTCTCTGTCAAGTGAGATGTGAGTCATCGCAGTCAGAAGAGCTAATCAGGTTAGCAGATTTTATGCTGAATACATTTGATATAATTTTTAAAGTTTCTCTTCTAAAAGTTCAGTTCCCTAGAGAATGATCATTTAAGTAGTTGAGAGAGAAGATTAAAAACATGAAACAGTTGTCATATGATAACACTCAAAATTAACATTCAAGAAAGAAAGAAAGAAAAAAAAAGAGGTATTTCTCAAAGCAGGCACAAAGCTCCTCTTAAAACATCTTGGGACCTTTATTTTAATTGTTTCAGTCATACTGTCTCCTTCCCCCCCCAATAACTGAAAACTACTAGGCATTGAAAAGAATTAAATGCAAGAAGACAAGCACCAACACAGGTACCTCAATGGTTTACCAGTTTGTCTTCCACATCACGTACCAACACATTCAATAATCTGCATACCAGACTAAGTGTTTCACACTTACAATGGATAAAACACTTCTGTAGACAAGTTTCTTCAGCCTCAGAAACCCACAATGTAAGGATCCCAGTTCACTCTTGAAATAATGAAAAATTAAATCAAAATCTTTTACAGATAGCCTGATAAAAGCTTTTTCTGTTGTAAGTTAAGGTACCAAAACCTCAATAGAAAAACTTCCAGCTTCTTTATATGACTTCAATCCACATAAATAAAAATTACCTCAGATCAAATTCCCTAATAACATAATGGTTTTATACAGCATACTTACCTTAATAAAGCTAAAGTAAAACAGGTTTACTCAGACTATTCCATTCTGCTTTTCTACTCAAGAGAGAACACTGCTCATCTCCCTTTGTTTTCAGGGACTGACTGTTTCTTAGGCACTGCTCTACTTGATTGTTTCAGCTGGTTTAACTAGGACTTTACATCACCTGCTGAGACTTGACCCTCTCACTCTTCAGCTGGGAAGGACCTTTTACTAGGAAATCTCTCATGATTGCTTTAAGAATACTCCTCCTTCAGCAATGTTACAGCTAGAGGAATTTCTTTGTGCATTGCTAGTATGCAGCATTAGTTAATTGCTGTTCAACTGTTCAACTGATCTCTGATCTTGGCTCTACTTTGGGTAAAGGAACATCACTAGCATCTGTTACCTCTGCTGGATTTGGGAGTTAAGCGATTACAGTGGCTCTGTTCTTCAGAGAGCTCAGTGGCAAAGCTGAGAGTCAGTTGCTGGGCAGCCTCACCCAAACACAGCAACTTGATGTACTTCCCAAATGTTGGCTTCCTTCTTTCTCCATGTTTTATTTAGCTCATGGGGGTTTTGCCTGTTAAAGTTTCGTTTAATTTGCTTTCTGTTCCTAGTAGCTGTTTAAAGACTTGGTTTCCAGGTATGTTTCTGATTGCTCCTGTGTTGTTTTGCCAGTATTACCTGTATGGGTTGCTGCCCAATTTGTCTAAAACTTGCATTGTTTTCTTGCATGTTAATTAGGCTGAAGAAAGGTCAGGAAGGTTCCCTAGGTGTGCTGAGGGGTGAAGCCCTTTCCTTTAACAGCACAGAGATAGGAATGGGCAGGGACAGAGATGACTGGGGAGGCAGACAGGGATAGAGCCTGCTAAGAAGGCCCTGCTGCATTTTCTTGTCTCTTCTAAAGTAAGAATGAGACCATCTTCCATGCCTGTAGTGAATTGAATAAAGAATAATAAACTGAGATCTGCAATGTGTTTCCTTGGGGATTTCCTGTCAAAGGATCTTCAGCGTTTTCAACATCACTAGCTTTTGCAACATATTGTTAAGGCTGCTGCTGTTAAACAACTGGTGCATCGGAGCAATAGTCTATGGTATGTTAGGGCTATCAGTGGGGACAAAATCAAGCCACATGCCTGATTTGGGTTTTGTGCAGGAGAATGAGAAGAAAACAAGAAATCCTTTTATGTAAGTGATGTGGGCCTTCCCAAGATGCCTGCCAGGAGAGCATAACTGAATAGATAAATACAAGTCATTAAAATGCTTTAATGAAGGAATAGAAAAAAATTTTGAAAAGAAACCTGCAGCAGACAGAAGTACTTAATTTGTTGCTTTTTTTAATACCTCCTAAGCTGCTGTTTAAATACATAAAGATCTATTATTTTCAATATTCTGGTCTTTAATTCTGTGTCACTGTCATAAAAAAAATAATGAAAAGATAATACTTAAGCTATAGGAATGAGTAAGCACCAGCCTTAAAGGATAGGCTTTTCATGATGTTAAGGTGCCTAAACAAATCCAAAATTTGCTCTTTCATAGCCTGTCTTACAGATACCTAATGGTTTGGTAAGAGGAAAGGTGGTTTATAAATAATAGAATGGAGAATTGTATATATTATTCTTGTTTTAAAACATACAGTATAGTCTCCACCATTATTTTTGTACTTCTATACGCTTCTACTTCTATCCATTTGAGTATGTAAACTAGTCTCTTAAGTCTTTCTAGACTATGCGTTTTCTTCTGTTCTGATGGACAAATTCAAGCTGTTACATTAGCAGGTAATACTTTTCATGAGCTACGGTGAGATCAGACTTCTCTCTGTGTTCCAGGAAAAGAGAAAGGAGATACCAGATAAATATTGAATTATTAATGCAGTGATGTCCCAGGTAAATACAATTCAGTAAAGGGGTAAACTTACCTCATTTGAAGGGTTTTTTTAGTTTGTTTTACTCAAACCATTTCTACCATCTCATGTAGGACAAAACCAGAAAAGCGGTTTCCCAAGGATTTTGACTGTGTTCCTGAAACCTTCATCTACAGATATTTAATGCCTCTTTCCTCACTGGGAAATAAGTTTATGCTTAAAAAAAGTTTCTTGTTCTGCAAACTTCTTAGTCTTTCTTTTAAAGAAAATTAGGTTTATACTACCTATAACCTGTCAGATCTATCTCCCACCCCCAGAAAATGGGTTTGGGATTTTTTGGTGTTTAAACATGCTGCCTAATTTCAGCAGATTTTGACCAAGTGCTAAAGGATTCAAAGGTTTCAATTTTCTCCAGATTTCATTTAGGTAGGTAGGCAGTTGCATAGAAGGAGGGGGAAAAAAAACCACCACCAAAAAAAAAACCCACCCAAACTGTTATAATTTCTACCAAGTGAAAGAATGCAGCAGGAACCCCTTCCCTAGTATACATCAAAGAAACTGTATTTGGGATTTTCCAGCCACAGGGAAGTCTTCAATTTGCACTACATCAGATACTAAGAATCCAGCCCCAGGAACCCCAAAAAACTGGGGTTTGTTTATTTTATTATTTATAGACCTCTTGTGTAAAGTGTTCCCCTCTGCCCAACATAAAACTCAGGGATAGGCAACCTCGGATCTAGTCAGGAGCAGAGAGGAATTGCCATTTAAGCAACTGGCTGAGCTGGAGATAGGGCCTTACGTTGAGGCTGGACAGGGTTCTGGAGAGGGGTTAGGTTTCTGGTTTGAGTCCAAAAACCATGTGAAAAGATTAATATTCTCAAAATTGAACATACACTCCTAAAACTCCTCCCATGCTTTCACTCTGTCCCAGTTTCAGGAATATGTATTTAAAGCAAAGCAGGCACTTTATCAAGCTGAAATTTCATAAAGCAGAAATTTAGCATGTTGGGAAGTGCTCTGTTGAAGACTTTATACTTCATCAGCTAAGGCCTGCTGATGTACCAGAACACTTAAAAACTTGCTGAGTTAACAGCAGATACTGTGTAAATCATGTATTTCCCTATTTGCTTTTTGAATCTAAGTAATATAATTGTTGCTATACTTTTTTAATCTAATCTCTTAAATCTGTTGCACTCCTGAATTTTAACAAAGAATTTGCTGCCCTCTATTGATCAGTTGTATTAAACATGACACATGAAAGCAACTGTTTCAGTCTTTAAGAACTTTGCTAAGGCCATATATAGGTGTTTAGATATTTATTTCTTAAGCTTTTTATAGTGCAACTCATTAAATGATATATGTCTTGATTTCAATAATACTGGATAAAAAGGATACATCTGCTGTTATTGTAAAGCCCATAGCTGTGCACATGCTATTATTTGTTACCTTTTCTTTATAGAAAGCAATGACGTGTGTATGGATTAGGGAATGATGTGCGATGTTATTCGTTGTGTCTGTAATGTTTCATATAAGAGCACTGTGTTCACACAGGGGCTTATGCAATATGGACAGCAAATTACATTGTTTTGAACTAATGCTGCATAGTTGTGACATCAAATTGAAGAGCGCGAGTGAATGCCCTCACGACTGGACTTTGCTTTTCATAAAGTGGGAAGCAAAATCATGCAACTAAAAGCTTTATGGCAATGAATTAAGTATGTGATACACATACCACCTCTAGGAGCCAGAAAACCTCCTGCTGATGTCTCAGAAAGCACAAACTAAAACCTACAGCAACTTTGAATTGGTCAAGACAGACTCACTTTCCTCACCCTTTTTATGAGTGTCACCAATCTGTCTTGAAAGGTAAACAGGACCAATTGTATACAATACCGAATTGTGAAGTATTGTTTGGCAAAAAAATCTTCTAAAGTCTCTGTCAAAGCAAGAATATATCCTGGCATGGTAAAGAAGTGAAAAATTAGCAAGGCCTGCATTTAACAGATGGATTCAGTATTTATGTAGCTGCTGCTGGAAAGCACAGAGACATTATTGAGACTGCAGCATGTGTCAGTTTACTGAAAAAGAGTAATAGTTAAAGAACTGCCTTTTTGTTTTCTTCAACAGCTCCTGAAATCCATGAATACCTTCCTTAAATATCCACCCATAACCTTGCACATCTTAAGCCAAAGGTTTTGCTGATGTTTCGCAGTTACACACTGAAACCTTTTATCTTGGTCTGATTATGACTTTGTTTAGGTATTGCATCTCTGACTAAGGGGACGAGCAAAGGTCCAGCAGCAGGTTCTGCACTCACATGAAGATCCTGAAGTTTCTGTCTGGCACAAGTCAGTCCTTGAGCAGAATCTGAGCAGGTCTGGATGACGAAAGCTGATGCTAGTTCCAATGACAAGGTGGAAAAAAAATACCTTTTAAGAAATTATTCTAGGCTCATCTTCATGCTTCCCTTAAAACGACATTTCAGCAGTGAAGGTGACTGCCAGTTTGATAGCAATAACATGGGATTAGACATTCAGTCTAATCTGCTAATTTAGGTGCTTATCTGCAATTTACCTTCTTAGAGATAGGGCTCTAATGCAAAGATTGGAAATTTTATATTCCAAATATTATTGGTTTTTTCAACATTCAATAGCCCCTTCTCAGCTACCTTCTACAATGGTTTATCAGACCGTGCTTAAGTAGAAAATACGTAGCAGCAAAGTTTTGCTGCTGCTACCAACGGAGTCGTATATTCTGCTTTCTCCTTAAGGAAGAAACACTGAATCGTCTATAAAACAATTTCGAGTTTTCTGGCTTACTGTTCAATTTACTCACTGGACAATATATATATTCCTTAAATAATCTCTTGGACTCTAGAATTTATGGAATCAATATAGCTAATCTGCAATTAAATAGAAATGCTCCTGTCTGAGCAGAACAAACTTACTTTTTTAATTGCTCAAAAGGAATTAATTTGATTCCTTTAAAAAAAAAATCATGTCACCTACTTCATTGTTTTTTTCACTGAAGTTTTTAAATAGGTGTCATTTAAATCTTTCCCACTCACAAGCCTGTAATTCTGCAGAGAAAAAGACTAGCAATGACTGGGGTTTAACATATTGCAAGATAATTTCCAAAGACAAGGAAAACTGAAGTATAGAAAAATGAGAACTCTAAAACCAGTTTTAAACTAAATGCTCTGTCTGCCTGTTAAGCCCAGTACTGCAGTAAGAAGAAACTCTGAAAACTCTGGTCTGTCTGATGTCAAGTTCACGTGTCTGCATCCAGCATCAATCAGGGCTGCATAAAGCAACAGCAGTCCAGCAGATTTCCACTGAATGCACCATGGAAAGCACCTCTGGACACAGCTCCTTCAGCTCTTCATTCTCTGCGCTCCACAAGCATCCATGTGCAGTCCCATGAATGAACCTTCTGTGGGCAGCTGGATGAGACCATGCTGGACACTGAGGGCTCATTCCTTAGCTGCAGAAAACAATTCCTCCAGTCTATGGTCACTACTTCTGAAAAACAGGCCCATGTGTGGGTGCCCCTGGCCCTGTGCTGGTCTGGATGGTACAATATATGGTGCAGCTACTGGAGGGTCACTATCAGATATCTAATTGGAGACTGCTTTGTCATTAGCCTATGTTAAACCCTTGTATTTGTCCTTTACCAGAGATTATTAATTACGTTTCCTCTGAATAACCATATTTTTTCTGTCACCTTCGCAGTTTAAAACAAAATTATCATTCTCTGGTCCCTTGGGAAGATGCTTATTGGTAGTACAGGGACTAGGAACTCCAGCTTTCAGATTATGGATTTTTATTTTGCATGAGGACAATAACTTCTTTGTCATACTAAACTAAATGTATTCTGAGACATCTGCCATTCTGAAAGTATCATCTGCATAACTAGCTGAATATATGAAAATTCGCCTCTTACTGGTTTTCTTCACCTTTTTAATCACCTCTCGCTACTTCTGTTGTTAGCTGCATGTTGTGATGATTAAAATTTCAGTTGTGTTGTATGATTGCCCTTGACCAACGTCTCAGTTCACCATTTCCATGTAAAACCAGTCCTCAATACTTCAGTGAGTCATGAAAATTTTAAGTACAAGCAAAACCCACAAGAAGGATGTATTGGGTTTTTTTAATGTCAGGTTCTTGTGTTTCCTGGTTTCTCTTGTGTGCAAAACAAAAGCAGAAAACTGTAAGAAGGACCCAGAAGCAACCAGAACTTGCTTAATAAATAGTCAACTTGTTCTGTAGCTTTCTTTGACCTGTGGATGTTTGTTTGCACAGTTTGTGTAGCATGAGCTTCCTGTGGGCTTTGGCCTTAGGGACCTACTTATCAAATGAGGAAACAGGCGCACATCTCAGCTGGGTGTAGGCACTGTGCTCCTTGGCAGTTTCGTCCTCCTCAGCCAAGACCCTTTTTGGCTGTGTGTCGTTTAAAATCATTGGTTTGAACTTAGGCTGTGAATGAACAGAAGAGGAGTATTCACAATGTCAGAAATTACCAAAAAGTTGTAAATATCCTCAGATGAGGCAAGCATTTAACTTTAGAAAACAATAAGCATGTGTGTGTGTATATATATATATGTGTGTGTGTGTATGAACAGTGTGCATGCACCTGAATTAATAGAGTAGTGCACAATAAATAAATAATAAAAAACTTAATAAAAGTAGTGCACAATACAGTGAATATCTTTGAGAGCTTATGCGTTGACCCAATATTTATATACTGTTCTAGATACAAACTTCAGATCTGTGACTGAGCCAAAACTAAGGCAAATCAAAATAACTAGGGTGATTAACCCAAGGGATGGGTCATATAGAAGTGCAACAATGTCAGGCAATCCAAAAAGACAGCCATAAAGAACACAGCTTTACTCCTCTACATCCTTGGTCACAGAAGCCTGTTCATGTACTAAAATGTTGACATCAAGTGAAGCTGCAACATCTAATGTTTGCCTGTTTATCCAGTCTTTAATTTTGTTTGGAACATCTTTTCACATGTTATACAAGCAAGTCAGAAAGCAAAGACAAGAAAAGATGTCCAAGAAAATATATTCTTATTACTGCTACTGAAGGAGCATAGTAATAGTGATAAGAATTTAAAAAAAAAAAAAAAGTAGGCCACAGTTTTACATACTTTCCACAGTAACATTTTTACAACGTTCTGTTAACATAAGCCATTTTCTGATGGTTCATTTATAGAAGCAGGTGGGGTCTCTAAAACCTGACTGAACTTGCTAAAACTAAAACCCATCATGTTTCTACAGCTGCTGAAGAAGATTCCCAGCACCTTTTGCATTTCTAATGAGCAACTGTCTGCCTGATTGATTAAGGTCCTTATAGTCTCCAACAATAAATTAATCAAGCTGAGTCAGTTTGGGTTTTGGAGGCCTTCTTGAAAATGAACTCTTATAAAGCATAAATACTCAGTGTATTCTAAGTATAGTGCAAGCAACTAGAAAGTGCAGTAGCTGAATGCTGGAGATGGGCTCAGGCTAGGAGTACAGGTAGAAATAAATGTCTGTCTACTTGTTATCCAGGGTAGCAAGTGTAAGGAGATGGGATGTGGAAATTGTCACTGTGCAATAAACTTAATGGATCTGCTTTTATTATTACATGATTACAAGAGCTGGCTACTGCACTAAAATCTTTGGATACAACTTCCTAAATGTTCTTTACCTCCCACCATTTGAATCTTAATATATTGTGTATCAGCAAATTGTTTCCAAAAACATTGCTTAATAATTCAATTTGCTTTGCTTTAATGGTAAACTAGCAAGTCTTACAGATAAGAAAATAGTATATGTGATATCTTTTGACTGCAGTGAAATTCAGTGGAAGGATTGCATGACATTTTTCTAAACAAAGAAAGGAAACTTTTGGGTTGATACAACTTCCATGGGTGGATATGAATCTTGTCAGTAAAAATATTCTAGTAGCTCTCAGCAGTTCTGTGTCAAAATTTAATAGGTACATCCTGTCTCCTGTTCTGTTCAATCAGTCTGTATTGCAGACAGCACAAAATTTGCAGTTCTTCAGAAAGTTGGAGGATGCGGTTAGAACTCAGTGTGATCTCAGCAAAGCAGAGAGAGACAGGTGGGTGGGTAACACTGGCTGGGAAAGAATATGTGGGATGATTGTGCAACACAGGGCAAATCTCAGTTAACAACATCCTGGTGCACCAACAGCATGTCAAGGTGTATAAACAATCCAGCCTGAAACATAGGGAGTATTCTTCTCTGCTCCATGCTGGAATACTCTTTCTGGGTTTATGTGCTAAATGTGACCTATTTGAAAACAGTCTTGATGAAAACAGTAAGAATTTACTCAGAAGCATGAAAACAGACTCAGAAAGGCTGGAGGAGCTGAGGTTAGGTAGCCTGAAGAAAGCCGAGAGGAGGACTGAGACACACACAGTCAAATATAGAAAATCCTATTGAAGAAATCAAAGAGAATAACCTGTCCTCCATGTCTGTGGCAGACAGGACAAGTAATGGGACAAAATCACAAGAATGTAGGAGTGATGTCTATTATTTAAGGTGACCTTATGAAAAACTGAAGTCATCCTATAACCCCAAATTCTTTTTCTCAGTAAATGAGTAATCATCATCCAGTTGCTTCCAAGTGTAATGTGTTTCTCTTTCAATAACAGAGATTGCAGTACCACTCACCAGTGTGCTGACCCCTGCCTAGCCTGCTCTGCAAGACCCCTGTTTAAATGCAGCAATGAGGTACACTCTGTGTGGAACTGGACTATATTACTTCAACTCTAATTCCTCTTTTTCTCAGGGCTCATCTTGTCTGATTGCTTTTTCCTTCTTTTATCTCTTATCCAAAAATAATACTATTTACTACTTATATATTTGTCAAGAAATTTAAAAATATTGTCCTCACACTTTGATTAGAGAATTGGATGAAGCTGCTGCCAATAAATGCATTTTGAAGAGCTGGGGAGAGGGGCAGGAGGAATACAAGGGTATAAATCTAACTAAGAGGCAGCCTTGCAGAAGATGTGGAGCACAACTTGCTCATGGCCAGAGAACCCCAGAGACAGCTCTACTGTTGCATATTTAACTGCCGTAGAGAGCTGCTGACACTGGTTGTTTGGAAGCAGCAATACTTTCCAGGCTGAAATTCCCTGGTTACTCCTTATGTAGGGTCACATAACAAAAGGAACTTGCTCTGAGCATTTAAATCATGCTGGGAAAGCTCAGAGTGATTCCATTTCAGCAGTCTGAAAGTTGTTGTACATGAGCTAATAATGATGGATGAGTTTAATGTTCCGCTGTTCTACTTTACAACAATTTATTGGGAGTAGTACATGAAGCAGTAAAGCTTGAAAATTGTTGTTCTCCTTCAGTCATCAATTAGGTTAGTGATCATTGCTGGACTGGGCACATAAAATGATCCTATTAGTCTTTCAGGGTTCAAAATCAAACTGCAGTTTTTTAAATTCTTCAAAGAGCTCTGTTAGATCTGTATATTTAGATCATGCTTCCATTTTCTTTCCTGGACATATGTGGCTCTTACAAAACCATTTTCTTCTAGAACATTTGCATCTCAGCTGGTGCTATCAGCTTGTTCTTGGGGCATGTATCCTGGCTATTCAATTGGAGCTGCCACCTATAAAAATAACAAAGCAATTCAAAATAGCTGTTATATTCACTATTAGTTTCCATGAAGTCCAGCTGAAACTGAGGTTTCCTACTCATGAAGAAACACAATGTTCTGAAATGTTTATTTCATCCCAGCTGAAAATTTAAAGTCAACATTATCTAACAAATGGTAATTATAAAAAAAAAAGGAATATCATCATCCCAGGTCCCCCTTTAATGCTGCAACATTTAGAAATTATACGACATATAGTTTTTGAGATTATTTTGGGATCAAACTTGGATGGAAATTATTCGCTCTCACTAATTTCAGTCAAAGCGATATTTCCCAAGAGAACCTAATGTGTCAGAAAACTTTGAGCCAGTATAGTCAGCACCTTGAAGGGATTGCCTCATTACTTTGTTTTCCTCCCTCTCATACTTTCGTCTATGACTCTTACCTTATGTACTGTGACTGTAGCAAGGATAGGGCAAAAGAAATGCTCCCTTGATGGGGATGCCAAATAAAGGGCATTTATGTCCAAGTTCAATACCATTGATGGATCTTGGATGGTGGCAGGTGCAGTGTAACAAGCAAGAGGAGCCCTTGGGAAGACCAACCTCTCAGACTCTGTGGTGTAGGTCAGCCTTTCATTGCTGGCAGGGTACCTTACATGTCCTAGTCTGTCACTGAGCTGCCCAGGCGCTTCTGTTTTAATAGCAAGAATGACCACAAGGAAATTATTTCCACAGCATAACTTAGGAAGGAGGTAAAAAGATATTCAGATGGAATAGCAAAGATCAATTACATGGGCTCTGCTTGTACCTTTCATTCACAGTAAAAGAGAAAAGAGGGGCTTTACTGCAAGTCACTGGACCAGATATGGTCCCTCTATCTCTGCTTTTCACAGTATCATGCTTGAGTCACTGCCCAGGACTGTCAGAGGCAGAGGAGGTGCTTGGCAGTATCAGTAGGGTAGTTCAAGTGAAGCAGACATCTCTCCCATGATTAGATGGTCCATGTCCCACTCCCTTTTCTCCTTTCCCTGCCTCCCTCCCTTGGAGCTCCTATAACTTTTGTAGAAAATTTGGAAGAGAAGTCTGGTCTTTAGCTGGGAGCTTAAGGTCCTCCATCCATTCTTTTCTTGGTTTTGTAGGGCTCGAGTTATTCTTCTGTAAGACAACTTTTGATCATCAGAAGACTGTACCACTTGATCGCAAATAAGGGAACAGTGCTATCTTAAACTCTCTGTGTATTGTTTCGTCTTCATAGGTTATGAGTTTCTTTGACATTATTGGCCTAAAAATACAGCACATGCTGTGAAATTTCCCGTGGGAACTGCAGTTTTAGGAGAGCTGTGGTGGCCAGGTCAGGGTGGGAAAGTGCTGTGAAAGCTTTTCGTAATTTGGGAAGGAGTGCCTAGAAATATTTGGTGGAAACAGATGAGATACCTTTTTTGCTCTATTTATTTACTTCTTTTAATGTCGTCGTCGTCGTCGTCGTCGTCCCATTTTACATTTGTGAAGGATCTGAGTTAGCCGCTAGATGTCGGTGGTGTTATAGCGAAGGGAAGGCTCGGCGCGGCGCCGCGCACCGGGGGGCTCTCCCCGCGTAAACGGCTACAAACTGCCGGAGCTCTTGGACACCGCCTGGAATCTGGGAATCCAAGCATTTCTGATATTTTCCGTTATCAAGACTCGCACCCGATGGATTAGGTGGAAACCATGATGAAGTCACAAAAACACGTGAGAGTCTTATAAAAGAGTATTTTGGTATTTTCATAATTAAATGGCAATTTTTCACTAAGAGAAATGCAGATACAGGAGTGAAAGTAAAGAGCTAGACTTTTTAAATCAGTGTGTTATTTGTTCTGCTATTATCTAGTGGTAAGCACATTGAACATTTTCAGATTGATTCCACTGAGGCTGTAATCTATCTGATAAATGTTATCTGATACACACAAATAAGTAAATAAATGAGCAGCCCATTATCTGTTAATAACTGAATCCTTTAAAGTGAGGGCAAATGTCTATTGATGAAAAGAGAATTTAGATGCCTCTTTTTAGAGTGGTAGCAGTTATTTGGAGTTGCATTGGCATCACTTACTTATAGGACAGTGAGAAAATATACATTTTGTCCCTGTAAGGACTAGACAACTAATTGTGTTTGAGTTTTAGTAAATTTTAACCTCTTTCCAATTTCACTTTTATTAAAGCACAGAGTGCCACTCCACAAGAAATACTGAGCCTGATCCCAGGACTGCCTCTTTCCTAAGCTTTCCTGAAAGTAAGGCTGGTCATCAGTACTGTGTTAGGATTTGGGGATGTCTGCTTTTATAAGGAAAATGGCATCTTCTGGACAGTCTTATATGTTTATAAGTGGAAATCAAGGATATTCAAAGGTCTTAATTTCCTCAGAAACACACACTTGACTGCCCAGGAATCCAGTATCTGTTTCCTGGGAAATAACGCACCTACACTAAAGCAGCAACTCACAGGGGGACCCCACTGGTTTCCTTCCAAGCTCACAAAATACATAGATCTGTGTTGTGGCTGTGCACATTCACCTACAGAGAAGAATATCTTGGGGTTTGGAAACTATCCCACATGCAATTTATCTTTTCAAATGATTAATAGTATGATCATAAATCCATGAGTCTTCTGCAAATTTTATAGGACTTTCATCGTTCATCAAAATTGTCATGTCCTTCTGCTTAGAAGAATGGTGGAACCAAAGTGGACCAGAATTTGCATTTTAACACACAAATCAATTGAAATGAGTTGAAAAGGAAATCACCATTGCAAAAACTGCTAAGAAAAAAAAAAAAAAAAAAGAGGAAATGAGGAAATCAAGGCTACTTTTTTTCTTTCCGTAATTTTAGTCAATATAAATTCAGAAACTTTTTAGGAAAATGAGAAGGTGTTCACAAAAGAAAAGATCCCTTTTCTTGAAGTATAAGTCAGAAACAAACCTAGTGCAACAATAAACATAATGGAGTAAATACAAGTTACAGAGACAGATATTTGCGCTGGCAAGCATCAATTCACACTAGTCAGGAGACTGCAGACAACTCAGGAGTTCAGCTATAACGGATTGGTCAGAGCTAAATATGCCTTTAATCCATTGCTAAGAGTCCCTGGAATGCAGTAGGTCAAGATTAAAAAAAAAAAAAAAGTACCCAAAGTTCAGAGCTTTATGGCAAGATTTTCAGAGGAACAAACAGACAAATGGATTAAGTTGTCTCTTTAGAACCTTAGTACCTTGTACCCTTAACATTCTTTAGCCTAAATTAATATGTTCTGCCCTAGTCTGAAATAATGCAGAGCACACAGGGTCATCCCTAACTTTAGTGGGTCTTTACTGCCACTTAAAAATCAAGTTGTTCATGCAGTGATCTTGATATTTGTTTATGTCTCCGTGTATTTCTGTATTCCTTCCTCGTTTTTTTTTTCTTTTTTATTTTAACTTGCTTCCCCATTACCCTTCTAGAACCACACAGAAAAATATCTTTCACCTTCACCCACAACACACAAACCGACTGGTGCCAACACCAGTGCATGAGCCTTAGCTTCAAGGGTTTGCACACAGTTAGAAAGCAGATTTCTACTGATTACTGTAAAATTTGAGGTGGCATTTCCACAGTGCATAGGTATTCTATCATGATTTGTACTTTACAATGTGTCAAATGAAAATTAAGCCACATATGCAAAGCAGAAGTGGCTTTTATGAGTAGCATCTGAGTACTTTTGTTCCCTAGAATATTATTCATGACAAAACATTACATAAACCCTGCTTGTGGTTTAGGACAGGAGGTAGACAAATAACTCTCTTTACACCATTTTCTATGATTTTGTGCTGCATGAAATGAAAGCCCTACCAGTCTAAGGAGAGCCATCAATACATCATTTTCCCAAATATCTACAGGGTTTTCTGTATAGTTACCTGCATACACACATTTTACACTGCAAGAGGAATGCAGCACCAGTTCAGGGAGTTCTGCAGCCACAGGGGCATTTTCCTTCCTCTCTCTACAGCACAGTGACTCCACACTGCACTTTGTTATGCTGCAATCTTAGTCTGAGACCAATCTTTTCAAGCACAATTATATGTATTACTGTACTTTTCTTGGCAAAAATAACACATTGCCTTTTCCATTCTTCTCAGCTCTTCAGGCCCTCACTCACTTTTGTTCTTGCTTCGGATCTATCCTGTTTCTGTATATAATCGATCAATTCGGTACAAGGTAATACCACCCAGCATGTGATTCATCCTCTTCAGAAAGGAAGCTGTGAAGTGTTGAGACTTTGAGACTCTCCATGGTTTTGAGCACCCACTGTCACCACATGTGTAAAGTACCAGCCACATTCTGTCCCTTTAGGTTTTGGGATTAAGGCAGGACAGAAACATGGACATTCGCAGTTACAGGGTTTGTATTTCCTCTGAGGAGGATTCATGATGATGACAATAGAAGTCCTGCTACTAGGCACAGAACTTCTTTTCCCCACCTCATCCCCGATGTCATCTTTCCCTGTGTTAAGTCATAATGCTCTGAAAAACTGTGCCTACACAGACCTATTGTGGACCTCATGGGTTGGATGGCATGAAGTCATTTTCCCTGCCTCAGTGCTTCATGAGAAAATGTGAGTCATTCAGGCTTGGAGGGCAGAGGCAAAAATCTGCAAAGGTTGTTCTGAGAGAAATAATAGCTTAATTTCTGAGGAAACCAAGGTAGAACTGAGGTGATGATAAATGATGCTGGCTCCTTTTGAAAACTTTGGTCACAACCTTTTGATATTAATATCCATTACTGCAAATACATCATGTTTCTATATTACAAAAGTAAAGATAAAACTGTCTTATTAGATCATTATGCAGATCATGATCAGTAAAACTACAAAAGAGTAGTAGCAAGAGACCATGAAAGCTGTCATTTTGAGCTTCCTCTTAGATTAAGCTCTTTAAAGCATACATCTAAAAAGACACTCTTACATGCACATTAAAAACAAGAATGAAGTAATACATTTGACAATGTCACCTTCAGTGGTCTGCAGCCATTTGCACACTTGCAAAATGTAGAACTTGTCCATCTGCATTGGGCTAACAGAAGTAGAGAGCCAAATGGGAATTGTGCAGCAGGCAGGCGTTTCACTTCATGGAGGTCCCAGTGGGATCCACCGTCTGGCTGGTTTGTACACACTGGTATATAGTGGCCCTTACAAATAAAATTGCTGATGATGCTGTGACTTCTGTTTGCTTAAACAACTTGTAACCTGAGTGGGGAATTTTCTGGATATAACCTTGAATATTACTTCTTAAGAAATTAAATAAAGCCATTTAACAAAAAAAAAAAAATAAAAAAATGGCTTTGTCTGCAATAGCTGGTTACACATAAATAGGAATTATTATAAAAGTCCATTTAAGAACAGATGCATGGAATTCGATTTTGATATGTATAATGCTGTAAGGTAGAGTGGGATACTGCTTTGTAACTCCAGTACTGGGGGAAGAAAAAAAAAAAAGTACCTGTTCTATTTCTTCACCTTTTATTGGTTTACTGAAAGCATCTTGGATGTTGCTGTTTGCCCAACCTGCCAATGACAGTATGTTTCCCCTATATTTGAATGCTTCTCCATCACCCAGATGTTCTGCTGTTTTTATTTACATAAGGTAGTGAAGCACTGCAAGTCCAAGGGCCAGATTTCAACAAAAGTCTGGCATGAACTCTTGTAGCAATGAGTGACTGATATTTTTCTTTGTAACACCAAAATTCCAGGTATGAAATGTATTTGAGTAGTGTATAAATGATGAAAATGCCATTACTCCATTTCCAAGGGCTTTACAAAAGCACATCCTCACAATAATGATTTTTCTATGAAAAAAAAATGTCTTTGTATTTCATAAGTCCACTCCTCTTTGCTGACTGTAGGTGTAGAAATGAAATGGCAGATATGTGGCTAGCACAAGTAGAATTCAAGTGCGCAGCTCCTAAATTCTACAGACACCTCACTTTTAACACCCAAGTCCCTAAACAGCTAAGCCCCTGTATCCATGCCCAGATTCATCTCAGGCTTTACAGGACT
This sequence comes from Falco rusticolus, assembly GCF_015220075.1. Taxonomy (NCBI): domain Eukaryota; kingdom Metazoa; phylum Chordata; class Aves; order Falconiformes; family Falconidae; genus Falco; species Falco rusticolus. The sequence goes on along the minus strand of NC_051187.1, from coordinate 78,105,160 downwards.
GGCCTTTTTAGCTTATGCCTAAACTCAGTCAAAACTGTAAAACAGTTTTTCCTCAGCCTATCCACCTCAAAAGGGGTTTGATCTAGTAAGACACAGCAGAACACAAAATATAGCATACACACACTGATAGTTAACAGGTTTTAAGGCTCCCATGCCGGAAGGAGATCTACATCCCATTCCTTCAACCGCTTGAGGAAATTCAAACCACATTTCTTCCCTTGCATATGGATTCCTAACCAAGGTCTGTAGGCTCTTCCCAGAACCAGCGGAAATTACAGAAGAGCTCAATACAATAAACGGTGGCCAATCTCTAGAACAGACAGTGTTCCCCAAAGAGTCCCAAAGAAATGTAGATTTGAAACTCCTAAACCAGTTATTAAAATCAGCCTCATGACCAGAGGAAGGGAGAGAGGTTCATGTGACACCTTAAAGTATCTGCTGCACGCCTGCAGAACCAGAGACTAGTATATCTCAAGCATCGATAGAAATAGAGCTGAAACGGCTTTCATGGAGAGAAGTTATGTCTCCTAAGTGTAGTAAAGTTCTTCAAAGCAGAAAATATGCCTGTGGATAAAGGTCACATATTTGATGTAATGTTCTTAGATTTCTAAAAAGCTTTTGATGAGGTCAATTATCAGAACCATTTAAAGTAGATAGGATTTAATGGGATAAGAGGGAAGATCTTTGTGTGGATTAATAACCGCTCAAAAGATTTGTAACAAAATGTAGTGATAAATGGTAGAAGGTAATTGCTGATGAAGTCCCACAGGCATCCAGATGTTCAACATATTTGTGAATGGTCTGAAAAGAAGGTAAGTAGTGAGGTAGCATGTTTTTTTAATGATAAGAATTGTCTGGAGTGGTCAGAATTAAAACCATCTATGAAACATTTCAGAAGTATCTTTTGATACAAAATGGACAAAAAAGGGAAAACTCAATACTGAAGAATAAAATATCATACACATAACCAATAATGAAACCCTATCTATGTATACACGCACACATAAATAAATGTGTATCTACATGTATATGTATGTACACAGTGCTGGACTCTCACCCAGCTATCACCATCTGCAAATGAGTCACTTTGCTTAAATCTTGGAAAGAATCATTTCATCATTGAGCTGTGGTCAAAAAGAAAAAGAGGGTGTAGGAAATATTAGGGAAGGAAGAGGAACCAATATCCAGAATGATGCCACATCAATAAACCCATCATGCATACACACTCCTTGAATACTTTATGCAACTACCTCACCTCAGAAAAGATTTGTTAAACAAGATGCATGAAAGTTCAAGACAGACCATTGAATATCCAGAATGACTCCCACATGAGGACAGATTAGAGAACAAGAACTCTTGCATTTGAAAAAGAGCTAACCTCCTGGTCCCTGTATTTCACATACTCAAGTATCCTTGCTGAGTTTAATACAAGTACATGTCACAAAGTGCTTTGGAACTACCGGAAGCAGTTTACAAGCAGGAGATGTCTGCTTAGAGACACCCTAGGACTGGGTGAGATGAGGACATAGCTGAGGGTGTTGTATAGGAAGTCGAGTCACCCCGTTTACAGCTCCGGACTGCACTTTTTGAACATGAGGCTTTGTTAGTAAGGATGGCACTAAATCAGGAAGAACTAGCTACAGTGTCAGTTGGAGTTTTCAGAGCAGCAAGTTAACAGTGGGAAGCAAAATCTTTAGACATTAAAATTAAATATGTCTTTAGCAAGAAAGCAGAAGTACTTCTGAAAATACTATGTTAGGGAGCCATGTTTCACATATGTATTATTTATTTAAAAACAAATGGGATTTTCACCTTATTGTGAGATAGACCACATAGAGCATGCCAGTTTGTTTCTGGTACCTAATAATCCTCTTATGCCAACCTTCTACAGAGAAATATCTCAAGACCTTAATTTAAAAGTGAAGTCATAGATTGCTGTAGAGACACAGGGCAGCCTAATACAGGCACCTTGCAGGTATAGCTGTATCATTGCAGATGGTCAGGCTCAAACTGAAGGGCAGCAGTATGTGCATATTTACCCCTGATCACGAGACAAGGTAGGAGGCATGATGTGTTCTGACTCATCATTAGATGCTGTTGATTGTGCGAGGATTATGACAGTAGTACCAAAACTCCTAAAAAACTCTCAGTGTTATTGAAATTCCTTCTGTCAGCTGGATCCAGTTGCTGTGACTACAGGGCAAACTGGTAGATTAAAAAAAGAACCTTAACAAACACGGGAAAAGAGAAACTACTAGCATTCTGAAAGGGTATCGGAAAACAAAAGCTAGAAAAAGGGGCAAAGGGAAAACTAAGTGGATTTATCAGTTATGCCAATCAGTGAGTACAAACTAAAATTCCAATTTTAAACAGCTCTGTATAAATAAAATCCTGCTGAGCAAATATCTGCTGGTTTCTTCCTACTCTCTCTTTCTCTCTCTCTCTCTCTCACACACACACACATATATTCCAAGCATTTTTCCCTCCACTTATAAAACTCAGTGAAAGGTAATGAAATTTTCTTTTAAAAGAAGGTTTAAATTCACATAGACTTTTTTAAAAATTCTATTTGGTTGTATTTTCCTAGAAACAGAAGAGTATTACAAGTACGTAACACTCATTATCAGTGCATGAAATGTATGGCACAGTAACCTATCTGAAACTAAAAATAGAGGCACGCTGGGAAGGATTAAAACCTGGCTTCATAAATCAATAGCAAACTGATATAGAACTGGAAATCTTTCCTCAAATTAGAGCCCATTACTGATTGATGTATTTGGCTGGTAAAGGTATCTCTGCAGTGTTTACAGCACAACTTTCAAAGTTATCTAAAGGAGTTAAGACAGACATTGAATATAACTGGGGTCAAAATCCCTTAACTTCCTTTGCCTCCTTACAAAGCTTTGGCCTACATGTACACTGTGGTGCAAAAATAATTATTTCGTTCTTCAGAAGAGTTTTCAAGATTTTATTTTTTTTTGCACGTTTGTTATTCTTACCTGTTGAATGTTTCTTGGTGTGTGATAGCTGCCTGGACACTGCCAGCTGAGTGAGAACACAGGGTTCCTAGTAGTATGGTAGTGATATTTTTGCCACTGTAAATTATTCTTACAGTTACAATTATTGTTGGTGTTGTTATTTCTAAAATATTTCTGGAAGTTACGTTACAAGTGCAGGTCCTGTCCAGAAGATGTAGATATTTCATTGCAGCAATCATTTTGCCATTTGCAGTAATCCTCACTGTTTATAATGATATCCAACATATTCTACTTTCCCTGACAAAAATATTCCTTTCCCCTTGTATCAAGTAAAATTCAGGCCAAAGTTTTAAGCATCAGGTCACAGGGCTATCTAAAAAAGAAAAGCAAACTTAACCTTCATATATATTACATCTGGGGTTTCTTCTTCTTAAAGCATCTGCACAGCACCCGAGGTCAGTTTGTTTTTTGCCTCAGCTAGTCCCCCTAACACCTAATCCTGGCCTAACACACTTGTGATCCTGAGTAAAGGTTGACTTTACCCATGTGCCAAAAATCAAAAGCCAAGGTTGAAAATTGCCAGCCCAGCCCCGGAATTCTCTCCATATGATCTGAATAACAAGCCTGTTTGTATGCCGAGTTTTTCTTCAAACCATCCCACTGGCACTGATGAAAGGCTTGAAAGGCAAAGGGCAGTGTGTGTGAAGAAGGATGTCAAAATCCAGATTTCCATGAATTCCCTAAGCAGAAGAACAGTGCATATCGAAGCAAATTAGCGTCACATTTCTTCTAAGCATGGCTCTTTACAATATTTGTGTTTCCAGGTGGAGTTTGGGTTCTGGCACCCTGCGTGGCCGAGGCGGCTGAGTGATGCTCTCAGTGGGGAAGCCTGTGAGGCGGCTGTTTGCTCAGAAACTCTGAGCTGGAATTTGCTCTGTGGGGGCTCACCGGCCTCTCGGCTCCTCAGTACCACGCATACCAGTCTGAAAAATGCAGGAGGACAGGATCAGGCCCTGAGCAGTCCTTTAATCCTATCTTATAGGTCTCAGTGAGGAAAATCCATATTATCTCGTAGCCTAATACTGTTCATGGGATACAAGAAATCAGCTTAATAAAAAAATCCTCTGTAGGACAAGTGCAAAATATTCCTTTTGCTTTTAAGTTAAAAGTGTATCCACTGGGAGGCAGAGAGTAGAAGCAAGAAAGGAATTTCTATCTGAAAACAATACAATTTGATCATATAATTATCTTTTTTTTAAGTTGGTTTACATACCAGATACTAATCCAGTCATTAAAGAGAAATCCATGTCTGAAATTTGGATGTTTCTTTCCTTTTTTTTTTAAGAAGGTAAATGTCCATTCTTTTAGGAAAATAGTATTTCCTGCTGTTGATTTGTTACGAATGGCTGGTGTATCTTCAGCAAAAAAAATCACAGGAAGAGACTTCATTGAAATCCTGGCTTCACTGCAGTCAATGGGGCTTTTACTGCAGCTTTCTCCAGCAACGTTAACACAAGTAGTTCTGCTTTTAAACAACCATAATGCTTTGAAACTTTTTTTTTAAATACTGTATTTTTCACAGTGTGCCGTTGTATAGTGGATAGTAAGAAAATTTGAGATAAAACCTTTTTGGCAGCCGTAACACCAGACACACTTTACGAAGTCACAGTCTGTGCAAAATATTCCCTCTGAAAATACAAGCAAGGGCCTGGACAGAGCCCTGAAGATGTAAGCATGACCAGTTAAACACCAACTCTGAACGGGCTGGCTTAGCACGCAAATACAACAGGTTACAGCCTTGTCACCTGCAGTCATACAACCATGTCAGCCTCTAGCTTTGGGGGGGGAGTTGTTTACTTTTTAGACTGTGTGGACACAAGAAAAGGTTTGGGGGAGGGGGAGGGGAAAGCCGAAAATAAGGGAGCAGGTTCAGGCAGGTGGGGTCTGGAGCTCTGAATTTGGGCCTTGTCTCTTCACACAACAATTTCAAAGTTTGGGTTGTCCCAAATAAGGCAGAATAGGGTGAGCAACAAAACATAACCCCAGAGAGCAATGGCCTGTCCGGGCAAGCCTCATTTCTGCTCTGGCTGAGCCTGAGGCAAAAAATTTCTTCCCATGTTCTAGCAGGGAAACAGGCTCTTTGCAGACTGTGAGAAGCCAGACTGGCTTTACGATGGGAGTTCATTTATGAAATGTAATTCTGGGGAGATGATAGAGGTAAACAGCAGGGGATGGACTTGCTTAAGCCTCCCTGGGATGCAGGAAAGTATGGCTCTTCCAGACGGGGAGGAACATCCCAGGGTCTCAGTCTGACCACAGCACATCATCCCATGCTGACATGAGCAGGGCTGCAGCATGTCACTCCCAGGCATGCTGGAGAGCATCCCATCAATCTCTGCTTTCCATTCAGCTCTTCTATTAACAAAGCTGTGACTGCTTTCCTTGAATCCTTGGAAGATGCCCTCAAATCCAATGCTCAGATGCACACATACCTTCCCATTCAGCCAGTCCACCATAAATCTGCTGGATTCCCCCTGAAAACACACCCCAGGACTGCAGGTCTGCAAGGCAGGATCCAGCCCTGTCCCTGAGCACCTCCCTGGGCTAAGAGCCTGATGCCGAGGTCCTGATCCAGTCCCATTGAGGTCGGTGGCAAAGCGCCCGTCCAGCCTGGGGAGAACAAAAGGGTTGGGCTTGGCAAATCATTCCCGTTAATGTACGAGACAATTACTGATGCCTCTTTGCAAATTGCTTTTCTTTGACATTTTTATAACTCAGTAATTTCCAGTTGTGTTCCCATGTTTGCCTCTTTTGTGTATAGTTTTCCTATTTTTGAGTGCATGGTTCACAACATTTAAACAAGCACTAACAACAAATTACCTGCTCAACTGGGTTCTGTGAAAAGAGGCCCTGGAACTTATTTACAAATTAAGCGGACTCGGGCAGGGAGGGAGTAGTCACCGGGAGCGACTTGCTGGTGTGCTGCAAATCACGCATGGTTTTCCAGCCAGAAAAGCACTGCATTTAGGGAGAGGTGAGGGCCCGGGAGCAGAAATCTGTCTTTCACCCAAGACCTTCTTCCAGTGGGGAAAATTCACCTGATTTCTTTTTTTTTTTTTTTCACCTATTAATAACCCTCCGGAGAAATGATCCATCAGTAAATCAATACGCGAACAACTCCGCACCCGACTAATTTGTTTTCCCGTTTAAAGAATTAAGTCTACTTTGTATTTGCTTGTTTATTTCTCTCTGATTGTAATAAAATAAATATTGCATATTGACGTCCTAAAAAAATATAACATCTCAGTTTAAAACACATTCATCACACGGATTCAAATTTCGCAGCCTTCCACGACTCTCCGCCAGAGGTTTTTTAACACAGATTTGATGACTCCAAATGCAATTTCTCCTCTCCTCACTTGAGACACATAATCGTTAAGCGAGGAAGTAGCTGCCTACTTTGCTTTGTTTCGTTTCATATTTTTATTCCTCTAAATCTCCGCAGTATTTTCCTGCACGGCGGTATTGAAGTATTTCGACTGGGGCTGATATTAGGTATCCTGCATCCCAGCTTCTTTGGCTAACGCTGCTCTCCCATTGCAATATCTTAATTTCGTTACGGCTATAAAGAAAACTCAGGGCGCGCTTTAGAAATAATTTTAAAGAAACGAACAGAACACAGATTACTGTTGAAGATGCCGAGCTAGGTGGCTGTGTACCCACCAACTTTAAAATTCGGTCTCGAGTCATTTTAGATTACTTTTTTATCGCTACACCAATAGCCTGAAAATTATTTATACCTCGGGCTTTCGCTGCTCGGCATTGCAGCTGTTCTTTGTGGTCCCGGCATTTTGTGTTTTCCTTTGATTCGCCGAAAGATAAACTGGGACCCACCAAAATTTGCGATCGGATTTGTTTGCCGCCTTTCGTCGCTGCGTTTCGAGGCATCTTTATCACGCTCCGCAACGTCTTTAACATTTAAAACGTCCTGTTGGACAGAAAAGCACCGACGCTCCTTGGGCTGCAAGAAGGAATTTTACACTGGAGTAGATTTCTGCTTTTTTGGTTGGTTGGTTGGGGGGGAGGGGGGTTAGTTATTATCGTCATTATTTTCTGCGCTAATAAAAATATAAGGTTTAAATTGTATTTAGGCGATGGCCGAATTGCAGGTGGAGCCTGAGGACCGGGACTATACCTTTTTTTCCCTCTTTTCCCCTCTTTTTTTGCGGCGGGGAGCCGCGGGCCGCCTTTCCCGACCCGGGAGTGGAGGTCGGCGGCTCCCGGTGCTCGGAGACACCGGCGCCGGCAGCACCGTGACGGCCCGAGCCGGCCGGGCCGCCGCCGGCCTCCGCCTCGCCCTTTGTGCGGGGCAGCCCCGCCTTGGCAGAGCTCTGCCCCCACACACACACAGAGGGCTCTGCCCCCCGCGCAGCCCCGCAGGCCGCATCCCTCCCTCCTTCGCTGCACCCCACCACCTCCCCGCGGTCCCCCCGCTGGGCACCGCTGAGGCGGCGCCGGGCCGGGCGGCGCTGCGGGCCGGGGGGGGTTCTCCGCACTCCCGGAGGAGCGATAGGTGAAAAGAAAGGCGGGGGGGGGAGGAGGGGGAATGATAATGATGCTTTTCGGTGTCGTCGGAAGAAGCGGCTCCGGAGCAGGATCAAGAGAAGGGTCCCGCGGGAGACGGCGGGGAGCTGGCGTGACCCAGGGGAGGAGGGAGGAGGGCAGCTGTCCTCGGGCACTCGAGTCGAGCAAGCCTCTTTCATCTTCAGTCCCTTTGGCTTAATTTACCTCTTTCCTCCAACGCCCTGTGAGTTTAATCACATCAGATCTCCTTCAAGCCAGAGCTAACGACTGGAAAGAACGAAAGAATGAGAGAGAAAGAGTATGAAAGAGTGGAAGGGGCAGAGACAGGAGGAAGAGAAGGGCTGCGGGAGGGAGGAAGAGAGGAAGGGAGGGAGGAAGGAAGGAAGAGAAAGAGAGAAAGGAAGGAGGAAAGAAAGGAAATGAAAAAGGGAGAGAGAATACGAATACAAAGACGAATATGAAATGAAATAGTTCCTTTATCTTAGGAAAGACGAATAAGTAGGTGGTCGAACGGTTTCTGGTGACACTTGAAACATCAGCAGAGACGTTACCGCTGGCCGCGCGCGCAGCGCAGGGGCCGCAATCGCGGCCGCAGAAGCGCGACCCGCGGGCCGGGCGCGGCTGGGCAGGCTGGGGCTGGGGCTGGGCCTGGGGCTGGGGCTGAGGTTTGGGCTGGGGCTGGGGTTGGGGGTCCTCCACGGGTCCTGGTGGGGCTTCGCCGCCTTCCTCCCACCACTGTGTGTGTGTGTGTGAAACCATTTGTAGCACTGACACGCCACACAAACGTGCCTCTGTGAGAGCCCGCTCGCCCCTGGGCACCTTCGAAACCTAGGGCTGACTGGGGGGCTGTTTTCTTTTGCTTGGGGAGGGGGTGGCGGTGGCGGTTTTTTTTTTCAGGAAGGGGGATCAGCATTGCGGTTCTCGACCTTCTCCCCTGAAACGAACAGAGGAAATGTTCCATTTGTTGGTTTTGTACAAATACTGTCATGGCGGGTTGCGATCCTTTACTAGTGTTTGCTGTGTTGTTTGGTTGCAAAAGGAGAACCAGGAGGATTCACACCATTTCCTTTTGGTTAATGGGCGCTTATTGATTAGTTGTCAGGCAGGGCCGTGCCTATGTCTGCGCCGTGCCCCCGCTCACTGCGCCGGGGAAGAGCCGGCGGGTTTCCCGGTGGGTTTCCCGGCGGGTTTCCCGGCGGCTACTCCCGCAGCCATCGCTCCCGCACACATTTCCAGCGCTGCAGGGCGAGAGGAGGAGACGCTGCCTCGGCGGTCGTGACAGCCGGCGGCGAGCTGGGTGCAACATATCAATCACACCCGAGCCTTGCATTTGTTTGTTTGTTTGTTTGTTTACTTGTTTGTTTATCGCCCGGCCTCTGTCCCTCAGTCCTCTCCCCGCCCGGCACGGTGTAAGTGTAGCAGTGCCCTGCCGCGCCGACCGCACGGTGCGACGGGCGGAGGAGAAGCCCCCAAGGCAGGAGCCCTCCCCGGGCAGGAACCTTCTCCGGGCGGGCAGCCGCCTCTCCCCGCAGCCCCCGGCCTGCCCTCGCCTGGCGCCTGTCCAGAAGCCCCGCCGGGGCGACCGCCGCCTCGACGGGAGCCACCTGCGGGGATCTCTGGATGAACCCGGCGGTGGGGGTGACCACCACCCCCAGCGGAACAGGGGGCTTGGATCAGCAGCCTGACATGCTTCTGTCACCTTTGAAGCCTTCTTAATGAGCAAATGTGCTCCCTTCCAGCCCCCCTTTCTGCCCCATCTACTCTGTTCATCCTCAAGCGGGTCGGCGCGGAGGGAGGGATGGGGCAAAGGGGCGGGTTCTCTGGCTGGTGGGGGGGAAGGGGAGCTGCCGCCCTGCCCTGCTCCTTGCAGGACCCCGCCTCACAGGAACGCTCCCACTTCGCAAACCTGGCTAACCCAGCGCTCCCGGCTATTTTCTAGGGATGAACCCGTCATCCCACTCCTTCTCCCCTTCTCTCGGTCAGTGAAAAGCGGCCACCCCTCGGTCAGTGCCGTGCGGGCTCACCGACAGCCGCTCGGGAAGCCACTAGAGAAGATGCGGCCCCCCCCCCCCCCCCCCCATGGGACAGGGCGAGGGAACACCCGCTGGCACTACCGGCCAGCGACAGTCCCGCCAGCCCAGGAGAAGGAACCGGCATCACTCGGAAGCCCTAAGCCTCCCGGCGGGCGGCGGAAAGAGGACCGGTGGCTGCTGCCTGTCCATGGGTAAAACGGACCGCAGCCCCGCCGGCAGCGACGGCCTCCCCAGAGCCATTGTGCAGATGTTCAATAAGGTAAAATGTGAAACCAAGCAAACAACGACACCCTGCCCCAGCGAAGGTGGCAGATAAGAGCTAAAGGAAAAGAAGGACCAGGTCGGGTGGACAGTTGTCGCTCCTGGGTTGCCTTTGCTATGAGTTCACATTTCAAATTACATTCAGGTGTACTGTCGACAGCGGTGGTAAGCCCTGCTTCACAACCTTACTGAGATTTTCCTTCTGGCCGGTACAATCCAAGCAGTCATTCTTTAAAAAAAAAAAAAAAATTAATTAAAAAATGCCCAAATGCGTGGAATTAAGGCATTACCAGGATTTATGCTTTCCTACCACCACCGAACAGCACCCCGGCATCGAGAAGACCTGCAATAGGGAGCACTAGTAACACCTTTCCCCTCTTGGAACAAGCAGACTAGTAATTTAAAAGTTTGTAAGCTTTTGCAAAGCCCCATGTAGTTAGTTTTAAATAGGCATCACCGTTAACAAGAACAAACTCGGCACATTAGCCCTTAAATAGCCCTTAAATACCGCGCTAATAGCCTCCACGTGGAAAGAAATCCCCAAGTGTTACAAATTCATTTTAACGACCAGAAAGCCGTCTGGGCAGCAGCAAAATGCGAAAACTCTTCTCTCAGTTCCCTGTCTTTGATTTATTTTTAACTACAGGCTCGTGGGAACGCAGCGCTAGAAAATTACGACCAGATGTACCTAAAGAGGCGCTTTCTCTGCTAAAATGCCCACTTCTAAAGTAAAAAGGAGAAAAAAAATTATCTAAAATAGTTTGGGTTTTGGTTTTAGCGCGGATGGAATTGCAAAAAGACGGGGCACAGCGGCGGTTGCGGAGCGCGCAGCTGGGAGGGAGCAGCTCTGAAAATAGAGCGCAAAGGGGCTGCGCTCCCCGCGGCAGCGCTGTGCCCGGGTGGAGGCAGCCCGGGGCTGCCGCTCTCCTCCCAATAGAGCGGGCTTGGGCGTTCGCCCCGTGCGGGCTGTGACGGGGGGCCGGCGCCCCTGCGCCCCAGCTCGCTGCTCTGTCGGCAAAGTAGCAAAGATGTGGCTGTGAAAGTGCGGGAGGAGGGAAGAGACCAGTCCCGAGAAACGAAGGAGCTTTTTTCCAGGTAAGAAACCCTTTGCCTAACCCTAAGTGGGGTCGTTTTAGCGCCTTGAAATTTTGGAACGAAGAACATCTATTTTAGATATGTTTCATGAGGTTTATCGTTTGTTTTTTTGTTTTTTTTTGTCCTTGAGAGCTGCATTTGGAATGGAATGGGGGAAGGAAAACAAACGTGGCTGTGCTCACTTTTCGTTTGTGACTTTATTCCTCGATTCTAATATGCCATGTAATAACAGCAAATAATAACGGGACCGTTCATCTCCTTTCGATTATACGATGTTGGACTTTTCTGGTACAGTAGTCTGGTAATTTAAGATTTCCTTTTCTTTCCCGATAAATAAAAAATAAACAAATTGCCTGAGCAGTTGCCTGCAAGGGGAGTACCAAGCTGTCTGTCCACGCCTTAGTATCGCGTATTGTAATTGAAATCCAACACTTTTCACCCCGTGTTATTGGAAAAGGTTATCGGGAGCTAGCTTTTGTTGCAGGAAACCTCATTTAAAAATGGCTCTGTAGGCTGCAATCCCCGACACTGATCTCATTACAGCTCCCTCTTACCGCTGTTTACAAATCCTGGGATTTACCAGCCCTTGGCTGCGATGCCTGGTGGCATCGCTTGCTGCGGGCTGCTGTTGGGAGACGGAGGCTAGATGCCGGTTTCTGGATAGTTTTGTCTGGAGGAAGCATTATTACTTATCGAAACAGTCGGCCAGAAGTAAATCTTGTGTGGTGACTCATGCAGTACAGTCTCTCAAACCTCGGGACTCTCCGTTTGGCAGAGGGCGTGGGTTTCTGTGCTGGAGCCTTCTTGCGGAACCGCCTAATTCAGCCAGGTGGGGAGAAGCAGCCCTCTAAGTGATGGGTTAATGGTTAGATTTATTAGTCTCAAGAAATATGAAACGGCAAATCAATAGAATTAATTTCTGTTTTAAACTGGCCATTAAAAAAATTCTGAAGAGATACTCGTCTGGAACATATCTTTGGGTAGGACTGTGTGTTTGCAGTTGTGGTTACCTGGCTGGTAAATAAGAGCATCTTTCGGGTATTAGCAACTGTATGGACAAAGGGAAGAGTCAGACCTTGAAGCTCGACTTTGTCTTGAAGTAGGAAGTTGCAAAACATATGTTGGGTGGAGGTGGAACAAAACGTAGCTATGAGTTCACTTTTGACTTGTCTACCACCAGGTAAAACCACAAATCAAAACCAGGCTGAACGCTTTCCTAAAACTCCTCAATTTTTTAATGGCAGCTGGGTCCAGGACCAGGGAGATATGTGGCTGTATTTGACTTCTGAAATAGATGGTAGTATGAAGCTTTTAAGCCCGTTTTTGAATAATAATAATGGGATTATCCCAGCGGCTACACTTAAAAGGTTTCTGTTAGATTTGTGTAAGGACAGAGCTGGCAGCCAGAATACTGCCTTTTGTGTCCTTAGAGAGTATCTATCTGTGATACCTAAATCATCCGTGGGATTTGTCTGTTGCAGTGCTGCCAAATTGGTTTGGGGTTAGGTACTTCAGAGGAATCGGAGAGTCTCAAGTTCCCTAGCCACAGCACCCAGGAAAAAAAATGGACTTTCAGGAAGAGAAGGAGATGCCTCCATCTCCTACTTACAAGACTTCAGAAGGACAGGCCTGACAGCCCATACCATATGGGATCTCTCTAGGGGCTCCTTTGTCCTGGTGTGTCATGTCTGACACAGCTGATATATTTTATCCAGTTGCTCGGCAATTAAATCATGCTTTGAAGGTCTGGAAGACCAATTCTCCTGCTTGAGTTGAAGCACAGGCCTGGAGTTGAAGGCTTTGCATCCCCTGCTAACTATGGGGTGGTCTAGGGTGAGGATTTCTTGTTAACGCTGCTCCATTTTAAGAGGATAACAGAGGGGGGAAAAAATGAGGCAAGACTGGAGCCAAGATTTCCTAAGTGTGATGTCTGTTATTGGGTTGTAGAGATTTTTCTCAACATTTTCAATTTGTCTTTTTGATTCTTTTTTCCCCCATGCTTATTTTTCACACTGATTTCTGATGCACAAGACTCCCTATCAGATTGAATATTCCTGTGTTATTATGAGTTTCTCTGGAGATTGTCTGGTCCAGCACCCCTGCTCAGAGCAGGGTAAGCTAGGGTAAGTTGCTGGGTAGTTAAATGGATTTTTCTGTATTTCAGTTTATGTCCATTGCCTCATGTCGTTTCACTGGACACTATTGAGTGCGGCCTCATCTTCTCTACTCCCTTTCCTCACAGGAGTGTTACTGACACATATTGGTAAGATATCGCTCAGCCTTCTCTAGGCTGAACAGCCCCAGTTCTCTCAGCCTCTCTTCGTATTCCGGATGCTTCCGTCCCTTAACCACCTTTGTGGCCCTTCAACAGACTCATGCCAGTAAGGCCATGTCTCTCATCTTGGGCAGCCCAGAACTGGACCCAGCACATGACCCCTACAGGTGCATTTGGGTGGGATGTCAGTGATAGGGTCCGTATGGGAAGGGTCCAAGGCAGGTCAGTTTGCTAAGACCTGACCTCATTTAGACATATTTTTTTTCTAGATGCAGTGAGTCAGAGATGCAGGTAGCAGTGCTCCTGATAGAAGTGTAATGCCTAGTCTGCCCTCTATGTGCTCATGGGCAGCTAATGTTCTTGTTCTTGTACTTAAAGAATTTATCTGGCTTACATAATTGCCTCCAATACTTAAGGCCTTCTTGTGTTTCCAGAGAGCATCCTTTTTCCTCTGAGCTGGTGCTTTTCTAGGCTTTTTGTTCCCTGGTAAAGTCAGGACAAATCCTCAGCTTCATACAATCATACATCACAGTAGCTTTACGCACATGAAGTGTCCCGCTAAATATTTCACTAAGAGGTGGCTGTGAATTCATAGCCAGCACGTAAATGGCCTCCATGCCATTTAAAAAGTCTGTAAATTATTTTGTGTTCTTTGTCTTGTTAATGTTGTTTTACATGTTCTATTATCTTAGGTTATGCTTCACCATTCAGAAGCTGGATCTTGTTGAATCTGAGTCGCAATCTCAGTGGTATTACCAGTGCTTTATCATATTATTGAAATGATGGCAGAAGAGATCTGATAAACTTGTGTTTAAATCGCGTGAAAAATTATGCAAGTTTACACTTTAATTTCAAGTTATTTTACATGTGTATGAAATCTGATTGGGAATTATTTTTATCTGAAAGTAAAAAACATTCTTGGACTGTAGCTTAAATTATATGAATGTTAAAAAGTGGGGTTTTTTCTTTGAAAATCAGCTCTTGGTTTTTTAGTAACAAAAGATTTATATGATGATTTGGGGAATATTCTTGGTTTTTTTCTGTGAAGAGAGACAATTTCCATTGCCCTGTTACACTGGAAAGATTGAAATGTGTTGCAAATGGCTTTTCCTTTTAATGGGCATACTTTTATACATTCCTAGCTAATATAGTCTTGTTCAGTGGGATGGAGAAAATGGAGCTAATGCAATAGTTTTTACCAAAAGATACTCTGATCTTTTTTTTTATTATTATTCACTATTTTTATGATGTTAACATCTATCCAAACACAGAATAAAAAGACAGTTTATTCCCTGGACAATTTACAGTTTAAATAATTCCAGAGTTAGCAGCAGAATCTGAAATCTCTGTAGCCCTAAAATTCACTGTCTGGACGGTTGATATTTCAGCAGTAATGTAGCACTGCTCCCAGCGCATGATGCAATGGGAGCCACTTCAGCTTATCAATAAGGTCATTAAAATGAAGCTGTAATAATGCTTTTGGAAGCAATATTACACAAACTCTACAAAAGTCCACAATCCATAGCCGCATAGCCCAGCAGTCTGCAGCAGCTGCTGTGTCTCACCTGAACCTTTGCCTGAAGTGTGTCCATCACTTGAAGACACTCAGTCACCTAATGGCTGACCTCGTTGCTCTGTGGTTTGCAGGCAGAAGGCTGAAGGTTTTCCTTGGCATGCCGACAGAAATATTTTACAGGTAGTGAGAATGGACCTCAGGAAGAAGGAACACTGAATAATTCTTACACCAAAGTAAAAATCAGGGTTTTGGCTTCCAGAAGGTATCTGCCACTCCTGGGCTAAAGTTTGGCTCACAAGAGTAAGGTGCTGTTATATCCCAGGCTGGCACCCAAGCACGTGTGGCTGTACCTCCAAGAGGGTGGTTGCTTTAGGAGTAGACCCCATGTCTACAGCTGTTCACTACTTGGGAGAAGCACACACATATGAGCAATGTCATGGGTGAGATAAATATCCTGACAGTTGGGGCTCTTCTGGG
Source organism: Falco rusticolus (assembly GCF_015220075.1). Lineage (NCBI taxonomy): Eukaryota > Metazoa > Chordata > Aves > Falconiformes > Falconidae > Falco > Falco rusticolus. The sequence goes on along the minus strand of NC_051187.1, from coordinate 78,089,941 downwards.
TCTGCCTAGGGATGCTGCCTGGCATCATCCTGGGGCCAGCCAGACTCACCTTGTGCATGGTAAGAGCCGCACAAGGCATTTCCCAAAGGCCATGAGCTGCTGGCAACCTGAATGCAAGTGGGTCTTGCTCCGCTCAGCAAGGTTCACACCTTTGGCTTGGTTTATCTCGAGCCCCTTTCAAATACTGAAAAGTTGTGCCATGAGGGTGGGGTTTCTTCAGCATTGCACACAGCAACAGAGCCCTGCTCACCCCAAAGCTGCTGGTCCTTTGGGCATGCATGGCTACCAGCAGGAGAGCAGCTCAGTGTAGTGAGACAGAAATACCATGTACTTTTTGTCTACCCACCTTGCTGATTAAAAAAACAGGGAAATTCCGATTTCTTGTGGTATAAATACTGTTAGTTCTAGTCCATTACTGAACATGCACCCAGCACAGTAGGGTTTTATTTGTGAATATGAAGCACTGGTGCATCTGTGCTGGACAAACTCGGCGTTCCTCTGCAATTTAGCTAAAGCTGAGGATAATCTCACTGATTTTATACTGATGTTCCCCCAGGCACCATCTACCCATGACCCCCTCTTCCCACTGGCACTGTTGCCCTCAGGGGGCTGAGGGTGAGCCCTTTAGCCTGCCCACAGCAGCTGCACGCTCTGCCCAGGCCTAAAGAAGACGTTATTTTAGGAGGCGCGGTGACTCAGCCAGGATGAGAAACCATCCATTTCAGGAAGCAAACAACCTTTAACATGCTGCATCCTTATATATGAAATAAACACTTGCCTGAATCATCTACAGAAAAGACGACTGGTTTGGCAAGATTACATCCTGTGTAACTAGGAACAACAATACAGTATTAGCAACAGCAGATCAAGAGTTAGTGCAAGTGTAAATGGTAAGAAAAGGTCTATTCTAATAGATGATTTACCAGGAACCTTACAGTCAGCGTTGTTTCTTAAGTTCATCAGCAATACAGTATAATGTATGTTGCAAAGTCACTGACCCGGTAGTACATGTAAGAAAAAAACAGGTGGGATTTTTTTAATGTATGAGAGAAAGAAAAATGCCCACTTTGGAAATCTCTTCTGTGCGCAAAACCTTTCTAGTAGCTGAGCACTCTGCATGCTCTTCCTCTGCTTCAGTGTATGTAGCAAAGCAGTGCTCCATCTGTTAGAAAGGCACTACCGTACAAGGATGCAAGCTTAATAAATTTCATTTATTATTATGCAGACATTTATAATTTCAAATAATTGGGCTCACAGTCTTTGAATCATTGAGTCATTTCATGATCAGCAGGCTCATAAGAGGAACACTGAGGTAACGTTTATATCTTGTGGAAAGCCTTTGGCACTTGGCATCCTAAGAATCCAGGTTTAGAGAGGATCAATATGGCCTGAAAAGATCAGAGCCATGCAGGGAGATGTTTCATTCTACCAGGCTGTGGAGAGGACTTTCTAGAGGGTAAACCACTGCGGAAGTCTACGAGGATCAGCCTTCAGTAGTTGGAACAGGGTTAGGCAAGGCGAAGGGTGGAGAAATGCCACTATACTTTCTTGTGCCTGGATGCCTGTGGGAATTTAGCAGATAGATAGTTTGTTTTCTACTAGCAGCCCTTCTGCTGATGAGGGGTACCAAGCCAGGAAGCAAAAACTAGCTCTGGATTCTTGGATTGCTTCTAATCCCACTAGGCGCTGTTGTTAGCACTCTTGGTTCTGTCTCCAGTCCACCAAACTCTGCTGCTTTTCTTAGGGGATTTCAGCCTTTGTTCAGGGGTGGTATTAAACAAGACTCAAATAATAATTCTTAGATTTCTGTACATAATATTATAGTTAGTCAAAATCATTTTTTGACTGACAAATCAAAATTTTTTATTGACAAAAAGAGAATTACAAAAGCAAAAGGTGGATTTTTTTTTTTTTTCCAAAGCCTTGCCTCACTTCTGCTGACCAAAATGCTCAAGAAAACTCAAGGGTGAGATTTGTCTCCGCAGCTCTCCCAGGCAGGCTGGGCTCTGTGCTCTACACCAGGGAGAGCCAGGGCTTGACCAGGGACACTAGTGCAGCTGATTGCCCTGAAAGAAAACCCTCCTGTTTTTCAACTGATTTATGTCAAAAAAGTGCTAAAAGGAATTTTCCAGCTGTTGCTCCTTAAATGCCAAAACTCACTGAGCTGAATTTATTCAGCTACCTGACTGTATCTGAGAGCAAAACTGTTCTGTCATCTCTGATCTTGCCTTTGCATATGATCCACACATTAGGGCCATGGGTCAGGGAAAGAAAAAACAAATGAGCAGCGTTTTTCAAAAGCAGTTTCCCTGCCAAGAGAGTTGTTCAGGAATGATGCCTTAGGCTGACTACCTGCTTCTCTGGAAGAGCAGCTGAAAATTCTATTTGGGGTCCCTCACCTTTGTTGTGTGGTGTCTGTGTTTCTTCCTTCACTGCCTCATGCTGGACAGGAGACCCAGATGCTGGTGTCCTCTTTATATACAGCTGATTACTGACGAGTCTGTAATGGAGCTGTCAGCTTCCTCCTGTGGCCAAACCTAGTGTTTTTCCACCAGAGAAGCCCGTATACTCATTTAATCTTCAGCTCACTGTGCATCTCATGTTAGGTGTTTGGAAAGTGTTTAGGAAGAATTCAAAATAAATTGAAAGCCAGGTTTAGTAGTTACATAAAGCTCACATTGGGTCTTCTTAAATTGAGCATCAAGAAAAAAAATTGAAGAGTATTTAGAAAGAAAGCACAAGGTGTTGCTAACAACACTAGCAATATCTCTGACTATATTTTTATCCAGCAAGGTGTTCTTCCTGGATAAAAACTCTGCAAGGCAATGCAATACTTACCCCTAGGTCAAGTGTCCATTCTCTCCTTCAGTGGTGGCAAAACTCTTTGGCTTTAATGGGAGCAGGTGAGGTCTGCTATATTTTCCTTTTAAAGAACCCAAAGTGGTACAATGGTTACTTCATGGCAACAGAAAAATGAGTCACTTGTCTCAGTCTATCAATCGAGTTCCTAATGGACACGTGTCCACATATTAAAAAAAAAAAAAATCCCAATTAGCGTTAATTGGCATCCTTGCCTGCAGTTTCTGTGGAGAATTCAGTAATGGGCATGGGAGCAGAACTCCCTCCATTTCACCCCAAGAAAGGTCCCACCCCAGCAGACCGAAAGGCTCTTGGTGTTGGCACCAGGAAGGTTCGTTACCATTGCAGTGGAGATGTAGAAGACCTTGGCTTTTAGAGCTGGCACTGGGATCCCATGGAGAACAAAACCCCTTGTGCTGTTGGCTGTTTGCAGGCTGGTGTTTCCAGCTGGCCCTGGAGAGTGAGGGACGTCTGGGGACAGCACTGGGGGCAGCTGCCTGGGCACAGTGTGCTGCCCTTAGACAACCTGTGGCAGGAGAAAAGTGTTTCTTCTGTGAAATAGTAAGGTGAAAAGCAGAATAAGAAATAGCTGGTCTGTAGATCTTCCCTACCTGCCAGCCCTTCACCAGGTATTGGCTCACAGGAATCAAAAAGGCTGTATTGCTGGTGATCACCAGTTTTATTTAGCCATGTTTGGTTGGCTGTTGGCTTCCTTTTAAAAGTTATTGTCCCCTTGACAGCTATGGGATTAAATTAAGACAGTGGTTTGAAAACCATGGAGTGTTACAGACACAGACTTAGCAGGAGAAGAGCAGAAGGGCGAGCTTAAAGCATCTTTCTCCAGGAAAAAGACTGTAGGGTGACAAAGAGCCCACATCAACTGCTGAAAAGCTGGTTTTGTGATGGTCACAGGGACCGGCAAAGGCCCTTGAGTAACTTGTGAAAGTCACAGGGAACAGTGCTTTTTCCATCATTTGGATGGCTTTACATTTTCAAAAGTTTTATAAAGAAGTAGAGCAAGGGAAATGGCATGAATAATTTTCCATAGAGCCAAACTCCATTTGCTTTCACTTATTCACTTAAAGTTAAGCATAGGATTAAGCAAAACAAGTTGTGGGTGTGTGTGTGTGTACTAGAAGCAGACCCTCACATCACATCTGCTGGTCTCTCCCTGCTTTCTGGCTGCCAGCTGACTGATGCCCCCACCTCATCCCAACTCTGAAGGCAGCAAAGGCAGAGAGAGAGGAGATGAAAGAAAAGGTGTCCTGTTGTCCCTGGCTTTGGCTGCATCCTGACAACACGCACAGTCTTTGCTTTTCTCTTGTCTTTATGGGTTTTTTGCTCCTTAGTGTTATATGAGTTTGGGCTTGGGGTTTTTTGGTTTTTGTTTTGTTACCTTTCGATTTGCTGTCCAGTCAGCTGGCACTGGTCTGTGTCTGCCAGCGGCGCTGCTAGTGCAGACCAGCTGCACTAGCTAAAACTAGTACGTGCGTGGCAGGTTTGGGGTGACTGGTCAGGTTATGGGTTGGACTCATTTCTCCAGTGGTGGCTGATGAATGAAAGGCACAATGAGAGGCAGAAGGTGAAATTTTAATCCCCTCCCTTCATCTTTGTGTTTGCATTTACTTGTCTTAGAAGAAACAAATCTGGTTTCTGTAGCAACATAAGGTCTCAGGCAGTTTTCTTCTTCCTGCCCATAAATCAGAGTTAAGGGTTGTTCAACAGGACAACAGCAATCTGTCAAAGTGGACCAGAGAGGAAAAAGATTAATATAAATGTCACTTAAATTTTAAGTGATTTCTTGTGCTTCCTTTTGACTTGTACTTCCTGAAAAAGCTCTATCTCACATTGCCTTATTTAATGTAAGTGTTGTCACACTGAAATTTATCCAGTTTTCTTTCCTTTTGCTCCAAGAAGATGACAGCTTAGGAGTGCCAGTTAAATACAGTTGTTGTAACCTGTTTATAACTATATCAATCTTCAACAAGGTATTTACACCATAACTACTACCCAGGTATACAAATGAACGCATAGAAAGCAATGCAGGTCAAAGACATTTATAGGATCATAGAATCATTTAAGTTGGAAAAGACCTTTAAGATCATCAAGTCTAGAATTAATTAAATAAAAGAGAAAATAGAGTTAATTTCCCCTGATGCGGTATGACTAGTAATTTACATTAGTCATTAAAAAAATATATTATCGTATTAAAATAATTTAGAGAAAACCATAATTTACCTTAGTTTTCTGAACTTCTGTGACTGTGAGTCAAAGTGGGATTTAAACGGTTTTGTGGCTTTCTTTTCGCCTGTGTTGCAGCCGGGATGCATGGAGTTTCTGACAGTTTTTTCCAAAGAAATGGTCAGTAACAGCATCAAGATGTACAGTCTGCTGATTTGCTTCTTGTTTTCAGGAAGCCTGTGTTCCACAGCTCTACAAAAGAAGCAGTAAAATTCCTTTGGTCCTTGGGACTATTGTTGCACATCGCCAGACTGAACTTTCAGGGAGTTGTTCATCTGTCTGTGGAGTCTGATCTTCATAAAAAACCACACACTAATTCTTTTTGTTTGAAGCCATCGGTGTTGCCTATGAGCATACTGATTCATTAATTCTTATCTCTTGTCAATGTACTTATGGTGGTAGAAGTAAGATTAAATTTAGGCTTAGAAAATATTCCACTAATGCAGCTGCAATCAATGTTATAGCAACGGCAATAACAAGAAACATACAAACTACCCGGTGCTTTTATACTAGAAATACTGCACAAATGCTTATTTAAAAGAGAATTTCAGAAGTAGAAATACAAATTTCAAAGCAAAAATCTCTTCTAACTGGAGCTAGTTCAAAAATGCTAGGATTCTTTCTCATGAGGATTTCAAAGTATCTGAAAATTGTTTTTGACCTAAATCGGAATATATAATTTTTATCTTTTTTAATCTTCCCCGAATAGCCTAGGTTGAACAAAACATTCTTCCAGTAATTTAGAGTAATATAATTATGTAATTTTACTACTTAAAAGTTAAATGCTAATATTAACTGAAATATGAAAATAAAAATTCTATCACAAAAAATCCAATTTTTTCCTGTTTAATGTATAGGAACACTGGAAATTCTCCTGCATTAATTTTTTTTTAAAATTCATGTTTTTGACCTGATTAAATCTTTCATTAAGTAACTTGGTCAGCTTTCAGCTGGGCAATAACCAGATTTAGACATGCTAAAATTTAAAGCTCTTGACTTTTGGGACAGAAGATTTTTACTAAGATGTGTTCAGATATACTGGAATTCTGAATTACTGGATGAATTCTTTGGGTCTGTGCTCTGCAGTAGGTAGGATTACAATAATGGCCCTTCTGTCTTTAAAACTGATTGACTGCATCACTTCATAAAAAATCATCTGGTACTTTCTATGCTGAACTGCAAAAGATAGAAGACTAGCTCCAAATCAAATACCTGAAAGTGCTCAGAAGGTTTTTATTTTTTCTCAGCAGAAGCACTGGGCAATCAGGGTTTCTAAGAAACTTCAGGAGTTTGATGAAAGAAGATAAGTACATTGGAAAAAATCTGGTACTGCAGATTATCAATAGCTTATCCATAAGGATAATACACCTAAGGGTAGCTTGGCTTCCGGGCAGACATTTGGTGCACTGATGCATTGGGCTTACACACAGTGAAGTCAACACACCTTAAACTTTCTGCATAAATTTTCAACATATACCTGCAAATTCACTTTGTTGTTTTTCCCTGGACATGGGCTTTTTCTCTATTGCTCTTTCCCTAAGCTTCTGATTTTTTTGAGCTTTTCAAGGCTGGTGTTCTCTTCAGTGCCCTGGTTGTGGCAGACACACCTGGGTTTCCAGCTCTTTTAAATACTGTAGATACTGAATCTGGGCAGTAGAGAGAACAAACACATAATGTTCAGCAACAGAAGAGGAAAGAGCATTTCTCTTCCTCAGTTTTTTCACCACCTGCAGATTTTTCAAGGTTAATTCAGGTTTTTTGGTGATGTAACATTGCCCTCCTGAATATTTTTTTCCTAATCTTGGTGTTTCAACTGACCTAAGTGGTCTTTCGTTGACCTTGCCTGGTCCAACAGTCACCAATAGTCTCTTCCACAAAAACTGATTCTCTTTTTTTAATTTTCTTGCCTGAAATTTTCTTTTCTTGTGTGTCCTTCCTCTTGGCATTTAGGCTGGTTTTTTCTTGGTGTTGCTGCATAGGGACCTCTAACCTTGAAATCCCAATCCCTACTGACAAGCTTGCCTTTTGCTAGTGAGGAACACCATGATCTCTAAACACTCCTGCCTGTGTGAATGTATACAGGTTTAACAATTTTCTGCTGTTCCTGGTCAGGGACTTACATGGCATGGGTCTGCCATCACAGGCTGGATCTCAGTTATGCAGGAATGCTATGCATACTCATAATAAAACAAATCCAGAAATTCACTGAATCAGTATTCATAAATCAGACATAGAGTCCCTGAATTGTCTTACCACTTTTCTTCCTTGAGGAGCAGTGGACAGGACTGTTTGTCTTGGATTCTAATGACTGAGAAAATTAAGAGAAAAATGTAATTTACCAGAAAAAGTATAAAAATTCTTTATGAACATGATGTTGGACCAGATGATTCACGAGGTTGCTTCCAACATGGTATTCTATGATTTTTATTTTTTTTTTTACTGTAAATAATTGTCATTGTATCAGGGTCCCTCAAAGCGAATTCTTCCCTTTGTCCATCCTGAAGCTTGGGGAAGTCTTTTCCAGGACCCATAATATCCAAAGTGAGACATGACTCACTACCATGGTGGTAGGGGTCGGTACATTTAAAATTCCTTCCTGAGAGAGCTTCCCCTTGTAGTACTAACAGGGTAGAAGCCCAGTCACACTCACTCCAGTGTGCCTCTAGAGATGTTTATTCGATTCACAGTCTAAGATCCATAAGAGCATTTTCTAACTGGAAATCAGGAAAAGGAGCGGGACATATTATAAGGAAATTCTGCTAGTAAAGTGCTGCAAAAGTGCAAAGTATTTCTGATCCCACATAGTGGCAATGCTAGAAATAAAATTTCTTCTAACTTCCTCTGCTGTTCACTAGAGCAAATTTCTCCAGTGGAAACATGCATATGAAAATATTATTTGTCTTTACTTTGTTTTGCAGCCATGCTCATACTCTTTCCTTTCTCAAGGATATCAGAGATGACAGGTGCAAAACAAACTGACAGTCACTCTGCAACTTTCTGCTGGTTTCACAGTCTCAAATTCAGGCAAGTTCAGTCCAGACATAGAGGTAACAAACATATGGACAACCACTGTAAGGGTCACAATGCAGTAAAAAAATGTAAAGGAGTCTTTTCTGTTGCTGTTGTTTCAGTCTGAGAGATGAACTAGAGGCTAGTAGCAAACCATAGTCAGATTTTCTAAAGAACACGGGTGGTGTAAATCCTACCCAAATGCATGAGAGAGGTGTTATCGCTTTTAACCAAGCAGCAGTGAATAAAAATCAGGGGGTGTTTTGTATCTGTATGTAGGGTAATGAAATCAATAAAAAAAATCCTGTATCCAGAGTTGCTTTTTACAATTTAAAGATTTCTGGAAAGTAGAAGGCGGTAGAAAACAGGGAAAGGAAAAAAAAGAGTATGAAAAGAATAACAAACAAACAAAAAATGTCTGGCAACTGAAAATGAAGCCAGATAAACTCGAATTGCAAAAAATCCAGGTTTTAGCCATCATGGTAATTCAACAGGGGAATGTCCTACCAAAGGCAGCCATGTGAGGTCTATCTTTTATGTTCTTGATTGAAGACAGCCTGCCTTTCTACAAGAGGTATGTCTGCCCTATAGAAACTGTGCCTCAGTCAAGCACGAGCTTGGCTTCAGCAGGGCAGAAAGCAAATGAGTGAAGTTTGCAGAGGTGTGATAGACTGAGAAGAGTCCCTGACCTAAAACTCCTTGTACTTCCTCATTTAAGCGCACCACCTCCAACTGGGGGGTGGGGTGGTGGAAATATAATCACAGTTGTCCTCAGCTGTCAGTCACTTTTGGCAAACCAGGGGTAGGGTTCCCTGAATGGAAATTTCAATCCCTACTGGTTTCATCCAAGAGTTTTTCTGCTCTGGCAGAATAACATCTGTCTTACTTTGAATGAGATTTTGCCACTGAGACCAATGGAGAATAGTCTTTAGATCTTCAGGCAGGGGGGTGGGGGGTGGGGGTGGGAATCAAAGAAATAGTTCTTTTGGTTCATGGGAACCAAGGAGGAAATTTGCTCTTGTAAAACCAAGGACCAGAGACTGCAATAACTGTGTTTTTCAAGAGCATTTGGCAGGTTAGTTGGTGCTGAATAGTGATGACAAAATGTTCAGCAAACCAAAAATATTCCATCTGTTCACTAAAAAATGGGATTATGTGAAGCAAGACAAATAACAGGAAATACAGAATTCTTTCTCTCCTCCAGGCATTTCGAAACTAGCGTCTCAGCCCGTCCACTTAACTAGTATTAAAAGCCATTAAACCCAGCCTTTGAAACAAATCACGCCTAGCCCGAGCCTCAGCAGAGCGGAGGTGAGCAGGGAGGGCAGGACATGGGAAAGGCTGTTGCAAGGGGACATGGCTAAAAGCAAGCAACTCTCCTTCTCCGAGCCCCGCGTCCCCAAGCTCCTCGTCCCATGGGGATTTCAGCACAGTAGGCAGCACTGCTGCAGGGCACCTTCAGCCTCTGGAGGCAGAGGAATTTCACTTGTGAAGAAACGCAAGCTGTTCAGGGAGGACTGGCTGTGTGGGCTCTGCTGGGCTTTTCTTCCCCAGCCCCCCTCCCCACCTTCCCGTGCTTGCTCAGACTGGGGCTCTGCGGGGGGGTGGGGGGTGTACAACAGGAGAGAAAATGGGCTGTTTACTCAACAAGATTGCTTCGTGGCTAGTTTTGACAGCAACACTTGCAAAGGCTGTGAAAAATTCCCTCTGGTGAATTAATCTGGGACTTCCTTGAAGAGAAGTTGGGTAAAACAGACCTTTTTGAGATGCCTGTGAGTTCCCGAGATGCCAGAGCTGGGGACAAGCTTTAGCTGTCTTTGGGCAGATCACGCAGAAATGCCTAGCCTTTCTTTGAGCTGTTTGTGTTGCTGGATTATTTTACCAGGCAAATGTTTCACAAGCCTGGTTTGAGTAAAATCAATAATTTTCTCTGGAGTATATTGTCTTTGGAGCACATCATGTCCCTCCGAGCAGACAGGCAGAGGACTGCAGCCCCTGTTTCTGTGATCTTTCTGATTTTTTTTTTCCAGGTAGACCTTACCTCTCCTGTTTTCTCATCTTTCAAGCCCTTCAGCTGCTCCCAGGGCAGACACACAAACATCTTTCAGCTTTATCCTTACCCTGCCTCTCCCTGTATGTGTGTTTGGGCAAGTGCTCAGGCTGTAGCAAGGGAAGGCTGATGAGGGTTACCATCACTGAGCCCTGCAGGAGAGCACTGCTTCTTATCATCATATTTGCGTAATTCATTATAAATACATGCAAATTTTGACTTGTCTGACCTATTACTACTGTAAATCTAAATAGAAAAAGGGTTTCTAAAAAGAGAACAAAAGAAAACAGTCTTCCTTGGTTTGATTTCGCATCTCTGCTTGTGGGTTCTGCTTTACTGGTAGGAGTTTTAAGCGCACACATGCAAGCGCACAGCTGGTTTGCTATACATTGTAGTGCCCTTCGAAAACCTCCCTTGCTGCTAGCCTTGATCCCATCTCATGCTACTTCTCAACAAAGACAGTTCCAATTTATACCCATTTCCAGCCATTTCAAACTGACTGCTTTAATTCATCTCATGGTAGTTACCAAGGGTCAGCAGAAAGATAAAGAAAAAAGGAAAAAGAAGAACAAATACTTCAGTTTCCAAAAACTTCAAGCTCCTGTGACCGCTTTGAGCTGTCTAACCCCAACTGGTATTAATGGCATTTCTTGTATTTACAGGTAAATTGATTTTCTTTCTCACAGGAAATGAAAGAAAATGTAAGTTTGAAGAGTCACTTTCTGCAATATTCAAGAATACATTTGATTGCAGGAAGCAGGTTCCAAACCATTTACAGTGGCAGCAGAGGGGACAGAACCAGGCAAGGCAGAGTCACAGTGACTGCTGGTGTCTAAGTCTGATGGCAGTGAGGATCTGACACAAAGTACTACACAGCTGCACAAGCTACAGCAAGGTCAGTAGCTCACTTAAAAAGCCAGATTCAGGCACTGTGGCTTTGAAAGGGGTATGGAATTGTTAAGATCAGGTCATTTTAAAGAAATAATTTTCAGGATAAAATTGTAACTGACCCAAACAGTTGACCACCTCACTCTTGCAGACGCTGTTGTTCCTCAAGGGAGGGACACCAAAACTCCCCTGAGTCATTCCCACCCAGCTTTGGACCCATGAAATCTCATGCCCAGGTAGGACATCGCTCTTCAGGTGCTGTATCATCCCTCAGCAGGGTGTGGTGATGTCAGCTTTTATGTCACATCAGCCAGAGCTCTGTGTTCTAAATCACTACAGGCTTGCTTTTTTATTTTGATTTTGGACTCAGAAAGGAGTGTCAAAAAAGAAACCTGTGGGGGGGGAAACTCATCAGCCTATCTTTGAACTGAAATTAAAGGGAGGTTTCACAAATGACGAGTCATTGGAACATAATTTCATGATGCTGCCAATTATTGTTCACATTGTGAACCACTCAGAAAAATACCCTGAGATGCTATGTGCAGACAAAACCAGGATTTTAGCTAGTATAAATGCATTACTCTTAATGCAATGATGCTACCTTTTTTCCTTCCAAAACATAGTATATTTTTAAGGACACATTCTAGTGTAAGCAGGGTACTTTTCCCTAACTTCTGCGTAGAGGTATCTCTTTTGGGATAAGATCTTGTTTATAAATGGGGCAGGCAATCTTAGCAGGCAGGAACAAAGAAAAGTGTTTTTATTAGCAGCAGGAACCCCATGAACAGCTTTGACCCCAATTTAGGATTTAGCTTATCATTTCACACAGAGGCTTGCATCAAGAATTTGACACTGGTGCCCTTTTCTAATTTGTAAAGCAAACTAAAAGGAAAATAATGGAGTACGGATAAGTGCTGTTCATGAGCCACTGAGCAGGCTCTATTCCATTCTGCCCAAATTACTCCACAATCAGTCAGAAATCTCACGACAGACTAGATTGTCTTTTTGTTGTTTTTATTCCTCTAAAAAAAAAAAAAAAAAAAAAAAAAGGGCAAATTAAACCACCAGGCCTGTCTGTCCCTATCCTGCTGGCGATCAGGAGTACTGTGGAATTGGCATTCCTTGCGCTCATCACTGCATCCACGGAGGGAAGCGCTGCCGGGGCATGGAGGGCATGTTCGCCTGCGAATGTTAGAGCTGTGGTCGTGTGATCGAAGAGCAACCTAAGGTTAGGTCTTAAGCGTGGTAAAGCCCTGGCAGCTTTGCTCCAATTCCGTGATCCTAATGGCTTGAGACTGGCTGAATTCTTCTAACCCCAGCAATTAGTTCTTTCATTTTCTAGAACGGCTCACTCGAAGTGTTATTTTATCCACACAGAGGGCGCATCGGAGCTGGGGCTTAACCCACCCGAATGCGCTGGCTGTGTGAATCGTCTTTCAGGCAAAGCCACTGTGCCCTGCACCCGCCCGTGCTGATTCAGCCAGATTTTTGTCCCTGACAGCAACAACAACAAAAAAAAAAAAAAATCACAAATTTTGTTAGCTTTCGTGAACAAAAGAGCTGCGTGAGAGCAAAAACATACAAATGATCTTAGCAGATATGTGGTATTGACATCTCAGTGAGGGAGAATTTTAGTCTTTCTTTTCTCTAGCTGAAAGATGACACAAGGCAAACCCAAACTGCATTATTTGTTTCCCCCCCCAACAATGACACCAATATCCTGTTCCTGTGTGCCAGAGCAGCCTTGCAAATTAAAACTCCCTTCTCACCATATTTACATGGCACCCCTTCTGCAGCCCTGTTCTCTCCTGGCAGCAACTGCTGAAATAAGTGTGACTTTTCTAAACAAGGACATGCATCTGCATTGCTTGAAGTAATATATATATATAATATGGGAACTGCTGAGTGGCTTTTCTTCACATTACTGAGAAGCACATATTTCCTCCGCAGATTTTACAACACCAGATGAGTGGCCCCAACCCAGTGAGCAACGGGAGGGCTTGCTACGTGTGATTTTATGGAGCACAGCAGGACTAAGGGCTCCTCAGGAGCTCTGCTTTCACTCTGTGTCACTCTGGTAGGAGGGAAGAGCAAAGGGTGTGCAACATGTCTCTTTGAATCAATGTGTAGATATACGGAAAACGTGTGAAAACCCACACAGCCATCTGTTTACATGGGTTTGTATCATCTGTGGGAAGCAGAAGCATAAGGAGAGAGGTTTAGGCTCTGACTGTTGTTGGGGAAAGCTGGATATAGGACAGGAGGAGAAACTCAAGATAAAGAAAAAAGCCAAAGGAGGACAGGGCACAGGCCCAGAGGGGAGAGAAATATAAATATAAATGAGTGAATAAGGAGAAGATATATGCTATTGCTGTGACCTGGCTGTGTCTGCCTCCCAGGCTGGTGTCCAGCTCTGCTGATCTACTTGGTGTTCAACACCCTTGCAAGTTCCAGGCTTCCCTGCCACACTGCCTTGGTATGACATGCCTGGGAAAGTGTGTGCAACACACCATTCATGCTCTGGACGTGCCAACCTCATGCCGCCAAGCATCAGGGTGCATCTCCAGCTTCACCTGTAAAGCCTAGCTCTCTCTGAACTCAAGCACGATTTGACTGCTGATTTTTCAAGAGTTATCATCTTGTTGATGTCCTTGTGGCACATAACATTTTGGAATTGATGTTATCTGTAACAACCCATCATAAAGACTACTTCTGAAGGGTACTTTGGAGCACTGGGACAATACAGTTGCATTGCTCACAGACCTGACTGAACTGGCATGGTATCACCGGCATCATGAGCAATGCCTTAAAGTGCCTTTTGAAGCCAAAGCAATGCAATGTTAAATAACATGTGGTTAAATCTAGCCCTTGTGCTTGACTCAGCATTAGCATTAGGAAGATTTGCTCTGGAAACTCCTGCCAAGCAATAGGATCAGCGTGACAGAAGGATGGTGAATCGTTTGCCGTGGATCTTAGCTTGCAGACCAGGAGTTCAGAAATAGAGAAGATGAGATTGGAGGGTGACTGAAACTAGCCAAGTTCAAAAGCCTTCTTGCTAATTCAGTATGCAAACAGCACACAGGTAAAGGCATAAAATAGTTTTCCCAGCTACAGCCTGCCAGATCCATGCCCTAAGCATGGCTGAGGAATCCTGTGCAATGTGAACCAGGGATGACGGGGAAAGCCCGAGTCCTTCTCCAGCCAGGCAGGTTTCCTGGAGATTAGTATGTACATTGCACAGTGCTGCAGGGCTGTGGCTGAAGTGATACTTTAGCCGTATGTCTCCCATCCCCGGCAGTGCTTGCAATACCATTTGCATTTCCAGGCTCTCGCAGCCCTTCTCCAAGGTTAAACACACTTGGCAAATGTAACTCATTCTGCAGCTAGAAAACGGAAAGGAGCAGAAAATGCTCCCAGCCAAATTACCCTCTTGATCTGATTCTTCTTGACTCATCTCTTCCCTTCTATCCTCTCTGCCAATAAGCTCCGGCAAGCAGGACTGAGTCTGGCTGCAGGAAAAAAGGGTAAAAACCATGGCTCAGCAAGTTTGGCCCAAAATGGTAAAACCAAGTGATAAATTAATTTGTTACAAGCAATGCAAGACTGGGCTTAACAAATTGCCCTTTCCTGAAGTCAGAAGGACTACCTGCACCTGCACTTGCACCTCCATCTGCCAGTATGGCTGACCAAAGAGGTGATCCTCCTGTTGTGGTAGTGCTTTCCCATCACTGACTCCCCAGACTTAATCTTCATTCTGCAGCAGGTAGGAATTAATTTTGCTATTGAGCAAGACAGTGTAAACAACAGAGATGAGTTTGTAGTGTCTGAGGTGGGAGTGGAGGAGCAGGGAGTGGGATGTCTCTCAGCACCATGTCTGCAGCCTATGGCCAGGACTGGGGAGTTCAGAGAGAAGAAAGCTATATGATCACAGCCCACCTGGGACATTAAGTCAACAGGGCATGTCTTGTAAGTGGCAGAATCGGGCACCTCCAGAGGGTGACACGGAAGCCCCTGTGCTGGACTGCTGCCTGGAGGGTCTTAAATCTCTTAATTTTTTACCTATGGGGAGACTCACATCTAACTCAGACACCTAAATATATAGCCCAGACTTAACACAAACATCCCTCCTGATCACCATTAGATTTTATCAGAAGCAAAAGATGTCTAAGAAATGTTGGGGGTTTTAAAATATTTTTTAACAGAAAAGTTTAAAAACACCCAAAACTTTGAAAATAAAATACACAGCTCTGCAATTACATTGTGAAGTTACAGAAAAGCTGCCATCTCAAGACTAAATGTCTCTTTAAAAAAAAAAAAAAATACATAATGTTCTGACTTGTCTTATTTTGAGGTGTCGATAGATACCCAAACTTCCCAAAAGAAAGTTTGTTGGGAAAAATGCAGCAATGTGCTGGTAGAATGGAGAATTTATAGGTGATTATCTATGTTAAATAGGTTAAAGAACTTCCTCACTTTTTCCTGTGCAATCACATTGGATTTCTGGTGCAGCAGCAAATGACAGTTTAATTATAGTCTTATACTCTAAAAATAACTCTTTACTTATTTGTGTCTCTTATAAGGAAAAAAATGCTAAGAAAATACTTGCTGAGACAGTTCAGGACCATGTGAGGCTAGGACTGATTCTTCCTAAAGGGCACGTCACATCCAACTTTGGCCTTGATAGGCTACAGAAATACCTGAGTAGTATCTTTTCTGGCTCAGCACATTTTGTAAAAACCCTTCAGTTGCACTTTCTTTTAAAAATCTGCATTAGCTGTAAAAACCTTACTGGATGGCCTAGTTTCCTGTGGAATTATAAAAAAAAACAAAAACAAAACCAAAAAAAACCCAACAAAAACAAAATGTGCCTTGGGTAGAATGACCTTATTCTTTGCATTCTTATTCCCTGCAGCTGGTTTTTATGCTTTTTACTGCTGTGATGTGTTGGGTTGTGTTTTGTTTCTGTCAGTGCATAAAGTAAGGAACTGGGTGTGGAAGCAGTAGCCATGTGGGAGACAAGAACTTCCCAAGATGTAAGCTCCCATCAGTGGGCACATGATCTTTCCCACTTATCCAACGTCATCTGTTTGACTTTCTCACCAACTTGAGAAGCTGCAGCACGTGCCCTGGCAGCCGCATGGTCTCCTGGGAGATGCAGGTTCTGCCTGGGTCGTCTTCTTCCTAGGTGACCATGTCTAATCATTAGGCAAATATACCAAGAGTGGCCATCAATATTGTCAGCTGTAAAAGAAAATGTGTAGGTGGCTATCAGTTAGAGATGGGAAAGGTGAGAAGACAGGAGCTGCCTCCCACCATCTCAGGACTCTGCTAGCAGGGAGCATCCAGTCAGCACAACCCCCTCTCTCACATACCAAGGGCTTTTGCCCGTGGGGACTCAAATGCTGCTGGAAAAGTAGATGGGCTGTTGAGCTGCAGAGCTTTTTTGCAAGGTGCCTGGCTTTCACTCCCTCCTGTTGGAGCTGCTTCACTTTGTACAGGTGATTAAATATTCATTGGGCCGGGGAGAGAAAAACAAGAGATTGATTCTATTGCCCAGTTGTTTGGGTGCTCGCCTGGGATACGAGAGATGCAGGGTCAAGTCCTTGCCCTGAAGATGATTTAATTATTTATACAAAGTGGAACAGCTCCAGCAAGAAGGAAGTACGTGCCGGCAAGCCTGATGGCCCTCTCCTGCCCTGCACAAAGCCTCTTCCCTTTTAACCTGGGTGATGACTTGGTGCAAGTTTTCTCCTTGCCAAGTAAATATTTCCTGTGTGCATCGTGATTTATTAGCTTCTTGTTCTTGCTCCCCGAGCCAAGGCTCACTTGGGCACTGTGCTTCACAGCTGGATTCACAGCTGTGGCTCCTTGCCGAGGGAGGCACAGCCACCTTGCCCACCATTGCCCACAAGGGTCAAGGATTAACCTTTTACTAAGCTGCATAGCCACCTCGCTCCCTGGCATCTCTGCTCTCCTTGCCGTCTATGCAGCAGAGGAAGCCTCAGCAGCTGCAGGGAGGGCCAGGCTCTGGGACGCAGCAGGGAACACAACTTCCATAGGGATTTCCAGGGCTCATGGGGCCGCTGTGAACAGAGGGGCAGTGAAAATGCAGAACTTCCCCTGTAATAAGGAAATGACAAATTCTCTCATCCTGTTGGTTTCTCCCTAAGTGTTTTGATGTGGATTATTTACTTTACTACCATAATGTCAATGCTGCTACTATTGGTTGGTTTTTTTCTAGCTGACAACAATATCTGAAATTGAGATGAAGAACTAAAGTTTTCCCTTGCAGGGGCTGGTGGGAATGGCCTGTGCCATGTTATCTTCAACACATGAACAATCTTAATTTCAGTAGCATCCCACAAACTTTAAGTGTCTGGTTTAAAGCAGTGATTAAATAACCTAGTCTGCTTTACAGAAAGGATGTTTAAGCACCTGCATACTAACACAGCTGGTTTTCCACAGGGCTTTTAAATTGAGTGTGCCACCTTCAGCTAACCAGGCTATATCCATCACTGTTCTGCAGCAAATGTCACTAGGTAAAAAAACAAAGATATCAGTACGGTGTTTCAGTTTACACACACAGTTAGCATGAGCTAATCTATTTCCTCATTTTGCACAGTTTGTTCTGCTGCTGTCAATTTTTTCTGTATTCACAAACAAAGGAAAAGTTCCTCATAAGGAAAATCACTGAGCACAATAAAATATAGTAGCAATATGATTATTCTTTGCAAGAATTAATTTTTAAAACAAAGCCAAACAAAACAAGATTTAAAAAATATCTATTATAACATAAAAAATGTAGTGCTTATACTTGCTATCAAAATCTGGTCCTGTTGACTAATGGCTTGCACTTGCAACAGAGATGGCATTGTTTACTTTCTTACCCAAGTTTACATTTACTATTACTGCTAAGTTTTGTGTTAGCACACACTGTTTTAAATTAAATGAATATCCAAATACTGGTTTGAAGTTGCTAATGGCACCATATGTACTACATTAGCTTGCATACTATTTAAAGAAAAGGTCTTAATTGTACTACCATCGCCTGAGGATATTTTTGTGGTAAGTGGTTAAGATTCATTTTCTTGTTCATGTAGAAAATCACTTCATGAAAACACTGGAATACAATAACTTTTGTCCAGTTTATGCATTTTTGCTTTGATCACTTGGATTAAGGGAAAAGAGGACTATCATTTAAAATCTGAGTGTCTCAGTAAGCATTTAGTAGTTATTTTTAACTGAAGTAGCTTCCTTCCCTAACCACAAAAAAAAAGAATGTAACAAAATGTAAACATTTACTTCTAGACTTCACTAGTGAGTCTGTTTGCCCTCTGGTTTCACTGCTAAACAGTCTACAAAAGGTGTAAAATAGGCAGTGTAACCTCAAACTTGGCTGAAGGGTTTAGCATCAGGAAAAAGAAATAATAACTCCATAAATGCATCTAATATCTGGAAAACACTGGAGGCAAGAGCCCTCACTTTTAGCAGGTAGATGAATCGCAAGCTGCCTGGCAATGTGTCACCTCAGTGCCACCAGCACAGCCACTCACACCCGGTCCCTCCTTTTGTGGGGCTCAAAATTCACAGCTGCAGCAGGATGCTGTGCGACTGGGACTGTGGGATGCAGAAGAGGGTTCGTGTTGTTGCCAGGGCTGGACCTATCCCTGGGTGTGCAACAGCGGAGGAGGAAGAGGCTGGGAGCCACTCCGCCAGTCCCACACTTTGACATTGTTTTGGAGTGATTTGTTCTTCATGACAGGGTCAAGCTGCTGTGAAAAGGTTAAACAAACGGACTTTGTAAGCTTCTTTTAGGGGAAAGCTGGTCAGACAGCCCCTTTAATCACCAATCCCCTTCAGCCCTGGGAAAAGGCATCGGCCAGACTCACTTGTGCAGCTGTGGGGAGCTGGGGTGAGAAGGGGTGAAGGCTCCCTGCCTTCCTGCAGCTGCCTTCAGCCGGAAAAAAAGAAATCCTGCAAGGGAAGGTGTTTGGCTGGAAGTGCTGGTGTGCCTCCCCCTGCACTGAGGTGCTGCCACAGAGGAGGAGGAGAAGGAGGAGGAGGAGGAGGAGGACATTCCTCTGGGGCCGGTGTGTAGCCCAGCGTCCCTAATGTTGTCTGCACCCATCCTGTCAGGAGGGTAATGAGGGGAAAGTTCCCAGACGAAAATGCAAAGCACCTCGGTCTTCAGTGGGGGCTTGGAGGAGGCTTGTCTTAGCAGCCTCCACCTTCCCTCCACCATGGCTGCAGTCTGGCACTCTGCTGGGAGAGGAACCCTGGAGGGTCAATCCCCGCAGACAGGCAGTTTTCAGGTCAGCTCCTCTGCCCCATTTTGAGGTGTAAACATCTACTGGACACCCAGCACATTACAGCATTACACACCTGAACTGCACCTTCTTGGAGATGCCCTAGGGCAGGGATGGTTCCTCCTGCCACATTATTCACAGGGCAGCTTAATAAATAGTACTGGCTTGGCTCCCCTCCCATTGAGAGTGGCAGCAGCCAAGGGCGGCATCATCCCTCCTGCCTGACATGGGTGGTGGAGGCGGCAGGAGATGGCAGTGAGGCTCTTTGGCCCAACATGGTGTACAGAAAGGGTGAGAAGACACACGGTGAGAGCTGGGATGGGCAGCAAGGCCCACAAACACTGCTCACTCTGTCCTAAGAGCTTCCCTGCCCTTTGCAGCTGACTAATTTGGACCCTCATCTCCTCTCTGCTCATCCCCATTAAGCATGCTCCTTCCCCACCCTCCACCCCCAAGCGTTAGCTGTGAATTGCCCAACATCCACACACAGACACGGGCTTTCATTCCAGGAGCAATGTTTGCAGGAAAGCCCAGGGGTTGCGATGAGCAAACCCTGCCATCTCCCTGTGCCAATTCCAGCCACGCTAGGACCATGTCTTGCCTGTTTCCTCCCTTAGATCCTTACATCTCTCATCTTATTATCTTCAGCTGCTTTCTTACCGCAAGCTACTTTGGTAGTGATTTTCCACAGTGACCACAAATCTATTTTATTGCTGCTCTCCAACCTGCCACTGGTTCATGCTCCTCTCCTTACCGCATCCACCCTCCTAACTTCCTTTACCTCTCCACACGTTCCAGCACCTTGTTTCACATACATTCTTTTTCTTACGCTGCAGATAAATATGAAATAAGAAAAGTTCTCACCTCCCTCCTGTTTATTGACATGTCCTATCAGAGATGCCCTAACTGCTTGTATGAGCACTCCTCATCTATTCCAATGCAAAATAAAACATATTAATTCAGCCAAAAAATAAAGCTGATTTCCCCTAGTTGCCATGAAAGGGACTGGCTGTTACAGGGTTCCAGCCACAGAACTGAGGACCATCACTCCTTGGTTGTTCCTGCTGGATCCTTAAGTGCATGAGTGTGTAAGATGGACGGGTGTCAGTGAAGTCCACTGACTATGCTGCCAGGCAGCAGAGGCTTTTCTTTCCCCTCTGAATCAGGATTTTCTAGATCTTCCTACTTTTCTGAAAATGACCAGGAATCAGCAGGTATGTTAATAACTGGAGAACAGCTTCAGAGGATTTGTTCTTGAGAAACTTCCTTAACTCCATCCAATCTTTGCCTAAAACTTCTTTTGCCCCTATGTTATCATTTTCATTTGTATGTGAATAAGTGTCCTGAATGTCCAAGATGTAGAAAGACAGCTCAGAGCTTCCTACTTTGAGTTCTTCTCCAAGTAATCTCCTTGATGATTGAAATAAAAATGCAGGTTTCCTTCCTATAAGCAGGTCGATTTTGTATCCTTTCTGCACTACTTAGAAGCCATTTCTCAGGCAATAACTTCAGCGTTCAAGATCTGGATTAAGATTATTCAAATAAAACAATGAAGAGGAGAATGAAAAGCTTGATACTTCCACTTAGTAATATAGTTGTGAACCTAATAGCCTAATTGCCTTCTGCACCCCTCTGATCTCCAACTGTCATACAACTCGTGCTGGAATAGCCATCATATTTCACAAAGCTGGGATGGATTTGGTAAGAGGCCAGTCTTGCAATCTTTCTTCAAAACAGAAAAATGGACATGGTAACAACTGCCAGCGAAGGACCCAGTACTAAGCTACTGAAGTCAGCAAGCTGCTCTGCCAGCGATTTGGGTGTGAATTAAGAGCCTGAATTCCAGATGAATCAACATCTTTCTACCATCATAGTCGGTCTTCAGCTGAATTTAATCTCCGTGCTGCATCAGCTGTCAACCAGCTGAACAGTTGTCTTGCCTGCGGGGATTTGTGGCAACGAAGCACTGAAAGAGAATTCAAGAAATCATCCAGGCCACTCTCCCATCCTGTGTGGAAGTTAGCTGAATCACTTTAGATAATCTCATACATATATTTCTTCTAACCTGCATCTCTGTAGTACAAGTCCTGGGATTTCTATCAAACCCCTGTCTTAGATACCATCTTAAGAGGCAGACTGTGTCTCTGATATTTATCCTGGGTTTTTATGCTGCAAGTTTAAGTAATTTCTCGTTCTTTTTCACTTGGTCACAACTGATCACCAGCAACTTTGTAGCAACATTTTACATATAGAAAACTGTCGCCTCCCTTCTCTTTTTTTCCCCCAGTTTAAACAAAGCCACATCTTTCATCCCTCATGTTTTCCAGATTTCCGTTATCCCATAGACTCTTTCCTGTTGATCAGTATGAAGGCAGCCAAGCTTCCCAACTCTGCAAGTAGCATGCCAAATGCCATTAAGCTGGAAGCTGGGAGGCACGTACCTTGGAAAGATGAGCAGGGAGGAACCAGTACTCTGGAAATTAGTTGCAGTGCAAAAGGATGTGTTTCCTGTGAAAAGTGGATCCTATGAAAACCTGGAATTTCTACAAAAATCTGAAAATCTGGGGCAGCTATTCCCCACAGTGACTCAGTGCGTGTGATCACACCACAGCTCAAGACACCTTGTTTTCTCTATATAGGGAATTTGGATTATTCAGCAGCCCCCAGGCAAGTAAAGACTGATGTGATATGGCCAGGTAGGAGAGATGCACTTCAGCGGTTCAAGAGCAGGAGTGTTGCCATCCCCAATTAAAGCATCTGCATATCCTATCTCTTAAAAGAAAGATAAAAGCCTCTTAAAAGAAAGATACATTATTTCTTGGTCAGAAATAATGTTGCCACACACACGACATTTTCATTCACATGAGTGATACAAACGTTTTTGCATTAAGCCTAATTTTCTCTTCCTCATCAGAAAGCAGATACCATAATCATGCAGTTCGACTAGTGGGGCATGGAATTGGTCCTGGATGTTATCCATAATTACATATAGGATCAGATCTGAATTAACTCAGCTTGGTATTCAAACCTAGATCCTGAAAACATGTGGTTTGTGTTTGGGAGTACCAAAGGCTGGGCAATGGGTTCAGTCGTCTTTAATTTTTTCATGAGTTCTTAACACTTAATTGCTTGTAGGTCCTACTTTCCAAAAACATGATCATAAAAAGCAAATTTGCCAAGTTAATTCCAGCATTTCCTCACACTGATGAACTTTGTAGGTAAGATTTCATGCTGATATTAATGAGTTCCCAAACAACCAAAGCTGATTTCAGAAAGTAATAAAATTGGGGCTTAAATGTCTTACAAAACTGGAGATAGATCCAAAATGCAAAACCTCAGAGATGTTCAGAAAATGAACAGATTTGCATCTCCCTAATACCAAAGTCCATAACCAACATATCACATTGCTAGGAGACAGCCAGCAGTTACAGCCTACCCAAAAAGTGACCTTTGGTTTGTCTCACAAAGCTGTGCAAGTACAATGTTAATCTTCAGCTATAGTGTTATTCCAGATTTGGCACAGAATAGTCAGGTTAACATCTCTGTTGCTACAGAAGTTATAGTTAGGTGATTGTTTTCTATGGGGCAGGAAATTCTGTCAGCAATATACTGATATGACTTCTGAGACCCCTGGTAAATACAAATGCAGAATAATATCTTACAGGCCCTAGAAGGCTCTCTGGGAAAGGCAAAAGGCACAGCTCACCTTCAAGAATGGAAAGGATCTAGTATATGTTGGATTCTGGTTAACCTTTATACATTTTCTTTAAACTTGCTTTTTTAAAAACATTACCAATGTGACAATATTATGGGACAGAACAGAGTTCAGTAACAGCCACCAGCATTTTTTGGTTAAGAAGAAAACAACTATCCAAAGGAGCAATGTGAAGGGCAGCGAGAGTGGGGTAAATCAGCGTAAAAACCAAAACATAAGGTAGTAGCAAACACATTTGGCTGGAGAAGGACTCTGCAGAGCCCTGGTGGTGAGGAAAAGAGG
This sequence comes from Falco rusticolus, assembly GCF_015220075.1. Classification (NCBI taxonomy): domain Eukaryota; kingdom Metazoa; phylum Chordata; class Aves; order Falconiformes; family Falconidae; genus Falco; species Falco rusticolus. Next base: position 78,066,591 of record NC_051187.1, on the reverse strand, counting down.
ATGAAGGTGTGGGTGAAGAAGTGAGTGGAGAAAATCTGCTGGAAACTGTGTGTACAAAATGCTGATTGCCGTTAGTGTTTCATGGGGAGTTCTATGTCCATGGTCAGATGCTGTTCTCATGGCTCACAGGGAGCAGGGCGTATCTCTATGGGATTTTTCCCAGAGAAAAATACTTGTTCTGCTTTGATTTTCACAAAAAAATTAAGGTAGATGTTTCCTATGTGATGGATCTGAGCAAGGCTCCAGAGTAAGGAAATGACTGAGGATGTGCACGCTAAAAGAGGTGTCAAAACTTATTTTAAAAGAACTTTGCTTTCATAAAGTCAAATCTCGAAAAGATTAGAGTCCTGACTCGGGAGCTTCCTACATGACATCTGTGTAGCTGGGTGTGTATCTTTCATCCTGGATAGTCACATATTTATTTTTTTTTATTGATTTAGGTCCAGACCCTGTTTGGTCCAGTCCCAGGGAGTGCTAGCCAAAAAAATAGTCTGATTTTCATTTGAACGAAACCAAATATTCTGGAAACGTTCTCTTTTTCCAGTTCCCAAGCAGCCAATAAAGGTAGCAACGCCTCTAAAAATAAATAAATAGATGAGAGAGAGAGAGAGACATAAATAAAAATCTCAAACTGTAAGAAAAAAAAAAAATTCTCGCTGCTTTGGCATAAAGCCAAAGGAGGAAAGAGACATTCCTGAAGTAGAATTATTGGGAAGATGCTTCTTGGGGAGGACTCTGTAAGGGTCCCCTCGCCCTGCATCCTGCTCTGCCCCGCGTTCGCCTGCAAAATTCACGGGATTATCCCCGTTTCACTCGGGATGAGGGGAAGCGATGGGACAAACGCCGCCGGGCCGGTGGGGACACCGTTTCGCTTCCCCCAGCAGCGGCGGCGCCGGGGCCGCAGCCCCCGGGAGGGGTGTCCGCGGCGGGGCGGCCGGGCCGGCCACCAGGCGCTGGGCACTGAACGAATTCACCTCCCAGCTGGGCACAGAAGCTGCTTTTGGGGGTAGAAGTTTAGTCCCCCGTCTCCCAGCCCCGCCTGCCCCTCGGCTGAAGAGCCTGGCTGCGCAGGGCCGCGCTGGTGCCGCTTTGCCGACGGCACTGCCCGGGCGCTGCCGGCCCCTGCTCCGCGTGGGGGGTCGGGAGGGGTGCGACCACCCCCTTACTTCTTCCTAGGGGGGCCGTGAAACCCGGGGCTCCAGGGCCGAGAGGGTCTGAGAAAACGAAATTAACACAAAAATGGGTTTCCCTAAAGAAACAAAAATTAAAAGCAACTAAAATAAAATCCTTTCCCCTGCCCCTGCTCGCTGCCAGGGGTGGAAACGGGCCACGGGCGCAGCCCCCGGCGGCCGGTGCCGCGGGAGAGACGAGGGAGAGCCCAGGCGCTGCGGGGCCGGTTGTGGGCCCGGGCCGTCGGGGAGCGCTCGGGACCTCTCCTGCGAGAGGGCTGCCACCCGACGGCAGGTCCGCTCGGGCCGGGGAGAAGGAAACGCCACCTGAAGATGCAGCCGTGGGCATCCCCTGCTCTGACCCCCAGTGCGGCCGGGAGCTGGCCCCGGGCCTGGAGGCGGCATTGCAGGAGGTGCGGGACCGGCGGCCCTCGTGGGAGCTGGGCCTGATCGACGGGGTGGGGACAGACACGGGTGGCGTTCCCCTTCCCCACAAGTGGCCGGGGAGGGTTTGGGGCTGGGCTGAGCATCAGCCTGCGGTCGCGGGGCCGGGGGAGGGGGGCTCTGCGCTGCCCCTCTGCCCCTGGCCGGCCCCTCCAGGGCGCCTCGGTGTTTTCCCACCCCTGCCCTCCCGGCCGGTGCCGCAGCCCCTCCCGTCTCCTTAAATTAACCCACAAAGGCGATCTCTCGCCCAGAAGTAGGGCACAGGAAAGTTTGGGGCAGAGGAGCCGGAAGATTCTTGCCGTTGGCTGCGATTCATCAAAAAGCCCCTTCATTATGAACAGCCCAGTTCCTATCCAGGGCGGGGGACCGCCTTGCCGCCAGCCTTCTCCCCCCGGCGCACCCCTTTCCCCCCAGCCTCGCCGCCCGGGGCCAAGGCGCCAGACGCGGCGGCACCGCCCGGCCCGGCCCCGCACCGCCTTCCCGGGGGCGGCTCGCCCGGCCTCGGCCCTCCCCGGGGCTCGGGGCTCCCCGGGGCCCAGGCGCTTCCCCATCTCACCCCCTGCTCCCCCCCGGGAAAGCAGCCTTCCCCCGCTGGCGTCCCCCGGGGGCGGCTCGGCAAAGCAGGGGTGAGGGATAGCCCCTTTTTCTGGAGAGGAAGGCAATGTCTGATGCAATGCAAGGTCTGGTTTCCCCGTGTCCGCTGCCAGGCTGACGACCCGGGGCGGGCCGTCCAGGACCTCCCATCCCCCTCGCGACCCTGGGACAAGCCTGCCCTGATGGCATTTGCTTTCTCTTTCATTTGGTGATCGTTTCCCTCTGCGGCTGCGGCCAAACACTGCACGCGTTGAAATGCGCGCTGAGACCGGTAACGCGCTGCCTGCCGCAAGGTTTCCTACAGACGCCGCGCAGAGGTTAACCATAATTTTGATGACGATTCTTCAATCAAATCATATTCTTGCTGTATAACTGTATGTACACAAAACTGGCAAATCCGTCAGTTTTACTACTGAAGAATTTTTCTTTTCCAAATAAAGACTAAGGAAAACCTCAAGTGTCACCGCGTTGTTGGGCTATCTAATGATGCAAAGGCAGGAGAGCGCGTGCTTTCCCATCAGTGCTGCAAGATACGGTACCCACAGACGGGATCCCATGGATTGAGGGGAAATTTGGTGGAGGCAACGCTGGATGCGAAGACCCTCCCTAAAGTTAAGCATCACCCTTCTCTGCAGCGGGAGTGCAGGAAAAAGGAGCTGCATCTTTTCTCCATTTATTACCTGGAAAACAGAGGGCAGAAACAGTTACGGTGTTTCCTAGAGGCTAAACATTCCCATAAAGAACTTACAGTGGTTTTACAACCCGCCTTGCACAGAGACCACGGGTGGGCGGTGGGCGATGTAAGGGATGGGGCTCTCCCTGTCCCCACCTCCCAACAGCTCCAGAAAACCGCGCACGACCGGAACGCGGAGCTGCTGTGCAGGTCTTTGCCCTTGATTTGCCGGTGGACTATAGGAAAAAATAATATTCGAGGAATAAACAACTAATGCACGATATTTCGTTAAGGGAAATAGCAGTAGGTGATTATGATGACGTTGTAAAGTGTGCTGAGTATTTCTTGCCGCATTTCCTTGTGATTTTAACACCCACCAAACCCAGATTTGTTTGGTTTACATACAAAATTAAGGTAACTGCTAGAGCCTAATAACTCGTGTATTTCTTTTGACTTAACTAGATTTAGCTTATGTTAAAAACATACATTCAATTCAAGTAGATGGTGAAATGTAATTGATCTAGGCATTGTCTTTTTCAAGGTTAAAAAACAGAGAATTTACACGGCATTGAAAAATGCTGTTTGAACATAGCAATGAAAATAAATTAGGTCTTTCTATTGAAGAGATTGACAAAATCCCACCAGAAATAAGTGAAATAAACAGTATGAAACAGGTATAACGGTGAAACTTTTTAAAGAGTAAAAACTTAAAAAAGAGTTTTTAAAGAAGCTTTGAGACAAGCTTCGGTCATACGGACACAAAAGGTGCAACTGGGTTGATAGCCTAATTTTGACAAGTGTCAAGACTTAAAGACAGTGCCAGGGAAAAACCAGGAGGAGAAGAAGTGCAATTTCAGCACGAGAAAAAGACCATTCCCAATGTGAGGAATGGCTAGGTGGCCGCTACCTAACTGATAGGTTTTTAAATGTGCCTGAAGATGGTGCTGTTTGGATAGTAGAAGTAAGGTCTCTGACAGCTGCAGCGAAGTGTTGTATTTTGAAAAAGAATTTGCTCACCCGAAATTGTGTTAACAGCAGATTACTCCAGCAGCGCTTCGAAAATCTAAACAGTGGAGACGTATTGGGAAAAAAAAAAAAAGGCTTAACAAGCAACATAATTCTAGATAATTTCAGAAATTAATAGTGTCACTGTGATAAAGCAGCTTCTGGTAAGTTGAAATTTTGGTCCCAGTGCCTATCAGCAGATCTCACCCTCCCACGCCAGCCTGGCTGCTTCTGCTTCTGCTTCTGCTTCTGCTCACCCCCCTGACGCCCCTCGCTAGGTACAGCCTTTGTAAACTTGTATCCGTGCACCCAGTGCCCTAAGGAAAAGAGAAGTTCCAGGAAAATATTCATGGCTGATTTTTATTCAACAGATAGTGAAGGAAATTAAAGTAGAATTTCCCACTATGTACAAGCTTTCATGTTATTAAGCTTGATTTTAATGTGAATCCAAAATGATCCGCTATAGTTTATGACAGTTAGTTCAACTCTCTTGGCCAGGCTGGGAACCAGATTTTCTTCTCATAGTTTTAATAAAGGAATTTTTAGAAGGTCACCAGGAGCTAAACTAGTAGATTCGAAAAGAAATGTACTGGCATATGTAAGACACTTCCCTGCAATTAGCAGTAAATAATTCGAGGGCAAAGCTAGCTTTCTGGCAAAATACAGTTCTTACAGAATTTATGTTTTCCCCTAAACTGCACAATGCTTTTTAACACCATATGCCAATCTGGGAATCTCAAACATAATAATTAGCTTTGAGTTTTTGGAACACTTCATAAAGCCTGGATTAATCCCAACTGTATTATCTGGTGTCAGTTACTGTAAGTTGGAGACGCAGCATACCAAGTTACCAGCCAGTGAACTGTGCAATAATGACCATATGCTGCATGCTATTTTTTGTCTTTCTTCTTATATATATATTCTACCTATAACTTGTGCTAGGTCCAAGTAAGGGAAAACCCATGTTTGCTCCTGATCCAAAGCAAAACATGCTGCGTTTTACGTAAAGTGGATGTCTCCCAAATGGCAGGCTTTAAATCACCCCCCTGCCAAGCCATTGTACTGAAATACATGTTGCTTTTTAGGACTTTAAATTTACTTCCTCGGGAGAAA